>NC_064839.1:9800543-10434710 GCF_024166365.1 Elephas maximus indicus | reverse complement strand
GGAGTGGACAGACAGAGCCTTCCCCTAGAGCTGGTGCCCTGAATTTGGACTTCTAAAATGTGAAAAAATAAACTTCTGTTTGTTAAGACACCCACTTGTGGTATTTCTGTGACAGCAGCACTAAAATCTAAGATACAGTGTCATGTCTGTGTATGTTTAACAACCTGGATAGCATGTAACATTCCCTCTCAAGGGGTGTGTTTTCATAGTGTTTCCTAGGAAGAAGCAGCTTAACAGAGCTATCGCTGTAATAGAGTGTTTGTAGCACTCTGGATAGCATGCAGCACTCCTTCAATATGATGTGTGTGTATACTTTAAGAGTGCTTCTTGTGAACAAAAACTTTACAGCATTATCTATGAAAAATGTGTTTAACATTCTAGAAAGCACGTGATAATGTATGGAGCAGGGCTTAAAAAACTTCGTTAAATAGATTTGCGTGTGTGTGTGTGACACTTCACAGAGTTATATCTCTAAGAGAATTTAACACTCTGAAAAGCATGTCACATTCTCCTTAATGATGTGTGTTTGCCCAGTGTGCTAACACACTGCTTCTTGTGAGTAAGAATCTTTATGGAGTTACCTCTGTAAAAGTGTGTGTTTAACATTCTCAAAAACATGCAACATTCTCTTTAGAGAAATATATGTATACAATTTGTGAAATAGGGGTTTTGTGAGTATGAGGCTCTGCAGTGTTGTCTGTATAAAAAAGAGTTTTTTTACCCTCAAAAGCTTGTCAGATTATTTTTAGAGATACATGTTTATGTACATGAACAAGTGTGATGCTCATGAATAAGATCTTTCCAGGGAAATCTCTTGTAAGGGAGTGTGCTTCCCAGTCTGGAAAGCAGATAACAATCTCTATAGAGATGTGTGTTTACATAATCTGTTTGAGTGTGTGTGTGTGTGTGTGTGTGTTAATAATTAGCTTTACAGAGTTATCTCTGTAAAAGAGTGTGTCTAACACTCTGGAAAGCATTTAAGATTCTTTTGAGTGAGATATGTTTGCTTCTGTGTGTTTAAGAGTGCTTCTTGTGTATCAGAAGCTTTACAGAGTTACATCTGTAAAAATGTGTGTTTAGCACTCAGGAAAGCATGGGATTCTCTCTTTAGAAGTTATGTTAAAACACTTCTTTTAATAAAGGTTTTGAGATAATGAAGCTTTACAGAGTTATCTCTTTTTTAGCTTTTTTTTTTTTTTTTTTTACCATTCTGGAAAGCATGTAACATTCTCCTTAAAATGATTTGTTTACGTGGAGTGTTAAGGACTGCTTCTTGTGAATGAGAGTGTTTACAGAGTCATCTCTGTAATGGTGCATTTTTAATATTTTGGAAATCATATAAAATTCTCTTCATAAAGGAGTATTCAAACGTTCTCTGTTTGACATGAATGACTCACTCTAGTGACATCAAAATGAAGCCCCCAGTTTAGCCTTGTGTGTGGTGCGTGTTAACTTCGTTTAATGTTGTGTGTTGAAACACTGTGCTTAATGAAGCTAGGTGTGGAAATGACCCTTTCTAGTAAAATATCTGTGAAACCCCACATTTAGCTATGTATAGCATATGTGTAGTTTGTTTAATGGCCTATGTTGAAATCCTGTGTTTAACAGCTACCCTGATTCCAACTCATAGCAACCCTATAGGACAGAGTTTAACAGCCAGGTTCCTAAATGACTCATACTAGTGCTATTTCTGTGAAACACTGTTGTAGATGAGGCAGTTTTTTAGTGCCTTTGTTGACACACTGTTTTTAAAAGATCTCGGTACTTAAATGGCTCACTTTAATAATGTATGAATGAAATGCTGTGTGTAACAGTGTATAAAGCATGTAGTTTTTTACTGACATATGTTAAATTTCCATGCTTAGCAGAGCTAGCTGTGTCTTCCCTTGCCTTGGTTATGTTATGCTGGCTTGTCCCATATTGTGTACTGCCTTTCCATTCACCAAAGTTACATGTCTAGCTAGTGATTTTCCCTCCCTGGTAACCATCAGAGAGTATTTCTTTCTCAGTGTAAACCTTTTCTTGACTATTGACAACAGTGATCTCATACAATATTTGTCCTTGAATTATTTCATTCAACATAATATCACTAAGGCTTTTGAGATTATGAGTCTTTGCAGAATTATCTCTGTGAAGACTGTGTTTAACGTTCTGGAATACATATACCATTCTCTGTAGAGAGATGTGTTTATATACTCTGTTTAAGAGTGCTTCTTGGATTTCTGGGAAATTGGAGGCATGAGAAGGCATAACTTCCCAACCTCCCCCACAAGATCAAAACAAAATAAAACAAAAATTCTGTGGTTGGCCTAGAGGGACCCTGAACTAGTGGGCAGAGGATTGCAGCAAAGACCTGTGAAGGGGTCCAGGACTGTAATGAGAGCAGACTGGTAAGAAAAACATTCATGCAGTGTCTCGGCTCTTCCTCTTCTCGGTACACAATCCAACAGACTGCTGCAGAGGAGAGTGTAGACTAGTGGCTCCAGTGGAGCTTCGGCCCCTTAAGAACACATGGCTTGCCTATAGAAATTAGCAGAATAAATCTCCCCAGTGGACCATTCAGCATGTGCCAGCCCCTCTCTTCTCCCTGTGCCCCCAGTTGACCACTGTTGCAAACCCAGTTAAACTCATGCATTGCCTGAGGAAAGGAAAGGAACTTGACCTCTGGCTAGAAATAAGTGGGCCCTAACATTAACAGGGAAACACTGGCGGTGTAGAGGTTAAGTACTACGGCTGCTAACCAAAAGGTCAGCAGTTTGAATCCACCAGGCAGACCCTGGAAACTCTATGGGGCAGTTCTATGTCCTGTAGTGTCACTCTGAGTTGGAATCAGCTTGATGGCAGCAATTTTTTGTTTTTGTTTTTGTGTTTTTAACATTAACAGAGGGAAAGGCCTTGAGCAGGTTTGGAAGAACTTTTTCAAATCCTTTCTCTCACCTCCCAGCCAGCAATCCATTCAGTCCTGACTTCATGTTCAGTTATGGCTCTCAAAAAAGGACATAAATTGCAGCAAAAAAGGGAAAAGAGTGATAACCAAAGAATAAAGACTGAGCCATTTGTTGGATAGACCAATTAGCACATGTTCTCAGTTGAGTTTGAGAACCATTGAAAGATTAAAAACCTGGCCTGGACTTCCTGATACAATTACTACACAGGGGGAGGGAGAGAAGCAAGCAATGCCTGAAGGCTTTGCCCACCTACGAGCCTCTTACAGAAAACACTGCTGTCAAAAACACTAGATACTGGGAGAACTAAGAAAGCTAACATATCTTGCAAAATTCTAATGCCTCAACTTCAACAGAAGATTACAAAACACACTAAAAACAAAACAAAACCAAAATGATGGATCACCCAGACAAACAAGATGAAGGGAGAGACACTGTATCTATGGAAGCCCAAATAATAAACAGAATAGAAGAACTTCAATATTGAACATGTTCAAAGAACTAAAGGAAAACAATGAATGAATGAAATAAGAACTAAATAGACATTGTAAAAAGAAAATATAAAGAAATACTCGAAATAAAAGAGAAAATAACAGAATTGAGAAAATCAGTGGAAGGTTTGAACAACAGAATTGAACAGGCTGAAGAAAGAAGCAGTGAACTAGAAGATGATCAAAAATTTTAGAGGGTGAACTATGTTGGCATCTTCTGCCTGGAGGGTAGATGAGAGGGTAGAGGGGGTTAGAAGCTGGCAAAATGGACACGAAGAGAGTGGAGGGAGAGAGCAGGCTGTCTCATTAGGGGGAGAGTAGTTGGGAGTATGTAGCAAGGTGTATATAATGATGTTTTTTATGTGAGAGACTGACTTGATTTGCAAACTTTCACTTAAAGCACAGTAAAAAGTACAAAAGAAAAATTTTTTGGAGGGTGAAGAGCACCAAGGGAGAAGGCTCAAGAATACCAAGCTCAGTTTAATGTAACTATAGGACACCATGTGAACCAACATAGGTGTCATGGGAATTCCAGAAGAAGACAAGAGAGTTAAAGGGACAAATAGAATATTTAAAGAAATAAAGGCAGAAAACTTCCCAAATCTGATGAAGAACCTGAGGCTACATATTCAAAAGGCTCAATAAACTCCAGGTAGGAAAAACCCAAAGAAATATACACCAAAATACATCATAATCAGGCTTTTAAAAACTAAAGATAAAGAGAAAATTCTGAAAGTGGCCAGAGAAAAAAGAAGGTTACATACAAAGTTTCCCAAACAAGATTAAGTGCAGATTTTTTCTAAGTCAAAATCTGTTATAAAAAACATAGAAAAACATTATATAATGATAACAATACAAAGGGTAAATTCATAAAGAAGATATAATAAGTATAAATATACACACCTAATATTGGGGCACCCAAGTACATAAAACAAACATTGAAGGATTAAAGGGAGAAATAGGCAGCTTTACAATAGTTGGAGACTTCAATACACCACTCAAAATAATGCACAGAACATCTAGAAAGAAGATCAATAAGGAAAGAGGTGACCTGAATGACACTATAAACCAACTAGACCTAACAGACATATACAGATCACTCCACCCAAAAACAGCACAATATACATTCTTAGTGCACATGAATCATTCTGCAGGGTACGCCACATGTAAGGTCACAAAGCAAGTCTCAATAAATTAAAAAAACTTGAAATATATAAAGTAATTTCTCTGACCACAATCAGAAATTAATAACAAAAGTCAAAAATATATAAATATACAGAAACTAAGCAGCACACTTAACCAAAAAATGTGTCTTGGTGAAGGAAAAGACAACACACAATATAGGGGAAATCAGCACAACCTGACCAAGGCAAAGGCATAGAAGTTTCCTAGACACATCCAAACACCTTGGGGGGACCGAGCTGCTGGGGCTGAGGGCTGTGGACCATAGCCTCAGGGACATCTAGGTCAACTGGCATAACACAGTTCATAAAGAAAATGTTCTACATCCTACCTTGGTAAGTAGTGTCTAGGATCTTAAAAGTTTGTGAGTGGCCATCTAAGATACATCTTTTGGTCCCATCCTGTCCAGAGGAAAGGAGAATGAAGAAAACCAAAGACGTAAGGCAAAAATTAAGCCAAAGGACTGAAGGATCGCATGTACCAGAGCCTCCACCAACCTGAGCTCAGAATAACTAGATAGTGCCCAGCTACCATCATCAACCACTCTGACGGGGATCACAATAGAGGGTCCTGCACAGCGCAGGAGAAAAATGTAGAAAAAAATTCAAATCCACAAAAAAAAGACAGGACTTACTGTTCTGACAGAAACTGAAGGAACCCCTGAGAATAAGGCCCCCAGACATTCTGCTAAGTCAGAACTGAAGCCACTCCCAAAGCCTACTTTTCAGAGAACTATTAGATAGACAGGCCTATAAAACAAACAATAACACGTGTGAGGAATGTGCTTCTTAGTTCAATCAAACATATGAGGCCAAATGTGCAACTTGCCCAAAACAAGACAAGAAGGCAGGAAGGGACAGGAAAACTGGTCAAGTGGACATGGGGAAACCAGGGTGGAAAGGGGGAGAGTGCTGTGACATCGTGGGGACAGCTAACAATGTTACAAAACAATATGTGTATAAATTTTTGAATGAGAAACTAACTTGAGCTGTAAACTTTCACCTAAAGCACAAAACAAGAACTCAAAAGAAAAGGGAAGAAATCAAAAGAGAAACCAGAAATATTTAGAGTTGAATGAAAATGAAAGCACAACATATCAAAACTTATGGGATACAGTGAAAGCAGTGCTCAGAAGGAAATTTATAGATGTAAATGCCTATATTAAAAAAGAAGAAAGTTCACAAAGTAAAAAACATACCTGAAAAGCAGGAGGAACTAAAACTCAAAGCAGGCATAAGGAAAGGGCTAACGAACACAAAGCAGAAGTAAAAAAAATAGGGGATAGAAAAACAGTGGGAAAATGTCAATGAAACCGAAGTTGTTTTTTTTGAAAGATCAATAAAGTTGAAAAGCCTTTAGCTAAACTGACAAGGGAAATAAAGAGAGATTTCAATATCTAAAATCACAAATGAAGGTGAGAATATTACAACTGACCTTACAGAAATAAAAATTACCACAATAGAATACTAGAAAAATTGTGTTTCACGTTCTGCATCCCACTTTGGAGAGTGGATCTGGGGTCTTAAACACTAGCAAGCAGCCATCTAAGATGCATCAATTGGTCTCAACCCACCTGGATCAAAGGAGAATGAAGAACACCAAGGACACAAGGTGATTACGAGCCCAAGAGACAGAAAGGGCCACATAAACCAGAGACTCCATCAGTCTGAGACCAGAACTAGATGGTGCCAGGCCACAAGCAATGACTGCCCTGACAGGGAACACAACAGAGAACCCCTGAGGGAGCAGGAGAGCAGTGGGATGCAGGCCCCAAATTCTCGTAAAAAGACCAGACTTAATGGCCTGAGACTAGAAGGACCCCAGAGGTCATGGTCCCCAGGCCTTCTGTTAGTCCAAGAGAGGAACCATTCCCAAAGTCAACTCTTCAGACAGGGACTGGACCGGACTCTGGGATAGAAAATGATACTGGTGAAGAGTGAGCTTCTTGGATCAAGTAGACACGTGAGACTATGCAGGCATTTCCTGTCTGGAGGGGACATGAGAGGGTAGAGGGGGTCAGAAGCTGGTCAAATGGACATGAAAAAAGAGAGTGGGGAAGGAATGTGCTGTCTCATTAGGGGGAGAGCAACTAGGAGTATATAGCAAGGTGTACATAAATTTTTTATATAAATTTTTATATGAGAGACTGACTTGATTTGTAAACTTTCACTTAAAGCACAATAAAAAATTTTTACAAAAAATTGTTAATTAAAAAAATTGTGTTTCAATAGAAAAGGTAATCTAGATGAAATGGGAAAATTCCTAGAAGCACAGAAACTTCCTATATTGACTCAAAAGAAATAGAAGATCTGAAAAGACCCATCACAAGTGAAGAGATCAAAGCAAGAATCAAAAACCTTCCAACAAAGTCCTGGATCACATGGTTTCACTGGAGAATTCTGCCAAGCATTTATAGAAGAAGTAATCCCAATCCTTAAACTTTTCTAAAAATTAAAAGATGAAGGAATATTTCTTACACATTTTATGAGACTAGCATTACCCTGATACCAAAACCAGCCAGACACCATAAGAAAACTACAAATCAACATCCTTATGAACATAGATGCCAAAATTCTTGACAAAATACTAGCAAACCTAACCCCAAAGCACATTAAGAGAATTATACACCATGATCAGGTGGGATTTTTTCGGGAATACAAGGTTTAACATTAGAAAATCAATCTATGCAATTCACCATATTAATAAAATAAAGCAATAGAACCATCTCAACTGATGGAGACAATATTTCTGATAAAATCCAACACCATTTCGTGATAAAAGCACTCAAACAGGCTAGGAAAAGAAGAGAAATACCAATCTGATAAAGGGTATTTATGAAAAACCCACAGCTTGCATCGTGCTAATATCACATGCACAACCAGGAAGAAGACAGAGAAGTTGCCACTAGAGGGTGCGTACCACAGAAGCGTAAACGCGGGGTTTCAAGATGGTTACACTGTTTCATTCATGCAACCAACACTATTAACCATAGAGTTCAGACATTTGCCTCTAGAGAATTCAGCACCTGTACCACAGTGCTAAGAACAATGTTTTATGAAGATAACAGAACAGTGATCAGTTACATACCAACCCATTGCCAACTCAAATCAACCCTATAGGATGGGGTAGAGCTGCTCCACAGGGCTTCCAAGGAGTGACCGGTGGATTCGAATCACCAGCCTTTTTTGGATAGCAGCTGAGCTCTTAACCACTGCACCACCAGAGCTCCACTTACACACTAAGCCAAAAACAAAACCAGTTGACTTACAGTCGACCCAAATTCATAGCCATCCTATAGGATAGAGTAGAATTGCCCCACAGGGTTTCCAAGGAGCAGCTGATGGATTCGAACTTCCAACCTTTTGGTTAGCAGCTGAACACTTAACTACTTCTCCACTAGGTCTCCATTTACACACTGGCAGTGTTAAAAAAGAGTTTCAATGCTGATTAATAGACAGTTTAATAAATGCACCACAGACTGATGAACAGTCTTTCTCTACAGTGATTTGTTCAAGAGGTTAACAGTGTCAAACAAAAAGATTCAATGTTTGACGCAGGAGTGTTTAGTACATGCACCATGAATTGCTACACACAGTGTTTCAGAGAGAAAACAATGTAACAATTTATTCAAGCACCTAGCACTATCGAAAACAGAATTTCAACTTTGCCACTGGAGAGTATATTACATGCACCACGAGCGCAAAACACAGTGTTCCCACAGAGATACCACTGAACTGGTTCATTTATGTAATTGTGGTATGAACTGGTTCATTTATGTAATTAGTACTGTTAAATAAGAATTTTAACGTCTGCCATTAGAGAGTTTGATGCATGTACAATCAAATGATACACAATGTTTCACAGAGATAACCCTACTGTGAATCACCAACACAACGAGTACTGTTAAAGACATCTCTGCATTTGACAATAGAGAGATTACATGCATAATAGAATTTAAAAACAGTATTTTTAACAGATATGTCAACAATCAAATTACATCATGCTTCAAACGTGGTTGTTCTGTGTTTCACAAAATTATCATTATAGTTAGTCAATCAGGCACCTGGTTCTGTTAAGCACCGAGTTTCATCATATTTCCCTAAATAAAGTATACCATGTGAAATACTCTATAAACTCCAGGTTTCACAGAGATATCTATAAATTGGGGCACTCACGCTGAGACCTTGGTTAAACACAGCATTTGAGAAAATGTCACTATAGGAACTACAAATGCACCAGGCACTGCTAAGCTGTTTCATAGAGCTATCTTATGAGTAGGTCATTCAAGCACAGAGCTCTGTTAAAATCTGTGTCTGCATATATCACTGTATAAACTACAGACTGCACAAGACACAGCTAAACACAATGTTTCACAGAGGCATCATGAGAGTCAGCCCTTAGTTCACCCAGTTCTATAAGCCAGTGTTGTAACATATATAGTGAAAGTAACTGCACCGCGCACTACACTGCTAAAAAGTTTTCCAGACCTGTCAATAGAGCGAGTTATTTACGTACCCGGCTGGTTTACACGGAGTTTTATCAGACATCACTAAACGCACTGCAATATGCGTCACACATGGTAAACAACTAGGCTTTTCTCAGTGAAATCAGTAGATGAGTCACTCATGCATCTGGTTAGGTACAGCAGCGATATTCAACACGTCCACAAATGTTACATGTGCACCACACATGGCTAAACACGATTTCACAGAAATATCACTAGGATGCATTAACCAATCTTCCACTTCCGTAAAACAGAGTGTCTTCATATCACTGAGCAGAAACACCGTGTTCCAATATGGCTAAAAATAGTGTTTCACCAAGATATCACTGGCATGAGTCATTCGCACAGCTAGCTCTGCTAAGCACAGAAATTTAAACATATAACAGTAAAAAACTACATGCTCTATACACCGTTACACACAGCGTTTCATTCATACATCATTAAAGTGAGCCATTTAAGTACTGAGATCTTTTAAAAACAGTGTGTCAACACAGGCACTAAAAAACCACATCATCTACAACAGTGTTTCACAGAAATAGCACTAGTATGAGTCATTTAGGAACCTGGCTGTTAAACTCTGTCCTATAGGGTTGCTATGAGTTGGAATCAGGGTAGCTGTTAAACACAGGGTTTCAACATAGGCCATTAAACAAACTACACATATGCTATACATAGCTAAATGTGGGGTTTCACAGATATTTTACTAGAAAGGGTCATTTCCACACCTAGCTTTATTAAGCACAGTGTTTCAACACACAGCATTAAACAAACTTAACATGCACCACACACACGGCTACACCGGGGGCTTCATTTTGATGTCACTAGAGTGAGTCATTCATGTCAAACAGAGAATTGAATCACATGTCATTATACACGCTACCACAGGTACTGTACATTGTTAAACATTGTTTCAGAGATTTATCACTGGAGGGAGTCCTTCAGTCACTTAGCACTTTTAAACATGGTTACTACATATGTCACTAAACCATCTACATATAAACCACGCATGTGTGTGGTGTGCTTAACACAATGGTACAAAGGTATATCACTAGAGTGAGTCATCCACACCCCAGCTCTGTAAAACCTAGCATTCCTTATATGTCACTAAACAAACCTCGACTTGCTCCAACCACTGCTAAACACAATGTTTTACGAAGATCTCACTAGCATGAGTCATTGACACAACTATCTCTGCTAAGCAAAGGCATTCAACACGTCACTAAAATTCTACACAGACATCATATGCTGCCATGTTTCATTCACATACCACTAAAGTGAACAATGACTGCACCTTTTAAACACGGAGATTCGACTTATGTCACTACACAAACTACATTATGCACAGCGTGCTGCTTAGCAGTGTTTCACAGAAATATCACTAGAGTCAATCACTTAGGCACTTATACAGACCAATATGGCCTGCTTGCATTAGTCACTTCCCTGATGACATTTTTTTGTGAAGTGCTCACCCCCTTGATGTTATCTTTTATAAAGTGCTCATCTCCCTCAAAACAGTTTGCAATGCATCTCCTGGGCCATGGGGCCAACATGTACCATGTTTGTGATATCATTCATGGAATATGGGACTGATGGGGCTCACTAGCAGCTGTTATTCCTTTTTAAAAATAATAATTAAAAAAAAAACACTAAACAATGATTCAGCATCCATTCTATTAGTGAAAAAAAAATGGCATCACCAAAAAATTCCAAACTAACAAAAAATTTAACCCCTTTAAAGGGTTAGTCAAAATCTATTGGAAGAGATAAAGAAGGGCATTATATAATGATAAAAGGATCATTTCATCAAGAAGTTATACCATTATAAGTATACAGGAAAATAACAGTGGAGCCTCTACATATATAAAGCTAACACTGATAGAATTGAAGGGAGAGATAGAGAGGTGCAGAATAATGCTTGAAGACTTCAATACACCATTTTCAATAAAAGGCATAACATGTAGAAAGAAGACCAATAAGGAAACAGATGATCTGAACAACACTGTAAACCAACTAGACCTATCAGATGTATATAAAAAATACCACCTAACAACAGCACAATATACATTCTTCTCCAGTGAACATGGATGGATCTCCAGGATAGACAACACATTAGGTCATAAAGCAAATCTCAATAAATTTAAAAAGATCAAAATCATGCAAGGTATGTTCCCAACCACAATGAAGTCAAAATACAAATTAATAAAAGAAAACTGGAAAAGACACATACTATATGGAAATCAAACAACACACTATTAAACAACCAATTTGTAAATGAGGAAATCAAAAAAGATTTTGAAAATACCTAGATTAAAATAAAAGTACAGCATATCAAAACTTATGGGAGGCAGAAAATGCACTGCTCAGAAGTAAATTTGTAGCTGTGAGTACCTACATTAAAAAGGAAGAAAGGTTAAAAATCGGTAACATAACTTTACAACTTAAGGAATTAAAACGAAAAGAACAAACCAAAGCCAAAACAATAAACAGAAATGAGCTAGCAAAGATGAGAGAAGAGATAAATGAAATAGAGAACAAGAAAACAATAGAATTATTGAAACCAGATGTTGCTTTTTTTAAAAAACATCAATAAAATTGACAAACCATTAGCTATACTGACAAAGAAAAATGAGAGAAGATATAAATACCTGAAATCAGAAATGAAAGTGGTGATATTACAACTGACCCCCCAGAAATAAAAAAAGGGTAATAAGAGAATACTATGCACAATTGCATGTCAACAAATTAGATAATCTAGATGAAATGGACAAATTCCTAGAAACACAAAGTTCCTATAAAGACTCAAGAATAAATAGAAGATAGCAACAGAGCAATAACAAGTGAAGAAATTTAATCAGTAATCAAAAATTTGCAAACAAAGAAAAGTTCTGGACCAGATGGCTTCACTGGGGATTTCTACCAAACATTTATAGAGAAGTGATGCCAATCCTTCTTAAACTTTTCCCAAAAAATAGAAGAGAAAGGAACATTTCCCAACTCTTTTCTTGAAGGAAGCATTACTCTGATAGCAATCAAATCCAGACAAAGGCACCACAAGAAAATAAAATTACAGACAAATATCCCTTATGAATCTAGTTTCAAAAATCCTTAACAAAATTCTAGTAAACCAAATTCAAAAGCACATTAAAAGGATTATACACCATAATCAAGTGGTATTTATCTCAAGAATGCAAGGATGGTTCAACATTAGAAAATCAATGTACTACACCAAATTAACAGAAAAAAGAAAAAGACTCATAAGATCATCTCAACCAATGCAGAGAAGGCATTTAACAAAAACCTAACACCTTTCATGATAAAAACATTCAAGAATTTAGGAATAGAAAAGAAATCCCTCACAATGATAAAGGACATTAACAAAAACCCATAGCTCATATAACGCTCAATGAAGAAATAATGAAATATTTCCCCTTTAGATCAGGAAAAAGTTTGCCCTGTCTCACCACTGCTATTCAATATTGTATTGGAAATTCTAGCCAGAGCAATTACGGAAGATAAAGAAGCATAAGGTGTTCAAACTGGGAAAGAAGAAGTGAAACTACCCCTTTTTGCATATGATCTGATCCTATCTATAGAAAACCCCAAAGAATTCACAAGAAAGCTACTAGAGTTAAGACATAAATTCAGAAAAGTGACAGGATATAAGGTCAACATACAAAAATCAGCCAGGCTTTCACAGGTCAGCAATGAGCAATCTGAAGGGAAATTAAGAAAACAATTCCATTTACAACAGCATTAAAAGACTAAAATACCTTGGAATAAATTTCATTAAGTAAGTGAAAAACATGTACATTGAAAACTATAAAACACTATTGAAAGAAATTAAAGAAGACCTAAATAAATGGAAGTTATTATGTGCTCATAAATTGGAAAACTTAATATTGTTACGATATAAATGCTACCTAAAGCAATCTATAGATTCAATGCAATACCATCAAAATTCAAACTACCTTCTTTGCAGAAATAAAAAAGCCAATCCTTAACTTTATATAGAAATATAAGGAAGTCCAAATAGCCAAAGCAGTCTTAAAAAAGAACTAAGTATAAAGACTCACACTTTCCATCTCAAAACAAATGATAAATCTACAGTAATCAAAACAGTCTGGTATTGGTATGATAGACATATAGACCAAATGAATAGAATTGGGTGCCCCAAAATAAACTTATACTTCTATGTTCAAATGATTTTTAACAGTGTGCTAAGTCTTCCCAGTTGGGAATGAACAGTCTCTTTAACAAATGGTGCTGGGACAACAGAATTTCCACGTGAAAAAGAACTAACCTGGACCCATACCTTATACCATATGTGAAAACTACCTTAAAATCAATCAAAGACCTAAATGCAAAAACTAAAATAATAAAAATCTTAGAAGAAAACATAGGAGTAACGATTCAGGATCTAGTTTTAAATAATGTATCCTTAGATACAATACTAAAAATACAAGCAACAAAAGACAAAATAGATACATGAGACCTCAGTTAAAAAAAAAAAAGACTTTTGTTTTTCAAAGAGCTTTATCAACAAAGTGAAGAGACAACCTATAGACTGGGAGAAAAAAAAATTTTAAACCATATATCAGATAAGGGTTTAATATCAGAATACACAAAGGACACTTACAACTTTATCACAAAAAGACAAACAACCCAATCAAAAAATGGACAAAGACTTGAATAGACATTTCACTGAAGAAATACAAATGGCCAACAAGAAAAAGATACTAAACATCTAATCATTATGGAAATGCCAATAAAAACTACCATGAGATATCACATCACACCCAGTAGGATGGCTGTGATTAAAAAAGAAAAGAAAGCAATAGGTTTAACGATGGTGTGCAGAAATTAAAACTCTAGTTCATTGCTGGTGGGATTGTAAAATAGCATAGCTGCCCTGGAAAAGTTTAATGATTCCTCAAAAAGTTAAAATAGGGCTATCATACCAAAAAAAAAAAACCAAACTCATTGCTGTCAAGTCAGTTTCAACTCATAGTGATCCTACTCAATTCTACTCGGAGGTATATACCCAAGAAAATTGAAAGCAGGAATGCAAAAAACACTTGTACGCAAACGTTGTTGTAGCAGTATTCACAATAGCCCAAAGGTGGGAATGGCCAAAATCTCCATCAACAGATGAATGAGTAACCAAAATGTGGTGCACACATCGAACGGACTGTTACTCAGCCATAAAGGGAAATGAAGTTCTGATGCATGCAACAACTTGGATGAACCTTGAAAACATTATGCTGAGTGAGTAAGTCAGTCACTAAGGACAAATATTGCATGATCCCACTTACTTGAAATATCTAGAATAGACAAGTGTTGAGAAACCAAAGTTTATCAGCGGTTACAAGGGGAGGCAGAAGTGAGAGAAAAGGGAAAACACAGTGCTTAGGGGACACTGAGCTTCTGCTAAGGGTGATGTGAAAATATGGGAATGGTTAAGGGTGATGGCTGAGCAATATGGTGAACAAAATTAATCTGAATTAATTATGAAATAATTGTACACATGTACACTGAATTGTACATGTGAAGATTATTGAAATGAAAAATATTTTGTTACATATATATTTACCACAATTTTTTAAAAGAATAAGAGCACTTATCCCAAGAAAAAAAGACATGCAATATATATTGCCAAACACTGCTTTATTTAGATGATATTGCTAGAGTTAGTCATTTATGTACTTTGTTCTCTTAGACATAGATTTTAAACATACTTACTAAATATATAATGCAAGTTGCACCACAAGTGGCTAAACACAGGTTTTACACAAACAGCACCGTAGTAGGCTACGCAGCCCCCAGCTCTACTACGTCCAGTTTCTAAATGTGTCAATAAAAAATTGTGCATGTGCCACACACTGATAAATATGGGATTTCACAGAGATACCAAGAGCGAGTTATTTCAGAAACTAGCTCTGTTAAAGAGTATTTTAACATATGTCATTTAACAAAGTACACCACACAACACACTGTTAAACATAACAATTCACAGACACATCACTAGAGTCAGTCATTCGTGCATTTAGCTCTGTTCAACACAGATCTGACATCTGCCACTCAACAAAGTACACATGCTGCAGACACTACCAAACATGGTGTTTTTCATAGATGGCATTACAGTGAGTCATTCAGTAACCTTTTACTTGGTGAAACACACAATTTTAACATAGCTCACTAAGCAAACTACAGATGCACCACACACTGATAAACCGTTTGACAGTGATATCACTAGAGTGGTTCATTCATATATCTAGCTGTTTTTAACAGATATTTACAACTAATGTTACTAAACAAGTTATACATAAAACACACACTGCTACACACCATTGTGAGACATCAGTGCACTCCATTCAGTTAATCACAGAGTTACTACTTTTGTCACTAAACAGACACTAATGCACACAGAGTTGTCAGCACAGTAATACAGAGAGATATCACTAGAGAGTCATTCACTTACCAGCTCTGTAACACAGTTCTATCACATCACTAAGCAAGCCACAAAATTCTTTACACTGCTGAAGACCATGTTAAGGTCCCCTGATGGTGCTGTGGTTAAGCACACTGCCGCTAATTGAAAAATCAGAGGTTTGAACCCCCCATCTGCTGTGCAGAAGAAAGATGTGCCAGTCTGCTTCTGTAAAGATTACAGCCTTGGAAACCCTATGAGGCAGCTCTATTGTCTCCTGTAGGGTTGCTATGAGTCAGAATTGACTCAATGGCAATGCATTTCATTTGGTTTTAAGACGATGTTATAAAAAATTCACTGTTGTGCACCTAACTCCTGTAAACATAGAATTTCAAATTATGCCCTAAACAAACTGGACCAAGAACTGATAAATGTGGTGTTTTCAAAATGAGCCATTCGTGCTCCTAGCTCTGTTAGCCAATATATGTCACTAAGCAAATTGCATATCACCTCACCTGCTAAA
Source organism: Elephas maximus indicus (assembly GCF_024166365.1). Taxonomy (NCBI): domain Eukaryota; kingdom Metazoa; phylum Chordata; class Mammalia; order Proboscidea; family Elephantidae; genus Elephas; species Elephas maximus. Next base: position 10,418,638 of record NC_064839.1, on the reverse strand, counting down.
CACAGTGCTTCACAGAGATCTCAGCAGAGTCAATCATTAACTTATCTAGCTATGTAAACACAGCTTTGCAACATATGTCACTAAACAAACACCTATCCCACACAGTGGAGGTATCGATAGAGTGAGTCATTCACATGCCTAGCTCTGTTAAACAGAGCTTCAATCTATGCCACCAAACTAACTGACACCATGTACCACACATTGCTAAACACAATGCTTATGACTCATGGATATATTATTAAAATAATTTATTTATGCACCTAGCCCTGTTACAGACAAATTTTCCACACATGGCACTTTAACAACTAGGCATGTGCCACACGCAGATAAAGGTGCTGTTCACAAAGTCATCACTGAAATGAGTCATTTATGCAGCTAGCTCTCTTAAACACAGGGTGGCTAAACAAAGCACACATGCCTAACACATGGCCACACAGAGTTTCACACAGATACTTTAACTAGAGTGAATCAATCACACACCTACCTCTCTAAAAACAATGTTTCATCATATTTCACTAAGCACGTTACAACATGATTGACACATGGCTCAAGTTTTACCAATATAGTAATAAAATTAATCATTCAGTCATCTAGCTCTGTTATAGACAGACTTTCTACTTATGTCACTGTAACAACTATGCATATACCACTCATGGCTAAAGACTGTGCTTCACAAAACCCTAAGTGAGTCTCTCACATGGCTACCTAAACACAGGGTCTCAAACATGTCTCCAAACAAACCACACACGCACAACATGCTGGTGAATCCAGAGTGTTACAAAGACATCACTAGAACAAACCAGTCACATGCCTAGCTCTCTAAAACACAGAGCTTCTTGATATGTCACCAAGCAAATGAAAGCATGCTTCAGACATGGCTAAAGACAAGGTTTCAACAAGTTATCACTAGAGTGAGTAATTTGTGCACCTTCTTCATTAAGCAGAGTTTCTGCATAGGTCACTAAGTACACTGTAACCTGCTCCAGAAACTGCTAAACACCGTGCTTCACGGCAACTTTACTGGAGGAAGTCAGGCATCTATCTCTACCGAATACAGTTTTTCAACATATTTCGCTAAACAAACCACACATACACAAAATTCTACGCACAGAATTTGCTGAGATATCACTACAGTAAGGCATTCACACACCCAACTCATTTAAACACAGAGTACAAAGTTGTCACTAAACAAACACACAAGAACCACACACTCCACAACAGAGTGATATGCAGAAACATCACTACATAGAGTCATATATTCACAGCTTTGTAAAACACAGCATTTTATCATATGTCACTAAACAAACTATATTCCCCACACATTGCTAAGGACAGTATAAAACAATGATAACACCAGAGAAAGTTGTTCACACACACACACAGCTCTGTTAAATACAGCGTATCAAAATATGTTCCTAAGTGAACTACACCATAACAATGTAGAAACATGATGCTTCAGAGAGTTATCTCAAGAGTGAGCCATTATGTAAACTAAAAAACCAAGCCCGTTGTTGTCAAGTCGATTCTGACTTAGAGCGATCCCATAGGACAGAGTAGAACTGCCCCATAGGGTTTTCAAGTAGTGGCTGGTGAATTTGAACTGCTGACCTTCTGGTTAGCAGCCGAGCTCTTAACCACTGCATCACCAGGGCTCTGAGCCATCGTATAGCTCTGTTGCAGACAGTGATTTCACATACACACTAAGAAAACTGCATCTGCACCAACCTCTGCTAAACATATTGTTTCATAGAGAGATCATTTGAGTGAGTCATAAATTCGCCTAGTGTTGTTAAATACAGAAAGTCAACATGTCTCTTAAAAACTACATCATGGAGGCAGGGCCAAGATGACTGACTAGGTAGAAGCTACCGCGGATCCCCCTAGCAACAAAGACTCGGAAAAACAAGTGAATTGATCACATACATGACAATCTACGAACTCTGACCATTAAACACAGATCTAGTGCTCGCTTCGGCAGCACATACACTAAAATTGGAACGATACAGAGAAGATTAGCATGGCCCCTGCACAAGGATGACATGCAAATTTGTGAAGCATTCCATATTTTTTGGCATAGAAATGCCATATGGCGAGGGAAACAAGGCGAAATAGGACAATACAAGTTAGGTTTTTACTTAGAAAAATAGGGATAAATATTAAGGTAACCACAAAGAGGTATAACAACTCCACAACTCAAAATAAACACCAAGAAAAACATAACGACTCAGCAAACATAAAGGCAACTACGATGAAAATGAGGAACACACAATTTACAAAGAAAAACGTCTCAGCATAAAAAAGTAAGTGGAAAAATGAAATTGTCAACAACACACACAAAAAGGCATCAAAATGACAGCACTAAACTCATACTTATCTATAATTACGCTGAATGTAAATGGACTAAATGCACCAATAAAGAGACAGAGAGTCTCAGACTGGGTAAAGGAACACGATCCATCTATATGCTGCCTACAAGAGACACACCTTAGACTTAGAGACACAAACAAACTAAAACTCAAAGGATGGAAAAAAATATATCAAGCAAACAATAAGCAAAAAAGAGCAGGAGTAGCAATATTAATTTCTGACAAAATAGACTTTAGACTTATATCCACCACAAAGGATAAAGAAGGACACTACATAATGATTAAAGGGACAATTTAACAGGAAGATACAACCATATTAAATATTTATGCACCCAATGACAGGGCTGTAAGATACACAAAACAAACTTTAACAGAACTGAAAAGTGAGATAGACACCTCCACAATTATAGTAGGAGACTTCAACACACCACTTTTGGAGAAGGACAGGACATCCAGTAAGAAGCTCAATAGAGACACGGAAGACCTAATGGCTACAATCAACCAACTTGACGTCATAGACCTACACAGAACACTCCACCCAAGAGCTGCAAAGTATACTTTTTTTCCTAATTTACATGGAACATTCTCTAGAAGAGATCACATATTAGGTCATAAAACAAACCTTTGCAGAATCCAAAACATTGAAATATTACGAAGCATCTTCTCAGACCATAAGGCCATAAAAGTGGAAATCAATAACAGAAAAATCAGGGAAAAGAAATCAAATACTTGGAAACTGAATAATACCCTGATGAAAAAAGACTGGGTTATAGAAGACATTAAGAAGGGAATAAAGAAATTCATAGAATGCAACGAGAATGAAAACACTTCCTATCAAAACCTCTGGGACACAGCAAAAGCAGTGCTCAGAGGCCAATTTATATCAATAAATGCACACATACAAAAAGAAGAAAGAGCCCAAATCAGAGAACTGTCCCAACAACTTGAACAAATAGAAAGTGAGCAACAAAAGAATCCATCAGGCACCAGAAGAAAACAAATAATAAAAATTAGAGCTGAACTAAATGAATTAGAGAACAGAAAAACAATTGAAAGAATTAACAAAGCCAAAAGCTGATTCTTTGAAAAAATTAACAAAATTGATAAACCATTGGCTAGACTGACTAAAGAAATACAGGAAAGGAAACAAATAACACAAATAAGAGACGAGATGGGCCACATCACAACAGACCCAACTGAAATTAAAAGAATCATATCAGATTATTACAAAAAATTGTATTCTAACAAATTTGCAAACCTAGAAGAAATGGATGAATTCCTGGAAAAACACTACCTATCTAAACTGACACAATCAGAAGTAGAACAACTAAATAGACCCATAACAAAAAAAGAGATTAAAACGGTAATCAAAAACCTCCCAACAAAAAAAAGCCCTGGCCCGGATGGCTATACTGCAGAGTTCTACCAAACTTTCAGAGAAGAGTTAACACCACTACTACTGAAGGTATTTCAAAGCATGGAAAATGACGGAATACTACCCAACTCATTCTATGAAGCCACCATATCCCTGATACCAAAACCAGGTAAAGACATCACAAAAAAAGAAAATTACAGACCTATATCCCTCATGAACATAGATGCAAAAATCCTCAACAGAATTCTAGCCAATAGAATTCAACAACATATCAAAAAAAGAATCCACCACGTCCAAGTGGGATTTGTACCAGCTATGCAAGGTTGCAAGTTTGGTTCAATATTAGAAAAACCATTAATGTAGTCCACCATATAAATAAAACAAAAGACAAAAACCACATGATCTTATCAATTGATGCAGAAAAGGCATTTGATAAAGTTCAACACCCATTCATGAAAAAAATTCTCAGCAAAATAGGAATGGAAGGAAAATTCCTCAACATAATAAAGGGCATCTATACGAAGCCAACAGTCAACATCACTCTAAATGGAGAGAGCCTGAAAGCATTTCCCTTGAGAATGGGAACCAGACAAGGATGCCCCTTATCACCGCTCTTATTCAACATTGTGCTAGAAGTCCTAGCCAGAGCAATTAGGCTAGACAAAGAAATGAAGGGCATCCAGATTGGCAAGGAGGAAGTAAAATTATCTCTATTTGCAGATGACATGATCTTATACACAGAAAACCCTAAGGAATCCTCCACAAAACTACAGAAACTAATAAAAGAGTTTGGCAGAGTTTCCGGTTACAAGATAAACATAACAAAAATCACTTGGATTCCTATAACACTGAAGAGGAAATCACCAAATCAATACCATTCAAAGTAGCCCCCAAGAAGATAAAATACTTAGGAATAAATCTTACCAAAGATCTAAAAGACCTATACAAAGAAAACTACAAAGTACTACTGCAAGAAACTAAAAGGGACCTACATAAGTGGAAAAAGATACCTTGCTCATGGATAGGAAGACTTAACATAGTAAAAATGTCTATTCTACCAAAAGCCATCTATATATACAATGTACTTCCGATCCAAATTCCAATGACATTTTTCAATGTGATGGAGAAACAAATCGCCAACTTCATATGGAAGGGAAAGAAGCCTCGGATAAGTAAAGCATTACTGAAAAAGAAGAAGAAAGTGGGAGGCCTCACTCTACCTGATTTTAGAACATATTATACAGCCACAGTAGTCAAAACAGCCTGGTACCTAGACCAATGGAACAGAATTGAGAACCCAGATATAAACCCATCCACATATGAGCAGCTGATATTTGACAAAAGCCCAGTGTCAGTTAATTGAGGAAAAGATAGTCTTTTTAACAAATGGTGCTGGCATAACTGGATATCCATTTGCAAAAAAATGAAACAGGACCCATAACTCACACCATGCACAAAAACTAACTCCAAGTGGATCAAAGACCTAAACATAAAGACTAAAACGATAAAGATCATGGAAGAAAAAATTGGGACAACCCTAGGAGCCCTAATACAAGGTATAAACAGAATACAAAATATTACCAAAAATGATGAAGCGAAACCCGATAACTGGGAGCTCCTAAAAATCAAACATCTATGCTCATCTAAAGACTTCATGAAAAGAGTAAAAAGACCACCTACAGACTGGGAAAGAATTTTCAGCTATGACATCGCCGACCAGCGCCTGATCTCTAAAATCTATATGAATCTGTTAACACTCAACCACAAAAAGGCAAACAACCCAATGAAAAATTGGGCAAAGCATATATTCAGTCAGCTAACAGATACTTGAGAAAATGCTCTCGATCATTAGCCATTAGAGAAATGCAAATTAAAACTACGATGAGATTCCATCTCACTCCAACAAGGCTGGCATTAATCCAAAAATAGTAAATGTTGGAGAGGCGGTGGAAAGATTGGAACACTGCTGGTGGGAATGTAAAATGGTACAAACACTTTGGAAATCTATCTGGAGTTTCCTTAAAAAGTTAGAAATAGAACTATCATACAACCCAGAGATCCCACTCCTCGGAATATACCCTAGAGAAATAAGAGCCCTTACACGAACAGATATATGCACACCCATGTTTATTGCAGCACTGTTTACAATAGCAAAAGCTGGGAGCAACCAAGGTGTCCATCAACGGATGAATGGATAAATAAATTACGGTATATTCACACAATGGAATACTACACATCGATAAACAACAGTGACGAATCTGTGAAACATTTCATAACATGGAGGAACCTGGAAGGCATTATGCTGAGCGAAATTAGTCAGATGCAAAAGGACAAATATTGTATAAGACCACTATTATAAGATATTGAGAAATAGTATAAACTGCGAAGAACACATTCTTTTGTGGCTATGAGAGGGGGGAGGGCGGGAGGGTGGGAGAGGGTTATTTACTGATTAGATAGTAGATAAGAACTACTTTAGGTACAGGACAACACTCAATACAGGGAAGCTCAGCTCAACTGGACTGGACCAAAAGCAAAGAAGTTTCCCGAATAAACTGAATGCTTCGAAGGTCAGCAGAGCAAGGGCGGGAGTTTGGGGACTATGGCTTCAGGGGACATCTAAGTCAATTGGCAAAATAAATTCTATCATGAAAACGTTCTGCATCCCAGTTTGAAGTGTGGCATCTGGGGTCTTAAATGCTAACAAGCGGCCATCTAAGATGCATCAATTGGTCTCAACCCACCTAGATCAAAGGTGAATGAAGAATACCAAGGTCACGTGATAACTATGAGCCCAAGAGACAGAATGGGCCACATGAACCAGAGACTTACATCATCCTGAGACCAGAAGAACTAGATGGTGCCCGGCCACGACCAATGACTGCCCTGACAGGGAGCACAACAGAGAACCCCTGAGGGAGCAGGAGAACAGTGGGATACAGACCCCAAATTCTCATAAAAAGGCCAGACTTAATGGTCTGACTGAGACTAGAAGAATCCCAGCGGTCATGGTCCCCAAGCCTTCTTTTGTCCTAGGACAGGAACCATTCCAGAAGACAACTCATCAGACATGGAAAGGACTGGACAATGGGTTGGAGAGAGATGCTGATGAAGAGTGAGCTACTTGTATCAGGTGGACACTTGAGACGGTGTTGGCATCTCCTGTCTGGAGGGGAGATGGGAGGGTAGAGAGGGTTAGAAATTGGCAAAACAGTCACGAAAGGAGAGACTGGAAGGAGGGAGCAGACTGACTCATTAGGGGGAGAGTAAATGGGAGTATGTAGTAAGGTGTGTATATAAGTTTATATGTGACGGACTGACTTGATTTGTAAACTTTCACTTAAAGGACAATAAAAATTATTTTAAAAAAACTTAAAAAGAAAACTACACCATGCTGAACACACTGTTAAACACAATATTTCACAGAGGTGTCACTAGAGTCAGCCATTCACTCATATTCCCTGTAATACAGAGTTTCAACATACATCACTAAACCGCTCATACATGACATGCTGCTAAACACATGCCACGTTAAGTATCACTAGAGTACGTCCTTTGTAACCCAGCTCTGTTAAACACAGTTTCAAAATGTGTCACTAAGCAAAGAATATGTGCAACACACTCTTACAAACATGGGGTTTAACAGTGATATTGGATGTGTCATTTATACAGCAATTTCTGGAAAATACAGTGTTTCAACAAATATCGCTAAGTAAACTACATTATGGACCATATTCTGTTTTACAGAGATATCAAGAGAATCCATTATTCATGTACATAGCTGTGTTATATAAACAGATTCAACATATATCCCTGAACAAACCTCACATACAACACACAGACTAAACATTCAGTTTTACAGACAAATTAGATTGAGTCAATCACGCCTATGTGTGAATAGCAGTGTTTCATCTACGTCACTTAACAAATTCTGTGTGCTCTGTATGTGGTTAAAGACAGGTGTTTCATAAAGATATCACTAGAGGGAGTCATTCACACAGCTAGCTCTGTTCAAAACTGAGTTTCAAAATACACAAGCTAAACTAAACACACAGCACCAGAAAGAGCTACCCACAGCGTTTCACAACATTATCAGTAGAGTGTGCCTATCCTGTACCTAACTCCCTAGAACACGGAGCCTCTTCATATGTCACTAAACAAAAACAACATCCCCCAGAAAAGGCTAAAGACAGCATTTCATCAAGATACTACTAGGGCGAGGCATTCACACACCTGACTCCATTAAACACAGGCTTACCACATATGTCACTAAACAAGCACAGAAACATTCACCACACTATGCTAACTGCCAGTCCTTACTGAGGTATCACTACACTGAGTCTTTCATATACCTGTTGTATTAAACACAGTGTCATCATATGTCATTAATATTCTACAATGCACACCACATACTGATAGACTCTGGTTCAGGGATATCGCTAGAGTGGTCATTCCCCATGTCATTGTTAGGTTCCGTTGAGTCAGTTCCAATTCATTGCGACCCTACAGAATGGAGCAGAACTGCCCCATAGGGTTTCCCAAGAAGTGGCTGGTGGATTTGAACAGTGTATCTTTTGATTAACAGCCGAGCTCTTAACCACTACACCACCAGGGCTCCTTACTGAGGTATCACTCTACTGAGATTTTCATATACCTGTTATTTGGAACATAGTGTCATCATGTCATTTACATTCTACAATACACACCACATGCTGATAGACTCTGGTTCAGTGATATCACTAGAGTGGGTCATTTGCCACACACGGCTAAATACAGCATTTCACAAAATGATCATCAGAGTGAAGTGTTCTGGCACTTAGCTCTGTTAAACACTTTCATCATAAAACACTGAACACTACAACATGCACAACACACTGCTAAACTTGTTATCTTACAGCAATATTAATAGAGTGACTCATTTTATGCAGGCTGGCTCTGTTAAACAGTATTTCAACATGTGTTACCAAACAAACTATATATGCACCACACATTGCTAAAAGCAGTGTCTCACAGAGATGTTATTAGACTGAGTCCTTCTGTTGCCTTCAAGCTGATTCCGATTCATAGCAACCTCACAGGACAGAGTAGAACGGCCACGTAGAGTTTCCAAGGCTGTAAATCCTTACAGAAACAGACTGCCACATCTTTCTCCTGTAGAGTGGCTGGTGGGTTTGGACCACTGACTTTTTGATTAGCAGCTGAGTCCTTAACCACTGCACCACTGGGGCTCCTTCTCTTACATACAGTTTCAATACATGTTACTGAACATGCATAAGATAATACTAAACACAGCGTTTGTTTGTTTTTGTTTTCCTGAAATATCACTAGAGGGAGTCATTCAATCACCGGCTCTGTAAAACAAAAATTTTTATCACGTGTCATTACATGTTGTAAAGAAACTGTAACATTCTTCACTCTCTATTAAAGCCAGGGTGACAAATACTATCAGTACAGGAAGACGTTCCCACAAATAATTATGATAAAGACAGAGTTTCTAAGTATATCACTAAACTGACTATACCATGTACAACACACTGATAAAGACAATGTTTCACAGATATATCTCTACAGGGTGTGATTCTATGTATCTAGCTGTGTTCACCAGTTGTCTGTCAGTTTGTAGTACTGTGGTGCCTTGTGTGTTGCCATGATGCTGGAAGCTATCCCAAAGGTATTTAAAATACCAGCAAAGTGACCAATAGTGGACAGGTATCAAAGGAGCTTCCAGACTGAGACAGGCTAGGAAGAACGACCTGGCAATCTACTTCTAAAAAAATTGGCCAGTGAAAACCTTATGAATAACAACAGAACATCGTCTAATATAGTGAAGAAAGATGACCCCCTCAGGTTGGAAGGCACCCAAAATATGACTGGGGAAGAGCTACCTATTCAAAGCAGAGTTGACCTTAATGATGTGGATGGAGTCAAGCTTTCAGGTCCGTTGTTTCAGTACTCAAAATGATAAGGAACAGATGCAAACTATTAATGATCGGAATGTGGAATGTATGAAGTACAAATTTAGGAAAATAGAAGTTGTCAAAAATGAATTGGAATACTGGAAGATAGATATACTAGGCATTAATGAGCTAAAATGTACTGGTATTGGCCATTCTGAATCAGACAATTATATGGTCTACTATGCAGGGAATAACACATTGAAGAGGAACGGCATCACATTCACTGTTAAAAAGAACATTTCAAGATCTATCCTGAATTACAACACTGTCAGTGATAGGATGATATCCATATGCTTACAAGGAAGATGAGTTAATATGACTATTATTCAAATTAATGCATCAACCATTAAGGCCAAAGGTGAAGAAACTGAAGATTTTTACCAACTTCTGAAGTATAAAATTAATTAAACATGCAATCAAGATGCATTGATAATTACTGGTGATTGGAATGCGAAAGTTAGAAACAAAGAAAAGGGTCAGTAGTTGGAAAATATGGCCTTGGTGATAGAAATGAAGCTGGAGACCACATGATAGAATTTTGCAACTTCTATGACTTTTCACTGCAAATGTCTTTTTTTCAACAACATAAATAGGGGCTATATGCATAGACCTCACCAGATGGAATACACAGGATTCAAATTGACTACATCTGTAGAAAGAGACAATGGAAATGCTCAATATCATCAGTCAGAACAAGGCCAGGAGCCAGCTGGAACACACCATCAATTGCCCACTTACAAGTTCAAGTTGAAGCTGAAGAAAATTATAAGAAACCCAAGAGAGCCAAAGTATGGCCTTGAGTATATCCCACTTGAATTTATAGACCATCTCAAGAATAGATTTGATACATTGAACACTAATGACTAAAGACTAGACGAGTTGTGTAATGACATCAAGGACATCATACACTAAGAAAGCAAAAGGTCATTAAAAAGACAGGAAAGAAAGAAAAAAAACGATGTCAGAACAGACTCTGAAACTTGCTTTTGAACATAGAGTAGCTAAAGTGAATAGAAGAAATGATGAAGTAAAAGAGCTGAACCGGAGATTTCAAAGGGCGGCTTGAGAAGACAAAGCAAAGTACTATAGTGAGATGCGCAAATAACTGGAGATAGAAAACCAAAAGGGGAGAACATGCTCGGGATTTCTCAAGCTGAGAGAACTGAAGAAAAAATTCAAGCCTCAAGTTTTGATACGGAAGGATTCTATAGGCAAAATATTGAATGACTCAATAAGCATCAAAAGAAGATAGAAGGCATACAGAGCACTGTACCAAGAAAAACTGGTCAGCATTCAATAATTTCAGAAGGTAGCCTATGATCAAGAACTGAAGTACCGAAGGAAAAAGTTCAAGCTGCACTGAAGGCACTGGCAAAAAAAAAAAAAAGTCTCTAGGAATTAATAGACTACCAACTGAGATGTTTCAACATATGGATGCAACTCTAGAAGTGCTCACTCATCTATGGCAAAAAATTTGGAAGACAGCTACCTGACCAACTGACTGGAAGAGATCCATATTTGTGCCCGTTCCAAAGAAAAGTGATCCAACAAAATGGAGAAATTATCGAACAGTATCATTAATATCACACACAAGTAAAGTTTCGCTGAAGATAACTCAAAAAGGGTTGCAGCAGTAGATCGACAGGGAACTGCCAGAAATTCAAGCTGGATTCAAAAGAAGATATGGAATGAGGGTTGCCATTGCTGATGTCAGATGGATCTTGGCTGAAATTAGAGAATACCAGAAAGATATTTACCTGTGTTTTATTGACTATACAGAGGTATTTGTGGATCATAACAAGATATGGATAACATTTTGAAGAATGGGAATTCTAGAATACGTAATTGTGCTCACGTGAAACCTGCACATAGACCAAGAGTCAGTCGTTCAAAAAGAACAAGGGGATCTGTTGTTTAAAATTAGGAAAGGCGTATGTCAGAGTTGTATCTTTTCACCATACTTTTTCAATCTGTATGCTGAGGAAATAATCCGAGAAGCTGGACTATACAAAGAAGAACTCCACATCAGATCTGGAGGAAGACTCATTAACAACCTGCGTTATGCAGATGACACAACCTTGCTTCTGTAAAGCTAAGAGGACTTGAATCCCTTACTGATGAAGATCAAAGGCTACAGCCTTCAGTATGGATCACACCCCAACATAAAGAAAACAAAAATCCTCACAACTGGACCAATAAGCAACATTATGATAAAGGGAGAAAAGACTGAAGTTGTCAAAGATTTCATTTTACTTGGATCCACAATCAACATCCATGAAAGAGCAGTCGAGAAATCAAACGAAGTGTTGCATTGGGCAAATCTGCTGCAAAAGACCTCTTTAAAGTGTTAAAAAGCAAAGATATCACCTTGAGGACTTAAGTGTGCCTGACCTAAGCCTTGGTAGTTTCAATTGATTCATATGCATGTAAAAACTGGACAATGAATAAAGAAGACCAAGAAAAGTTGATGTATTTGAATTATAGTGTTGGCAAAAAAATACTGAATATACCATGGGTTTCCAGAAGAACAAACAAGTCTGTCTTGGAAGAAGTACAGCCAGAATGCTCCTTAGAAGTGAAGGTGGCAAGACGTCATCTCATGTACTTTGGACATGCTATCAGGAGGGATCAGTCCCCAGAGAATGATATCACGCCTGGTAAAGTGGAGGGTCAGCGAAAAAGAGAAAGACCCTCAATGAGATGGATTGACGCAGTGACTGTAGCAGTGGGCTCAAACATAACAATTGTGAGGACGGCACAGGACTGGGAAGTGTTTCGTTCTGTTGTACACAGGGTCACTATGAGTTAGAGCCGATTCCATAGCACCTAACAACAAGAAACTATATACTTTTAAATCTTTATGCCAGAATTCTAAAGGGCATGATGGGATGGATTTTGTATGAGCCTCATCTGTAAAAATTGGTGTCGACAGTGAATACAGCTGTATCACCTGTAGTCAAGTTAGCCCACTAGTTCTGTACCTGTGTAATCCTGCCCTATATGAGTAGAAATGTACTGAGAGTGAGGCACTAGATAAGACTGATGTCACTGCTGGCAATTGGAACCAGCAAAGTGGCTGAACCTTATATCCCTTCCAAAGGTTAGAACATATGAGTATAAATCAATGATAAGTGGAGGGAAGAAGAAACAGTAGTGGAGGGTAAAGAAATGAATAAAGGAGTATGCAATGAGGGAAATACAATATTACATTGGTATGTGAGGCTTAGAGCAAGAGAATGATGCTGCCCCTCAACACAAGTATAAAAGAGTCTCAAAGAGTGAAAACATATATTTTCCAATGCCAGCCTTGCTTTTGGGACCTGACAGCATTGAACAAAAAACCTACGAACTTGAGTGGCATCACTCTGGGATACATTTTGGTTATATGCAGGGCCAGAATACCCAATAAGCAAGGTATGCATGGGCCCAATTGTCCCTTCCCATCAATATGCAGTGCACAATGTCATCTGTCCCCCAACACATTAAAGATGTGATGAAATCCATGTGGAAATTTTCACCACAGGTTAGTAGGTAAATAGAGTTAAACACATGTGTACATTGCTCAGTGCGAGCTGGTGCATACAGAGCTTACTGGTTAGCCCACCCCTGGTGATATTATATGATGATGAACTGGAACAATTTTTGGTAATTGAGTAGAATTCTAGTAATAATGCCAATATTTTTTGGCTCTATTTTTCAGGTTACATCTACTACAAAGGATATCGTTTGGGAAAAAATTTCTGGAAATTACTCCCAACTGGACCATGAAATGTACAACTTCCAGCAGCCTGATCACTATGCAACTATCAACGTTGATGACCACATGCTTAGAAAATTTCCTGGTTACGACGGGGGAAAAAAAAAATAGCAGCTGCATGCTCAAAATGTCACCGTGTGCTGTGCACAAATACATGTCATCCTTGTTTTAGTGGATGGAAAGCTATTAAACAGAATAGGAAAAAAAAAGTGGGTTTCTGAAGGGAAAAAGTAGTAGGCTTTACATGGTGGGTAAAAATTCCCCTGGGAAATAACCCCATCCAGAGACAAGAAAGGGTACTGGAGGCCTGAAGTTATATTCAGATTAAATTATAACTAGGTGTTACTACCACTCATATAGCTTTAGTTAGGGGAATCCTATATTTTGGAGTATACAACATGTATCGTAACTGCACTCAAGATATTAGCACACAATGGCAGCAGCATACATGGTGGAATAAACAACAGTGACAAAGAATATAGAAAAGGGCTTAAGAAGAGCACAAAAATCTAGGCATTATGGCACCAGCTGAATTCATTTTTAATGATGAGTGGTTTTCAGAGGAAAAATATTTATTAACTAGGATAAGCAGATTAGAGAGACTTCACTTAAAGGGTGAAGGAAAGAGATGAGGCTTTAGTGAAGTAGGTCAGGAAGACTCAACAAATAATTACAGATAAATCTGGGGCCCAGCGTTGGGGAAGGGTTTGAACACTGACTCAACAGGGCCTCTTGACTATTTTAATACAGATGGAGGGTGAAGTAGCCATGGGTCAATAGCCCTCCATCTCAGCTGCTGAGGCTCAATAGGCACACTTACAGGAATCTTCTGGACCTACAAACTTGTGGTAGTTCTCTGGAGGCACTTGTAATTTACATCAATGCACTGTGAGTGCCCTCATCTCAAGAATGAATCAAAAAAGACATACTGTAGAAGAGTTAGCATGGATAAAAAGTGTTCTGAGCAACACCCATGTCCTTCTCATAAAGGGAGGTTGCTGTTGTTAGCCACCATTGAGTCAGTTCTGTCTCATGGCAACCTTATGTACAACACAAGAAAACATGGCTTGGTCCTGCATCATTCTTACAATAGCCAGCATGTTTGCATCCATCATCGCAGCTACAGTGTCAATCCATCTCAGTAAGGATCTACCACATCTTTATTGGCCCTCTACTCCACCAAACATGATGTTCTTCTCTAGTGATTGACCCCTCCTGATGATGCATCCAAAGCAAGTAAGTTGAACAATGTTCTATTGTGATCCATAAAGTTTTCACTGGCTAATTTTTGGAAGCAGATTGTGAGGCATTTCTTCCTAGTCTATCACAGTCTGGAAGCTCCACTGAAACCTATCCACCATGAGTGACCTTGCTGGTATTTGAAACCTGTGGCATAGCTGCCAGTATCACAGAAACATGCAAGCTGCCACAGCATGACAAATTAGACATATAGTGGTGGAGAAGGGAGGCAGGCCCTGATATATAACAGCACAGAAGGGAAACCCGTCTCAGTTCAAGCCCGCAGAATAAGACAGGGTGAATGGCTTTGTCCTCAACTGACTTGGAATCATAAAAAAAAAAAAAAAAAAAACTAAATCATGGCCAGTTCTAATGATGCCCACCCATGATAATATCTGGCCTATGGGCAAGGGCCGATTCTTTTGGGAAGGCTTAGCAAATACCTCTGTCATGCTTACTTTTGTGCTCTGTAATAAAAAAATTATACCATGAACATACTAGAATATGGAATAATACTGAAGTTGTTGGTAAAATTCCACTTGCTGCACATCAACTTCATTGCATTCAGCTTTCACTCCTAGCACAGCCACTGTGTGCAATTAAAAATGATGCCATAATTTGGGGAAGATGCCAAGAGCAGGTCTAGTTTCTGACCCACCCCCACAGATACACCAAGAAATACAGTAAGAAAATTGTGCTGAACTCTGAGGTACTCTGAATCAGTGGGAAAAGAACAGCAGTGGGAATCTACTGATGGACATGAGTCAATGAGTTGATGACAAATTGCATATGGCAGCAATGCTGCTTCTTCCACTGTCTTCACCCCTCTTACTCCCAGTGCCTTAAACTGTCAGCTGCTGTAACTATAGATGTAGAATCTGCATAAGAGCCTGCTCCCAGAGTCAACACACTCCCCGCCTGTGCAACAAGAAAGGCCCTGAGTCCTGGCTCTGGAATCAACAAGGCAGGTATCCCGGGAAGTCCTCTCAGCGTCTGCTTGCCCTGCTCCCTGCTGGTACCATGGACTATCTGGTGCTGTGAACTACCAGGAAAACTATGCCTGCAGAGGAGCCAGCTCCACCAGCCCACACACGGTCTGTGCAAAGGGAAAGGCTCAGAGCTCAGGCTCTGAAATCAACAAGACAGATGTCCATGGGGGCCTGTTCCAAGTGTACCAGTCCTTGCCCTTGTTATCTATCAGCGTGAAGACTATTGACTGTTGTAGATTACTGAATGGCATCGCAGTAGAGCCTGCTCCTCCAGCTAACATATTGCCTGCCTGGGCAAAGGGAAAGACCCAGAGCTCAGACTCTGAAATCTTTTCAACTGTAGGAGGGGCCAGATTCAACAATTAATACTACACTTTAGAAGGACTATTTCAACATGCCCCAAAACACTGGACCCCTAGAAATTTCACAGATGTGGAAGACATAGGAATTTTTGTTGGATTTGTTTCCCACCCTTTGACATGCAAATATCTTACCCATAAATCTAGGATGGTTGCTACTTCTTGCTCATGAGGTCCAGTCAACATGATGCCATCAATGTAATGGACCAGTGTGATGTTTTGTGAAAGGAGAAAGTGATCAAATTTGCAGACTAAATTAAGACACAGGGCAGGATAGTTGATATACCTTTGAGGTAAGACAGTAAATGTGTATTGCTGGCCTTACCAGCTTAAAGCAAACTGCTTCTGGCGGTCTTTACTAACAGGCATTGAGAAAAAAGTATTTGCCTTATCATTAACTGTATACCAGGTACCAGGAGATGTATTAATTTGCTCAAGCAATGAGACTACATCTGGAACAGCAGCTGCAATTGAAGTCACCACCTGCTTAAGTTTATGATAATCCACTACCATTCTCCAAGATCCGCCTGTTTTCTGCACAGGCCAAATAGGTAAGTTGAACTGGATGTGGTGGGAATGGCCACTTCTATGTTCTCCAAGTCCTCAGTGGTGGCACTAATCTCTTCAATTCCTTCAGAAGTATGGTATTGTTTTTGATTTACTGTTTTTTCTAGGTAGAGGCAGTTGTAGTGGCTCCCACTTGGCCTTTCCTACCATAATAGAAATCACTTCACAGTTCATGCAACCAATGTGGGGATTCTGCCAGGTGCTGAGTGTGTCTATTCCAATTACGTGTTCCATAAATGAAGAAATAACCACAGAATGGACTCAGGGACATAGTGGGTGCACTGTGCAACAGACAAGCTAAAACTCCATTAATCACTTTACCTTCATAAGCCATTAGTCTGACTGAGGGACCACAGAGATATTTTGGGTCTCCTGGAACCTTCTTCCATTACCCATTCAAGAAGGAAATTTGGGTTACTCCAATGACCAAAAATCCTTGACCAACTGAGCTGCTCACTTAGGGCAAAGGGAATATGGAATAGGTAGGTGGTACAAATTGTTAAGCATTCTTATGGTCAGCCAGAAGGTTGGCAGTTCAAACCTACCCAGAGATGCCTCAGAAAACAGGCCTGGAAATCTGCTTCTGAAAGGTCACAGCCTTGAAAAACCTATGGAGCAGTTCTACTCTGCTCACGTGGGGTGGCCATGAGTTAGGATCGACTCAATGGCAACTAACAACAGTGAAAGACAGTAGTTGTAAAGGCCAGGTATGACTGCATAACCAGTGGCAGGAAAGAAAAAAAGACTGTAATTGTTATGAATATTATGAATTTTCTCTTAGTTTGTTATGAATATGTTTATGCGTGTATATCCTGAATTCTGTCATTGTAGTCAAGGATCACTGGAGCCTGCAAACCCTATCCTCACGCTGTAGTCACTGGGGCCTGCTATAAATCAAGCTATATGGCTAACCTTTCCAGGTGGGTCTCCTGCCTCATGATCTTCATGGATCAAAAAGATGTCTTAATTCACTAAATGAATTCTACAAGGCAAGGAAGACTGCCTCTGTGGAAAATAGCTGATATATCTGGGCTACATAAAAATTCACTATTAAAACCTGAACACAGGGAAGCAGCTTTCCAATGCTGTGTCTCCTCTCCTGAATGGCTTGCACCAGCTGTTCTCCAAGAGCAGATCCTTCCACACCCTCTCCCTATCTTTGCTTCCTCTTTAAGTCTTTAAAACACCCTCCAAAGGGAATGAATCAGAATCCATGAAGAATGGTATTCTGTCCTCTTCTATGAGTTTTTTTGTTTGTTTTTTGCGAAGTGGCATATTAATCCCCACAACTCATGTTCTGGCCAAATAGTGCATTTTCTGCAAAGCATTAGAGAGATTGGGTGAAAGCATGTTTTCTGAAAAGGCTCTGCCTTCCCACTTATCCATTTATTTACTGTTATGTTCAGTGGGTACTTGCTGTGTGCTGAGCATTGGGCTGAGGGCTATGGGAGTTCTAGGTCTGAAAAGAGAAGCCCCTGCCTTTAAGAAGTTTCTAGACCTGGGAGAAAAGGGATGCATGCATGTGCATACTCACACATAACACGCTCTCACACACATACACTTAACTATAGTGCCAGGCAGGGTGGGATTAAAGTGTCTTTGGTTAGCAAGGATGCAAAAACATCTTTGGGAGCAGAGAGCTGGAGAAGGAGGTCACATCTGGCGGTTGAGATAGGGACTGCCTTTGAAGTAGTGACATTTGAGCTGAGCCTTAAGGACACAACCGTCCCTTTCCAGCTTACCATGAGAGGAAGAGGTCACACTCTTTACTAAGGGAGATTTTGTCCTCTTCATTTTTATTATTGTGACTCTTTCAAAGGTTTGCCTGCAGCCCTGAAGTCACAATGCACAAGGATCATGACCACCGAGAGAAACACTGGCATTTTTAGAATTTATAAAAAATGACTTTCTTTTTGCCTTCTCATCCCACCTTCTTTGAGTCTTTCAAACACTTTTCCACTTTACAGCTTTGTTAAGAATTTTTCCAGAGCTTCAATAATTAAAGAAAGGAAAACTGGCCTTTTAGGGTATGTTGTTTTCTCAAAACAGAATAAAATTCATTATGATTGAATTTAAATCACAACCAAGGCAGGGACCTTATTTCTTCATTTCTTCTAAATGATCTCTCCCAGATCCAATTTAACCAGATCCTATCTACTTCAGAAAACTGCCCCTAATTAATTCATTTCCAGGGAAGGGTATGGTTGCCTGAACTGACTAAACTTCAGGTCAATGGGATCGTCCTTTGTGGAGAGTGCCATGGCTTCTTGTGTGTAAATCGTTAAATTTCCCCAGAACTGCTGTGTCTATACCCTGACCCTTGTGAAACCATCCAAGCCTGAAGCTTATCTCAGCAATGCCTAATAGTCTTTATTTAGGACTCAGGCACAAGTCCATTGAGTACAAGGGCCTCATTTATAAAAGACTCTTAGTCTAGGGGATCAAATGGCTCATGAGAAGAAAAGATACACCTATAGCCAGGGATGTGCCTAAAAACACAAAATGTCAGAACCGAAACAACTGAAAGATCACCCAATGCAGAAATGGAAAATAATCCAGTTGTCTGGATAGTCCCCTTGTGCTATGGTAGACATCATTAATCAATTCCAGCACTCCTTCCTTCTGACCCTGGACATAATCACAACATCCTTCACAGTAGGCTCCAAGCTGATATGACTGACTAACGGAGTTTGTACTAATGTTGAAAACTTTTTGCCATTCTCAAATTTTTCAGTCCAGTCCTTTTATGGTACCATACTGTGCCCATTGCTGTCAACTCAATTCCAACTCATAGTGATCCTATAGGATTGACTAGAACTACCCTACAGGGTTTCCAAGCAGCAGCTGGTGGATACTAACTGCTAACCTTTTGGTGAGCAGCCTAACGCTTAACCACTGCTCCATCAGGGCTCCTTTTATGGTACAGGTGTGTAAAAACACAGAAATGGCCAAAGTGACACCACGATTTCACTGCAGAGGCAGCAGCAGGCCTCCTGACTCTCAGTCATGTATTTCTCCCCATCTCTTGTTTGCCTATCCAACTTGACCATGCTTCAAGCTCCAGTTCAACTCCTGCCTAATCCAGACAACTGTCCTCACCACTCTGGCTCTTCTCCCATGACTTTTTCACCAGAAACCCCATTCTGTAATCAGTCCAGCAGGAAGGGACATGAACCATATCTTTGTTACTTATTCAGTCAATAAGCCACGGTAAAATCCCTACTGTGTGCCAGATACTGTGCCTGGTCTGGGTCACAGACAAGGAAGAGGGACATGTCTATCTTCTCATGGGACCAAAAGTCTTACACATGATAGGGTTGAGCACGCACTAGTTATTTAAAATGTTTGATGCTTAATCAGACCACAATTCCTGCCAAAACTCATCTCCGTTGCACTGAGTCTCATCGTTAAGAGCCTCAGGATGAAAGAGAGAAGCAACCCTTTGACGCTGCAATGGAAAAAAGGGCCTCTGTTCCTTCCATCCATAATTTCTCCTGCAAAAGGTTTCACTTTTAACAACCCAGGGCCTCAAGAATTCTGAGTCTGTTCAGTTCTGCCCTCTAAGTAGAGAGAGATAGGACCTGAGGGTGGGGGTAGGGGCACAGAGTCAAAGCAGGATGGAAACGTCAATCTTATAGCTACTTAGTAGGAAAGAGGGCTCCCTAATCAAACCCATTCATCACCCACTGGCAGTGTGGGGTGGAGAACTGGGTGTCTCATACATCTTGCCTGTTTCTAATACGTATGATGGATCACATGTTTACATATTTAATAACAATGCTCCCCTGCCTTTCACAAAGAGAAAAAGTAGATAGATACTCCCGGAGCTGCACTCCGAAGCTGCTTGATCACACTCACACAAGAGAGATAGACGCAGGCCTCGGAACGTCTCACGCAGATGTAGCAGATGTCCTTCTACTAGGAGGGCCACTCGGTTCTTCAGGCAGGAACCATGTCGCTCCCTGCCCGCTGGCTGGTGCAGGGCTTCCCTGGCTAACTTTCTTTCTGACAGAAGAGAACAATGGTGATGAAAACCAAGGATGAATGTTCCTCCAGAACTCACGGTTTCAACTCCAGCTCTCAGAAAGGCAGAGGTGAAAAGAGACAGAGGATTTAAATGGAGGATGCTTTCATCTCCAGCAAAGGAGGAGAGGAAAGAAATCCTCGATATGCTGGAAGCTCTCCGCCTTCACTCACGTCAAGGCTAGCACTGATCTCATGCTTTCACTCTGCATTTGAAAGAAGACTGTGTGTGAGAAGATGCTCACAGTTCATATCATTCTCACGTGTGGAAAATAAAGTGCTGTTCTTCCCCGTTGCACTGATGCCACCACCCTGGCACCAAGAGGAAGGGCCCTTCATCGTATCCACGGAGGTGCAGAGCACAAGAGGCCTCAGAGACTTCCACCCCGTTACATCTGCTGGGCCTGCTCCCTCACATGGAGATTTCCCTGCTTTCTCACAACATATTTGTGAGCAGAGCAGGCAGCTTTTCTGATCCTCTTCCCACATAATCATCTTAGATTTTTGTTTTTCAAATAAGCATTAGGAGTTTGTTAGACAAGGAAACTACATGTCAAAATCTCTCTCCCAAAGTTGAATGGTAAGGGGGTAGTGGGGCTTAGGCGAGAAAACTAACCTTCACAGCCTCGACCTAAAGATGTTTCCAGCACTAGGCTGCCTTCCTTGTTGGGCGACCATTCTTATTTGCAAGAAGTTTGGCTGAGTCCAGTGGTCCAGCTGTGACAGGTGTTGGTGATACAATATGTGGGCAAGGATGCTGTCCAGCCCTTCAGCCCTGAGTTCTAATCAGCAGTGAGTGTATTGTCAATACCCAGAGGCTGGTCAAGAAGAGACTGCACCTTATAAAAGGTGGGTCATGTCCTTAAGATGAAATAAACCCTCACCTTCAATGATTCTCACCTCTTATTGGTACATGCACACAATTGCTTTGCAAAAGAAATAGTAAGCGTCATTAAAAACAAAAAAGGTTATTTTGTAAAGGAAAATAGTACATTGGCTACATGAATAAATTGTCTAAATTTTATCATATTTTCCCCAATATTACTATACATAAAATCATGAATAAACTTTAAATTTTATCATATTTTCATATATGTATGTGTGTATATATGTATTATATTATATATATTTATATACACACGTAACCACTCAATAAATTTTTAAATGTCCACTAGATACATAGCAAGGTGTGTATCTGTGTGTGTGTGTGTGCAAGTACAAAAGATCAAATTTAGAATGATTTCCCACCCCAGACTGTGTATCTATGTGGCTTTGACCTCTTTCCACAATATGGAGATGCCTACCAGTACGTTCTTCACCTCTCTAACTGCCTTCTCCTTTTCCTACCCCCTCTACTCGCTCCTCCTCACAAGAATGTGATATTACTCTCATTTGGTCAGACTCTAGGACACTGGTTAGAGCAGTGAGAGCAAAGATGGGCAGCTC
The DNA here is from genome assembly GCF_024166365.1 of Elephas maximus indicus. NCBI lineage: Eukaryota > Metazoa > Chordata > Mammalia > Proboscidea > Elephantidae > Elephas > Elephas maximus. The sequence goes on along the minus strand of NC_064839.1, from coordinate 10,396,560 downwards.
TGACAAGAGAGGGCTGATCCTGACCTAGATGTCTTCTTGTGCAGCGCAAACAAGGGAAGCCTCAGAGAGCCACACATTCGTGTCACATTTTAACATACAGAAATCTCATTTATTAGTAACTGTGACTCAGTCAGTGTTGCAGAGTCCACTCCAATCAGGTGAGCAATAAATCCACCTAGCAAGAGTCATACAGGAACTGTACCCTTTACCACACCCACCTTCTCATTTATAGGGTAGGTATGGCAGCTCCTGTCCTACCTGACTTAGAGAAGCAGCGAGGACTAAATGAATTCAGCACCCAAAAGTGTTTTGCAATTTGTAGAGTGCTGTGTAAATCTCAGAAACCCTGGTGGCACAGTGGTTAAGAGCTTGGCTGCTAACCAGTTTGAATCCACCAGGTGCTCCTTGGAAACTCTATGGGGCAGTTCTACTCTGTCCTATAAGATCGCTATGAGTTGGAATTGATTCGATTGCAACGGGCTTGGCTTGGCTTGGGCTGTGCAAATCTCAGAGATTGTTGTTACAAAGTGGCCTTTTATCCTCATTCCATTCTAGAAAATGTCCTCTAATGTGGTCTCCACTGTTCTGGCTTCAGGGCTATGGGCTTAAGTGACTATATTTGAGAGGTAACCTGAAATAATGCCATTATTATTATGTTTCAGGATAAAGCTGTGTGACTTCAATGTATTATTTTATTATTATTATTATTATCCATAGTTAATATGTAAGAAAAGAAAAGTGCCAACTGGGTAAATGACTTTCTCAGGAATGATTAAAAATAGTAAGCTGGAGTGAGAGATTCCAAATCAGGCAGCCTGATCACAAAGCCTAAATCCTTAATCACCAAATGTGCTGATTAACTAGAGACTGTGGTGCTTGGATGCTTTTTGAGGAGAAGTTCGGATGTTATATGGGTGGAATTTCAGTTCCCATGTTCAGGGAGTGAGTGATGTGGTCACACATTTGTAAGAAAGCCAACAGGTCATAAGTCCAACAATTCTTCAACGGGTAGATATTTTTTTATTACTTATTTAACTATATCTTAAGGTTTGAGGAAATTGAAAGCACAGGACAGAGAGATGTATCAACCGTGTTTTACTTAAAATCATCCCCTGTTTTCCCCACTAGAAAGAAAAAAAAAAATTACAAAACACAAACTTCTGAGAAGGAAAGACATTGGGGTCTTACTCGTGATAGGTTGCTTTTTCATGCCCTGAGCTTGAAACTTCTGAGAGGCTTAAGGAGTCTGACTCAGACACCATAAACTTCCTAGACACCTGTCTGTATATGTATGGTTTTTCTCCACTCTTCCCTCCCATTTCCACTCCTACACTTTAAAGAGCTTTGCAGGACTCCCTCGTTCTACAGCTTTCCGGTTTTGCTTTCTTTCTATGCATTAGCTCATGTCCGTGGTGCTGAAAGCCTGTCTGAGAACACATGCTGCGATTGAGGGCAGAAGCAGGAACTTGGATTCTTAGGATGGCTTCTTCTATTTACTGTGTGTCTATCTACCATCCTCTTCAATTGGACAGAAAGTGCTAGGGAAGAAAAACAATGTAGATTTGACTTAAATTGGCTCTCATAGTCTAATATGCTTCTCTAACTGAAATGGATTTGCACTTTTCCAGTTAGTAAGTGGAGCTTCCTTAAAAAGAGGTGTTGCAGGTCAGCCTAATTGGACTGGATTAAAAGTAAAGAGGTTTCCAGGATAAAATGAAAGCTTCAAAGGTCAGCGAAGCAGGGGCTGGGGTCTGGGGAACTTGGTTTGAGGGGACTTCTAAGTCAATGGGCAAAACAATTCTATTATGAAAACACTCTGCATCCCACTTTGAATTGTGGCGCCTGGGGTCCTAAATGCCAACAAGCGGCCATCTAAAATACATTAATTGGTCTCAACCCACCTGGAGCAAAGGCAAAGGAAGAACACCAAGGTCACACGACAACTAAGAACCCAAGAGACAGAAAGGGCCACATGAACCAGAGACCTACATTATCCTGAGACCAGAAGAACTAGTTGGTGCCCGGCCACAATCGATGTCTGTCCTGTCAGGGAGCACAACAGACAACTCCTGAGGGAGCAGGAGACCAATGGGATACAGACCCCAAATCCTCACTAAAAGACCACACCTAATGGTATGATTGCGACTAGAGGAATCCCAGAGACAATGCTCCCCAGAACTTCTGATGGCACAGGACAGGAACCATCCCCGAAGACAACTCATCAGGCATGAAAAGGACTGGTCAGTGGGGGGGAGAGAGATGCTGATGAAGAGTGAGCTAATTAAATCAGGTGGACACGGGACACTGTGTTGGCATCTCTTGACTGGAGGGGGGATGGGAAGATAGAGAGAGAGGGAAGATGGCAAAACTGGCACGAAACGAGAGACTGAAAGGGCTGACTCAATAGGGGGAGAGCAAGTGGGAGAAGGGAGTAAGATGTATGTAAACCTACATGTGACAGACTGATTGGAATGGTAAGTGTTCACTTGAAGCTTAATAAAAATTAAAAAAAAAAAAAAGAGGTGTTGCTGTAGTTAGCTGCCGTTGAGTCAGCTTCAACTCATGGTGACCCCATGAGCAGCAGAATGAAATGCTGCCTAAAACTGACAGACAACAGGGGGTGGTAAACAAAAATAGAAAGTGATAAAAGATGGTATTGTGTAAAAGTAACTCTTTACCCTTGTTTATTTCTACTTCTTTTCCTAATGCATTTTATTTTGAGAAAATGAATCAACATCATTGAGCCTCTTGGGTGTTTGATGCTCAGATAAGAGGAACACAGACTGTACATTGAGTCATTATACTCTCCTTCCTGTTAGGAGGTCTAATTTGAGATTTCATAATTCAGAGACTAGAGGAAAAGTCACATGATTCAAAAGGGAGATTAAAGGGTGTTAAAAAAAGTGATGCCTACCAAGAAATGTTAATGGCTAAATTGTTACAGATAACTAATTTCAGAGGTGAGAAAATGCAAATTTACTTCCAAAGCAAACTTCAGTATTGACTTCACACATTTGCAAGATCATTTATACTCAGAAACATACTAAAATTTTTTAAATTTGTCTTGGTCATTTTAGGTTAGAGCAATTTACAAACTCTAAGGCTATTCAAAGATTTAAAAAATGTTATAAGGGAACTGTAACATCACATATGTTGGGGATCCATAGAGCGGACCTCTTCTCTCTAACTTAAATAGTGTTGAGTATAAAACAACCCTTTGCTTCCATTCAGAGACCCCACAAAGACTGGCCCAAAGTTATTTTATCTTTTTAATTAAAATCTAAAATGTGAATTATTTGTTTTCTCTCTTTCCTTTCTACTATGAAAGCCATTCTAGAATGTACCCCTGGGAAATTTTGCTGAGATGCCTAATATGTGTTATGCCTTCACGTGTTTGTTATTTTTATTGCCAGCGTGACTGTGGCAATAGCCTGAGAGTCTGAACAGAGGGGACAGGAAAAGGGAACAAGGCAGGCTTAAATTTTTCAAGTCGTCTGATTCTCAAGCTATGGAAGGACTGTTCTTGCTGGGTGGTCACCAGTTGTGCCCTCCAACCTAATCACAACATGATGTGTCCCCAGCTGTAACTTCAGTTCATACCTGAATTCAGGACAACTCCTTTCTATAAGGAGAGTCAATTCCAGGTGCCACCAAAGCTACCTGGCACCGTACTGTGGGAGAAAGGACAGAAGATCTTCACTTAGATCACAGTGTTTCCAGGGGTAAGGAGAGGCATATCAAGAGCCCTTAGTTATTGCGTAACATAAAGAACAAAGAAAAATTAAAACTATAAAGGTAATGGAAAAATATGTAGGATAACAGGCAATATTCTTGGGTTTGGAAAAGCCTTCCTAAAACCCAGAAGATACAAAGAAAAAAATGGTACAATCAGTATGTTGATTCCAGCTCATAGAGATCCTATGTGACAGCGTAGAACTGGCCCATAAGGTTTCCTAGGCTATAATCTTTTTGGGAGGACCCCTGGTTGCACAGTGGTTAAAGTGCTTGACTCTAACCAAAAGGTCAGTGGTTCTAACCCACAAGCCACTCCACAGGAGAAAGATGTGGCAGTCTGCTTCCATAAAGATTTATAGCCTCGGAAACTCTACGAGGCAATTCTACTCTGTCCTACAGGGTCATTATGCTTTGGAATTGACTCGAAAACAATGGGTTAATCTTTACAGAAACAGATTGCCAGATTTTTTTCTCCCACTGAATGGCTGGTGGATTCAAACAACTGACCTTTTACTTAGCAGCCAAGCACTTAACCACTGCACTACTAGGGCTCCTTATAACTGATATAAATTGCATAATTATATAATAGTATAATGGTGTAATTTCAACAAAAGTAAAACAACTGCAAGATTTAAAGGAAAAAAAATTCTGCCATGTATACAGCAACTATATTTGAATTTAAAACTGTCCACTTTGTAAGGATGCTCAAGTGAGAAGTTGGAAATTTAAACAGTTGGATATCCTATGGGAATATTCAGCCTAATAAATGAAGAGGAAAAAAAAAAAAAAAAAGGACTCACAATTTCCATACCTAACTGTGGCTCTTTCTCACTCTTTCCAATCTTAGCAAATGACACCACCATATACCCAGTTATTCAACTTAAGTATCACCCCTTCCACATCAGCAATTTCAGTCAATTCTCTCCCCACAGTGCACCCAGAATGTCACTCATCTTTACTGCTAAAATCTCAGTCTAATTTGCCATCTTCTCTTTCCTAGCCTGGTTCCATAATGGATATGAAGCTGCTGCTTCGTGAACTGATCACTTTTACTTTACCTTCGGATCTTTAAATAACAACTTTTAAATGCCTAGTCAACTCCTAATCTTTTTTCCATTCTCTTGAAGTGATTCTCCATTAAGGTATAGTTTCATCACCCTCTTTACTATTTAAAGGAAATAGGACTTCCCAAAATGAGAGAAAAATATAGTTCTTAGCCACTTTTCCTGAAGAGAACCCCTGCGAGGAACACCAGAATAGGAGTTGAATTCTGGGTTTCAATTCCAACTCTGCCATGGGGTGAGCTTAAGCAAACTCTTCTCTTTCACTGAGCTGAGTCTTCCCATTCATTTATTCTACAAGTATGAGCACACACTGCGTGCCAGTTATTTTACTAGGCATTGAGGATGTAGTTGTAAACAAAATGCACAGATTCAGGGACTTGTTGAACTTTCATTCAAGCGGAGGAGGCAGAAAACAAATTAACGTTCAATGTGTGAGTTAGTGACACGCACTATGAAGAAAAAGTAGGATAAGGGCATGAAAGCTAATGAGGCAGTTCTTTTAATTAGGGTAGTCTTGGAAGGCTCACTGAGAGGATACATCAGACCAGAGACCTTAGTGAAATGAGGGAGTGAGTAATGTGACTATCTGGGGGAAGAGCATTCCAGGAATACAGAGTAAAAAGTACAGTCAAGAACATCAAGAAGGCTGTGGTGGCTGGAGCTTAGTGAACAAGAACGAAAATAGTGGAAAATGAGATTAGAGAGATAGCTTGGGAACAGATGACATAGGACCTTATAGCCAATTGTCCAAATTTTGCATTTTATTCTCAGTGTGATGGGAAACTACTAGAAAGACGAGAATGACCCAATTACAGTAAAAGAAAGCTGGAGGAAAGGGGAGCCCTGGTGGTGTTGTGGTTAAGAGCTATGGATGCTAACCAAAAAAAGGTTGTCCGTTCAAATCCACCAGCTGCTCCTTGGAAACCCTATGGGGTGGCTCTACTCTGTCCTATAGGGTCACTGTGAGTTGGAATCGACTCAACAGCAATGGGTTTGGTTTTTGTTTTAGGTGAGCCAAAGGAGAGCATTCTATACAGAGAACTGAAGCGTTCTAGAAACACTGAGGTGAGAAAAAGCTTGGTGTATTCAAAGAATTTAAAGGAGGCCATTGTATGTGGCGACTCCATGTTTTACAGAGTGAACTGTTCCACAGAGTTTTGGCTGTGAACTTTATGGAAGTGGCTCTCCCGGCCATTCTTTCTTGGAGCCATGAGTGAGGCTGACTCCACGGCAGCTAACAAGAACATCATATGTAAAGCACAGCAGATGACAGCAATTGTGGCCTCAGATAGCAACTGAGAAGTGGGTTTTAATTTTTATCTTTATTCTATGCTAAGTGCAGTGAATAAGATCTTGATATTTCATCTGTGAGTTAAAAAAAAGAAGAAGAAAGATAAAGAAAATGATATCAAGCTCCCGTGTCATGAGTTCGATGATTTTCTCCTAGCAGCATCCGTGATCAGAGTCATCACATCTCTAAGACTATAACACATCTTACCATCCACAATGAGAACTGGGTGATTTTCTCTATGGTGGATCACAAAACAATTTGACTCAATTTGATTTGTTTTAATACGTTTACAAGAAGTTAAATGAGTAATATATTAATGTTGCTGAATGTTGACTGTTGTCTCAGAGTTGAAAAGTTTATTATAATAGCTGTTTAAATACCCTCCAAATAGATTAATTTTCCTGTCAAGGCTCTTTCCATGGTGTTATTACTGTTATTGTTTACATTTTATAGTACTTTGTTTGCAAAGTGCTTTACAATTGCTTATTCATTGATTAGCTACATTATTTCCTAATACTAAATCTTTTTTATAAGGCTGAAACGTAGCTGATGCCTTCATACAATGGTACATTTTCCTGCCAAGGCTATTTCATGAAGATTTTGTTTAGGAATAAATTTGGAGTAGTTTTTAAGGAAACTGTAACTGGAAAATGAAGTTCAGTACTTTCTGTTCTAGGCAAGGAAAGACTGAGATTTCTAAAGAAGGCATCCTTGTTCTAACAGATCAGAGAAAAGGACCTACTGGATTTGTTTTCATAGTCCCTCCTTCTCACATGTATTAAGAATTTCCTCTGACCAGCATTTGCTTAGGATCGGGAGAGTATTGGCGAAGGCAATCACATAGCCCTCCGCATCTCTCAGTAACATTTATCAGCCACTACACATGTGTGTGGCTCAGTGCTGGACCAGGAGCTCAGTGAAAGAAGTTCCAATGAAAAGGGTATCATGGATTGAACTGTGTCCCCCAAAATACGTGTCAACTTGGTTAGGCCATGATTCCCGGTATTGAGTGGTTGTCCCCCATTTTGCGATTTTCCTATGTGTCATAAATGATAATCTCTGCCTGTGGTTAAAGAGGATTAGGGTGGGATGTAACATCCTTGCTAAGGTCACATTTCTGATCCTATGTAAAGGGAGTTTCCCTGGGGTGTGGCCTACACCACCTGTTATCTTACATGAGATAAAAGGAAAGGGAAGCAAACAGAGAGCAGGGGGCCTCATACTACCAAGGAAGCAGTGCTGGGAGCAGAGCATGTCCTTTGGACCTGAGGTTCCTGTTCTAAAATGCTCCCAGACCAAGGAAAGACTGATGACAAAAACATTCCTCCAGGGCCAACAGAGAAGGAAAGCCTTACCCTGGAGCTGGTGCCTGAATTCAGACTTCTAGTCTACTGGACTGTAAGAGAATAAACTTCTCTTTGTTAATGCTATCCACTTGTGGTATTTCTGTTATAGCAGCACTAAGACAGAGGAATTCTCATGTTATGACCTTCTCAAAAAATGTAGGGGAGATCAAGGTGGTATATCCTGTGATGTACCACCCTGAATTCCCTTCAGAAATAAAGGGTTTGTTCTCTCAGCTACTGAAAGATCTGCCAAAGGACCTCCCTCTGCTGCCATCACCTTTGGGGATTACCTCAGCTGAATAAAACTGTCTCACTCAAGGCTATGGCTCCTTCAGGGGTAGCTTGTATTGCTGGGTGGAAACCCCAGGTTCTGTTCAGCATCACTCATATCAGGCAATAAACAAAAGACCTAGGTGGGAAAGTAGAAAGGTGATTTTATTTCATTGTGCAAGGAAAAGGAAAGAGTTGGAGCTGCTGCCACCAAGGCTGCTCCCTGAGAGAGAAGGGGAAAGTTTACTTTTAAGGGGTTTATAAGTAGGACATTCATAAAAGTCACATTAGCAACATTCTTAATAATACTATGCAGTCACAATGGGATTTACATATAATTTCATGCATCGCCAAGACTTTAATATAAAGTTACAGGGTTTGCCAAGCAAAAGAACCAGGATTCTAATGCAAAGGTATGGAGTAAGCCAAGCAAAATGCTTGAGGTAGAGAAATTTTCCACAGCCTCGGGACCTCTGTCTTACTTGTATGCAATGACATATCAAAGTTGGGAATGTGAGGGCTCACACCTGGTTACCCCAACTCTAGACAAATCTGAAGGGCCATCCCATCTTCAGAGCTCCTTGTGGGACCAACAACTGTTTTCATTAGAAATGGATCACAGGTCCAGCTAGGCTTCCTTCCTCTCTCTTCCACAGGTGTTGATGCCCAGAGAACTCCCTAATAAACATCCTGCACGTGCATCTCAGTTTGCATCCCAGGGAGCCCAGCATGTGATGTTTAAATGCACAGTTTATGGTGACACATTAAAATCCCCTCTCCATCATTTTTACTAAAATCCCAAAACTCCAAAATCTTTCATTCTCCTGTTTCTAAAGGACTTTCCCTTATCCTTTACATTAAATTGCTGATTTCTGGTCCAGAAAGGCAGCTGAGAATAAGAGATTGGAACTCCATGGGATGCTGTTAATATTCTGCTTCTTAATCTAAGTTCTTAGTACATGATGTATTCATATGAAGCTGAGATGTAGCCCATGTGATGTAGTCCCTGCAGTCACTACACGGAGCCACCGTAGAGTGCAGGTAAAAGTGTTCTCTAAGATCCCATAGATCTCAATTCAGTCTCAGCCCCACTGATGAGTCTTAGAGAAATTACTTTGACCCCAAGAGACTCAGTCTCCTCATATGTAAAATGGAAATATAGAGTCTGCTCCACAAGGCTGTAGTGAAGATCGAGTGAAGCAAAATGAATGAAACTACCTGGCACGTGGTACTGCTCAATCAGTGTTGGTCTCCTTTTTGAAGACTGTTGTGTGAAATGCCTGTCCTATTTCTCCATCTTCCTAATTAAAACAACCATTTGGATATGAATTGGTCCTGAAAAAAAAATGAAGAGAACTGAGACTAATTATTTGAAATCATTATGTAAGTTCAGTGATAACAAAAAAAGGTTAATCAAAACGGTCAAGGATTTGAGTGATGGGGTTATATGTGGTACATTCCTAGTTTGTACAGGTCAGGCGAAGAAAAGAAGATATTAACAGTTGCCCTCAAAGGTCCAAATTTTATCCCTTGAGAGAGACTGCCTGGGAGGGAAAAGATTTGTAAGTGCAAATAACAAGATATGATTGGTGCTAATTGTGTGAGTAAATGACATATTGTAAAATAGGGGTCAAATGAGGAAGTGAGACTAATGTGAACTTGGACTTGGCATTGGGTAAGGTAATGTAAAGTTGGGAAGGGCACTGTGAAGGTAGGACTTGAACTCGTGCTCAAGTGAGGAGTGTTGGTTATGAAAATATGGTAAGACGATATTTTTCATTTGGAGTATTAAAGAGTTTTATTCTTCCTCTCTTTTTGTTGTTGTTGTTATTGTTGTTAGGTGCCGTCAAGTTGGTTCCAACTCAAAACAACCCTATGTACAACAGAACGGAACACTGCCCAGTCCTGCACCATCCTCACAATCACTGTTATGCTTAAGCCCATTGTTGCAGTCACTGTGTCAATCCATCTTGTTGAAGGTCTTCCTCTTTTTCACTGACCCTCTACTTTACCAGAATGACGTCCTTCTCCGGGGACTGGTTCCTCCTGATAACGTGTGAAAGTATGTGAGATGAACTCTCACCATCCTTGCTTCTAAGGAGCATTCTGGTTGTACTTCTTCCAAGACAGATTTCTTCATTCTTTTGGTAGCCCATGGTATATTCAATATCCTTCTCTTTGGCGTTCGTCAAATTATTTCTGTTGCACACCAACACCCCCTATTGCTGTGTAGATAAAAATCTCATGCTGAGGGAACAGAAAGAAGGCTGCAAATCTGCTGGTTTAGGCAAAAGGGGAAAAGGTCCAGATATATACAGGAAGGCAAGACTTTGCCCTCAGATTCCAAATAGCACATCCAGATGGCTGGGAAAAGGAGAGACAAAAGCTCTGTGAAGGAGAAAGTGAAAGAAAAGATAGAAAAATCAAGAGTCTTATTTGAACAGGTAATACCGCTCTAACATCAGGATGCACTTTGAAGCCAAATCTGTTGTTCTTTTCATTGCTATCTGATGAGGATCCCCAAGACACAGCAGTTGGCATGTTATTCATCAGTCACCCAGGTGAAAATGCAATATTTTACTCAATCTTAGCTCATTTCACTATAATTCCATGCTGCCGTCTGCCTCATAATATTTGTTCTCAGGGTTTCTGCTTTTTGGTTGCCTGTATATGTCCCAAATAAAAATCCATTTATCATATGTGAAAATGCAGCCAGGATGCAGAGACACCTAGCCAAGACAAGAGGCTGACAATGACAAGCCAAAGCAACTTCACCCCAACCCACATTTACTACAGCAATCATTAAGCTGCCATGCACCTGAGTACTAGAGAAGAAATAAAACACTAAACTAGGTTCTGAGTCTTGGGTAGGGTGGGGAGCCAGTGGCCAATGGAAACTTCAAAATGCCATCACTTCTGCAATTGTGTGGTGGTACAGCTAGAAAAACAGAATCCACTTGGAACTCAAAAGACTCTGAGATTAACTTGTAAATCCATCATAAGAATGTCTGTAATTCCCTTTATATTAAATTCTCAAATAAGTTAATTAAAACTTCCTCTAGCATGAGTCTTCTGCTGCTGAGGTAGATAAATGGTAGTGCCAACACTTGGGATCTATGTAGTGATGACAGGGTGGCGGTGGGGGAATGCTTATGCTAAAGACCTCTCCCACCTCTTTATAAAATCCAGCAAGCAACAAGGAAAGCTATTTTCCCTCACTCACAGGAACACTGAGGCCTTTTTGAATAAACATTGGAGATGAAGTACAAAAACATTTCACAATCCTTATCAAACCCATAAAATGAAAAATCAATAGCCACCTTATGCCACACAGTAAAACTGCTGAAGGAGACATTATTATCTGCAATGCTGTTTGATTTTAGAGACATACCAGCTTTCCAAATTACTGCTTAGCTTAACATTGCACCCCAACCCTGCTAAGAACCAGGGACGTGATTTTTATCACCAATGAAAATGTGTTTTGAATTTATCAAACAGGCAGCTGCTACAGGGCAAGGAGGACTGATAGTCTTTTGTGAGAAGTGGGTGGGTATATGGAAGGAAGTGAACAAGGAGCATAGAACTGCAGCTGTGTCACCAATATGGCTCCAGAGCTTGTGTTCAAAAATGGACCTAGAAGACACAGCTTCAAGATCATAAATCCCTCTGCAGAGCTCATCTAAGTATTTTGTTTATTTTTAACAACATTGGTTTTAGAAATAGGGTTTTGGGTAAATATTTTTCTCTTCTTTGTATGTATCTGTATTTGTCAAATTGTCTACAATAAGCATGCATTTAATCAGAAAAGAAAAACTGCTTATTTTTTTATGTATCACATAATATCACACCAAAAAAAAAAAAAGGGGGGGGGCGAAGTTGACTAAAATGAAATAATCTAACACTTCCTTTTAAGCAAAGATAGCTTCTTTGTCATAATGATGTGATTTTTTCCTCTTTTTACTTTTATGTATGATTCATATTTCTCTAAACTAGAGAAACTTTAGCTTATAGGATCAAGTTCTAACACCCTCAAGTTGAACCACAAATTGGTTCCAATTCAGGGCCTTATTGGGATGGGAAAAAGGTAGTAAGTACAGTGACACAGGCATTTTCCCATTGATCTGAGGAAGGGACAGAAAAATTAGGAAAACTTCCTTGCCTACGTCCAAGAATTTCATTTCTTTACTTAATGACTGACTTTCTGATGAAATCACTTAGGTTCATGTTTTCCCATCATTCTTGAAAAAAGATGTTTATATCTCGAATAAGAGAATACTCTCTCTCAGGCTTGTATTCCCCATTTATTCATCTGTTCACCTGTCCACCAACCTATCCATCCTTTTATCCATCTATTCATTGCCACATCTACCAACTACCCATCATCCACTTATTTATCCCTTTATCCAGCTCACTTGTATTGTATATCATATAGAGAGGTGACTCTAAAAGAATCTCTGCACTCAAAGGCTGAAAATAGGGTAATTCTAAGAAGATGGCAGCTTGAGAAGGTCTAGGTTCCCAACCCTCCCCACAAATCGCCAAGAAATACAGTAAAAATTCTGTGTCTGTCCCAGAGTGACTCTGAATTGGTGCACAAAGAACAGCAGCAAGAACTTTAACACTTACCTTAGCCAACAACAAGTTTTTATGGTAGGTGAAGAACTTCAACCACTGTTCCTGCCCCTCTTACTCCCAGCCCCATGGATTTACAGATGGTTAGAGAAGGGTGCATAGACAGGCAGCTCTGGCTGAGCCCACTCCCCCAGTGAACATACGGTTTGCCTGGGCATAAAGAAAGTCACTGAGCTTCAGTCAAAATTAGAACATATATCTTCCTGGTGATCCATTCAGGGTGTGCCTGCACCTCATCCTCTTGGCCTTCAGAGAGATGGTTACCACAATCTCAGTCAACCCATGGCTTGCTTGAGAATGAGAAAGGAGCTCTATCTCTGGTTATGATATAGGTGGACCCTCACAGAGTGGAGGAAAGAGCTCCAAACAAGGATGGAATACTGCAGACAAGCCAGCCAGCAATTCACATGGTATGAGCTTCCTGATCAGTTTTGGAAGTCACAGAAAGACATAAACATAGCAGAGCAGGAAGGTCAGCAATAACCAAAGAATAAAGGATGCACTCCCTGGTGGACAGATTGATTATTGTGTATTCTGCATCCTACTTACCCACATCCTATTTAGAAGATGCTAAAAGACTGAAACTTTGTTCTGGAATTTTGGAACCCTTTGTAAAGTGGGAGGAAGCTATTACAGAGAGAGAGGGAGGGTGATAAGTAAAGTCTGAAGGCTCTGCCCACCTAAGGGTTTCTTGCAAAAGACAGCAGTATTGAAAACACAGAATTCTGGGGAGAATTGGAAAGTTCACATATTGAAAAATTCTAATGTCCTGGCTTTAACAAAAAATTACAAGACACACAAAAAAGTGGAAATTATGGCTCGTCCAAATCAACAAGACAAAGGGAGAGATATCACATCTATGAAAGTCTAGATAAAGAACAGATTGGAAGAATATAATGCAACAATATTAAACAAACTCCAAGAACTAAAGGAAGACACAGACAAAGAACTAAAGGGCATCAGGAAAATGATGCATGAACAAACAAGAATTTAAATAATGAGATAGACACTATAAAAACAAAACAAACAGAAGCTCTGAGACTAGAAGTATCAATATCTGAAATGTGAAACTAATGGGAAGGTTTGAAAAACAGATTTGAGCAGGCAGGATATTCAGCGAACAAGAAGATAAGGTAATAGAAATTATGGAGACTGTACAGCAATAACAGCGAAGGCTCAAAACTGCTGAGTGCAGTTTAACGGAACTATGAGACAAAATCAAGTGAACCAAAATCTGCACCATGGGAATTCTGGAACAAGACAAGAGAAAGAAAAGGCCAGAAATGGCATTTGAATGAATAATGGCAGAAAACTTTCTAAACCTGATGAAGGATATAAATCTACAAATTCAAGAAGATCGATAAGGGCAGGGGCCAAGATGACTGACTAGGTAGACACTACCTTGGATCCCTCTTGCAACAAAGACTCAGAAAAACAAGTGAATCGATCACATACATGACAATCTACGAACCCTGAACAACAAACACAGATTTAAAGAGTTGACCTGAGTGACAGAGACGGAGAACGAACAACTACGGGGAAGCAGCTACTGTTTTTGGAGCCTGGAGCCAGCGTCCCAGTCAGGTAACCTTGGCGCCGGGCTTAGGACTGGCCCCAGGGAAGCTGAACACAACATTCTGTGAGGGCGCAAACACGGGGCGCAGCCCCACCTCCCTGAATGGACCCCAGGAGGGGGCCCAGCCGGTCCGCGCGGGAGGCAAGGCAAGGCGGCTGGTGGGAGGAGAAGTCCCCAGGAGGCAGCGACTGATTTTGGAACTGGGAGTGCAGCGTCCCAGCCGGGGAACCTTGACACTGGGCTTTGGACTGGCAGCAGAGGAAATGACCACAGCTTCTGCGGGCCAAACCCTTGGGGGCAATCTCTACCCAGCCAGCACACATAGGCGACACGCCCCTCAGGAATCTCAGATAAAATAGTCATCCCAAGCAAGATAAGCAACTTTGTCTATATTCCGGGGTGCTACTCTCTCCTGTTTTTCTGAACCCTCCCCTCCCCTACCCAGGCAGCTTCATTAACATTGGAATTTCCTGAGCCAGACGGAGATCAGCTCCGCGGCTTTTCTTTTCCCTTTTTTTTTTTTTTGTTTTTTTTTGGTCTTTTCCTAACCCATTCTTCCGGGCTGAGAGAAGCAAGCACAAAAAACCCAGGGACCAAAAATCCTTCCCTAATTGGACTAAAAACACAGAACCAGCTCCAGCTAAGCATACGTGATCCATATCTCCAGGTTTCATCCCTACAGGGAACAAGGTGGCTGTTATAATGCAAAGGCATTTCTGATAGGGATCTGACTGCATTTTTTTTTTAGCAGATTTACTGGAAAAACAAGTTCCCCAGGTCTGATATCTCTGCGTATTCAACAGAGCCCTAACTGACCTATAACAGGGAACTGAGGGCTGAAGCTACCCCAGACCACCGAGCCTCCTGCCTTAGGGGTCTAAGGAGGGTGACACCTACCAATCTATAGAGGTACTTGCTTTGGGGGCCTAAGGCACAGCTGCAGAGCCCTCCCACCAAGGTGCTTTAGGAATAGAGACACACCTATCTCACTGACACTTGGGGGAAGCCTGTCAGCATCCTGCCCCCCCGGAGTGTGAACCCCAGCTGCTAATAGAATCTGGTCCATGCAACTATCACCACTACTTCTCAAGGTGGATAGGTGTTAGGGTGCAGCACACACTTGAGGACCCAAAATCAGATTCTACTCAAGAATAGTGAATAGACTCAGGCATATATATCTTGCAACAGCCCAAACCAGCTGGTAATAGGTCATAAGTAAGTCAAGGGCTACAACAATCAAGACAGCACAATCTAGTAGCCCATCCATGTATATTGAAAGAAAACAAAACAAGATAAGACTCAGTGAGCAATTATAGAATAAATCACTACAATATCTTAGTGATGGCTCGGAGGCAGCAGTCCATATCAAACCACATAAAGAAGCAGACCATGACAGCTTCTACAACCCCCCAAACAAAAGAATTAAAATCTTTCCCAAATGAAGATACAATCCTGGAATTATCAGATACAGAATATAAAAAACTAATTTACAGAATGCTTCAAGACATCAGGGATGACCTCAGAAATGAAATAAGGCAAACTGCAGAAAAAGCCAAGGAACACACTGATAAAACTGTTGAGGAACTAAAAAAGATTATTCAACAACATAGTGGAAAAATTAATAAGTTGCAAGAATCCATAGAGAGACAGCATGCAGAAATCCAAAAGATTAACAATAAAATTACAGAATTAGACAATGCAATAGGAAGTCAGAGGAGCAGACTTGAGCAATTAGAATGCAGAGTGGGAAATCTGGAGGACCAAGGAATTAACACCAACATAGCTGAAAAAAAAATCATATAAAAGAATTAAAAAAAATGATGAAACCCTAAGAATCATGTGGGACTCTATCAAGAAGGATAACTTGCGTGTGATTGGAGTCCCAGAATAGGGAGGACAGAAAACACAGGGAGAATAGTTGAAGATCTGCTGACAGAAAACTTCCCTGACAGCATGAAAGACGAAAGGATATCTATCCAAGATGCTCATCGAACCCCATTTAATATTGATCCAAAAAGAAAAATACCAAGACATATTATCATCAAACTTGCCAAAACCAAAGATAAAGAGAAAATTTAAAAGCAGCCAGGGAGAAAAGAAAGGTCTCCTACAAGGGAGAATCAATAAGAATAAGTTCATAAGTTCAGACTACTCAGCAGAAACCATGCAGGCAAGAAGGCAATGGGATGACATATACAGAGCACTGAAGGAGAAAAACTGCCAGCCAAGGATCATATATCCAGCAAAACTCTCTCTGAAATATGAAGGCGAAATTAAGATATTTACAGATAAACACAAGCTTAGAGAATTTGCAAAAACCAAACCAAAGCTACAGGAAATACTAAAGGAAATTGTTTGGTCAGAAAACCAATAATATCAGATACCAGCACTACACAAGGTCACAGAACAGAACATCCTGATATCAACTCAAATAGGGAAATCACAAAAACAAATTAAGATTAATTAAAAAAAAAAGGCTCAAAACAGGGAATCATTGAAGTCAATATGCAAAAGATCACAATAATCAGAAAGAGGGACTAAATACAGGTGGCATAGAACTGCCATATGGAGAGGGATACAAGGCGATATGGGACAATACAAGTTAGGTTTTTACTTAGAAAAATAGGGGTAAATATTAACGTAACCACAAAGAGGTATAACAACTCCATAACTCAAAATAAAAACCAAGAAAAACGTAAAGACTCAGCAAACATAAAGGCAAATACTATGAAAATGAGGAACACACAATTTACAAAGAAAAACGTCTCAGCACAAAAAAGTAAGTGGGAAAATGAAATTGTCAACAACACACATAAAAAGGCATCAAAATGACAGCACTAAACTCATACTTATCTATAATTACGCTGAATGTAAATGGACTAAATGCACCAACAAAGAGACAGAGAGTCTCAGACTGAGTGAAGGAACACGATCCGTCTATATGCTGCCTGCAAGAGACACACCTTAGACTTAGAGACACAAACAAACTAAAACTCAAGGGATGGAAAAAAATATATCAAGCAAACAATAAGCAAAAAAGAGCAGGAGTAGCAATGTCAATTTCTGACAAAATAGACTTTAAAGTTAAATCCACCACAAAGGATAAAGAAGGACACTACATAATGATTAAAGGGACAATTGACCAGGAAGATACAACCATATTAAATATTTATGCACCCCATGACAGGGCTGCAAGATACATAAATCAAATTTTAACAGAATTGAAAAGTGAGATAAACACCTCCACAATTATAGTAGAAGACTTCAACACACCACTTTTGGAGAAGGACAGGACATCCAGTAAGAAGCTCAATAGAGACACGGAAGACCTCATTACAACAATCAACCAACTTGACCTCATAGACTTATACAGAACTCTCCACCCAACTGCTGCAAAGTATACTTTTTTTTCTAGCGCACATGGAACATTCTCTAGAATAGACCACATATTAGGTCATAAAACAAACCTTTGCAGAATCCAAAACATCGAAATATTACAAAGCATCTTCTCAGACCACAAGGCCATAAAAGTGGAAATCAATAACAGAAAAATTAGGGAAAAGAAATCAAATACTTGGAAACTGAACAATACCCTCCTGAAAAAAGACCGGGTTATAGAAGACATTAAGGAGGGAATAAGGAAATTCACAGAATGCAACGAGAATGAAAATACTTCCTATCAAAACCTCTGGGACACAGCAAAAGCGGTGCTCAGAGGCCAATTTATATTGATAAATGCACACATACAAAAACGAGAAAGAGCCAAAATCAGAGAACTGTCCCTACAACTTGAACAAACAGAGAGTGAGCAACAAAAGAACCCATCAGGCACCAGGAGAAAACAACTAATAAAAATTACAGCTGAACTAAATGAATTAGAGAACAGAAAAACAATCAAAAGAATTAACAAAGCCAAAAGCTGGTTCTTTGAAAAAATTAACAAAATTGATAAACCATTGGCTAGACTGACTAAAGAAATACAGGAAAGGAAACAAATAACCCGAACAAGAAACGAGAAGGGCCACATCACAACAGACCCAACTGAAATTAAAAGAATCATATCAGATTATTACGAAAAATTGTACCCTACCAAATTTGCAAACCTAGAAGAAATGGATGAATTCCTGGAAAAACACTACCTACATAAACTAACACATTCAGAAGTAGAACAACTAAATAGACCCATAACAAAAAAAGAGATTGAAACGGTAATCAAAAAACTCCCAACAAAAAAATGCCCTGGCCTGGATGGCTATACTGCAGAGTTCTACCAAACTTTCAGAGAAGAGTTAACACCACTACTACTAAAGGTATTTCAAAGCATAGAAAATGACAGAATATTACCTAACTCATTCTATGAAGCCACCATCTCCCTGATACCAAAACCAGGTAAAGACATCACAAAAAAAGAAAATTACAGACCTATATCCCTCATGAACATAGATGCAAAAATCCTCAACAAAATTCTAGCCAACAGAATTCAACAACATATCAAAAAAATAATTCACCACAATCAAGTGGGATTTATACCAGGTATGCAAGGCTGGTTTAATATTAGAAAAACCATTAATGTAATCCACCATATAAATAAAACAAAAGACAAAAAACACATGATCTTATCAATTGATGCAGAAAAGGCATTTGACAAAGTTCAACACCCATTTATGATAAAAACTCTCACCAAAATAGGAATTGAAAGAAAATTCCTCAACATAAAAAAGGGCATCTATACAAAGCCAACAGCCAACATCACTCTAAATGGAGAGAACCTGAAAGCATTTCCCTTGAGAACGGGAACCAGACAAGGATGCCCTTTATCACCGATCTTATTCAACATTATGCTAGAAGTCCTAGCCAGAGCAATTAGGCTAGACAAAGAAATAAAGGGCATCCGGATTGGCAAGGAGGAAGTAAAATTATCTCTATTTGCAGATGACATGATCTTATACACAGAAAACCCTAAGGAATCCTCCAGAAAACGACTGAAACTAATAGAAGAGTTTGGCAGAGTCTCAGGTTATAAGATAAACATACAAAAATCACTTGGATTCTTCTACATCAACAAAAAGAACATCGAAGAGGAAATCACCAAATCAATTCCATTCACAGTAGCCCCCGAGAAGATAAAATACTTAGGAATAAATCTTACCAAAGATGTAAAAGACCTATACAAAGAAAACTACAAAGCACTACTACAAGAAATTAAAAAGGACATACTTAAGTGGAAAAACCTACCTTGCTCATGGATAGGAAGACTTAAGATACTAAAAATGTCTATTCTATCAAAAGCCATCTATACATACAATGCACTTCCGATCCAAATTCCAATGTCATTTTTTAATGTGATAGAGAAACAAATCACCAACTTCATATGGAAGGGAAAGAAGCCTCGGATAAGCAAAGCATTACTGAAAAAGAAGAAGAAAGTGGGAGGCCTCACTCTACCTGATTTCAAAACCTATTATACATCCACAGTAGTCAAAACAGCCTGGTACTGGTACAACAACAGACACATAGACCAATGGAACAGAATTGAGAACCCAGATATAAACCCATCCACATATGAGCAGCTGATATTTGACAAAGGCCCAGTGTCAGTTAATTGGGGAAAAGATAGTCTTTTTAACAAATGGTGCTGGCATAAATGGATATCCATCTGCAAAAAAATGAAACAGGACCCATACCTCACACCATGTACAAAAACTAACTCCAAGTGGATCAAAGACCTAAACATAAAGACTAAAACGATAAAGATCATGGAAGAAAAAATAGGGACAACTTTAGGAGCCCTAATACAAGGCATAAACAGAATACAAAACATTACCAAAAATGATGAAGAGAAACCAGATAACTGGGAGCTCCTAAAAATCAAACACCTATGCTCATCTAAAGACTTCACCAAAAGAGTAAAAAGACCACCTACAGACTGGGAAAGAATTTTCAGCTATGACATCTCTGACCAGCGCCTGATCTCTAAAATCTATATGATTCTGTCAAAACTCAACCACAAAAAGACAAACAACCCAATCAAGAAGTGGGCAAAGGATATGAACACACACTTCACTAAAGAAGATATTCAGGCAGCTAACAGATACATGAGAAAATGCTCTCGATCATTAGCCATTAGAGAAATGCAAATTAAAACTATGATGAGATTCCATCTCACTCCAGCAAGGCTGGCATTAATCCAAAAACACAAAATAATAAATGTTGGAGAGGCTGCGGAGAGATTGGAACTCTTATACACTGCTGGTGGGAATGTAAAATGGTACAACCACTTTGGAAATCTATCTGGCGTTATCTTAAACAGTTAGAAATAGAACTACCATACAACCCAGAAATCCCACTCCTCGGAATATACCCTAGAGAAATAAGAGCCTTCACATGAACAGATATATGCACACCCATGTTTACTGCAGCTCTGTTTACAATAGCAAAAAGCTGGAAGCAACCAAGGTGTCCATCAACGGATGAATGGTTAAATAAATTGTGGTATATTCACACAATGGAATACTACACATCGATAAAGAACAGTGACGAAGCTGTCAAATATTTCATAACACGGAGGAACCTGGAAGGCATTATGCTGAGCGAAATTAGTCAGAGGCAAAAGGACAAATATTGTATAAGACCACTATTATAAGATCTTGAGAAATAGTATAAACTGAGAAGAACACATACTTTTGTGGTTACGAGGGGGGGAGGGAGGGATGGTGGGAGAGGGTTTTTTACTGATTAATTAGTAGATAAGAACTGCTTTAGGTGAAGGGAAGGACAATACTCAATACATGGAAGGTCAGCTCAACTGGACTGGACCAAAAGCAAAGAAGTTTCCAGGATAAACTGAATGCTTCAAAGGTCAGCAGAGCAAGGGCGGGGGTTTGGGGACCATGGTTTGAGGGGACTTCTAAGTCAATTGGCAAAATAATTCTATTATGAAAACATTCTGCATCCCACTTTGAAATGTGGCGTCTGGGGTCTTAAATGCTAACAAGCGGCCATCTAAGATGCATCAGTTGGTCTCAACCCACCTGGAGCAAAGGAGAATGAAGAACACCAAGGTCACATGATAACTAAGAGCCCAAGAGACAGAAAGGGCCACATGAACCAGAAATCTACATCATCCTGAGACCAGAAGAACTAGTTGGTGCCCAGCCACAACCGATGACTGCCCTGACAGGGAGCACAACAGAGAACCCCTGAGGGAGCAGGAGATCAGTGGGATGCAGACCCCAAATTCTCATAAAAAGACCATACTTAATGGTCTGACTGAGACTAGAGGAATCCCGGCGGTCATGGTCCCCAAACCTTCTGTTGGCACAGGACAGGAACCATTCCCGAAGACAACTCATCAGACATGAAACGGACCGGACAGTGGATAGGAGAAAGATGCTGATGAAGAGTGAGCTATTTATATCAGGTGGACACTTGAGACTGTGTTGGCATCTCCTGTCTGGAGGGGGGATGGGAGGATAGAGAGAGTTGGACGCTGGCAAAATTGTCACGAAAGGAGAGACTGGAAGGGCTGACTCATTAGGGGGAGAGCAAGTGGGAGTAGGGAGTAAGGTGTATATAAACTTATATGTGACAGTCTGACCTGATTTGTAAACGTTCACTTGAAGCTCAATAAAAGTTAAAAAAAAGAAAAAGAAGCTTGATAAACACCACATAGGATAAATCCGAAAGAGATCAACACCAAGATGCCTTATAATCAAGCTCTGAAAAACTAAAGGTAAAGAGAGAATCATGAAAGACGCAAGAGAAAAACAAAGAGTTACATACAAAGGACCCCCAATAAGATGACGTATTTATTTATCCTCAAACACATTGGAGGCCAGAAAGCAATGGAATGATATATTTAAAGTGCTAAAATAAAAGAATTGTCAACAAGGAACACTTTATCTGGCAAAACTGTCTTCCAGGAATGATGGTGAAGTTAAGACATTTCCAGACAAATGAGAGCTGAGAAAGTTTATAACCACTAGACTAAGGGAAACCAGAAAGTAACTCAAGGTCATATATAGAAAGGTCTCCATTAAAGATAATCATAGGGGCAAGAATAAGGGAAAGTTTTAAGATATTTTTATTTAACAATTTTAATTTTTATGTACTTTATGCATTATAATGATAAATACATAAAAATTGAGTATAAAATTGATGTTACTGGGCACATCATGTATTAAGATGACAACAACAAAACACTAAGTTTAGGGAGTTTAATGAGTAGTGGTCTCATACAATATTTATCCTATTGTAACTGACTTACTTCACACAGCATAATGCCCTCCATACTCATCCATGTTATGAGATGCTTCACAGATTCATCATTGTTCTTTATCTTTGCATAATACTCCATTGTGTGTATATACCACAGTTTGTCCACTCTTCTGCTGATGGGCATCTAAGTCATTCCCACCTTTTTGCTATTGTGAACAATGCTGCAATGAATATGGGTATGCATATGTCTACTCATATGACAGTTCTTATTTCTCTAGGATATATTCCTAGGAGTGAGATTGCTGGAACAGGGCTCCATTTTGCACTTAGAATCCTTCAATACTGCAACTCAAGGCTTGAACTTTTTCTCCAATTTTCTCAGCTTGAGAAATGTTAAGCGTGTTCTTCCCTTTTTGATTTACTTTTTTTACAAACATTTTACTGTGCTTTTTTTTTTTTTTAGGTGAAAGTTTACAGAGCAAATTAGTTCCCTATGCAATAATTTATGCACATTTTTTTTTACAACATTGATTGCAATCCCCTCAATGTGTCAGCACTCTACCGCTTTCCAGCTTGGGTTCTCCAACACCATTCTTCAGGTTTTCCTACCTGTTCTTGCCTTGTCGTTTTGCTTTTGGGCAGGTGTTGCCCATTTGGTCTCATATACTAGACTGTTCTAAGGAACAAGTTCCTCATGGACATTATTGTTTGTTTTACAGTCCTGTCTAATATTACAGCATGTCCATGAGAGCCAAAATATGACCTTGAGTATATGCCACCTGAATTTAGAGACCATCTCAAGAATAGATTTTATACATTTGAACATTAATGATCGAATACCAGATGAGTTGCGGAATGACATCAAGGACATCATACACAAAGAAAGGAAAAGTTCGTCAAAAAGACAGGAAGCAAAGAAAAGACCAGAATGGATGTCAGAAGAGACTCTGAAACTTTCTCTTGAAAGTCGAGTAGCTAAAGCAGAGGGAAGAAATAATGAAGTAAAAGAGATGAACAGAAGATTTCAAAGGGCTGCTTTAGAAGCAACCCATTAACCCATTGCCATTGAGTCAATTCTGACTCATAGCGACCTTATAGAACAGAGTAGAACCGCCCCATAGAGCTTCCAAGGAGCGCAGTATTATAATGAAATGTGCAAAGACTTGGAGATAAAAGACCAAAGGGAAAGAATACGCTGCTAGCTCGAGTCTCAATAACCAGGGGTCAGATGAACAGGAGCCAGTTGCAAGATCCAGAGCAAATGAAAGCCAGAGAGCCTTGCCAGAAAGTCCACCTGCACTGGTTGCAGGCCATAGCCCAAGGAAACTCCCTTTCAACTGACTGGCTGCTCAGAAGAGATCTCATCATGGAGGTGATCACATTATATCAGATCTCATTATAAGGGTGACTGCATCATTAAAAAGCTGCCAAACTACATCATAACTGCCAAACCACTGGGGATCACCACTCAGCCAAGTTGACATATAACCTTAACCATTACAAATGGATTAAAAAAAAAAAAAAGATTCAACTATATGTTGTCTGCATGAGACACACCTGAGCCCCAAGGATGTAAATAGGTTGGAGGTGAAAGAAAGGAAAACAGTTTTCCCAAGCAAATAATAACTAAAAGAGTGGAGAAGTGATGATCTTAATTTCAGACAAAACAGGCTTTATGTTAAAACTATTATGAGATAATGAGTGAAATTATATAATGATAAAAGAGTCAATTTATCAAGAAGATAAAACAATTATATGTGCAACTAACACTGGAGCACATAAGTATATAAAGCAAACACTGAAAGAATTGAAGGGAGAAACCTGTAGCTCTACAATAGTTGGAGACTTCAATACACCACTCTCAATAATGGATAGAACATCCTTCAAGAAGATGAACAGGCAAAGAGGAGACCTGAGTGACAGTATAATCCAATTAGACCTAACAGATACTTATAATATACTCCACCCAACAACAGCACAATATACATTCTTCTCCTATGTGCATGGATCATTCTCCAGGATAGGTCACATATTAGGTCACAAGGCAAGTGTCAATAAATTTAAAACTACTGAAATCATACAAAGTATTTTCTAGACCACAGTGTTATAAAATTAGAAATACATAACAGAGCAGAAACTGGAAAATACAGAAATACATGCAAATTGAACAACATACTATTTACCAATCAATGGGTCAAGGAAGAAATTAAAAGAGAAATCAGGAAATGCTTAGAGACAAAAATGAGAGCACTACATATCTAAATTTATGGTATGAAGTGAAAGCAGTGTTCAGAGGGAAATTTATTTAAAATATATAAAGACCTATATTAAAAAAGAAGTATCACAAATTAGTAACCTAATTGTACAGCTCAAGGAACTAGAAAAAGAAGAGCTAACCAAATCCATAGATAACAGTAGGGGTAAATGAAATAGAAAGGAAGAACAATAGAGAAAATCAATGAAACCTGAAGTTTTTTTTTTTTTTTTTTGGACAGGATCAATAAAATCAATGGATTGACAGAAAAAAAAAAAAAAAAGATGCAAATACCTAAAATCAGAAATGAAAAGGAAGCATTACAACTGGTACTACAGAAATAAAAAAGGATTTTAAGAGAATACTATGAACAATTAATAATAACAATAATGCAGACGAAACAAACAAAAAAATCTTGAAAACACAAAAACTTTCTACATTTACTCAAGAAGAAATGGAAGATCTCAAAAGAACTGTAACAAGTGAAAAGATTTAATCAGTAATCAAAAACTTGTCATCAAAAAAAGTTCTGAAAGAGATTGCTTCATTGGAGAATTCTGTCAGACATTTAAAACATTTACATTTTTCTGAAAATAGAAGAGGAGGAAACAGCTCCCCCTATGAGGATAGCATTAATCTAATACTAAAGCCAGGCAAAGACACCACAAGAAAACTATAGACTAATATGTATGACTATGAATATACATGCAAAAATCCTTAACAAAATAGTAGTAAAATGAATTCAAAGTGGCATTTATCCCAAGAATGTAAGGGTGGTTCAACATTAGAAAATCAAACCATGTAACACGCCACTTTAACAGAACAAAGGAAAAGAACCACTGGATCATCTTAATCAAACAATGCAGTGAACACTTTTGACACAGTCTAACACTCTTTAATGAGAAAAACACTCAACAAGCTAGGAATAGAAGGAAAATTCATCAATCTGATAGAGATCATTCATGAAAAACCTACAGCTAACCTCAGACTTGGTGGAGAATGATTGAGATTTTCTCAAGATCAGGCACACGGGAAGCATGCCTACTATCACTACTGTTATTAAATATTGTACTGGAAGTTCTAGCCAGAGCAATTAAGCAAGAAAAATAGATAAAAGGCATCCAAATTAGAAAAGAAGAATTCGAGCTATATCTTTTTTAAGATGACATGATCCTATATATAGCAGATTCCAAAGGATCCAAAGTGGCAGGATATAAGGTCAACACACAAAAAGCAGTCAGGTTTTTATACTTAAGCAATGAGCAGTCTGAAAAGGAAGGGTCCCAATTTCCCCTCAGACACAAATAGATCTCCGGAATGCCCATGTAACATAATGCATCCTTTGCCTTCTTAAGGGGTCCTTTATAACAAGAGAGAAGGTCTGGTTCCTAACACGAAGACTACGGTAGAGGCCAATTTTCCAAGGCCAGACTAAGGAAGGTCCATGATTTCTGTTGCCAACTGTGCCACTTCTGCCCAAGTGGTAAGTAACTATATCATATCCACTTTCCATCCCCAACTCCATGTCTGCACCTGCATCTAGTCACCAGAAGAGGGACTGGCAAACTATGTCCCATAGGCCAAGACTGGTCTGCTGCTTTTTTATATATATTTTAACACAGCAGCCACACTCATTTGTTTGTAGTATATCATTATGGCTGCAAGGGCAGAGATGAGTATTTGCAACAGAATCCATATGGCCTACAATGCCTAAAATATTTACTCTCTGGCTCTTTACAGAAAAAGTGTGCTGGCCCCAACACTAGAAAATCTACTGTCTCTGTCACTGTATCCTTTTGATTATTTTGACCACAGCCAATCCCAGACTTCCTCAGTCCTGACATTGCCTAGAGTCTATCCAACAGCCAGCCTCACAGCCCTCCCTATCTGCTACCCATTAAAGGAACGTAACTGTCATCCTCCCAGATCTAGCGAAAGGCAGGAAAACCTGGCCTTTGTGAATAGTAGTCTGGTTCTCTTGGAAATGGTAAATGACAAAAAGAAAAGGAAAAAGAAAAAAAAAAAAAAACCACCTTTTTTTGGTACCACCCAGTTTGGACCAAAATTGTTGCCATGGAGTCCGACTCATAGCGACCCTATAGGACAGGGTAGAACTGCCCCCTATGGTTTCCAAGGAACAGCTGGTGGATTCAAACTGCTGACCTTTTGGTTAGCAGATGAGCTCTTAACCAGTATACCACCAGGATGCTGATGACCAAAACAAAAACACGTTGCCATAGAGTTGACTCCAACTCATAGCGACCCTATTGAACAGAGTAGAACTGCCCTATGGGGCTTCCAAGGAGCAGCTGGTGGATTCAATCTGCTGACCTTTTGGTTAGCAGCCAAATGGTTAACCACTGCACCACCAAATGGTCTTCAATAAGCAGCACCTTGACCTTTAGTCTTTTACGTGGCTGTGCTCTGGGGAGACTGAGTCACGTACAGGTCTACAAGGAGAAGCAAGGCAGCAACAAGGAGTGCTCAAGGAGGCCACTCTTGTCAACCTTGAAGCTACATTATCTCCTGTTCTAAAGCATCTAACGCAGCTTTTCTGGTTTTAGAGGCAGGTAACTTGGAGTGCTACTTTTATTTGCAATAATTTATTAAGGGAAAAGTGGACCCGTAAAGTCTAGGAGAGGAAAAAAAGTCTTTTAAATAAAGGCCTCGAATATGACCTCCAGAATGGAAAAATGAGTGAATCAAGAGTTAATGCTTCCATTTCAGGGTGCTGAGAGTATTAAAAAAAACTACAGTGACTCACCACTAGCGCCAAATATATTTTTTCATGTTATATAAATATATTTCATGTTATATGTATATATTCTATATATGTATGGATGTATATATATATATTTCTACACCTTGAAATAGTTTACATGATTATAATTTTTAATAATTACATTGTAATCACATTATATAGCACCTTTTATTTAATATTTCCCAGTATTGGGGATATGGGAGTTGTTTCCAGTTTCTCACTATTATGAATAATGCTGTAAAGTATTTGCTTTTTAATATCTTTCCTTTTGGTTTATTCCCTTCAGGTATATTTCCTTAAGTGGGATTAATGAGTCAAAGGCTATGTTTTATAGTCTGTGCTCGGGGAAGGCAAATGCAAGCTAATATTACCTTACGTAAATATATTGAAGACCACAGGATTACTTAAAAATCCAGCCATAATACATCCCAAATAGGAAAGAAGGTGCACTTAGTGGGAGCGGCTCCCAGAACAGATGAGTCTGAACAAGCAACACAGCAGGTGTTACAACCTGCATAAGTATGAGGGACATGTATATTGCATAGTGTCTGAAATTGTCTGCATTTGAAACTTTGGCCCCCTGACTTACTAGCAGACGACTTTGGATGACTCATCTAGCCTCTCTCTACCTCAGTTTCCTCATCTATAAGTTGGCTTAAATACAGCATGAACCTCAAAGTCTTGTTGGGAAGATGCTGAGGTATCACTACATGTACAGTGCTTAGAACAGCACATGGCTTGAATTAAACAATCAATAAACAATAGAAGTTGTTATGTCAGATCCTGTTTGGGATTATCCAATCTTTTTTTCTACCCCATCAGCATGGCTGAAAAACCAAAACCATCAAAAATAAAAAACCAGTTGCCATCCGGGCAATCCTGACTCAGGGAGACCCCATGTGTGCAGAGTAGGACTGTACACTGCAGGGTTTTCAAGGCTATGACCTTTCGGAAGCAGATCGACAGGCCTGTCTTCCGAGGCACCTCTCAGTGGGTTAAAACTGCCAAACTTTTGGTTATTAATTGAGTACTTAACTGTTTGTACCACCCATTTTGAAATTCCTGAAAATAATTCCTATTCCCCACCTCTAGGACCAGAGAGTCAAGTAAAAGCGTCAGATGCCTCTAGAAGTTCTTCACGCTCAGGAGATGTAGTTGGGCAGGCCCCTTCAGTTACCTGCTTGCACAAAAGCCAGGCGGCCTGTCAGTTGGCTCTGCAAGACACATAAACATGTCTGAAGGAAAAGTCATTAATAGCATAAAGTGTTTGTCATCCTGGGCTGATGAACGATCTTCCATGCATAGCGCTCACGGCTCACTGTATTTCAGTGGCTGCCTCCTTGCTTTTTAATTACTGACTGAGAGCAGCTCGACCTTGGGCAACGTCTTGCGTGCTACTTGCAAGCCCTCAGATACAGGCTTGCTTCCCACACCACTGTCGGGGAAGAAATTTATAATGCCTCTGGTGGCAGTAGAGCTCAGAGACGGGGAAGGGAGCTCGGGCGGGGGCAGATTAATGAAGGACTGGCTTCCAGAGCACTTGGCTGGCCTTTCCACTAAATTACTTACCTGGTCTGATATTCACAGAGCAACAGGTTATGTGGAAGCCACCTCTTGGTCCTGGGTTTCACCTTACATAGTCCCACTTTTTTCCCCAAAATGAGTTACTATTCAGAGCTCCAAGTGAATTTTAAAATGCCACCAAGGGAAACAGGCTTAAGAGCAATGTATTTGGGAAACCATTGCATTTGGGGCTTTTCGATTACAAGAATTAGGTCAAATTTGAGATTTTCCCAGAGCCTAATCATCACTTGTCTTATAAATCTCCACTTGGTCTGAAAAACACACCCCGAATGCTCTGTGCAACCTTAGATTTGTAGTAAATCACACCACATGTAGACAACACAGCCAATGGAGTAGATTATTGAAAACCAAAGAGTATTGGCCGAAGAAAAAGTCCCATAAATTGGAGGATGGCAGACATACTTTCCCCACTTAGAATCCATCGAGAATTACGGACTCTGAGTCTCAGGTCAAATTGGAAATGCATTCCCAAACTGATTTCAATCTCTATGATCTCCTGCCTCGTTTGACCTCATACATCACAGCTCATGTTGAAATAAAAGGGACGTATCTCTGCTCACATCAACTTATTTTATTACACACCATCTCCCCACCATTAGCCCACAGTCCCATTAGAGTCACTAAAGAATCAACAATTGGTATAGTCAAGACAACAAAGAGAACCCTTTCAACTGTTAAATATTTCATTAACTTCACAGATGCGTAACCACTGATTCCAAGCTCAGATTCGACATCCTAGTTCCCTTCATGTACCATAAATTTGTCAAGAAGACATTTCCATAAATTCTTATATGTAGATGAGAGTGGACATTAAAGTTTAGTGCAAAGCCCTTAAAGGAATAAGAGGGAATAAATACCTTATTGACAAGAGGGCAACATGTGAAATTAGGACTACTGGCAAAGCTGTTAAAGTGATAAATCTAGGCTTCGTGTCATTTTATATTCTATTTCTGTGACCTATTTCAAGTGTTCTTGAAATACTCTCTTCTAATTTGCTTCCCCAGTTTAGATTTGGTTTTGGAATAAAGCCATGCTTTTTTTTTTTTTTTTATGAAGCAATTTTCTGATCCTCTGCATTTATTACAGCTGCTGTTCTGACAGTCCACACCTGACCTTGATCACCATTTGATATTCATACACTACTCATGGAACCTTCTGTGCCATGTGGCCACAGCAATCACATATTCGCTTGCTTCATTTTAGCTAGGATCCTGCCTTGGAACATGCAAGCACTGAAGAACATTAGTGACAAGATTTTGAAGCAGAAGGAAAAGAAAAGAACAACAGAGTCATCTTAAGTAAGTTAGCAAGAGGAAGATGATAAATTCTAACAGTTGACCTTCAAAGACAAAACTCCCAGCCTTTCCACTAGACAGAGGGCTGGATACCCAAAGCAGGTGACTGGACATCAATGCGTGTGCTGTCGTCAGGGCAGTGACAGAATGAGGAGGTCCGCAACACAGTGGAGGGGATGTCCTACAGCCTCTGGGAAAAGCCGAAGTCAATATTTCTAATCCAATAGAAAATGAGCACTTGGATCACAATCTCTGCTTCCTAAGGGACAGGGGAGTCCCTGGGTGGTACAAAAGGTTAACGTGCTCAGCTGCTAACCAAAAGGTTGGTGGTTTGAGTCCACCCAGAGGTACTTTGGAAGAAATGCCTGGCAATCTACTTCCAGAAAATCAGCCATTGAAAACCCTACGGAGCACGGTTCTGCTCTGACACATATGGGGTTGGCAGCATGAGTGGGAACTGACTCCACTGCAGCTCTATTATTATTATTTTCTAAGTGATATGGCAGGAATGGGGAAGAAGTACAAAGGGTCCCTTTACCCCCAAAATGTCTTCACTGTAGTCAAGCACAGCATTTTATTCTGAGATTGCATCTCTTCATGTGTTCGGAGATTTTATTCTTTTTTGGTGTAAAAATGCCTTTTCTTATAGGAAATCATGGCAAATCATTTGTTTTTCTTTGGTGGAAGGAATTATTATTTTTTCTTTTTTTACTGCTGTTTACTTGTAATTTACTTGTTAATTACTTGCTTGGTAAAATTAAAAGTTAAAAACCCTCCACTGGTCCTCAAAACCTTGCTGTATTTTATGCTAGCCCATGAAAGTTAACATACTACCATTAAGTCTAACTCATAAGAATATCGAATTGAATGCATCTCCTTACCCACAAAACAGTGATTTTTTTTTTTTTTTTTTTTGCTTTAACAAACAGAAATTAATTTTCTCACGGTTTAGAAGGCTAGAAGTCTGAATTCAGGATGCTGGCTGTAGAGGGAGGTTTTCTCTGTGGGGCGGGGTGGGGTGGAGGAGGGGCACGGAGAAAGGTCCTTGTCTCTTTTCAGCATCTCTTCCTCAGTGATCAGGACCTTCATGTGGCATGGCATCTATCTTCCCCCGTTTTTGCTTGCTTGCTGCTTGCTTAATCTGCTCTTTTAAATCTTAAAAGAGATTAAGACACACCCTTCACTGATACTACCTCATTAACATAACAAAGAAAACTATTCCCAAATGGGATAGCCACAGCTATAGAGAACAGGATTTTCAACGCATATTTTCGGGGGACACAACTCAACTCATAGCAAGACACAAAGGTGAGAACTTGGCCTCATTTAGTTATTTTCAAGTTGTTAAACTACCTACTCAGCGCTAATCTGCCAAGGAGCCTGGTTATCACTGAAGCATGCCCAAGGCTGGCTCTAGGCTTCTGAAGGTGTAGGCCAAATTCTGGGCTTTGGTCAAAGGATCCCTTTGATCACTTTTAGGTCTTCTCTAGTGGTTCTAGAATGGACAGAATTACGTATTTTAAATCATAGGATTAAACCCAAACCTTGTCCTATCATTCCTTAACCCTGTTGTTGTTGGGTGCCACCAAGTTGAGTCTGACTTACAGTGACCCCACATGACGCAGCAGAACTCTCCCGTAGAGTTCTCTAGCCTGTAATCCTTTTTTTGTTGTTGTTACAATTTTAATGAATTGTTTTATTGATCTTTTGACTCCAGAATGTTGCTTGCTTTCAAAACAATAATTTTTTTTTAATAATTTTTATTGTGCTTTAAGAGTTGGAATCGACTCGATGGCACTGGGTTTTAAGTGAAAGTTTACAAACCAAGTCAGTCTCTCACACAAAAACCCATATATACCTTGCTACACACTCCCAATTACTCTCCCCCCTGATGAGACATCCTGTTCTGTCCCTCCACTCTCTCTTTTCGTGTCCTTTTCACCAGCTTCTAACCCCCTCCACCCTTTCATCACCCCTCCAGGCAGAAGATGCCAACATAGTCTCAAGTGTCCACCTCATCCAAGAAGCTCACTCCACACCAGCATCCCTCTCCAACCCGTTGTCCAGCCCAATCCATGTCTGAAGAGTTGGCTTCGGGAATGGTTCCTGTCCTGGGGCAACAGGAGGTAGGACAGTGATATCTTTGAGTGTGTCTGGCATGCAGGACAGTTCAATAAATGTGGGATGAATAAGCTTAGCACTTTAGAATCCGTTAAAACTAACTTAGCATTTATCAGTGCATGGTTCCCATTACAGCCTATAGATACTGGTGAAAAAGACAAGACAGACATCCAAGCCTAAGCCTGGTCTTCTGTGGTGAGTCCAACGGGGCATATGGGCTACTGTCACACGGAGCCTGTAGCCATGACTAGAGATGTGTGGACCTGAATGCCCATCCTTGCCAAAAACCACAAGTTCTTGGAGGTGAGTGTCTTCTGAGAAAGCTACAAAAGCATGTATAGAGCTGACAGTGGTGTATCTTCTGCGTGGACAGCTTGGGTTCTTAATTCTCAGCCGGTTGCCTTTGGTCAACAAACAGCAGCAGCTTGCTTTTATCCCTTTGACTCATCTTTCTCTTAAAAAAGAAGAAATAATCCTCTTCTGCAACATAAAATCTTTAAATCATGGTCTCTTTCTCCCTGTCTCTTGGCTTACAGTAAATGGGAAGAAAATGTTTCTCTGGAAAATGTCATAGAAGCTATAGGTTTCCCCTCTAATTTTTTGCAACATGCCATGGAAAAGATATTTTATAAATATTTGACAAACGAATGAATCAATAAGCCTGTATCGTGCTAGGAGGATTAGAGGAATCATCTGGTACACTGATAGAGAAAGACAGATAAAAGCTAAAAGGCATCCCCCAAACCAGGATTAGCCCTTGCCACAGTGAGGATGCTAATATTCTAGAGCAAAAGCCAGTGGCAGCCCAATTACAGGTCACCTCTGCAGTAAACTGTCTAATTTCTAGATTTGATGTAAGTTTTCTACAAAAAGGGAGAAGGTTGCAGCAAGAACTCCCTCTGCCTTTCAGCTCGCATCTGTGCCCCTAAGCTTGTCTGTGCAGTCTGACACATGAATTCCCGAGTCCCGCCTTTTCCACCTGGAAATTGCATCTATTGTTTAGGTGGCTGCTGACCCAAAGTTTGGTAGTTTGAATCCACACAGGAGCACCTGGGAAGATAGGCCTGGTGATCTACTTCCAAAAGAATCAGTCATCAAAAATCCTATGAAGCACAGTTCTATCGTGAAACACGGAGGGTTGCCCTGAGCTGGAATCTACTTATTCACAACTGGTTTACTTTTAGCTTCTTACCAGAAAGAAAGATCCCTGGTGGCATAGTGGTTAAGCGTTGGGTGCTAACCAAAACGTCAGCAGCTAGAATCCATCAGCCACTCCTTGGAAACTCTATGGGGGCGTACTCTGTCTTATATGGTCACTATGAGTCAGAATGAACGTGACAGCAACAGACTCATTTTTTGTTTTGTTTTGTTTTACCAGAAAGAAAGATATGAGTTAACGGGGCTCATAGCAGAGAGTGGGCTGCATGGGTTCTGCCATGGTCAGACTATAGATGCATGAGTATACCCAGGACGGGGAAGCTGCCTCTGAATTAAGCTATGGACAAAGCCAAAGGCACCAGAAGGCCAGTTGGAGAATTTCAGACCTAATTTGTTTTGACGGTCCAAAAAGATTGGAGGGAAAAAAGAAAGTATCTGATTTATTTTCCAACTCCAACCGAGCCAATAATTCACACAGGCAGCTATAAGCCAAGAAAAAATGTTTGAACAAAAGAACTTGGTTGGCCTACTACTATCAGAATGAAAAATGCATAAATAAAAAGGTAAGGAAAAAAGTAAAAGAAACGTGACCTGGAATAAGGCCCCAGGCCTTCTTGGGTAAATTTAAATGAAGAGAAGGATATCTGGTGCACTGAGAAACACAAGAAATACAAGCATCATCCCTTTGGTCAACATTTAAAGATATAAAGGAAGGGGAGGTCATTTGCAGACAGTTTTTTCTTTTGATGAGTTCTTATAAAACTTCCGCTCCCTTGACCTTGCCCAGGGGCAGATCACCCAGTTAGCAAGAGAAATACGGCCTTATTTGTTCATAGTTACTAATCCATAGAGAACAATTTCATATGGTTTTCACCATAACAAAGATGTAAAAATGACCATTAATAAACTTCCAGGGATTTGGAAGCTAAGACCACCCATAGTCTTTCCCACTGTTGCCATCCATTGGAGATAAAACTGAGATAAAGACTAAGTATGCTGCAGAACTAGCCAAACGTCCCTCAATAATTTCAGATAATTATTTTTCTCAAAAGGTGTAATACCCACTGGACCTGAAAAGGGTCACCCTTCAGCCTTGGCCCCCCATCAAAGGATAATTAAGTGGCTCCGTGGCCTGTTCGAAGATTGGCCAAGCTTGAGGATTTTCTTAAACTTCCAAAGAACTGCTCGAGTTCACTCTGAGATTTTCTTCTCTTCCTATCGATACACATAGCCTGATTGCCTAACCATCTTTCTTCTGCTGCATTATTATTTTGTTTTGTTTTTCCCAACTATCCCATGTAACTCTTTCTTATCTATACTTGTTGACACTATAGGTTTGCTGAGATTTCCAGTGGGATTCCTTTCCTGAGGGGGGCCATACCCCCCTCTTATGTATTCAGAATAAACAAGCCAGTGCCAAGTATCCCAGCAAGATGAGTGTCTACAGGGAAATAAAAGGCGATGCGGACACATAGCATGAACATGCTGAGCACCTTCACCTCCCCTAGAAAACAAAAATGCATCCATGTTGTTGTCTCCAGGCTTAGCAGGTGCTTTAAGACATACCTTAAGGCACCATTTTATTATTCTAGGCTCCACAGTGACCTGTTTACTAACATCTTTCTTTGAATAACATTAACAGCTTGTGTCAAAGTGTCAAAATTAATTTAATTCAAAGCAAACTCATATCCATGTACATTTGCTCCCTAACTCCTGTCACACATTATGAGGGATTTTCAGAACTAGCTTTGGCTTTTTTTTTTCTTGTCTGTGTCACCTCGTGTTACCGTCATGTCATTTACAAGAATTACCCTGACGCTAGCTCATGTCTGGGTGTGCAGAAACCCAGCTGCTGGTGATATATTTTGAACAGTAAGAAAATGTCTTGAAGCTCCTCTCATTTGCCTCGTGGAATGGGCAGCAGAGCTCGGAGTTTATGCAGAAGACAGACTTCTAAAGGCTAAGTTCTTCTGTCAGCTTGGCAGGTCCCAACTCTCTCTATGATCATGGAGACTCACAACCCATCTAAGTCCCACTTCCCTCTCTTCTGGTTCATTATTCTGAGTTCAGTGTCTGGAGTGTACTTTTCAACCCAATTATAGCATTTAATAAGCTCCTACTGTGTGCACAGTCCATACCTTCAAAATTAGATGAATGACAGTTGGTGTTTGGGCAAGATGCATCATTGAACCCTCAGTAACCACAGAACTCCAAAGTGGAAATGTTTTCAGGTCAGAAGTCAATGTGAAAGGCTGGGACCTGAGCCCCACCATCTCAGTGTTCTATTTCCTGAAGGACATATTTGTTCCCAGGAAAAGTATCCCCAGAACACCTGGCTGCATTTTTCCCAATTCACATAATCATATCTGTATGGCACTTTCTTGTTGATTACCCCAAACACTGAGCCCGCCCCCTCGCACCAACTAACTTGATACATGGTTGAAGAGGTCTAATCCTAGTTGGCTAACATTACTGGCTTGCCTGGAATTGAGGGATTCTTGGGATCCAGGGCTTTCAAGGTTAAAATTAGAACGAAAAAAACCAAACCAGTTGCCATTGAATTGATTTTGACTCATGGCAACATCACCTGTTCCGAGTAAAACTACATTTTCTAGGGTTTTCAAGGCTATAAACTTTTGGAAGCAGGCTTTTCTTGCAAAGCACTTCTGGGTGGATTCAAACCAACAATTTTTTAGTTAGTATTTGAGTGTCTAACCATTTGTGCCACCCAGGGACTCCAAAATCAGGACAACCCTGAGAACATCAGGACTCCTTATACCTCTGTTTTGTAGATGACAAAACAGAGACTGTAAGAAATGGAATGGCTTGCCCAAGTCACACAACTGGCAAGTGGCAGAGCTAGATAACCTTTCTGGGCCCTTTCCTCTATGCCTTAGTATATCTTCCTACAAAGGGCAAAGCCTCAAAGGTCCTCAAGCCCAGAGATGCATGCACTGGTGAACAGCCCTTCTCAGTAGCAAAGAGGAGGGTTTTAAGGGCACAGTTTAGAAACTGAAAGGAAATAGAAGTTAGCAAGGTGTTAAAAGGAGCTGGATTTGTTCCTAGAACTCACATTTGCTGTCTATGTTGTCTTGTTAATTCATCTAATCTCCTTAAAGCTTCAGTTTTCTGAAAAATGGGGATTTAGTAAATGTATGCTTCATTCATTCATTCAATAAGCATTTATCAAGCACCTGCCATACCAGACACTCTTCCACATACATGGAAAACAGAGATAGGTAGAGCAAAGACAATATACATGAAGATATGTTTTGTCTGACTAGAATGAAGTTCTACTTCTTTTTTTCTCTTTTAATAACCTGATTTTGAGGGTGTTTGGGAAGCACAGTCACCCTCCACAAACCCTGTCATTCCGTATTATTTTAATTCTGGCTCACTTCTATTCTTTGTGTTATTTTCTTATTACTTGCCTGGCGTGTGAAAACATTTTCGAGTCTGATTAAATGTCCCTGGGTGGTGAAAATACTTAATGCATTCAGTCAGCTGCTAACCAAAAAGTTAGCAGTTCTAGCCCACCCAGAGGCAACTTCAAAGAAAAGCCTGGCAATCTGCTTCTGAAAAATCAGCCATTGAAACCCTACCTGAAGCACAGGTACTCTGACACACATAGGGTCGCCTTGAGTTGGAATCAACTCAATGGCAACTGGTTTTACTGGTTTTTAATTTAATGTAATAGTGCCTACCTTATAGGTTTGTGTGGAGGATTCAATAAATTAGAATACCTTGCACAATGCCTATCACTTGCTAAATGTTCATTATTCATTATTACACTATTGTAAGTTACAGTAGCAGTTGTTCTTTTCTCTGTATCTTGTAACAGAAAGTAAGTTCCTCTACCTCTTCATGTCTATGTCCCATTGTCCAAGCAGGCCAGGGTACTGAGAGTTTTCAGAATCAAAGAAGAGAAATACAGTTGAATCCTTATCAAACAAAAATCACCCCTGATTTTCATCCCTGAAGTCTCAGCATGAACTATGGACTTCTATGTGTGCTCAAAGCTCAGAAAGGCATTGCTCCTTAAACCGCTGTACCCAGTTGTCCTGGACAAGGTTTGAGCTCACAAAGCTCTGAGCAGAGAAAGTGCATTAAATCTCCA
Source organism: Elephas maximus indicus (assembly GCF_024166365.1). Lineage (NCBI taxonomy): Eukaryota > Metazoa > Chordata > Mammalia > Proboscidea > Elephantidae > Elephas > Elephas maximus. The sequence continues at coordinate 10,359,139 of NC_064839.1, read as the reverse complement.
TGCCCATCCAAGAATGAGTGTTTACAAGGTGAGACCATAAACCTTGCAAACAATGCTTGCAAACTGTGCTTAGGGATGGGTGTAATTTAAGCAGCATTAGAGAGATCATTAATACCAGGGCACAATAAAACAGGTAGTTTGGGGTGGAATATAAATTGCATCAGCTCAAGCCCATGAGGTACGTATTGCTATGCTGTATAAACAGCTGCTCCAAAGTTAATTTTCTTCAGTGGGGCCCGACAAACACATCCTGCTTCTTGCTTCTATTCTCATTAACTCTCTTCCTCCATTCAGCATGCTTGACCTATTTAGCCTTCAGGAGACCACTCCAGTTCCAGAGGCTGCGCTACCAAACAGATTTTGATATGTTTGGATTATGCCTTCATTCTAGAAAAATGCTGGATGGCGATGCTCCAATGCCACAGAGAAAGCAGAATGGTGTATAGTGTTTATTAGAATGGGTGTGGCATTGACTGAGCAAAACCAGCTAATTAACCTAACATATTCATGAAGTTTACCATGTCTTTCACTTCCATATTCAAGAAACACATTCATTCCTCCAATATATCAATAATAATAAGTTACATATGTTATTACTTTTATTTCTTAGGGCTGTGTTAAACACTTCACATGGATTATTTTACTTCCTACAACAACACAATGCACAAGATACTATTCTTATTTCAGGTTTGTATGTAGAGAATCTCATTTGTCCAAGGTCACACAGAGAGTAGTTGCCTGAACCAAGGTTCAAGCTCCACATACTCGGCTCTGGTAGAAAGCCTTAACTTGATCTCTCTCTACCCTTCCCAGATCTCCTAGTGGCATGTTCTTTGCTTCTTTCAAAGACCATAAACAGATCAAAACTCAGAACTGAAGCCACTCTCAAAGTCCACCATTCAGCCAAAGATTAGACAGGCCTATAAAACAGACAATTACACATGTAAGGAATGTGCTTCTTAGTTCAATCAAGACCAAATGGGAAACACTTGCCCAAAATCAAAGACAAGAAGGCAGGAAGAGACAGGAAAACTGCATGAATGGAGATGGATAACCTAGGATAGAAAGGGAAAGAGGGAGAGTGCTGACACATTGTGGGGATTACAACCAATGTCACAAAACATTTTGGGTACAAAATTTTGAATGAAAAACTAATTTGTGCTGTAAATTTTCAGCTAAAACACAATGAAATTAAAAAAAAAAACAGATTACATGTCACTTGTTAGATCACTTCATCATCTCTTCTTGAAGAAGACAAAACTTTGACTCCTTCCATGTGGCCATGTGAGTTCCAGGAGAATTTTGAAGCTGGAAGGCAGCTGGCTAGCATCTGGACAAGACCAAAGGTGGCTGCCATCCATCTGCTGTGTAAAATTAACCAATAATAGTCAGAAGAAAGAGATTCTAGAGAGGCAGGGCAAGATGGAGAAATGAGTGGACCCTACCATTTAAACTCTCCCAGCAACTAACTCACTGAGCAATGAATAAAAACAAGAATAGACTGAAATCTCAGAGCTCCAGACAGCAGCTGAGGTATTGGAGTACGGTGGAGAGTCCAGAACCAAGGAAGAGGAGGAACGAGGTCAGCACAGAAGCTGGGAGATTCTACCTGCTAACAACAGGAGCAGTTGCTCATTGCAGCCATTTTGAGATGGGGCTGGATAGTACCCCAAACAGGGAACACAGAAAAGGAGCTAATCTGAGAAAGCTCAAGTCCATTTTTTTTTTTTTAAAGGAGGCACAAATTGGCTGCTGGAGTTCTCAGATTGTGCAATTGGGAGGGATTGAAGAGAGTCTGTGGTACAGCATGAGAATGTTGTTGAAATTTGCTGAGGTCCAAGACAAATGGGCACTAGGACCAGGAGCAACTGCAAGGGAAGCAGGGTGAGGATACTTCAGACTGACAGGAACAAAGGAAATGGCCCACAGCAAGACACAGAGACACCAATGGAGTGCCTGTGCAGGGGCACTGGTGAGGGAAAGACATAGAGAGCTCCTCCACCATCATCACAGGAAAGTCCAGTGCCACTGCTTACATCAGCATCATCTCCCCCTCCTATGCATGCATGTTGAACTCCAGAGACCAAACACAGAACTCCTGAACCACCACTGAAAAAAAAAAAAAAAAAAACCTAAGGATAAGAGTACCATCTAGTGGTTCTTAGGAGAAGACATCAAGCTCACTGCCACTGGGTCATTCTGACTAACGAGTGGGGCTAAAGGAAGCACCCCTGTGGGGTTCCCAGGGCTGTAAGTCTTTACAGAAGCAGTCTGCCACATCTTTCTCCCATGGAGTGGCTAATGGGTGTGAGTTCCAGCCTTTCGGTTGGCAACCAGCACTTGACCACTGTGCCAGCAAGGCACCCAATCAGAAAATTTCCCCACAATAATTGAATACAAAATTGGAAGCCAAAAAAAAAAAAAAAAAATGACCCAAGTTCAACATAAATAGTAAAACACAAAATCACAGGAGAAGAGGCAACGATCAAAAGCAAAACATGAAGAAGAGAAAATCTCTCCTATGGAAGCCAGAAAAATGCAAAAGATTGATAATTTTCAGATTGTGGTACAAAATATCTTTAAAGAAAGTAAAAAAGCATACAGGTAACAAACTAGTGGAGATCAGGAAACAAATGGAGGAACAAAATAAGAAACTAAACAAAGAAATTGAAAACATTAAAAAAAAGAAAAGGAAAGGAAAAAGAGACAGAACTAATGGAACTGAAGAGGTCGTTAAAAAGACAGAAAAGACCAAAATGGATGTCAGAAGAGACTCTTAAACTTGGTATTGAACATCGAGTAGCTAAAGCAAAAGGAAGAAATAATGAAGTAAAAGAGTTGAACAGAAGATTTCAAAGGGCCACTCAAGAAGACAGTTAGGTATTATAATGACATGTGCAAAGAGCTGGAGATAGAAAACTAAAAGGGAAAAATACACTTGGCATTTCTCAAAATGAAAGAACTGAAGGAAAAATTCAAGCCTGGAGTTGCAATATTGAAGGATTCTATGGGGAAAATATTAAATGACACGGGAAACATAAAAAAAAAAAAAAAAGATGGAAGGAATATACAAAGTCATTATATCAACCATTTCAGGAGGTAGCACATGATCAGGAACTAATGGTGCTGAAGGGAGAAATCCAAGCCTCAGTGAAGGCACTGGCGAAAAACAGGCTGCAGGAATTGACAGAATATCAATTGCGATGTTTCAGCAAACAGATGAAGTGCTGGAAGAGCTCACTTATCTATGCCAATAAATTTGGAAGACAGCTACCTGGCCAACCAACTTAAGGAGATCCATATTCATGCCTATTCCCAAGAAAGGTGGTCCAACTGAATGAGGAAATTATCGAACAATATCGCTAATATCACACGGAAGCAAAATTTTGCTGACGATCATCCAAAAGCAACTGCATCAGGGTATCAACAGGGAGCTGCCGGAACTTCCGGCTGGATCCGGCAAAGAACGTGGGTGAGCGATATCATTGCTGACGGCAGATGGATCCCGGCTCAAAACAAAGAATACCAGAAAGGTGTTTATCTGTGTTTTATTGACTATGAAAATGCATTTAGCGTGTGGATCATAACAAATTATGGAAAACATTGCGAAGAATGGGAATTCCAGAACACTTATTTGTGCTCATGAAGAACCTTCACATAGATCAAGAGGCAGTTGTTCGGACAGAACAAGGGAGTAGTGCATGGTTTAAAGTTGGGGAAGTTGTGTGTCAGGGTTGTATCTTTTCACCACACCTATTCAATCTGTATGCTGAGCAAATAATCCAAGAAGGTGGACTATATGAAGAAGAATGGGGCATCAGGATTGGAGGAAGACTAATGAACCACCTCCACCTGCATTATGGAGATGACACAACCTTGCTTGCTAAAAGTGAAGAGGACTTGAAGCACTTATTGATGAAGATCAAAGATCACAGCCTTCAGTATGGATTATACCTCAAAAGAAAGAAAACAAAAATCTTCATAACTGGACCAATGAGCAACATCATGATAAAGAGAAAAGTTTTAAGTTGCCAAGTATTTCATTTTACTTGGATCCACAATCAACACCCATGGAAGCAGCAGTCAAGAAATCAAAAGACACATTGCATTGAGCAAATCTGCTGCAAAGAACCTCTTAAAAGCATTGAAAAGTGAAGATGTCACCTTGAAGCCTAAGGTAAGCCTGATCCAAGCCATGGTATTTTCAATAGCATCATACGGAAGAAACCAAAGAAAAACTGATGCCTTTGAATTGTGGTGTTGGCAAACAATATTGAATATACCATGGACTGCCAAAAGAACAAACAAATCTGTCTTAGAAGAAGTACAACCAGAATGCTCCTTAGAAGCAAGGATGGTGAGATTGCATCTTACATATTTTGTACACGTTGTCAGGGAGGATTAGTCCCTGGAGAAGGACATCATGCTTGGTAAAGTACACAGTCAGCAGAAAAGAGGAAAACCCTCAGAGATGGATTGACACAGTGGCTCCAACAGTGGGCTCAAACATGATAACGATTGTAAGCATGGTGCAGGACCGGGCAGTGTTTCGCTCTGTGGTATATAGGGTCTCTATGAGTTGGCATCGACTCAACAGTACCTAACAACAACAAGGTTAGGCAGATAAAAAGAGCCCGAAGCAAAAAACCTGAAGTCTGGGGGGGAATTTTACTAGTAAAAATTCACTGAAGCACTTAGAAATATGGGGTGCTAGGTAAATGATTGCTGGTAATTTTTTAAAATCCAATTACAGTGATTGTGTGGAATGTACAAAGACTCTAGAGGGTCAGAAAGCTTTAGCACAGGAATTGAGAAGGAAAAAAAAGCAAGTTTTTCTTGGTGAAAATGTGAAGCATGGTGATCCCAAACCCCCAAAGTGGTTTATATTGATAAATTAGGATAGTGGGTCACATAACTCTGGGGGCAAGAATTTTCCAACTGTACTCTGAAATTTGTACACTGATCCAGCTTTTCAGACCACCAACCAACAAAAATATCACGAATAGTCTCTTTGTAGGTACAAAGATAAAAGACAGAAGAGATACTTGGAAACTGCTGGTGACGAGCATTTCCGCTGGAGTTTGTATCCCAGAAGGCAGAGTTCCCCTCTGACTCACACTAGGGCCCCCAGGAGGGACTCACATAATAAGCTGAGTGCTCAGAACCACTTGGAAAGAGCAGGCACACTGAAGACGTGAGAGAGATGGTGATTTGCCATTGTCTCCTCTGTCCCTGGGACCTCTTCTCTTCTTCTCCACCCCCATCTATCAAGGCATCACATCTGCAGGTCTCTTGGGGATTCTGGTCCTGGGGAAATCTGTTCCACAATGCAGGGATACCTTTCACGACATTACTGGGTTTGAAATATATTATCTTCAAAACCACATGGGACAAGAGGAGTCATTTGCCAGGCAATGCAATTCTGCAGAACTGTACTCCTCTACTCTCTGGAAGGTGGGTAGAAGGAGCAGGGTCACCCCAGGAAAGCTGGAGCTCATCTCTAGGGACCCTAGTCCAGTCTCTCCAGGATCCAGTGTATCAACCCAGCCTTGCTATATCCATCTGTGTCCCCTTACAAGGTGGTTATCTCAGGAATCAGAACAAAAAACCAAACCCGTTGCCGTCAAGTCAATTTTACTCATAGCAACTGTATAGGACAGAGTAGAACTACCCCATAGGGTTTCCAAGGAGCGGCTGGTAGATTCAAACTGCTGACTTTTGGTTAGCAGCTGTAGCTCAGGAGGTTGGCAGTAACTGTGAGGAAAACAGAATGGAATCTTCCCTCCATTCGCAGCTGCCATGAGCACAGTGGGAACAATTTAGATAGAAGAGGCGTGGAGGTTGCCAGCTTGAAACACGAACAGCTGAAGTATTGCCATGAAATGCCACTTTACATTAACTGTTCTAATTAACATAATTCTGGAGGCCCAATGTGGGTGTGTCTGCCCATATTTTAGAGGACTCTGTTGTGCTGCAAAAGGGGAACTGAACAGCAATGACAATACCCCATGAAATTAACTACCTTGAAAAGTGTTGGAAGAACACAAAAAAGGTAATAAAGTTAAGAATATGAAGAGAGAATAGCCAGATACAGGACAGGATCCTATAGCCTTTTCAAAACAAGGACTGGAAAATGGAGTGTACATATGTTAGCAACTGAGTTACACTCTTCGGAATTTCTCTTTACAATCCAGATTTCTGGAAAGGAACATGTGTGAAGTCTGGAGCGACCTCTGCCTGTGGTTTTGGGATTGTCACATAGAAACGTTTTAAATGTCTGAGTCCCATCCTCCTGAGAACACCTCCTGCCCTCACATGCCATGGAAGATTACAATGCATCCACTTCCCTGGAGCCTGCAGCCCAGAGTTGAGGGTGACTGCGTTAAATGGGAACCACACTAACATTCAATGTGCAGTGCCAATCCAGAATGTTTGTGACATCAGGTCCCTGGCTCCCAAGCCTCAGTTTAAAGGTAGGCACTTTGCCACAAAGGGAAAAATAAAGCACAATATCTGCCTACTAATGTCACCCAAGTGCCCTCAGTCTCCTGAGAGCACCATTTCTTTTAATAACCAGATACAATGAGTAATATCCCCCTCCCCCACGCTGTGGATAACCCAGGCTCTCCTATCTACCAGGGACAGCGCCTCTCTTGCTGGGAATTCCCTACAGGGAATTACCTGTTATACAGCTTGAGATAGCTCCCTCTTGTCATCAAGCATCTCTCATGTGGAGTATACCTTGATCCTACTTTTCATTAACCAAAGATCCAGCTTGCCTTGAGAAAAATTCTTCCCCTACACCTGTAATCCAAAAGCAGCCGTGGTCATTTCTTTTGTAATAGAAATGTTAACTTGTTGTTGCCCAGGCTTTCGAATGTCCTCCCTTCTCAAAACACTAGGGTGAGGTACCAAAACAAAACAAAACAAAAAAATGTTGCTGTCGAGTCATTCCAACTCAGAATGACCCTGTAGGGCAGAGTAGAACTGCCCCATAGAGTTTCCAAGGAGCAGCTGTTGGATTTGAACTGCTGACCTTTTGGTTAGCAGCTGAGTTCTTAACCATTATGCCACCAGGGCAGTGTAAGACAGAGGAAGCTCAGAACAGGAAGAGAGTATGTTAGCAGGTAGACCTCTTTCTACATACACCAAGGAAGGTAGTCTGACTCCTGATCCAGAAACTCAAGGACTAGTTTTCATTCCCTCAGGCTCCAAAGCAAAAGCCTATTTCTCTACATAACTAAAAAGCTGCCCCTGGACACCAAAGCCGTTCTCTGAGAAGATGAAGTCATTTCTCAGACACTTTCGAGCCTTCCTTTGAGTACTGTGGTAGTTGCCTCACTGTCCATAATAGACTCTGACTGATGCACTAATGGCCTCCTTGGAGGCTCTGAAACCACTGGATCTAACCACTGCCCCTTCCCCCCCTTCTGATGAACAATTAGCTCTGGACTGGCCTTCACTTGAGACACAAGCACTCAGAGATGAAGTAGAACAGGGGGAGAGGGAGCCCAGAGTCACAGATCCCCTGGGGTGTATAAAAGCCATATCACCATGGCAGAGGAGAAAAATGCTTTCGTTTCAGCACTATGGTATTTTAGCAAAGCTGCCCCACTTCCTTCTTAAGGAGAACCCATCTCCTCCACTCCTTTCCTCCATCTGCCTTGTCCCTCACTTGCCTTGTTCCAGGTCCTGTTTAAGCAGGCACCAGAACTTTGGGTCAACTTTTGCAATTTCATCGAGCTGCTGCAGGAGCTGCCAGGACCTCCTGGAGATAACTGGAACAGTATCCCTTGGACAAGGTGACACTTCTTCACCTCTGTCCCCACACTTGTTTTGCTCTCCCATACCCTGCCTTGACAGTTTACAAGAAGGAGGGGTGTTGAATCTGGCCAGCACCTAACACATTCATTGGGCTACATTTATGCAGTAGGCAGGGTTATTGTTCCTTAAAGATCAGAACCCAGCATGGATCTAAAGTGGATCTCTGGTTTTGGTTGTTCAACTGGGTATGCATGGAGCTCAAAGGACAGATAGAGGCTTAAGACTTTGTTCTTGTTCTCTTGTTGTTGTTACTGGTTAAAAGCTTGGCTGCTGACCAAAAGGTTGGTAGCTCGAATCCACCAGCTGCTCCTTGGAAACCCTATGGGGCAGTTCTACTCTGTGCTATACGGTTGCTATCAGTCAGAATGGACTTGACAGCAACAGGTTTGGTTTTGGCTTAGTCAGTTCCAATCAGTGGTGATGCATGTGTGCAGAGAAGAACTACTTCATTGGGTTTTCAAGGTTGTGACTTTTCAAAAGCAGATTGCTAGGCCTACCCTCCAAAGCACCTCTGGGTGGGTTCGAACTGCCAACCTTTCAGCAAGTAGTTGAGTTCTTAACTATTTGTACCACCCAAGAATTCCTTCATTCTTTAGTGGTTGTCAATATAATTGGGATAATTAGAAATGCTTATTTAAAAATGAACATCATCATGTGATATGTGCCAGATGATATAGCTTGGGATATGGAGTCAGAAGGCCTAAGGTTCCAACTCCTGCCTCTACCACTTATTGGCAGAGAAATCATGAACAAGTCATCCCAACTTTCCAAGTACAGATTCTCTCATCTGCAAAATGGGGATAGTAATAGCAATGCTGACCCCAGGAGGTTGTTGTGAGATTAAGAAAAATGATACTATCAGTGTTTGCAGACTATAAATTGTTGAACACGTGTACATTTTTATTATAATTTTCACAAGATTTCCATTACAGAGGGCTCAAAAGTGGGCTTAGAAGGTCAAGACAAAGTTCCTGGGTGAGGCAGCTTTGATCTGAGTCTTGAGTGACTGGTCTTATTTAGAAGAGTAGACAAGAAGAAAGACAATTTCAGGTAGAACAAAGCCCCAGAAGTGGTGCAGGGGCCAGGTAAAGTATGGCATGCTTGCCTCAGGTGTGGTAGATCTAACAGCAGAGTCAAGCAGGGAGTTTGGGAGATCAGCATGAAGGGTAGGTTGAGACAGACTGTCAATTATTCAGTGGTTGGAAATTTATTTAGGTTCATTCCTTAGGCAATAGTGTTCTATGAGACTACCTGGTAACCACATAGGCTGGAATGGAAGTGGAAGAGCAGGGGACAGGGCGGCCAGGTTGGAGATGATTGCAATAGTCCTGGTGTAATGCACAGCTCTTCTGAAAGGTGGCAAATTAGAGTTCCTTCCCCTCAGGGCTTAAGTAGAGTTTCTTTCTCTGAAAAACTGATTAAACATAACGTACAGCATTTATTATATGCTTCCTAGGTGCCAAGCACTATATTAAGTGCCTCATAGATATTTATTTAATTTTTAAAATAACCCAGTGAGATGGTTAGTATTTCATGCACTTTCTAGCTGATCAAAAGGAAGAGATTACTTCACCTCTGTGGACCTCAAAGTTGCACAGTTAGTAAGCAGTATAACTATGCACGTCCGTGGGATTCCAAGGACGTGCATAGTTATACTGCACAGTTTCTTCACAATGATAGGCGCAAACCCAACCATCCTAAATAGATGATACTTCTTAGAGCCTGGCTTAAGAAGACTAGTTAATATTCAGGATAGGAAGCTAGGGATGTGGGTGGTCCTAACTAGGGGAGTGACTTAGGGACAATCAATTATTTAACTTTTCTTCAGTTTTCTCATAACAAGGTTGATTCAGGCAATACCTCAGGTTGCTTTTCAGGCATGATATTTCATCTTCTCTGCTCATATGGTGCACTCTGGCCATCTCTCCTTTATACCAAGTTGCTCTAGGCTACCTGATCACTAATTACTCAATCAATTAATCTTTAGATGGAATAGGTACTACAACAACTGCCATTCAGGTGTGCTCCTGGCCCATGGAGACTCCATGCACAATGGGATGAAACATTGCCCGGTCCTGTGCCATCCCCCAGATCCACTGTTCATAAGGACTGTTGTGATCCATAGGGTTTTCACACGCTGATTTTTGAAGACAGATCGCCAGGTCATTCTTCCTAGTCTGTCTTGGTCTGGAAGCTCTGCTGAAACCTGTCTAGCATCGTAACAACATGCAAGCCTCCCCTGACAGACGGGTGGTGGGTGTGCATAAGGCGCATTGGCCAGGAGTCAAAACAGTCTCCTACGTGAAAGGCGAGGACTCTGCACTGAGCCACAATAGACCCAAAATAGATGCCAAGCCTCTTTAACCAAAGTTCTCCCTTCCTGGGCTCCGATGGCCCAATGCTCTGTCCTCCTCACTTCTGTGTGGGTAACGAAGCATAAAGATGCCCAGGAAAGCATTCACATTCCTTGTGAAGTGAATGGCAAAATGTTTTATCCTGGCAGGCTCACAATGGGGATGAACGTAATTTGTGGAACCAAAGAGCCCTTTGCTGGGCACAGGGAACCAGCTCACCTGCAAGCGTGGGTGCAGCTCAAATAGTTCAAATCCACCGGCCACTCCTTGGAAACCTAATGGGGCAGTTTTACTCTGCTGCATACCGTTGTTATGAGGCAGGATCAACTCGATGGCAATGGGTTTGCTTTTTGGGTTTTTTTTTTTTTTTTTTTGATCCACAATCAGGACCCATAAATCTGTGCCAGCAGTAGGGTGGCGGGATAACAAAACCCAGAAATATGTGTAATTGACTTAACTTTCTGTTGACTGGTGATGAGGAAGCTAATCTCAAAGGCTAGAAGATGATGCAGTGGCAAAACAAGGTAAAACTAGAGACAAGATATGTGTTAGGAGACCCAACGATTCTAGGGGAAGAGGCTGTTAGTAGGTGAGTGCTTGTATTGGGCTGCATGTTATAAGAAAGATACGAACTCAGGAAAAAAACTGGACAATTTCCAAACAAAAACAAAAAAGGAATAAAAAGATTCCAGAAATTCTGGACGTTGGAAAAACCAACTGCTTTGAGATGCCAAACTGAGATATGACTGCTGGAAAGAGTTATGGAACCCTACAAGACAGGCCTTATAAAAAATGAGGCCAAACAAGCTAGTGAGATTCGGATTTCATTGTGCTTGACACTGACCATCTTGTGATGTCTGGATCATGTACTGCTTCGTGTTAAAGCATCCTACTTGCAGTGATAACAGTCAATTCACAAAATTGGAGGGCTTAACCAAATTTTGGGGTGAAGGCTTAGAGAGGATGATTTTTAAGCTAAGACCTGCCTGAAAGATGATTAAAAATCATCCAGATGAGAAGCAGAGGAGATCATTTTATTTCACAAAAAGGGAAGAGCATGTACAAGGCAAGAGATCTCACATGTATTCTTGAAATAGAAAGTAGGTCAGCATGGTGATAGCAGAGAGTGAGAGGAGATCCAAAAGCAAGAGAGAACTGGAGAGCTGCGGCATCATGGGATAAGCTGGAGTACAATTCTGCACTCAAAGTCAGTCTGGAGCGCAGACATATTGACACTATGTGTAAGTTAAAGTTATGGACAAGAAAATCACCTGTAAGCAGAATAATCAAAGAAATCCTGATCAATGTCCAGCCATTAACACAACACAACCACTCCTCATGTGCCTGCTTTTCTATGTCACACTTGATCTATTTGCTTTCTAGCCATCCTTAACTGGTCAGCAGGTTAGAAATAGTTCCCCTTGTTTTTGTCCCCACTTGCACCCCTGAAAGATTCTGGCAGGATTTTTCTGAAAGACACGAAGATCCTCCTCACTTAGGCCACGCTGCAAACTGCAGTGTTAGCAGGAACCTTGAATGTGACACAAGCCATTTTCTGAAGAGCTGATCTGAACACGAAAGTCAATTTCACTTTACTCCTCGCTTCATTCTTCCTGATGTGTGGTTCTGCATAATGACTCCATGGTTAAGACCTAAACTAGGTTTCCTGTTCATACACTGAGCAGCTGTGTTCCTGATAGAAGGGGCCCCTTCTCCACTAAGCAGGAAATTCACAATTAGGGTTATCTCCTCATCCCTTTGGTTTTCTCCACTTTTCCAATTTGGCAAAAATATAACAAGAGAAAGAGGGAGAAAAAGGATCTTCAAATAGCAACCATCTTCATCATTGGAACTATTTTCAAGTGACCTTTACAATTGAAGACATTTGTAAAGAGATGAGGCATTTTAGCTCACTGATGACTTGAGTATGTTGGGCCTTCTATCAGCTGACCTCACTCAATTCATCTACTTTAGCAGGGAACACTAGAACTTTAAGGGTCTTAACTCTGCGGAGACATTTTTTCACACGATACGTTAGTGGCTCCACATTCTCTAATAATTTTCCAGTAGGGCACATTCAAGCCTGATTCTGGGAGCAAACAAACCCACAAGCTTTACACAGCACATCTTCCTGGAGTTTACATTTTATTAAAATAGTTGAGGAAAAAAACATTGTTTTTCTGTTCTATAATCATGCCATTCATTATTGATAGAAAGGCAGTCAGGGAGTCAATCACTTGAAAGAACTCAAAATTCCACAGTCAATCAGGAATACCATCGAAGTCCAAAGCTTCCTTGATTTATTTTTTTATTTATTCAATGATGGATTCCATTATGAGCCTGGCACTCTATCAAATGCTGGGTAAAAAAAAAACGACAAAGTGGATAAACTCCCTACCTTCGTGGAGTTTATTTTCTGTAGAGGAAACAGGTAATTGTCAAGCAAACAAGTAAATATGTAATATATTCATAAAGTGATTAGGGACAAAAAGAAAGTAGAATATGGGACAAGAAGGAGTGATATTTCAGGTGGGGTGGCCAGGAAAAATATCCCTGAGGTGGCATTAGAGCCAAGTCTTGTTTCAAACTCTTGTTGTTAGTTGCTGTCAAGTCAGCTCCAACTCGTGGCAACCCAATGTATGCCATCTTCATGATTGCTGGTATGCTCAAATCCATTGTTATAGCCACTTCCACCACTATATCAGACAATATTCTGTTGTGACCCACAAGGTTTTCGTTGGTTAATTTTGGAAGTAGATCACCATGCTTTTCTTCCTAGTCTGTCTTAGTCTGGAAGCCCTTCTGAAATCTGTCCACCATGGGTCACCCTGCTGTTTTTGAAATACCAGTGGCATAGCTTCCAGCATCATAGCAATACACAAAACTCTTCACTGTATGACAAACTTCCAGACACGTGGTGGTTCAGATTCTTAGCACAAACTTAAATAGTTTGTGTATTTATCTGGCATTGTCAAAGCCTGGGATGATAACCATATTGCTTTGTGCTCAGGGAAAGGCCTTAGCACTCAGTCAGTCCAACAAGATTGTGGTGAAATGTATCTACATACAATAAACGTTCTATTATTACACTAAAATTTCTACATTTAGGATATCTTAATTTCTGGGTACTCACATCCCTTGCTATACTAACCAATGTGGATTCTAGACTTTCACTGCACTGAAGACCAGCCATCAGTTAGGTTCACTACTTTCTCCTTGCTTGCTCGTGATAGTAGAAGCAACTGAATCACCCTCTTGGACTGAACTATGAAGAGCAGTGAGGGACCATTTTGAGCAATAGCCTCCTAAACCCATTACCCTCGAGTAAATTCCAACTCATTGTGACCCGGTGACTACAGCTGCCTCATACGATTTCCACGGAGCAGTTGGTGGATTTGAACTGCTGACATTTTGGTTAGCAGCCAAGCTCTCAACCACTGCTCCACCAGGGCTCCAATAACCTCCTAGTTATGTCAAAACCATAAATCTAACCCAAATCAGGAAACTTTGGGAATATTTAGGTCAAAGCCCAAAGACTCATCACTCTGTTATCTCATCACAGGAGCACTTCTTAGGCAGTTCTTGGAGAGACACACCATTGATGACCCTGAGATTTTTTATTTCTTCTTGAGTCAATTTAGGTAGTTCACTTGTTTTCTAGGAATTTGTCCATTTCACCTAGGTTATCCAACTTGGCATTGGGCAAATCCACTGCCAAAGACCTTGTTAAAGTGTTAAAAAGCAAAGATGTCACTTTAAGGACTAAGGTACCCCTGACCCAAGCCACGGTGTTTTCAATCACCTCATATGCATGTGAAAGGTGGGCAATGAATAAGAAAGACTGAAGAAGAATTGATGCCTTTGAATTGTGGTGTCAGCAAAGAATATTGAATATACCATGGACTGCCAGAAGAACAAATCTGTCTTGGAAGAAATACAGCCAGAATTGTCACTGAAGGCAAGGACGGTGAGACTTTGTCTCACATACTTTGGACATGTTATCAGGATGGACCAGTTCCTGGAAAAGGACATCATGCCTGGTAAAGTTGAGGGTCAGCAAAAAGAGGAAACCCCTCAACCAAATGGAGTGACACAGTGGCTGCAACAATGGGCTCAAGCATAACGATTGTGAGGATGACACAGGACTGGGCAGTGTTTTGTTCTTTGGTACACAGGATCACTATGAGTTGGAATCGACTCAATGGCACCTAACAACAGCATCTTACTTGGTGTACAACTATTCATAGTTTTCTCTTATGATCCCTTTTTATTTGTGTAGGCTCAGTAGTAATGTCTCCATTTTCATTTCTGATTTTAGTTATTTGCATCTTCTTTTCTTCCTTTTTTGTCAGTCTAGCTAAAGGTTTGTCTACTTTATTGATCTTCTCAAAGAACCAACTTCTGGTTTTCTTGATTCTCTCCCTATTGTTTTTCTATTTCACTTATCTCCATTCAACTCTTCGGTTGTTTGCTTTCTTCTGGTATCTTCGGGCCTTTTTGCTTATCTTTTTCTAGTTCTTCAAGTTGTAAAGTTAAGTTATTGATATTTGTTTCCTTCTTTCTTTTACTGTGTTTACTGTTGTAAATTTCCTTCTGAATACTGCTTTTGCTGTATCTGGTAAGTTTTGGTATGTTGTGCTTTCATTTTCATTCATCTTTAAGTATTTTCTGATTTGACCCATTGGCTGTTTAATAGTGTGTTGTTTAATTACCACATTTTTGTGAAATTTTCACTTGTTCTACTGTTATTGATTTCTAGTTTCATTGTCTTGTGCTCAGAGAAGATATTTTGTATGATTTCAATATTTTTATATTTATTGAGACTTGTTTTGTAGTCCAGAATATGGTCTATTCTGGAGTACGATGCATGTGCACTAGAGAAAACTGTGTATTTATGGTGCTATTGTGGGGTGAGTTTTCTATATTGCTAGATTTTTCATAGTGTTGTTCAAATCTATTTCCTTATTGACCTTTTGTCTATATATCCTGTCCATTATTGAAAATGGTATATTGAAATCCCCAACTATGGTAGTACTGTCTATTTCTCCCTTCAGATTTGTCAGTGTTTGCTTCATATATTTTGGGGCTCTATTATTAACTGCATATATATATTTACACTCGTTATATCTTCTTTTTTTAGTCAGATAATTTTTTTATTTAGCAAATACATATGTAACAAAACATTTCACATTTCAAGAATCTTCACAGGTACAGTTCAGTGGCATTAATTATGCTCATCATGTTGTTCAATGATCACCCTTATCTCTTCCCCAATTATATCATCACCTTAACAGAAGTTCAGTGTCCGCTAAGCATTGAGTTCTTTCCCTCCCTCCTGTCCATAGTAAAACCCATCGCTGTTGAGTTGATTCTGACTCATAATGGCTCTATTGAACAGAGTAGAACTGCCCCATAGGGTTTCCAAGGAGCAACTGGTGGATTCAAACTGCCAATCTTTCGGTTAGCAGCTGAGCTCTTAACCACTGCCCCACCAGGGCTCCTGTCCATGGTAACCCCTAATAGGCTTTAGTCGCTATACACTTTCCTATTCTAGACACTTTGACTAAGTGGGATCATATAGTATTTGTCCTTTTGTGACTGATTTATTTTAGTGAACATAATGTTTTTAAGGTTCATCCATACAGTGACATGTATAAGGACTTCATTTCTCTTTATGGCTGAGTAATATTCCATTGTATGTATATGCCACATTTTGTTTATCCATCCATCTGTTGATTAACATTTAGTCTGTTTCCACTTTTTTGGCTATTGTGACTAGTGCTACAATGAACATTGCATGTGTCTCCTTGGCATACATGTGTCTCTGCTCCTGCTTTCAACTCTTTTGGGTATACACTTTAGGAATGGAATTGCTGGGTCACATAGTAATTCTATGTTTAACTTTCAAAGCTGACTCAGTGGCAACTAACAACAACAACAGCTTAACAATAAGACAAACAACCCAATCAAAAAATGGGCAAAGGACTTGAATAGACATTCAACAAAGAGAATATGCAAATGGCCAACAAGCACATGAAAAGATGCTCAACATCATTAGTCATTAGAGAAATGCAAACCAAATTACAATGAGACATTATTTTACACCCAATAGCATGGTTTATGATTTAAAAAAAAAAAGCACACAGAAAAAAAGGTGTTGGAGAGGATGTGGAGAAATAAGAACCCTCATCCACTGTAGGTAGAATTGTAAAATGTTACAGCCAAACAGTTTTTGTAAGCAAAAAATAAAGTTTGGTTGTTCCTCAAAACATTAAGGAAACCCTGGTGGCACAGTGGTTTAGTGCTATGGCTGCTAACCAAAAGATCAGCAGTTCGAATCCACCAGGTGCTCCTTGGAAACCCAGTGGGGCAGTTCTACTCTGTCCTATAGGGCTGCTATGAGTAGATATCGACTTGACAGCAATGGGTTAATGGGTTCAAAACATGAAACATAGAATTACTGTTATATCTTCTTGATGAATTGATCATTTTATCATTATGTAATGATCTTATCATTACATAATGATTATATAATAATACTTTGACTTTTGTAACAGATTTTAAAGTTATTTTTTTCTGATATTAATATAGCCACCCCAGTTCACTTATGATTATTATTTGCATGGAATATATTTTTCAATCATTTCACTTTTGACCAATTTATGTCCCTTAAGCTCTGTTCATTCCCCTTTATCCTTATTTTTCTTTTTGCTTCACAGAATCAACAATTGCAACTGCCCTATCTCCTAGTTCAAGGAATTTTTCTTCTTCCAGCTTAAATCTACCATTAATCCTCTCCAGTGATTTTTTTTATTTCAGTTACTGTATTTCTCAGCTCCAATAAGTCTGTTTTGTTCCTTTCAATAATGTTACTCTCTCTATTGATATTCTCATTTTTTCATGGATAGTTTTCCTGATTTACTTTATTTCTTTGTCTCTATTTTCCTATAGCTCTTTCAGCATATTTAGTGCTGTTATTTTAAAGTCTTCTGGTCTGTCCACTATGTTGGCCTCAAGAGGAATGGTTTTTGTTGTTTCATTTTGTTCTACTGGATAGGCCATTCTTTCCTGTGATTTTGTTGTTGTTGTTGTAATCAGGACATTTGAAAATTGTGTTAGCTCTGGGTTCTTCCAGGTTCTTTCCCTTTCTCAAAGTTTGGTTAAAAAAAAAAAAGAAAAGCCTTAGTAGGTCTCTGCTCAGTGACCTACCCTATTTTTGCAATGACTACCCTCCCAGATATGTATGAACACTGAGGACTCCATTCCCAGTATGTGGAAACAGACTTCCTTTTATCCTAAGGGGGAAAAAACTCAAACTCTCCCAGTCTTGGCAAATTGATTCTGTGCCAGGGCCCTCCTTTAACACTTAGGCTGGCTTGCAGTATGCTTAGAGAGTTGCCTGAAGTAAAGATGAGGGTCTTCTAAACATGTATTTTGCCCTGAGCATGCCTGTGGCTTTCTCAATTCCCCTGTATACACTTTGCTTTTGAAAGGCCTGAATTCCAAAAGAAAGTTTCATTCTAGCTTCTCCTTCATCCTTTAGGCATTAATTGTATGTTCCAATCACTCTGCTTAACCCCAAGTGGCTACGGGCAGACAAAGCTTAGGCACTGATTGTCCACCACTCTCTCACATTTGTGAGCTCCGTGACAGACTGAACCAAGAGGAATATCCCACTTCGGTCCTTCAGACAGATCATAACAGACACACAATAACTTACTAGTGCTGTCTGCTCTACTCTCTCCTGAGCCAGTGGTCAGGACCTCTCTCTGACTGCATGGACTTTCTCTGCTGCTGCCTTAAGATGGCCAAGCCACTGAACTGGGGAGTGGACAGAGTACAGGGAGGAGAAAATCAAAGGTTTCCTACCATTTCAAAGTTGTCTTTTTCTTAATTCAGCATTCACTTAGTTACTGCAACCCTCTAACTCTTTTCACAGTTTTTAAAAGTTAAGTCTACCATTTTCTGGTGGTTTCCCTTGGTGATTCTGTGACGGAACAGGAGCATGGAACTTCTCACGTCTCCATCTTCCAGGAAGTCCTCTCAATTTTTTAAACATAGTTTCCTTTAAATCTCTGAACATATTTATAATAATAATCACTTGCTGTCCACTTGACTCTGACTCATGGCAACCCCATGTGTGTCAGAGTAGAACTGTGCTCTTTAGGGTTTTCAATGACTGATTTTTCAGAAATAGACCACCAGGCCTTTCTTCCGAAGCAAATCTGGGTGGATTCAAACCTCCAACATTTCAATTAGCAGCTGAGTGCACTGTCCATTTGAGCTGCCCAGGGACTCCATATTCACAGTAGTTGCTTTGACTTTTTTGTCTGATAAATCCAACATCTGGGCCCATTCAGAGGTAGTTTTTATTGACTTTTTTCCCTGAAATGGTTCACACTTGTTTTTCTTTACATGTTTTATAATTATTTTTTGAAAACCAGACATTTTAGATAACATAGTGTAGCAACTCTGGATTCAGATTTTTTCCTGAGGGTTTTGTTTTGATTTTTTTCCTTTATTGTTGTAATTTTGTTTTGTTATGTAACCTGCCTGCATGAAATCTGCAGAATCTATCTCCCACTCAGTGTGCAGCTATTGCTGTGTCTGTTCAGTGGTTTTTCCGCCCCCCCTTCTTTTTACTTTTCATCCTGTCTTCTAGGAGGCTGACCCTGTGTTTTCACAGCACAGTAGGCAGCCAAAGATTGGCCACAGGGTGTGTTAAAAACCTCAGTTAGTTAGGTTTTTGTTAACGAAGCACCTTCAAAATTGAGGGAGTTTTTAGTCTGTCCTTGTTTCACTTTTGAGTGGGCCCTCTCAAATCTTCTGTGCTCATGCACACGATCTCCCAGTCACAGAGATATGTGGAAAGATATTCAAGTCTCTCTATTGCTGTAATATTTGTAAAACCTCCCTCTTCAATTTCTGGTTAATCCTCTGGTCTGCTCCCCATTTCAACTAGGACAGCAACCTCCCGCTAACAGAGCTTCAGGCTTTCTCCATTTGTTTCTTACTGAGCTTGCTACTTTTATTAACATTTGTGGTTTCTAGTCCTCTGTTCCAAATCAAGTCAGCCCCCTGCAACAGTGAAGCTTCTCAATTCCATGGCCAACCCCACTGTGGTAGAACTATCAAACTAACTGAGCTGGAGGTAGTCATAGGAGCAAGCCAAGTCATGAGTGCCACAGATTCTCACTGTTTTTACAAGAAGTTAACCACTTTTTCATTAAAAAAAAAAAAATGCTTCTTAATTGATTGTTTGCCTTTGGTCAATTTCCAGAGCCCTGAAATGGTTAATTTTGACTGCTTGTATTTCCAAGCTTATGGTTGTTTTCAGAGAAGGTTTGCCAGACACTTCACTCCACTATAAGCAGAAGTCCCCTCTCCCAAGTTATACTTTATATATATATCTATATATATAAAGTAAATAGAATCATGGCTTAAAATTCTTATCTGTTTTCAAAATTCTTTCATACTATGACTCCCAGCAAGATAACTGCTTAAGATAGCCTAGAAATTATTCTATTACAAATGTCTAGAAATTCCTAGAATATCTGGAGAGATAATGGCTAAGAAGTTTTTGCAATTGATGAAAAATATACACCCTTAGACTCAAGAAGCAAAATAATGAATCCTGTTAATAATTTATTAAAGTAAATCTGCATCTAGATGTATCACAGTGCAATGGCAGCACACAAAATAAACACGGACCATCTTAAAGTCGATAACAGAGAAAATACAGACTCGCTAAAAGGGAAGATTTGTAGACTGTTAGCAGACTTCTCAACCTAACACTGAAGCTAATGCAATATCTTACAAAGGATAAATCAAATACGTACCTAGAATTATACACTCAGATATACTATAATTCAACTATGAGGGCAAAGTAACAAGATTTTCAGACATATTAAGGCAGATAAAACTTTCTACTCACAGAGACATGCTAAAAGAACAACGGAAGTATATAATTCAAAATAAAGAATGAGCATAAAATGAAGACATTAGTTGCAAAAATGACAACAAAAAAAGAAATTGGCAAATATGTTAGTAAATATTGCAACTATTTTGTGAAAGCAATAATGACTAATTCGGGTGGCACAAAATTAGGTTTATGTCGAAAATAAGGCATGTCTAGAGCACTGAACAATAGAGAATAAGATGTGATGGGACTGACTGGAGTTAAAACATTTAACATCCTTTTATTTTTCAGGAGTGAGAAACAGATATTAACTTTATTTTGTTGATAAAGTATGGATGTTAAAAATTTAGGAATTACTCATATAAGAATTGACCTATATAACTTCCAAGCCAATAGAAAGGAAAAAAAATTTTTTCTTCAGAAAATAAGTCTATCTAAAAAAATCTAATAAAGCTGGGGGTGGGGAAAAAACATTGCTGTGGAGTTGATTCTGACTCAAATCAAAGAACAGCATAGTAAGAGAAAGCAAAAAATATATGCAAATGTGCCTGCAATTACAATAAATATAAATGAACAAAGCTCATCAATTAAAAGACAAACTCTCAGTTTTCCGTTTTTAAAATTCCACCTATATGCAACATGAGACAAAAACTAAAATATAAGAACATAGATTAATGGTTAAGTAAGTGTGGGAAAATACATGCAAACATTAACCTAAAGATAGCTGTCAGAGCTACCTTATATTAATCTCAGATAATGATTATCTTAGGTTCCTGCTCTTTTTATATATATGTATAAAACCAGACCCATTGCTATCTAGTCGATTTTGTTTTGACCCATAACGACCCTACAGGACAGAGTAGAACTGCCCCATAGGGTTTCTTAGGAGCCGATGGTAGATTCAAACTGCAGTCTTTTTGGTTAGCAACTCAGCTCTTAGCCACTGTACCACCAGGGCTCTCTCTCTATGTATATATATATATGGGTTAAGAGCTACTGCTGCTAACCGAAAGGTTGGCAGTTTGAATCCACAAGGTGCTCCTTGGAAACCCTATGGGGCAGTTCTACTCTGTCCTATAGGGTCTCCATAGGGTCGCTATGAGTCAGAATCAACTCGGTAGCAATGAGTTTAGTTTGGGCTTTTTATATGTGTGTGTGTGCACATGCGTGCATGCGTGTGTGTGTGTGTGTGATGAGCTGGGCTGAAACATAGGGATGTACGTGAGAAGTAAGGGAAATAAGATTTGGGCCCAGACCACGAAGAACTTCAAATGCCAGAAAAATGAATCATTGGAAAAATATCAAACATAATTAAAGTGGTGTTGCTAGTTGGTCAAGCCGCTAAACCGTGAGGACCTCTGACTTTTTCTTCTTCAGGATAATTGGCTCCACTTTCCTTCTCCTGTTCATATTGCTAATAGAAACGCATGAAGAGGCAGCTACTGGTTATATTCATGGCAAAGATGCTTCATGTTAATACAGTCCAAGTGCTTTAAAAATACATTTAACATTAATGCATTCATCATACATAGATTAATCAAAAGAACATGGTTATAGAAAATATAAACTGGCATGTCTAAATGCTGTAAATTAAATTTGCCTTGGTCATACACATGCATAGTATTTATTGATATGCTCAAATTTTGCACTAAAAAGTGGCTCCATCCCTCTGACGTCCAGTGACATCCATTCACTCATGCTAATTCCACAGCAGACATTTAATGTGTTAGCATAATCCTGTCAAATTACACAAGAAAATTCAGAAAAAAAAAAAATTCAGATCTCTGAAGAAAGGGAACATTAAATAGTAAGTGAATGTTAGCATATAAGACTTATTGATATAAAAGAGCAAGTAGCACAACTTGCCTGCAAGTGAACCCATTTTTAAGAGAAGATGAGAGATAGAAATGCCTGAGTTGTCACAGGAAACACAGATGGAAAGGGTTGAGTGCTTGCTTGTCTGTAGAGAGTTGAGAAGAAGGTCTTTTACTAAACTTCCAAGTAAGTTGGAGTCAAGCGTTACCTTTAGCCATGAAGACAAACCACAGGACCCACTGGAGGTCACAATTAGCTTAGTTTAGAATAGGGTAAACCAATTCACATCCTTCAAAATCTCATTTTCTAACTACAATGTTTTTATTTATCTGGAAGCTTCCCCTGAAGGAATCCAAATCATTTGGAAAATATTTTCTCATTCACACATGCTAACTCCACAAGAGGCATTTCACTGTGAGACCCAAATTTTCTTTTGTTTCTGTGTGTGTGTTTAAATTTTATGTATGTATGTATGTAGTGAAAATATAATGGTGAAAAGGATACACCATTTCAACAAACTCTACCTGTACAATTTAGTGACATTGCTTACATTCTTTGAGTTGTGTAACCGTTCTTGCTATCCTTTTCCCACATATGCCACCACCATTAACGTAAACTCACTGCCTCTAAGTTTCTCATCTAAATTTTCTAGATGCTATTTTATTGTCAGTTTGATCCCATGTAGATAAATCTTTGAAAGAGCTCAATGCTCAAGGCAGACATACTTCACTAATTCAGCAAAAACATTGTTTGGTTCTAAGCATATTTCCAGGAAAAGTTTTGGTTTGAGGTTTAATGCTTGAGGGCACTCTCAGGGTAACAGTTTTGGGTGTTTGTTCAGCCTCAATAACTCCAGAAAGTCTGGATTCCATTGAGAATTTTAAATTCTGTTCTGTTCTCCCTCCTTTTGATCAGGATTTTTCTATAGAATCCCAGGTCAAATAATTCAATAATGGTATCTGGGGACCATCCAGTTCTTCTATCTTTTTCACATATTCAATTTAAAAAGATCAGGGAGAAGAGGCTTATTATGGGTGTTTCACTTCTAAAGATGAACATGGAGTTGAGTAGATCAGTAAAGAAAAGGTTAATTCTAATGTCTTGACATCATTAATTTTCTATAAATTTATTTTTATTGTTTTTTTAAGTCATTCCAAAAAATACATAAATATAGAATAAACACAGTGGCTGCAACAATGAGCTCAAGCATAACAATGATTGTAAGGATGGTGCAGGACCGGGCAGTGTTTTGTTCTGTTGTGCATAGGGTCACTATGGGTTGGAACTGACTCGATGGCACCTAACAACAACAAATAGAATAAAATAGAAAATACAAATAGGAAAAACAAAGAAAATTTTAAAAATACTCACAATTCCCAATGCCCAGATATGACCAATGTGGATACTTACCCCCTATGACTTAGGCCCTCTATTAGAGATGTTTTATTTCCCATAATTTCCTGAGCTTCACTCTTTACTCTAATTGCTAGTGTTTCCCTACTCCACACACACAGGTTCACATTGATGAGTATCCATTCACTCTTTACTGTGGCAATAAAGATACAGCTCTCACCAAGATCTCCTAATAGCCAAGTTCACTGTTCTACTTTTAACCATTGCCCTGCCACACCCCCTGCAGCTTATAATGTTGCTTATGTTGACCTCCTTTACTTCTTGAAACTCTTTCCTCTCTTGGCTTCCTCAGAATAACTGTCCCTGGGATCTTCTCCTATCTCTCTGACCCTCTCAGTCTTCTCTCCTGATGAGCCTTCTCTAGTTGCCCCTTTTGTGTTGATATTTCCCCAGAATCCTGTCAATGATCCTCTTCACACCAAACTAACCAAATAAACTCATTTAATGTCACTGCCACCTGTTCCTAGTGTTTTCCACAATTTCAACTCAGGCTGCATCTCTATCCACTGCACCAGACCCAAGCCAGCCAACTGCCTGTTGGAATTCTTTGCCTGGATATCTCAGAAAAACCTGAGATTCACAAGCTGATATCATCTTTTCCCATTGTTCCCTGACTCAGCAAATGGGACCACTGGCTATCTGGTCTCTCAAGCCAGGCACTTCTTACATATACTCAATAAGTTTCTCCTCATCGCCTCCTAATTGGACAACGTGCATCACCTTCTCCTCTTCACCACTGCTCCTCAATTCGTTCAGTCCTCATTCTCTTTCCTGGACTCCTGTAGCAATCCTAACTTGTCCTGTAGCCTCTAGTCTCCTTAAGCCTCTGGGTTTATAATCCTTGGATCATAAAACCAAGGTATCTGACAAGTGTGTGGAAGGGTTGGGTCAGTGTAGACATTCCAGAGAAAGAGAATTTTAAACTCAGGATCAAAGCATTTAGTTTGGAGGAAAGGAGGCAGATGGTGGAAAGATTGCTCCAAGCTGATCAGATGGCAAGATCAAAAGGCTCTGGAATATAAAGCCTTTTCCAACTGCATACCCATTTCTGTAGGGTCAATTCTGACTCATAGTGACCCTATAGGGCAAAGTAGAATTGCTCCATAGTGTTTCCAAGGACAGACTGTTGGATTCGAACCACTGACCTTTTGGTTAGCACCCAATCTCTTAACCGCCGAGCCACCAGGGCTCCTGCCAACTGCATAACACACCCTAATTGCCCCTCCTCTAAGCCTCCTAAGCTCTAACATACCAGTGCCAGGTGCCATCGAGTTGATTCCAACTCATGGCAACTTTACGTGTGTCAGGGTAGAACTGTGCTCCATAGTTTTCAATAAATGATTCTTCAGATTTTTCAGAAGTAGCTCACCAGGTCTTTCTTCCATGTTGCCTCTGGGTGGACTCAAATCACCAACCTTTTGGTTACCAGCTGAGTGAAAACCATTTGCATCATCGAGGGACTCCCAGATCACCAATTGTTTTTCTGTTTGTAAGACCACCTCACCCTACAGAAAGTGAGTTCTAAGAGGACTGCCATGTCTACACTGAGTTTCTCCACCTTGGCACTTCCGACATTTGGGGGCAGATAATTTTTTTGTTGTGGCGGCCTGTCCTGTGCACTGTAGGTGGTTTATCAGCACACTGGCCTCTATCCACTAGATGCCGGTACTGCTCCTGCCTTTTCGTGACAACAAAAAATACCTTCAGCCATTGCTGCCTTAGAATCCCTGGCACCTAATGGAGTGTTGAATAGATGATGGTTGGCTGAAAGAAGTAACTGTATGCTTAGCTATAAGACAATGTGTTCCTTTAGCCCCTTCTTGATTCTATATACAAACGAATAGCCTAATGATGTTTTGAATTCTATGTCTAAAAAGTTAATTTTTTTAGGTGAAAATGCCTCTGATGCTGATATATTTATCTATAATAAAAATGGAGATCAATGGAACATTGTATGATTTGATAAGAAAATTCCTATTAAAATAATACATGATGCAGAAATATACGAGCCCAAATATGTTTCATGTTATCTCCTCTGGTAAAGGTCAATATATTTTGTTGATTTAACTGTATTGACCAAAATTAAATTCAAGCAGAAAATCACTATGAATTGGGAAGTAAAGCAAATATTGAATTTCAAAGGAGAAGCAAATGTATATTTGAGCTTATTAGCATATAGCCCACTTACATATACATGATTGGCTGTTAAGTTTGATATCTATGGCTTTTCAAAGGACTTAAAATATATTAAATAAGTATATGTATATATATATGCATATACATACCCACTGCTGTCAAGTCGATTCCGACTCATAGCGACCCTATAGGACAGAGTAGAACTGCCCCGTTGAGTTTTCAATGAGCGCCTGGTGGATTCGAACTGCTGACCTCTTGGTTAGCAGCTGCAGCACTTAACCACTATGCCACCAGAGTTTCCATGCATATACATACATATATATAAAACACGCACACTCACAAAAATATAAATATATCTGCCTTTATGTATATATATACATATATACACTTATATATGTATAGAGAGAGAGATGATTTTTCCTCACTAGCAGGTCTAGTTGGATCCGAAATTCAAACACAAGTTTAGAGGATTACCTAGTAAGAATTTTGTATAATTCTGAATATTTTAACTGGAGATAACAGCCAATGTGGATTTTTTTTTCCCCTTTGAGGCACGTGGTAAGAATATCAGATTTCCAGTTTCATAAATACGAGAATTACCTAAAAAATTCTGGGTAGAATCTCTTAATCGTTGTTAGGTGCCGTCGAGTCAGTTTCGACTCATAGCGACTCTAAGCACAACAGAACAAAACATTGCCCGGTCTGTGCCATCCTCACAATTGTTTCTGTATTTGAGCTCATTGTTGCAGCCACTGTGTCGATCCATCTCATTAAGGGTCTACTTTTTCACTGACCCTCTAGTTTACCAAGCATGATGTCCCTCCCCAGGGACTGATCCCTCTTGAGTTTTTTAGAATCTCTTAATAGCCTTGCAAAATCAAGGTGCATTTGCCTTGAAATGATGTGGCAATGTCTACCATCTTAGAATTAACGGAGCTCGTCCTCCAGGATTTTCTCACAAATTTTTGTCAAAGTCCTCACATACTTGTAAATTCACT
Organism: Elephas maximus indicus; assembly: GCF_024166365.1. NCBI lineage: Eukaryota > Metazoa > Chordata > Mammalia > Proboscidea > Elephantidae > Elephas > Elephas maximus. Next base: position 10,332,680 of record NC_064839.1, on the reverse strand, counting down.
TCTTTAGGATCCATGGTTTTTTTTTTTTTTTTTTTTCCCAAGCTACCTTCTGCTTTGTTTCTAAAGTTCACCCTAGAAAATATCAGTGGTTTTGCTTGTATACTCAGGCTCATTACAGGCAGGTCCACCAGAAGGCAGGATTGGCATATATATACATGTATGTATATATGTTTATGTATTTATTACCAAATGGGGAATGAGGAATAAATACCAGAATTACTGTCTGTGTAGGTGATGGGATGAGATGGGCACAGAGACGACCATAAGTAACAGTTGCTATTGGTGCCCACCCATCCCTTACACTGCAGACTGCCTTCTCCTGCAAGCCACTGCATCTCTCAGCTTCAAATTAGTCTCTGGCCAGGAGCACGCTTGGCCCATGCATGGAGAAGGCCAACATGCTGGGCAGTTAATGCCCCTGGAGACAGCCTTCAACCAATGATGGGTAGAGTTGATGGATAAATGTCCCAGCTTCCTCATCTCACCTCAGCTAGAAAAACACTAATGTGGGTAACAGTCTTCTGGAGGTCCCAAATGGGATAAAGCCCCACCTGCCGAGAGCAGAACCTGCATCGTTATATACTCTGTATGGGTTTTCTTCCCTTCCTCGACCACTTCCCAGATGAGTATTCCCTGGTATCATTTTCCAAAAAGAAGAAGATTAAAAAAAAAGCAGCAAAAAACCTACTTGCATGTGAATCTTTGTCTCAGAGTCTATTTCTGGGGAATCCAACATAAGAAACAAAATATAAAACAGATGGAATATAAGCATGACATATTTAATGCACCTTGGGAGATTAGAGCTGGGACTTGGGAGGAATAGGGAAAAATAAGCAAGTTAGGTCATAGAAAATGAGTAGAGTTTACAAAGACAATGTCTAAGGCGTTATGGCCAATGACAACTGCAGCATGTAGTAAGAAACAAGATACAGAGTCAGGGAAAGTTGAGTAATCCAGTTTAGCTGGAACTCAGTGAGTGAAGGGACCTAGAGGGGTCAAGGGCAACAGATTGGGTAAACATGGATGGTCTTGACTATCTTACTAAATAAATTTCCCCTTATCAGCCAACCACAGGAAGCTCTGATGTTGTTGAGAGGAGATATAACATAATTAGTGTAATAACTAATATTTTTAGACTACTCCTAAGTTCTAGGAACCAAACTAAACGTTAAATATGGATTATATCACCCAGGCATCACAGAGGTGTTAAGAGGATACAGATTGTTATTATTCCCATTTTTCAGGTGAAGAAACTAGGAAATATTCCCAGAATCACAGCTAGTAAGCAATGGAGCTAGGTTTGTACTCTAGCAATTTGCTTGGGCAAATTTGCTGCAAAAGATCTCTTTAAAGTGTTGAAAAGCAAAGATGTCACCTTGAAGGCTAAAGTGCACCTGATCCAATCCACGGTGTTTTCGATCGCTTCATATGCATGGGAAAGCTGGGCGATGAATAAGGAAGACTAAAAAAGAGCTGATGCCTTTGAAATGTAGTGTTGGAGAAGAATATTGAATACGCCATGGACTGCCAAAAGAACCAACGAATCTGTCTTGAAAGAAGTATAACCGGAATGCTCCTTAGAAGCAAGGATGGCAAGGCTACATCTCACATACTTTGGACATGTTATTAGGAGGGATCAGTCCCTGAAGAAGGACATCATGCTTGGTAAAGCGGAGGGTCAGCAAATTATAAGAAGACCTTTAACATGATGGATTGATGGATTGACACAGTGGCTACAACAATGGGCTTAAGCATAAAAATGATTGTGAGGATGGTGCAGGACAGAGCAGTGTTTCATTCTGTTGTCCATAAGGTCACTATGAGTCAGAACCGATCTGACGGCACCTAACAACACTTGGATGTTAGAACCTACTTGCTGAATGTGTGCAATATTGGCTTCATGGAGCCATGATTTACAGAGAAGTTTTTATCACAAGAAGAAGGTTTATATCTGGCCATATGATGTTTTCCAAGAATACTCTAACTCTACATAGAAACAATTTCTAGCTACCTAGTTTCCCTTATTTTCCACTATAAAATCAACTTAGTATTTTCTGTTCTTCCATTCTTGTCTCCCCAGTGGAACCTTCCACCCCAACAAGTATTTAATTTAAACATCCACATGTTTAAAGGTGCCTTAAAACAGTACTCTATTTTTCATTAGGTAAGTGCTGGAGTAAGTAGGCTAAGATCTGGTTAAGTCTCCAAAAAGAAAGAACAAAAATGGTAATTACAGGTTAGTTAGATTTACATATAGTTTACATTTCCTAAAGCAAATGTTTCACTAAAGAGACATCTGTTGATCACAAATATCTCTACCTCAAAGTATTAGCTAGGGTGGACTTCTTACTGAGAAGAGCAAAGGGGTTGAAATTTGTCCTGACTTTAAATCCAAACACAGCTTTGTGAATTCATGGGGCAGAACGGGTCATAATCGATGCTGGCCAAAGAAGCAGTTTGCCTCTTTGCCTGCCGAACAAGAAGATAATTCACGAATTGGCACACTGCTTCTCCTTCTGCTAGAAATTTGCTAGCATTTGGAAGGTCCCCCAAATTTTTGGCTTGATAGAACACATTTGGAAAAAACAAAGGAAATGCAATTGTATTTTGGAGGGAAGCAATTAGGAAATGCTTTCTCTTTCTTCATCAATCTAGAGTGAAGGTCAGCAGGCCCTACTGTGTGTGGATTAGCCTCACTTTGTTGACACTATTCAGTGACTGCTCAAGGGCTTACTCCCAGGACAATGCAAGTTCTCAACATCTGGAGGGGTCAGTGGGGGACCGGTCAACAGGTACTCTTACAAGGATTAACACCAAGATAGGCACGAGATTAAATTACTTAAGAGCCCTGGTGGTACAGTGGTTAAGTACTCATCTGTTAACCAAAAGGCTGGTGGTTCAAATGCACCAGTCACTCCGTGGGAAGGGAAGTGGCAGTCTGCTCCCGGTAAAGATTTACAACCTTGCCCTATGGGGAAGTTACACTCTGTCCTACAGGGTTGCTATGAGTCAGGATCGACTCGACGACAACATTTTTTTTTTTTTTTTTTAAGTAGGGAGGATGCTTGACTACATGCCAGGTATTCTCCTAAGGATTTAACACCAAGGCATGCATGAGATTAAATTACTTAGTAGAGCCACATATTCCCTCTCAAAGAAGGAAGTTGTAAGAAGTGCTCATAAAGTGGACCTCAGGATGTCCCCAGTATAAAGGACACTTTGCTTCATTTCTCCTTCAGGCTAAATGTCAAGTGAAGGGACTCAGCCAATAAGTGAGGCCACCACAGGCACCTGGGCCATGGGCACTGGAGCCAATGCCAGCAAGGCTTTTATTTCTGAAAAATGTGACAAATAAATCAGCAAGTTTTGGGCAACCACAGAGCTTCTTAGATTAATTGTCACAAATAACAAAGCCCGGCTGGGCACCATTTTCTTTTGTGTTCCTCCAAAATGTGCTATGACCTTTTTCCCAAAGTGTCAATTGGTCTACTGATTTGACTGAGCTGGGCGGTGTGGCAGAGACAGGAGGAGCAATCTGTTGGAAGAAAAATGTATGAAGACTGTAAATAAGAAAACTCTTGGAGATTGCATCTAATCACCAGAAAGGGAGACCTCCACCCATAAACCTGATTATGATCCTCCATCAGAGAAGAGTCAAACTTGTGAGCGACTCTGCGCATGCATACAGAAGTTTAGGGTTGGAAAATTTTTTTCACATTTAAAACCATATGTGATATTCATGGAAACTAGAATATTTATCCTCTTTTTATAGATGAGAAAGGATGACTTTTCTCTCACTTCTCCCAGATAGTAAAGGGTTAAGAAAGACTTTAAATAACAGTCAGTGATTAAATGAGTCCAAAAAGGAGTAAGTTTGAATGTAGCTCACATTCTGTTGACAGTCTTCAAAAATTGTCTGAAAAAGACTTATTGTTTGTATTAATTGAGAGCCCAAGCTGTATTAGGCTCTTTAGTTCATTAGTCTTAGGACATGAAGCAAATCATTTAACCTGTCAAAGCCTGAGTGCTGTAAAGCAGAAATAAAATACTCATGGAATAGAACATTCAACAAAGATTCGTAAACCACCTACTATAAGCTGGGCACTGTGGTGGGCCATGAGGATGGAATGAGAGTGGCATGTTTCCTGCCCTGAGGGAGCACTGAGATTGCTGTCTATGTCACTTACAGAAAGTCATGGGATCCCCCAGGGCCTCAGTTTCATCATCTACAAATTAGGTTCTGCCATACATTAGTTCTCCAGGCATCTGCCAGCTTGTCGTACTGTGGTAGATCGCATGTTGCTGTGATGCTGAAAGCTATGCCACTGGTATTCAAATACCAGCAGGGTCACCCATGGTAGACAGGTTCCAGCTGAGCTTCCAGACTAAGGCACACTAGGAAGAAGGACCAGGTGGTCTACTGCTGGAAAAAAAAAAAAAATTAGCCAATGAAAACCTTAGGGATAGTAGCAGAACACTGATATGGTGCTGGAAGATGAACCCCTCAGGTTGGAAGACACTCAACATATGATTGGGGAAGAGCTGCCTCTGTAAAGTAGGGTTGAATGATATGGATGGAGTCAAGCTTTCGGGACTTTCATTTGCTGGTGAGGAGTGACTCAAAATGAGAAGAAATAGCTGCAAACATCCATTAATGCTGCTGTTGTTGTTAGGTGCTATTGAGTCAGTTCCAACTCTTAGCGGCCCTAGGCACAAGAGAAGGAAACACTGCCTGGTCCTGAGCCATCCTCACAATTGTTGCTATGCTTGAGCCCACTGTTGCAGCCACTGTATCAATCCATCTCATTGAGGGTCTTCCTATTTTTCTCTGACCCTCTACTTCACCAACCATGATGTCATTCTCCAGGGACCGATCCCTCCTGACAACATGTCCAAAGTATGTGAGACACAATTTTACCATCCTTGCTCCAAAGAACATTTTGGTTGCACTTCTTCCAAGACAGATTTGTTTGCTTTTTTGGCAGCCCATGGTATATTCAATATTCTTCACCAGCACTACAATTCAAAGGCATCAATTCTTCTACAGTCGTCCTTATTCATTGTCCAGCTTTCTCATGCATATGAGGTGACTGAAAACACCATGCTTGGGTCAAGCACATCTTAGTCCTCAAGGTGACATTTTTGCTTTTTAACACTTTAAAGAGATCTCCTGCAGATTTGCCCAATGCAATGCTTTTGATTTCTTGACTGCTGCTTCCATGGGTGTTGATTGTGGATCCAAGTAAAACGAAATCCTTAACAACTTCAGTCTTTTCTCCATTTATCATAATGTTGCTTATTGGCCCAGTTGTCAGGATTTTTGTTTTCTTTATGTTGAGGTATAATCCATACTGAAGGCTGTGGTCTTTGATCTTCATCAGTAAGTGCTTCAAGTCCTCTTCACTTTCAGCAAGTTTGTATCACCTGCATAACTCAGGTTGTTAATGAGTCTTCCTCCAATCCTGATGCCCTTAATAATAATAGGAACAGGAAATGTATGAAGTATGAAACTAGGAAAATTGGAAATCATCAAAAATGAAACAGAATGCATAAATGTCAGTATCCTAGGCATTAGTGAGCTGAAATGGACTGGTATTGGCCAGTTTGAATCAGAGAATCACATGGTCTACTATGCTGGGAATGACAACTTGAAGAGGAATGGTGTTGCATTCATCGTCAAAAAGAACACTTCAAGATCTATCCTGAAGTACAATGCTGTCAGTGATAGGAAAATATCCATATGCCTACAAGGAAGACCAGTTGATACAACTATTATTCAAATTTACATACCAACCACTAAGGCCAAAGGTGAAGAAACTGAAGTTTTACCAACCAACTTCTGCAGTCTGAAATTGACCAAACGTGCAATCAAGATGTATTGATAATTACTGGTGATTGGAATGTGAAAGTTGGAAACAAGAATGATTGGTAGTTGGAAAATATGGTCTTGGTGATAGAAATGATGCCGGAGATCACATGATAGAATTTTGCAAGACCGACTTCTTCATTGCAAATACCTTTTCAACAACACAAACTACAATTATACACGTGGACTTTCTCAGATGGAATACACATAAAACAAATCGACTACATCTGTGGAAAAAGATGATGGAAACGTTCAATATCATCAGTCAGAAGATGCCAGGGGCTGACTATAGAACAGGACATCAGTTGCTCATATGCAAGTTCAAGTCAACCAAAGAAAATTAGAACAAGTCTACAAGGGCCAGTACCACCTTGAATATATCCCACCTGCATTTAGAAACCATCTCAAGAATAGATTTGGAACATTCATTTGAAGCTTAATAAAAGTTATTAAAAAAAAAAAAAAGAAAAGAATAGATTTGGCACAGTAAACACTAATGACTGAAGACCAGACAAGTTGTGGGATGACATCAAGGGCATCGTACATGAGGAAAACAAGAGGTCATTAAAAAAGCAGGAAAGAAAGAATAGACCAAAATGGATGTCAGAAGAGATTCTGAAACTTGCTCTTAAAGGTAGAGTAGCTAAAGCTAATGGAAGAAATGAAGTATAAGAGCTGAACAGAGGATTTCAAAGGACAGCTCCAGAAGACAAAGCACAGTGTTAAAATGGCATGTGCAAAGACCTGAAGTTAGAAAACCAAAAGGGAAGAACATGCTCAGAATTTCTAGAGCTGAAAGGACTGAAGAAAAAATTCAAGCCTCAAGTTGCAATATTGAATGACTCTATGGGCAAAATACTGAATGACTCCCGAAGTATCAAAAGAAGATGGAAGGAATACACAGAGTCACTGTACCACAAAGAAATGGATGAAGCACTGGAAGTGCTCACTTGTCTATGCCAAGAAATTCGGAAGACAGCTAGCTACCTGGTGAACCGACTGGAAGTGATCCATATTTATGCCTATTCCAAAGAAAATTACTCCAACAGAATGTGGAAGTTATCGAACAACATCATTAATATCACACTGAAGTAAAATTTAGCTGGAGATCTTTCAAAACCGTTTGCAGCAATACGTTGACAGGGAACTGCCAGAAATTCAAGCTAGCTTCAGAAGAGGATGTGGAATAAGGGATATCATTGCTGATGTCAGATGGATCCTGGCCAAAAGCAGAGAATACCAGAAATATGTTTACCTGTGTTTTATTGACTTTGCAAAGGCATTCAATTGTGTAAACCATAACAAATTACGGAAAACATTGCAAAGAAGGGAAATTTCGGAACACTAAATTGTGCTCATGAGGAAGAGGCAGTCGTTTGAAAAGAACAAGAGGAATGCCGTGTGGTTTAAAGTCAGAAAAATGTGTGTCAGGATGGTATCTTTCCACCATACGTATTCAATCTTTATGCTGAGCAAATCATCCAAGAAGCTGGACTTTATGAAGAAGAATGGGGCATCAGGATTGGAGGAAGACTCATTAACAACCTGAGTTATGCAGATGACAGAAGCTTGCTTGCTGAAAGTGAAGAGGGCTTGAAGCACTTACTGATGAAGATCAAAGACCACAGCCTTCAGTATGGATTACACCTCAACATAAAGAAAATAAAAATCCTCACAACTGGACCAACAAGCAACACCATGATAAATGGAGAAAAGACTGAAGTTGTCAAGGATTTCATTTTACTTGGGTCCACAATCAACACCCTTGGAAGCAGCAGTCAAGAAATCAAAGGATGCATTGCATTAGATAAATCTGCTGCAAAAGACCTCTTTAAAGTGTTCAAAAGCACAGATGTCATTTTAAGGACTAATGTGTGCCTCACCCTAGGCATGGGGATTTCAATGGCTTCATAGGCATGTGAAAACCAGACAGTGAATAAGGAAGACAGAAGAAGAATTGATGCCTTTGACTTCTGGTGCTGACCAAGAAAACTGAGTATACCATGCACTGTTAAAAGAATGAACAAATCTGTCTTAGAAGAAGTACAGGCAGAATGCTCCTCAGAAGCAAGGACGGGGAGACTTCATCTCACATACTTTGGACATGTTATCAGGAGGTACCATTCCCTGGAGAATGACATCATACTTGGTAAAGCAGAGGGTCAGCAAATTATAAGAAGACCTTCAACATGATAGATGGACACAGTGGCTGCAAAAATAGGCTCAAGCATAGCAATGATTATGAGGATGGCACAGGGCCGGCAGTGTTTCATTCTGTTGTACACAGTGTTGCTATGAGTGAGACCTGGCTCAAAAGCACCAGCAAAAACAACATACATTAGCTGGGTGCCTTTGGACAAAAGGGTACAGTGATGCCTCTATCATAGAATTGGTGGACACTCCATGTGAGATCCTCCACAGGGCTCCACAGATAGTGTATTTGAAATCTCCTCTCCCAGCCTCTCCTTGGGAATGCTGGTTGCATCTATTAATCCAAGCTCCAGCTTTACTGCAGCGGATGGAGTAAATCAAGGGATATAATAGTTATAAAAACTCTTTGTAAACTGCAAAAAGCTAGACAAATGCAAGAGTGACTATGGAAAGGTGTGTACCAGGGTGTGGCTGGACAAGCACAGGGCATTGGCAGTGATTTCCTTGACCACTATGATGGGGCTATAGATAGAATGAAGCCTAGTAGCCACGCACAATCCCTATTCATGCCTCTTCTCCTTTCTCATGTTCATTTTGGCAACTAGAACAGTGACCAGCACAATAAATATCGTTGAATAGATAGATGGATGGATGGACAGGTAAGAAATATCATAAAATAAGGCAACAGCTTCTGGTTCTCAGAGCCCTCCTATCTTTCAAACCCACCTTATTCTGAGGTTCAGAAAGGTTTAAAAAAATGCCCAAGTTTTCAGAACCAGTGACTCGTACAGCCAGGCCTCAAACTGATCTAACTCCAGCCACTGTGCTGTTAGCCATTAGGTTTAATAGCTTTGGTGGCTGGGTCACAAAAGCATATCATAAGCGGAGCCCACCTTCCAAGGACTCATGTCAAAGCAAGCGGAATACAAGGTGTGCACAGCCTGATGTAACTAGCCTGGCCCAGACCCAGAGTCTGCTAAATGCCACTGTGAAAGCACAGATATTACGGCATCCAGTTCCTGCAACAGCTGTGTGAACAGCAAAAGCAACAAGACCCGTTAGCTAGGGCGACTGTGCACCAGGCACTGAGATAAGGAAGCCGCGTATGTTCTCTCACGTGGTGCTTCCACAATTCCGTGACAGAGGCATTGCTGTCCTCTTTTGCTCAAAGTCATCCAACTCACATACAGCAGAATCAGAAATCAAATCCAGCTCTCTGAAACTCTGAAGACCTGTTCATCATTGTCATGCCAACCTCCTACTTAAATAAGGGAAATAGTTACAAAACTGCTCTTTTTTTACGCACACCAAGGAGAGTGTTTGTATAGCAGAGCAGGAACGAGAAGGCCAGGCTCAGGGCCCAGGAGACAGTTCTTCAAACTCCAGGGGAGTCGGAGTTCAAATACACACACCTCCTATCTTCCTCCCCTGCCCTTTACTATTCCCCTTTGTGTATTTTACTGTCCAACACATTTACATTTTCCTTGTTTATCTTAATTATCAACAGTCTTCCCTAATGACATGTAAGGGCAGAGAAGCAAATCCAGTAAAGTGTATAAATATATAGAGAGAGATTTATATCAAGGAAATGGCTCACGCAGTTGTAGAGGCTGGAACATCCCAAATCCTTAGGTCAGGATAGAGTCTCCTCCTGATACAGGAATGCCACAGGGGCTGGCAGACCCAAGTTCGGTAGGTTGGAGAGCAGGGCTGTTCACAGACTGTGAAGATTGATGAATTCCAAAGATCAATAGGCAAGACCACAGGTAAGCTGCTAGCTCAAATCCCAAGAACTGAAGATCAGATGAACAGGAGCTAGCTGCAGGATCCAGAGCGAGCAAATGCCCACAAGCCTTGCAAGAATATCCCCGTATATTCAGTGCAGGCCACAAGCCCAAGGAAACTTCCTTTCAATAGATTGGCCACTCACAGCAGATTTCATCATGGAGGTGATCACATAATATCAAATCTCATCATGGAAGTGATCACACCATCATACGACTATCACACCACTGAGAATCATGGCCCAGCCAAGTTGACACACAACCTTAACCACCACACCACCCAAGTGCAGATGTCTTGGAGGCAGCTGGATCCACAGTCAGGGGACAAATAGAATGAGGCCACAAAGGGAAGAGGGCTTGAAGAAGGAAACTCCAGGGGGAAAGAATGGAACTTGTGATATATGGAACAGGTAAAAAAAAAAAAAAAAAAACCCATAAAAAACAAAACCCATTGCTGTTGAGTCAATTCCAACTCATAGCGACCTTATAGGACAGAGTAGAACTGCCCCATAGAGTTTCCAAGGAGCGCCTGGTGGATGCAAACTGCCGACCTTTTGGTTAGCAGCTGTAGCTCTTAACCACTATGCCACCAGGGTCAGAATTAATGCTGAGGATAAAGAGGAGAAAAGAACAGGCTGGAATAAGACTGTGGAGTGTTGAAATAGGATTAAGAGTTTGGCTTGCCAGTTTATATGCTAGAGAGAAAGGAACAAGATTTGTTAACCCTTCCCCATCCCCACTTTCTAATACCCACTAAGGAATATTTTGTCTCTGGCCTAACTCATCCGTGCCTGCAGACTTCAGAATGGGAAGCGATGGTCGAGCCATCTTCAGGATCTCAGAGGCACTAGCAGATATAGAGGCTCTGTGTACTGTCCACCAGCCTGTCCTATCCCCCTCCAATTTGCAGGTGGAATGGCCCTACTAGGTTCCCTCTCTGCTCAGTACCCAGCTCTGTGCATAGTGGATGTTCAAGGATTACTAAGGACAGAATCACAAACATGCATTTGCCACAGCCAGTGGCTTCACAAGCCTGGTCATTGCTGCTCTGTTGTTCAATTTATCCTTAAAAAATAAGATGCATCATACACTGTGACAAAAGTTGACATCTGAGTTGCAACGGATCACTTCTGTGTGGCCTTTCTCACTATGGTCTTGTAACTCCCACCCAAGTGACTGGGTGGGACTGGGCAAACAAGATAATTGTGGCCCGCCAAGGGGATTGGTCAGTTTTGCCATCCCACTAGGCTTAAAATGAGCCACCCCAGAGGTGGGAAGGGAGGATCTCACCACCACCAAGGAAGACGAATCAGGAGCAGAGGGTGCCCTTTGTCCTGGGATCCTTGCACTAAGACCCTCCTAGACCCAGGAGACAGAGCAAGGAAGCTGTAACACAGAAGCTGGCAAGCCAGCAAGAAGCAGCGGCAGACAAACAGCAGCAGCAGAGGCAGCAGAACCAGGAGACCTGCGGGAGAAGGCGTGGTGGGCTTCCCAGCCCACAGAGTGAGAAAGCTGAGTGCCTTCAGGGAGGGGGATTGCTGGCAGAGGGGGGTGCCTTGGCGCACTCGTCAGTGAAGCTAAAAGTGTTTTTGTTTTTTTTTTTCTTGAACTTTAGATGAAGGTTTACAGAACAAACAAGTTGCTCAAAGCTAAAAGTGTTTTATAACACTTACCTGAGCAGGGCGGAGGCCAAGGGACCAGGGAGAGACCTGCCTGTGGCATGGCTGAGAAGAGGCCGTCCTGATGTATCCTGAGCGTACCTGAACCTGAATCATAACCAGTTACTTCCCTAATAAGCCCCGTAATTGTGAGTATGGTCTGTGAATTCTATGTGGCCATTGCAATGAACTATGGAACGGAGCAGAGAAGTAGAGAGTGCCGTGAGAGGGACAGTTGGTGTCAGAATTGGTAAAGATGGTGGAAAGAGAGGAGGTGTGTATGACTGCCACCTCATAGGCATCAGCCTTGGCCTGTCGATCTTGATTCTCCTTCCCCCTGGTGAAGTTGGAGGAGATTAGACACTGCCATTTTTTTAGTATATTTGTTATCTTGTTTCTGACAAAAAAAAAAAATTGATGTATTTCCAGAATGGAACGTGATGAGCTTGAAGTCTTTTGCTCTGGTGACTAATACAAGACAACAGTGCTCAAAATTAATTTGTGCCTAAGGATGAGGCTCCCTCTCTGTGAATAAAATGTTAATATGATTTAAATCTAGGGCAGCTGGACGGAACACCTGCATAATTAATTGTTTAATAATTTTGGCACAGATTCTGCATTTCAAGCCATATATCCATTAATAGTCACGATAACGACTCTAATTACCAGATCTGTCATGTCTAATACAGCCAGGTGGATGAGCAGCAGTTTATTTTCAGCTTCTTGTGTGTGTGTTGTACTTGCCTCTGCAGACCGGCAGCCTTCTCAGACGCTGCAGTGGTGACTTGAATGCCGGCCGGCGCCGCACCCCATCCTCACCTCTGCTGTTCTCCCATTTAATGCACAAGACGAAGCCGATACGGGGTTTCTCGTAAGCTGTGGGTCTGGAATCATTACAACGATTCTTAAAAGGCGGAAGGAGACAGCCTTGGGGGATTTCAATGCACTTAGCTTCAAGCAGGGATGCACAGGATCTTAACACAGATGCTTTTCTCTTTGCTGACTCAGTGTTGGAGAGTTCCAACTTGTTATAAATGACAAGATGGTGAGTGGCCAGAGGAAGGTGAGACTCGAGATAAGTGTGAAGGCAAATGCATGCTCTCCCTCTTCTCCTTCCCAAGTCAGCGGCTCTGACTCCTCAGCATCGGTTGGTCAGCGGACTCATTGTCTTCGCTGTCACCATGCTCAAAACCTGTTTCAACTCACTCATTTCCTCTCTTCCCACACCCAGGCAGGCAGACTGCCTCCGTGGGGCCAGACTGTGCGTGTCAGCCCATGCCTGGGTGACTGCAGTAGTCTCCCATGGACTTGCCCTCCTTAGCAATCCATCCTGGCATCTCCTCCAGGGTGATGTTGTTGCTAGCTGTTGTCGAGTCAAGTTGACTCCGACTCATGGTGACCTTATACACAACAGAACAAAATGTCGCCTGGTCCTGTGCCATCCTCACAACTGTCCACATGTTGAAGTCCATCGTTGCTTCTACTGTGCCAATCCATCCATCTCACTAAAGGTCTCCCCTGCCCTCATTGGCCCTCTACTTCAGCAAACATGACGTCTTCCTCCAGCAATTGGTCACTCCTGATGACGTGTCCAAAGCAAGAGGGTCACACAATATTCTGTTGTGATTCATAAGGCTTCTATAGGCTCATTTTCAGAAGTAGTTTGTCAGACTTTCTTCCGACTAGTCTTAGTCTGGAAGCTCCACTGAAACCATGGGTGACCCTGCTGGTATTTGAAATACTCATTGGCATAGCTTCCAGAATCACAGCAACACACAAGCCACCACAGTACAACAAACTGACAGATGGGTGGTCGGCCCTCTAAAATATACCACACACACACACACCCCGATTGTTGTTGAGTCAATTTCGACTTGTACAGACCCTATAGGACAGAGTAGAACTGCCCCATGGGGTTTCCAAGGCTGTAAATCTTTATGGGAGCAGACTGCCACATCTTTCTCCTGTGAAGTGTCTGGAGGGTTCAAACCAGCGACCTTTTGGTTAGCAGCAGAGTGGCTAACCTTTGTGCCACCAAGCCTCCAAAATAGCATCCCTAAAATAGCACTGAGAACCCTCACAGTGCAATATAAAATGTGAGCAATGCCTATACATACAAAGCGCCTTGACCAGGATACAGCCCTTAACTTCAGCCTGACCACCCTGCATGGGGATGCCCTCTCCTCCTGCCATCTGTGTGTTTCTGCCCTCTTGGCTGTCCTATTCAGTACTGCCTCATTGTTAAATTCTGGGGCTACAAACATTTAAAGGTCAGAGTTCAAGTCAGGGTAGGCTGTTTTAGTTAGGGAAAACTTTATTGGGGACGAAGGCTTTGAAGGGAAGCTAGGATACGGTAGAAGAGGGAAGTTTGAGGGGCTCATAGTGACCCTGTGGGGCAGAGTAGAACTGCCCCGTAGGGTTTCCAAGCCCGTAAATCTTCACAGAAGCAAACTGCCACACCTTTCTCTCAGGGACCTGAGCTGGTGGGTGCAAACCGCTGACATTTTGGTTAGCAGCCAAGTGCTTTAACACAGGATCCAAACAGAGATCATAACTCTGTAGACCAAGTCAGGTATAAGATATAGGATTATGGGAGGAGTGGGAAGAACATTTGATCCAATGTTTTCCTCAACGATTTTATCCTGAAAAATTCAAAGTCGAAAGAATACTGCAATACATATCCATATACCCATGTCCAGACTGACCAATTGTTCACATCTTGCCTTATTATATTTCTACATCTATAATATCATAACTCCCTCATCCCTACAGCTATCTCCAATAAATAAGGAAATTTGCCAAAATAATTACAATATTATCATTGTTCCCTAAACTTTAATCTAATATGTATGCAATATATAAATTTCTCCAATCTTTTATTGGATGTTTTTCTTTTTTACTCAATTCAGGATCTACTCAAGTTTCACTAACTTGGTTGTCATTTCCTTGTAGTGGTCTTAACCTAGAAGATTCCACTTAGCATTTTTTGATCTTTTTTTTTTTTTACTTTCATGTCATTTTTTGTCTGTTTGTTTTTAGCCTACGACATTTATCCCACAACCTGGGTTTTTCCAGATACATATATATAAAAACCCAAAACTCACTGCCATCAAGTCAATTCCGACTCATAGCTACTCTGTAGGACAGCAGAACTGCCCCATAGGATTTCCAAGGCTATAATATTTAAGCAAGTAGACTGTCACATCTTTCTCCCATGGCGTGGCTGGTGGGTTCAAACTGCCAACCTTTTGCTGTGCCACCAGGGCTCCATATATATATAAATCGACTCTATGGCACACAACAATATATGTATGTATGCGTGTATGTATGTATATACTAACAAAATCCTCACAACCGGACCAATAAGCTACATCATGATAAATGGAGAAAAGAATGAAGTTGTCAAGGATTTCATTTTACCTGCATCCACAATCAACACCCACAGAAGCAGCAGTCAGGAAATCAAAAGATGCGTTACATTCAGCAAATCTGCTGCAAAAGACCTTTTTAAAGTGTTGAAATGCAAAGATGTCACCCTGAAGACTAAGGTGCGCCTGACCCAAGCCATGGTATTTTCAATCGCATCATATGCCTGTGAAACCTGGACAATGAACAAGAAGACCAAAGAAGAACTGACGCCTTTGAATTGTAGTGTTGCCGAAGAATATTGAATATACCACGGACTGCCAAAAGAACGAACAAATCTGTCTTGGAAAAAGTGCAACCAGAACGCTCTATAGAAGCAAGGATGGCGAGACTACATCTCACCTACGTTGGAAATGTTATCAGGAGGGATCAGTCCCTGGAGAAGGACATCATGCTTGGTAAAATACAGGGTCACCGAAAAAGAGGAAGACCCACACCAAGATGGATTGACACAGTGGCTGCAACAATGGGCTCAAGCATAGCGATTTTGAGGGTGTCGCAGGACCAGGCAGTGTTTCCTTCTGTCGTACACAGGGTCGCTATGAGCCAGAACCGACTCGACGGCACCTAGCAACAACCACATGTATGTGTGTATGTGTATGTATGTGTATCTGTATATGTATACATTCTATTATGAGGAGCACTGGTGCGAAGTGGTTAAGAGCTCGGCTGCTAACCAAAAAGTCAGCAGTTTGAATACACCAGCTGCTCCTTCGAAACCCTATGGGGCTGTTCTACTCTGTTCTATAGGGTCGCTATGCATCAGAACCCACTTGATGGCACCTAACAACATTCTATTACAATGAAAAAAAACAGTCTAAGGACTAGAGCAATCTACAGGCCTCCTCTCTGAGTTCTCAGCTGTGGCTTTATTTGAACAGAGCTCAGAAAAATAGCCTTCATATTTTCCTCTAGGTGATTTGTAAATACATTTTTTTTTCTTTTGCATTTAATATTTAATTCATTTAGAACTCATTTTGATAGAGATTGGGATCAAACAGATATTTTTCCACTAATGGTCACTCAATTTTCCCAGCACTGTTTATTAGTTCTTGTTAGGTGCTGTTGTGTTGATTCAGACTCATAGCGACCCTATGCACAACAGAACAAAACACTGCCAGGTCCTGCACCATCCTCGCAATCCTTGTTATACTTGAGCCCGTTGTTGCACCCACTGTGTCAATCCATCTCGTTGACGGTCTCCCTCTTTTCTGATCCTCTGTAATCCTTCCCATTTCCACTGATTTGTTCTTCTGCTTTCATCATAGAGAAAATTATTAAATACACTAGAATCTATTTCTTGGCTGACTTATTTATTTTTAATGCCTTTGACTTGTCTTTTTACTCCTGGGCATGTTCCTTAAAGTTTTAATTTTTTGAAGCTTAACAATGACTTTTAACATCTGAATTTTTAAGTCCACTTTTGAGAATTTTATTTTCTTCAGTATCTTTACCTGACCTTTTGGTTAGCAGTTGAGCTCTTAACCACTGTGCCACCGGGGATCCAAATAACAAACCAGCCCTAAACACATTGGTTTCAAACACTTTTGCTCTCACAGACTGGTGGGCTAGCTGGGGTCACCCATCTGGCTCTGCTCCACGTCTCTTATTCTTCCCCTGAAGCCAGCAGACATCCTGGGGGTACTCTTTCCACGGCAGAGCCAAAGGCCCAAGAACGCAGGGCCATTTGCACAAATACTTTTCAAGTTGCTTCTTCTGCTAACATCCCATTGGCACAAGCAAGTCACACAGCCAACCACAGTAGGGGAATGCTGCAAATTACACGCAGGGCAAAGGGCATGGCTGTATGGTTCTGTTACTGGGGAGGGAGTGAAGAGCTGGAACAGTGACCCACCTACCATGGTGCCAAAGACTCACTATGCTGAGACGCCACTCTTTTGTTATGGCTTTTTTTATGGAAAACGTATCTCTCTCTCTCTCTCTGTCCTGGGGGGAAATCCATGTCTCACCTTCTGTGACCCTGGCGTTCCTCGGTTCCTTGGCAGTCCTCACACGTGTTCTGTCTTCTCCAGTTTGGACTATATTGCGTTTGTGCCTAATCTGCTCTTTTGCTCTCTTAGCCCTTTAAGATGTGATGGCACATGTTTGCTCCAGCTACATTTTCCCCCCTTGGAGGTTTACTGGCAGGCTTTTGAGCCACTTTAGTAGGTTCTGGTGTCGTAGTGGATACTGGTGCAGCTGCCTAAAAAAGAAGGAAGTTGATCTTCGCCACATTTGAGTGTTGAGAGCCATTCGTATGAGGAGATGCTTCCCAGAGAATGATTGTATGAAACTTTCGTGTCTTTTGGCTTCTATGCAGTGTTTACTATTTCCCTTGTGTTAGTGGGATGGTACAGTCAGCAGCATTTGGAAATAATTATGTAAAAGAGCTATTTTGTGGGTGAAAACAGTTTGCAATTCCCTTCCCGGGCCATGCAAATGATACGTACCATGTGTGATGTATTGCATGGAACACAGGATTGATGTGGCCTGCTCGCAACTGGCATCCCATTTTCTCAAATAATAAAAAACCACCAGGCATATTTCATCCCTCCTCCAGCCCCTTTTCCTTCCCTCCTCCCTCTCCAAATCTATGACAAATCATAGCTATCACTTGTTTGTACTTGCTAAGAACGTAGCACAGCTGATTCATCTGCTTTAGTTAATAAAAACCTCCTCTCCCCAATCAAATCAGCTTTCCCCCTAAAGTTCCCCAGCTGTGTTTGACTGAGGGCCCACGACCGAAATTTACTGGGAATGTTCAGGAGGCCCTCCAAACTGTGACCTGAGGCCCCTTGTGCCATGTGACCCATCTTCGTCACAACGTCCTACATGATGGTTATGGCAATATGGTCATGCGGATGATCTGAAGTGTCTTGCGACTAGACTTCTATAGTTCTATATATTTTGCAGTCTTTAATGGATGACTGTATTTTATATGTGTCTGTGTCTGTGTGTTTTTTATTTATAAAGCAACAGAACACTCAGCACTGGGTAACAGTATGGCCAGTTCTTTTCAGAGCAGTATTTTATATCAACTACATCAACCTAAGTAATTTTCCTCCATGGGACTAGCTCTTTCTCTCAGGTAGTTATCTCTCCAACAGTTACGTTTATTACTTTTCATTAATTACAAACTACCGCTCGCTGGCTTCACTCGGGCCATCAGCCTGTGTGTTTGTTTAATGAATCTGCACCATTCCTGGAGGCTGGGCATAAACTTCAAATGCCCCCTCTCTTGCATAAAGAAATAGAAAGAGAGGATTTAAGCAGTGTCTAACAAATGTGCTTTTAAAATCTACTGTGTAAAAATAAATGACTTGGGTTTTCTGTATTTTAATTACATTACCTGGCAAGCCAAGTGGTAATCCGGCTCTGGTGGAATATCAGCACTTCCAGGCTGTCCCCGAACTCTTCTCCTTCAGCTCACAGCTTACGGCCCCCTTGTCCATCAGCAGGGAAGAAGAGCGGTGTAAAGATTTTCTGCAAATGACGTGGTGCTGCATGTGAAAGACTTGCTTTCTGTTGGGCAAGCTTTCAGGGCTGTAGGTTTAGCCCCCAAGGCAGTAGCTGGTCATCAGCACTCAGAGGCAGGGCCCAGTTTCAGGGGAAAAGCACAAAAGAGTGTGAGTTGTTCTCAGCAACCAACACTTCCCACCCAAGACAGGCCAGTTATGAGAAGGACTCTTTCAAAAGTGTGGCCATTGACCTGAGTGCAGGTGCTGAGTGGTGCGTGCCAGAAGCCCACGGTTTACACAAAGCTTTTGTTGAGTGCCCAATGAGCGTGGCTGTGAGGTCTGAGCCCTGGTGAATGGGCAGGTGTGGTTATTATGAGGCTTAAATAAGTAGAGTGTTTAAAATCAGCAATAGAGCCTGGCATGGAGTGATTTTAATGAATATTAGTTGTCATTATTATTCGTTATTAATCACGATCTGTTCTTGCTATCTGAACCAAGATCACGTCACTTTCTCCTTTCTGCTGCACTCCTAACTAGGAGCTGTAACTAACTGCGTCCTTTCACTCCAACCCAAAGACGTGCTGGGACCTAACCTGTTAGTATACTCTTGGATGTCTTAATATACCGGAAAGAAGCCATTGAAAAGGTAATGGAGTATGAGCAGGCCTCTGCAGACTGCACTGAGACACCTGTATAAGGAACGGTCCATTTGACCACCAACACTCTCTTTAGCCCTTGAAGTTGGTGAACAGAATGAGAGATCCAAAATCCATTTCTAGGTAGCTTTAAACCATGCTCTTATCACTTTCACCTGAGCTCAAGGACAGTAGCATTTCAGGGATGCATAACCCTTCAACGAACAATGAGAACAAAGTGAACAGGCTCTGGGAGAGTTAGGAAGTTGTTCGGTTGTATCATTCTGCTTGCCCCACCCTATAGACATTTTTCCAGTTCCCTCAAAACCCAAACAAAACCACCTTCCATGGAGTCAATTCCAACTTAAGGTGATCCCACGTGTGTCAGAGTAAAACTGTGCTCCACAGGGTTTTCAGTGGCTGGCATTTTGGAAGTAGATCACCAGGCCTTTCTTTTGAAGTGCCTCTGGGTTACTAAGCATTGTGCTTTAAAAAGCCCCCTATTCAGTTGTGTTGTGCATAGGAGAGAGGAGAAACCAGGGAGGGTCCTCAAAAAGAGTCCCACCAGCTATTCTACTAAATCAAAAAGCTGCAAGAATTGTGACAGATTTACATAAATAAGCAAGTCCTGGTTATTGTTCATTACATTTATCCATGGAGGAAAATTAAGGGCCTTGAAAATAGAGATTCCTAAATATGACTCTAAAACTGATATTAATCCATTATTATTTTCAGCAAATTTTCTGAAGGACTCAAATTCAGGTTCTGCCACTTTCTGGCTTGATGACTTTGGTAACCACCTCTCTGGATCTTGGTTTCCTCATCTGTAAAATGGGACTATTACTAGTGCCATTGATGGGTTTATTGTGAAGATTAAATGAGAAAAGGTTTTTAAATGCCAGACACAGCACTTGGCACATAGTAAACCCTCAGTAATGATGAGCTTAGGATTTTATACAGCCCCAGTGGGGCTGGCAGAACCCTGTCCACATGCTGAGGCAGATCAGCCTTTGCAGCACTTCTCAGATTAATGTGCTGTGGAGACTGGGAAGGGGTTAATAATTTTCTACCGTTTGTTCCCATTTTCTCCCAAGGACTCCTGCTTTCCAGGAATGACAAGAAATAGGCTCTCTAGATTGTATTTTGGAAACCCTGGTGGCATAGTGGTTAAGTGCCACGACTGCAAACCAAAAGGTCAGCAGTTCAAATCCACCAGGCGCTCCTTGGAAACTCTGTGGGGCAGTTCTATTCTGTCCTATAGGATTGCTATGAGTTGGAATCGACTCGATGGCAATGGGTTTGGTTTTTTGGTATTTTGTATTTCTCACCATTCAACTCAACTAGCTCACCTTGAGTAGTTTTCATGTGCTGGGCATGCACGTAGCTCTGGGGAGGCAAGGAAGAACACACTGTGTCTCATGCACACAATGAATATGGGTACCCTTATTGTGATCTGTACTTAAGTTCTCAGTTTTTGCTGGGTGGGAAACTCCTCCACCACCTGTCAAGTACATGGTCAGATCCCAGGCGAAGTCATGAAACATGCAAACTCTCTGCTTGGGGCTGCCATTCTCTAAACCAGTTTCTCCTGTGACTGCCCAACTGTCCACTCTAATTCCAGCGTAAGGCAACTTAATGAGGTCTGCCTGCCAGTGTTGCAGGAACACTGGTGTGAGGCTTCTCAAAGTTTGGCTGAAGGAACCTGATGGCAACTACCTTTGTTTTAAAGAATCAGAAGACAGATAGTGTTGTGAGCAGTTCAGCCATGGCAAACGAAGTGTGTAACTGGCCTTCAAGCCAAGATGTCAGCGTGAAGGACAGCCTATGACAGGTGCCCAGACCACAAAGCCAGCACTGCCTTAGCACCCACAGCAGAAAGGACTGCAAGTCTAAAGCTTTTTCCCCTTGGCATCTCAGGTCCCTCATCCTTGGCCTGGCCTCTGAGAACCATATCCAGGTGGTTCTGGTGTTATGACTCTGGTTGTTGATCCAGGAGTACATTCAGGATGTATACTCTTCCAATAAGCAACATAAACCCTACTGACATCACCAGGCTAAGGTGTTGCTTCTCATCTTAGCAGGGACATAGGCTGATGAGGAAAGCAACATGGATGGAATTGTTCATTCTTTGAACAAATATATATGGAACATTTGCTGAATAAGTCAGGTATGGCCAGCCATCTCAGAGTTCATGGACCAAGAGTGAGAAATAGATGTTTACTATCATTTAATAGGACTATGCCTGGTTGGGGCCCTGGTGGCATAGTGGTTAAGAGCTCAGGTGTTAACCAAAAGATCGGTAGTTCAAATCCACCAGCCACTCCTTGGAAACCCTATGGGGCAATTCTACTCTGTCCTGTAAGGTCACTATGAGTCGGAATTGACTCAATGGCAACAGGTTTGGTTTTGGTTTACGCCTGGTTGGTGCAAATGATTAACAAGCTCGGCTGCTAAACGAAAGGTTAGAGGTTCGAGTCCATCCAGAGGTGCCTTAGAAGGCCTGGTGATCTACTTCCAAAAAAATAAACCATTGAAAACCCTATGGAGCACAGTTCTACTCTGACACACATGGAGTCTTCATGGGTTGGAATCAACTTGACAGCAACTCTTTTTGTTTGTTTGTTTTTATGGGAATACGAATGGTATCTCCTGGGATAGCTGTGAGGAATACATAAGATAGTGCACGCAAAGACGTTGGCACAGTACCAGCCATCAGGAACTGTGAGGGTTATTACAAATTCAGGAGGTTTGCAGTGGATCTCTGCAGCCTTCTCATTTACAGCCTTTTTCTCCCTCAGTAAAAACTCAAAAAGCATCCATGCTAAACTATGTATGATTGATGACATCTTCAAGTGTGGCTCCTTCGGGGGATTTCTGTTTAAAAAGGCATCAAAGTTATACGCAAAAGAGACAGAGCTCCTTTGGGAGAATTTGAGACAGCTGCTGGGGAGTGTTTGGGGGCAATAGATGCTCTGTGATTAATCATTCTAAGCAGGCAGCTTGATTAGCATGGCTGAGGCTGAGGGGGCACTGAGTTAACTTCATTAGACATGTATTTTACCTGGGAGATTCCAGGGAACTCCTTGGTCTTTATGGAAACTTGGATGATTGTTAAAATTTTCTGCCAACGTCTCTGAACATTGAGAAAGGGCAGTGTTGGACCAGAGCCATGGCCATTGTTTTGGTAGCTGGGCAGACTTGAAAAGGTCTATAAAGGGAACTTTGCAAAACCATTGTGTGGGGAACTTTATCGAATGCTCAGCTCTGGGAGCATCACTCCTTGGTTCTATGTGTAGCCTTCTCTGTCTCACTGCTTGTCATGGACTGAATTATGTTCCCCAGAAAATGTGTGTTATCAACTTGATTAGGACATGATTTCTAGCATTGTGTGGTTGTCCTCCATTTTGTGATTGTAATTCGTGTTAAAGAGGATCAGGGTGAGACTGTAACACCCTTACTAGGTCACATCCCTGATCCAATGTAAAGGGAGTTTCCCTGGGGTAGGGCCTGCACCACTTTTATCTCTCAAGAGATAAATGGAAAGGGAAGAAAGCAGAGAACTGGGGACTTCATACCACCAAGAAAGAAGCCCCAGGAGCACAGCTCATCCTTTGGACCCGGGGTTTCTGCACAGAGAATCTCCTAGTCCAGGAGAAGACTGATGACAAGGACCTTCCTCCAGAGCCGACAGAGAGAGAAAGCCTTTCCCTGGAGCTGGTGCCATGAATTCAGACTTTTAGCCTCCTAGGCTCTGAGAGAATAAACTTCTCTTTGTTAAAGACATCTGCTTGTGGCATTTCTGTTATAGCAGCACTAGGTGACTAAGACACTGCCATAACTTGATTTTGCAATAGCATTAAAGGAAATAATGCAACAATGGTAATTTCTCTGGCCGTGCTACTGTGAAAATAACTAATACCATTTTAAATGAGGACTATGAAAGTGTCAGAGAGAAGAGATACTGGCCAGAATTGACTTGGGAGAATCTTTGGTGAGACTGTGGACTAGCAGTTGAACTAGACATTCTCTAATGCTTGCTAACAGCTTCCTGGGTTGGAAGCTAAAGGCTGAGGTTGCCATGGAAACTGCCTCACTCCTGAGTGCTGCCCAGTAGGGAGCACCTGATAGCTGTCTGGACTTAAGAACCTTAGGCTAGTCCTAGTGAGGGGTCTCCATCTATTTAATTCACTCATCCAAAGACTCAGCCATCGCTAGCCTTGAAGCTGGTGGGTACTGGACTGAACAAGACATGGCTTCTCCCTTGAGATGGCCCCACTGCTAGTGAGATGACTGCACTTAATAATCTTTTAGTTAACATGGCCCCTAACAGGACAAAATCCTATCTTGTTGTTGCTGTTGTTTTTAACTACACGGGCCTTCACAGCATCCCTTTGCAGTCAACAGGGCAAAGACTATCGCCTCATTTTATTCTCATCATTTTATAGGTGAGGAAACTGGGACTCATAAAGTTAAAGTGACTGTGCCCCCAAAGATGTTCTGCCCCAATCCCTGGAAAATGCTCTCTCTCCCATATATATTATATGGCACATGGGGTGCAATGGTGGTTCAGTAGAAGAATTCTCACTTGCCATGCGGGAGACCACAGTTAGATTCCACTCAACCGCAGTGGAGGGTTGCATGTTGCTATGATGCTGAGCACGTTTCAGTGGAGCTTCCAGACTAAGATGGACGAGGACAAAAGACCTGGTGATCTGCTTCCAAAAATCAGCCAATCAAAACCCTATGGATCACAACAGCCCAATCTGCAACTGATCATGGGGATGGTGCAGCACTGGACAGCATTTTGTTCCATTGTGCATGGAGTCACCATGAGTCAGGAGTCAACTTGAAGGCAGGTAATGACAACAGAGTATGCACAGTTATAGTGGAAAAAGTTTGAACTTGGAATAAGATCTGGGTTTAAGCCCTGGCTGGGCTGCTACTTCACTATGTGACCTTAAGCAAAACATCTCCCATTCCCAGTCTCACTTTCTTCCTCTGTAAAATAAGAGGGCATGGCTGGTTAATTTTTAAGGGGATGTCTACCTCTGAAATTCCTGACTTTTTTCTAAGTGATAGGGCTATAGCAATCGGATCTTGGAAGTCCCATATTGAAAAAGGGAATATGAAGCAACTGTTTATTTTCATCCAGCAGACAAGAAGGCTTTGGGGTTCAATTTTAGCACATGGCTTTGCATGTAGCAAGCTGGGTGGTGGGGGAGAATCTTTTCATGGAATATTTTTAAGGTTTTTTGAGATTGCATTGAATTCTCCACCCATCTCACTCATTTTTCACAGGTGATATCAAAATTTCTCCCTCAGAAAAACTCAAGTCCCAGACAAACCCAGAAGCTGTAGTTATTCTTTCAGCACGTGTTTAAAACATTAAATTGTATGTGGTGGTCCTGTGGACACTGGAAAAGCGTGGGTTTGCATGGTCAGGCCAAACTGACAGTTGGCCCCTTCATCTGAACAATTCTTTTGTTTGGGTTTTTAATAAGGAAATTGCTTTGGCCCTGGACCATGGCAAACTGGCAAGCTGAATGCTTGGGAATTGGAGGAATGTGTTTGGATGTGCTAGGCCACTAGTTACTGCTAAGCAAATCCCATAATGATGATGATCCAACAAGGCAGCCCTGAGGTGGAGTGACACTGGAGCAATCATCAAGAGATTGTTCTTCCTGATGGGGCATTGTTGGATCATTGGGCCATTCACTGCAGGAAGCCATTGTGGTCTATTCTGGGTCCACTTTTATTTTCTCCTTTTATAAGGTTATTACTCAATTCCATTTGAATTGGCATATTCATTCTGTATGCTGATAGTATCATTATGTACTGATAAGTTTATAGGTAGTATTTATGAGCCTCTAAAATCCATTTCTGAGGAATATTCTGGGCTGCTTTTCTGAATAATAAATTGGTTTTAAATACTAAAATTACTCAAGCTGGGCAATTTGGAATCAGGAGCTTTACAAAGGAAGATGGAAGCTATTCTTTTTATCTGACTGAAATAGCCCCGTGTTCCCTGGTTTAGTAATGAATTAAGATACACAGAAGAGTGTAATAAGAAGCTATAAACCCAATGAAACAAAGGCAAGCCAGGGAGCAGGGTATCCCTCTGCTTTCAAGCTGGTCCATGTCCTCAAGCTCAATGAGAATGTAGGATGCCTTCATTCTCCCATAGCTAGTAGCCTAGATCTCCTGGTTCGCTCAATTTAAGGAGGCCAGACAAATGAATTTAACCTAGGAATCCAGCCTCTATCCCCATCTGAAATTACTCACTGTCCGTGTCAGGGTTCTCCAGAGAAACAGTTACACACACACACACACACAGAGAGAGAGAGAGAGACTGAGAGGCAGAGAAGGTGAGAGAGATTTTTAAGAAATTGGCTCACGAGATTCTGGGGGACAAATTCAACACCTGTAGTTCAAGTGAGAGGCTACAGATTCTTACAGTCTTATGTCTCCAAATCCATGGGTCAGTGTCACGGGTTGAATTGTGTTCCCCCCAAAATATGTGTCAACTTGGTTAGGTTATGATTCCCAGTATTGTGTGTTTGTCCTCCATTTTGTGATTGTAATTTTATGTTAAAGAGGATTAGGGTAGGATTGTAACACCACCCTTAACCAAGGTCACACAAAGAAAAGATCCAAAGAAAAGAGAGTTTCCCTGGGGCGTGGCCTGTACCGCCTTTTATCTTTTATGAGATAAAAGGAAAGGGAAGCAAGCAGAGAATTGGGGACCTCATACCACCAAGACAGTAGAACCAGGAGCAGGGCACGTCCTTTGGACACGGGGTCCCTGCACCTGAGAAGCTCCTTGGCCAGGAGAAGATTGAGGACAAGGACCCCAGAGCTGACAGAGAGAGAAAGCCTCCCCCTGGAGCCAATGCCCTTAATTTGGACTTGTAACCTACTAGACTGTGAGAAAATAAATTTCTCTTTGCTAAAGCCATCCATTTGTGGTATTTCTGTTATGGCAGCACTAGATGACTAAGACAGTCAGGTAACAGGAAAAGTGAAGAGTGAGGGAGTTCTGGCAAAATGTCTATCTGTAGTCTGGAGGCAGAACACATGCTAGGAAAATTCCCTGTTTGGTCTTAAGGCTTTCAACTGATTGGATGAGGCCCACCCACACTATGGAAGTTCATCTACTTCATAACAGCAACTAAATGAATGCTTGGCCAAACAAATGGGCACTGTAGTCTTGCCAAACGGACACATAAAATTAACCATCACACTCACAAGCCTAAATGGACGTTATCCATTATCCTTTCCTATGTTCTCACCTAGGTCCCCAAAGGACAGGGGCCTATGCAGCCCTATGTAGACAGGCTGGGCTTGCTGGAGCATCAGAAGCATTAATGCAGTCTTACCCTGTTCACCCTAAAGGACTGCACTCGACGGGCCTAATAGAAAAGGAAAGAATCTATTCATGCCTCCATATCACTAGTATCCTTGTAATATCCTCTACTGTTGCATAGAATGATGTGATTTACTTTGTCACTACCCGAATGGATTCTCATGCCAGTTCTAAGAAGAAGTCAAAAGCAAGAATATTATCCTCATTAAAAACAAAAACAAAAAAAATCCAGAGAACCCAAGTCACGGAGCAAGAGGATGAAGGTGATGACTGCAGTTGCTATTCCTACCACTGCTCTGCTAGTTTTTTAACACTTGCTCTCCATCAGCCATTGTGTTCCATGTTCTAGCTGAATTCTCTTATTTACTCTTCACAACAACCTTATTAGGTTACCCCATTTGATGGGGGAAGAAGATTTGGAGATGAAGTAAGGTAAGAAACTAGCTCTAGACTAAAACTCAGATTCCTGACTTTTAGTCCAGTGGACCAAGATTTCTTCTACTGGGCCAGGCTTTCTGGGCCTTTTATTTTAATTTTTTGTTTTGTTTTGTTTATACGTGTTTGATTAATGGATGAACAGGAGGCACTGTGGTGGCAATAATACCAGTATCCATAACAGCCCTTACAACCAGTAACATCTGCCATGGGCCAGGGCACCAGGCAAAGAGTTTTATAAGCAATAGCTCATTAAAGAGTCAAAACAATCCCGTGAGGTTGACCCTATTATTCTTTTCCTTTTACTGTTGAGGAGCTTGAGTCTCAGAAAAGGTCAGTATATTTTTACTAATGAAGTTGGCCAATCACAGTAAAGCCAATATTCAATTTCAGGTGTTGCTGATTGGGGAGTTCATTCTTCTAACCTCTCAGCTACACTTCCTCTTTCCAATCACATCATTAGCATAAAAAGAGCCCAGATCTGGAATATATAAGCTAAAAAATCTCCTCCAAGACACCATGAATCCTGTCTCCTTCTGAGCCTCAAATTCTCTAACTTCTCAATAAATAGCTTGGGCTTTCTAGAGACTGCCCACATTCCTTCTCCCATGGCCCATTGGATCTTCAAACCTTCAATGGCATGTCAAGTCCTTCTCATACTTTGTATTTCTCTGGTAAATCTCTCTGACTTCCTTTCACGCCTTCCAATTCTACTATCAGCTGGAGAAGGCTCTCTGGTTTTAAGGGGTCATGTGATTGGGTCAGGCCCAACTGGATAATCTCTAAAGTCAATTGTGCTGTAATAACACAGCATAATCAAGGGAAAGAGAGAGCATTGTCTGGGCACTAGGGCAGGGCATCTTTGGGAACTAGTATTCAAGATTCTGCCATACGATGAACTTGGTGGCTGCCGAAGTCCCTACCGATTATATGGATTCAATTTTATATTCTTTTTTTTTTTTTTTTTGCCATGCTCAAGTCATCCCTGTCATGGGCTTTGAGCTGCTTCTTACTGGTAGTGGAAGGAAATCGACTCCACCCTTTATCTCTTCCCTATCAATAACTCTAACAGCTACCTCTGTGTCAAAATCACTCATCTGCAGGAGAGAGGAAACCACCATTGGGATGAGGAAGCAGATGCTCACAGCTCCACTCAGAGCTCATTTTTTAAAAACTGATGGTACCTGTTCTATTTTAGCCACCCAATACCCAGGCTTCTCTTTGGTTCTGTACAGAGTAGGTGTTAGCCCTATTCCCCCAAATCTCCAAGGTGCCACGTCCTGCCCAGAAAGACAGGCCTAATCTCCAGCCACGCCATTTATCTAGCATGTATTTACTGAGTTTTTTGTTTATAACTGTGGAGAGTAAAGAGGTGTCTAATGCACTAAGGAAGACATGGACAGATAGACACTCATGTATAGGTACAGGTAATTCCCAATTGAGTCTGGAATCCCAGGATGGTGCAAACAGTTAACGTGGTTGGCAGCTGTCATGGGTTGAGTTATGTCCCCCCAAAAATGTGTTTATCAGTTTGGCTGGGCTGTGATTCCCAGTATTCTGTGGTTGTCCTTCATTTTTTGACGGTAGTTTTATGTTGAGAGGATTAGGGTGGGATTGTAACACTACCCTTACTCAGGTCACCTCCCTGATTCAAGGTAAAGGGAGTTTCCCTGGGGTATGGCCTGCACCACCTTTTATCTCTCACAAGATAAAAGGAAAGGGAAGCAAGCAGAGAGTTAGGGACCTCATACCACCAAGAAAGCAGCACCAGGAGCAGAGCGAGTCCTTTGGACACAGGGTCCCTGTGCCTAAGAAGCTCCTTGACCGGGGGAAGATTGAGGACAAAGACTTTCCTCCAGAGCTGACAAGAGAGAAAGCCTTCCCCTGGAGCTGATGTACTGAATTTGGACTTGTAACCTACTAGGCTGTGAGAAAATATATTTCTCTTTGTTAAAGGCATCTGCTTGTGGTATTTCTGTTATGGCTGCACTAGATGACTAAGACAGCAGCTAGCCAAAAGGATGGAGGCTTGAGTACATCCAGAGGCATCACAAAAGAAAGAACTAGAGATCTACTTCTGAAAAATCAATCATTGAAAACTCTGTGGAGCACAGTTCTACTCTGACACATGGGGTCGCCATAAGCCAGAGTAGAATCAACGGAAATCTGTTAGCATGATCTACATCAAAGGAGAGTAGAGAAGAATAAGAGTTCATTTTGATGGGCTTAGATGAAAAGGCGTACAGAAAACTTTGCAAAAGATGTGAACAGCCGAGAGGTGGATGGTAAGACTGGCTGAGATTGTGCCCTAGAACCACTAGTTAATTATTGTATAACCTTGGGCAATTTATTTATATCCCCTCCAAGGAGAATTTTCTTAATATATAAGTGAGAATAATATTATTTAATCATCATAAAAATGTTATGAGGTAGAAACTGGATTAATAAATTTGATAAAATTATCACAGTGTCTGTCAGAAAGTAAGAACCCAACACAATTTTTTTTTTCTCTGAAGTAAGAGATTGAATCAGAGAGAGGGTACTGTTCCAGGTCAGGTTTCTCAGGAAGCAGACCCTGAGCTGGAGATTCCAAAAACCAAGCCCATTGCCATCAAGTTGATTCTGACTCATAGCAACCCTATACGACAGAGTAGAACTGCCCCATACGGTTTCCAAGCCTGTAAATCTTTAGGGAAACAGACTGCCAAAACCTTTCTCCTGTGGAGAGGCTGGTGGGTTTGAACCATTGACCTGTTAGCAGATGAGTGTTTAACTACTGTGCCACTAGGGCTTCTATGTGATAGAAATTAGCATGTAGGAAGTTTATTAGGGAATGTTCTCAGGATTAACGCCTGTAGAAGTAAATGGAAGCCTTGAAATCCTCTAAATCTAACACCCTCACTTGAAGGATGAGGAAATGGAGTCCAGATCCTAAAAGGGATCTTAAGTAGCCCAGAGTTCCCTGGGCACTGAAGTGCTGTACTACTTCTGGGTACTGACTTCCAAGGCTAGTTGGGGGTGAGAGGCAATTATTAATGAATAAATGTCTTTGGTGCTCCAAAAGCCTCCTCCTTAAGTCCCCTGCTGAGCACCATGAGGAGAGTTTGTAGGGGAAGGAATACAGAGTAAGCTCCAGAGGAAAGTGTTCCTTCAAGATGTTGACGTACAGTCTAGGCCCATCCATCAATAAATCACCATGGAGGTGACAGAGTGAAAAGATAAACCACTGCAATGGCTGTGAGGGAGTCTAGGCTGTGGAAGTCACTCACTGCGGGACCTTGAGCAAGTCCCTTCCCCTCTCTGGCCCCTCTTTTTCCACCTATCAGTGAGCATGATTGGCCTTCCTTATCTCTGAAGTCCCTTTTAACAGGGCTGTGAACACCTTAATTCCAAATATCAGGTATTTGTTGAGTATTTACTATGCACTCAACTCTGTGCTAGGTGCTAAGGGATATAAGAATCATGAGAAAGCCTCTTTTAATCCCATTAGGAATTAACTGATGAGAGTAAATGACAAAAAATCTAACCTAAACTGTCTAAAGAAGAAAAGGAATGTATTGACTTCTATAACTGCTAAGCTCAGGAGTATGGCTAGATTCAGACAAGGCTTTATTCGGAGGCTAAAACCTTGTCAACAGATCATAGTCCCTACATCACTTAGCTCTTCTCTCCATAATGGTGGCTCAGGTTCAGTGGAATGTCAATATGGCTCCAAGCCTAATGCAAAAAGAGAAGATCTGTCTTTCAGAAGCCCCAGAAAAAAGTCTTCCTGGGTCTCATTGACTGATCGGTTCACATTCCCATCCTTGAAATAATCACTATGGCCATGTGAGAGCCCAAAGTTGCAGCTATCATGGTGCCCATAGATATCAGCGATTTCAAGTCAACCCTGAGCACACAACTGAGAGTAGGGACTGTATTAGTGAACTGCTAACTGCTGTAACAAAGAGACCCAACATAGACTGTCTCAAAGAGGGCAGTCAAGGGAAGAGTTGCCAAGTCAGCAAGTGTCCATCCTATAAGTTGTCACTCAGGAAACTGGGGTGGCAGCAAGTCTCCCATCTCCCACATATGGCTTTAAAGGTCACTGTAGTCAACAGTATGGTAGTCAATCAGAAGGAAGAAAGAGCTGAATCTCAGAACTGGGTTTTCTCTTAAGGAAATGAGGTAAAATTTACATACATCACCTCTGCACACATTCCATTGCTAAGAGCTTTAGTCATAGTCTTAGTCGTGTGGACTCAGGAGGCTGCTGGGGAAATTAGTCCAAAATGGGCATCCATATCTATTGCTATGGATGAAGCTGCGCATGGACCTTGAGGGGGCAGATGGGACTGAGGACATGAGAAGGAGCAGGAATCAGTAGGAATGTGAGGCAGTAAGGAGATGGGACTACAAGAATCCTCCCCAGTTCTCTTTTTCTGTAGGAGCTGTCAGACCCCACAGGGGGAGCTCCTGAGTGAAAGCTGGTTTGGACTGCTCTGATTCTCTCCTGGAGCCCTGGTGGCACAGTGGTTAAGAGCTTGGCTGCTAACCAAAAGTTCAGCAGTTTGAATCCATCAGCCACTCCTTAGAAACCCTGTGGGACAGTTCTACTCTGTCCTATAGGGCTGCTATGAGTCGGAATGAACTCGATGGCAACAGTTTTGGTAACAGGTTTGTATTCTCTCCTGGGCCAACTTACCAACTGGCTGCTGGCCTTTTCTGGCAGGGACAGGTTGAGCTCATAAAGTTGAACCTGTGAGGCAGAGAGGCTGGGTCTCAGGAGTGAGAACAAAAACAGGCTGACGGGGGCACTGTTCTCTGTTCATCATTTGAACGGTCAGGACATCCACACCAGGCTCTCTTCCTGCCACCGCCTCCAGCTGCATCAGGCCCCACCTGCCAGCTCACAAAGACCTATGTCTCTCTATGAGAAGAAAGGTCTTACGGAGTTGCCAAAATGTCCTCTAAGGGCATACTTCATTAACAGCTCTGGATTTTCTAAAATTTCTCTTTGCTTATCTGTAAAGGGTCATCCAAAATCCTTTACAAGCCTTAAGGCCCTTCACAATTTGGCCCGCTCTCTTATCATTCTCCCTCTCGTTCACTACCTTCCAGCCACTGTCCAAGTTTAACTCTTCCTCAGAGCTGACACTCTCTCCCCAGATTTCACCATGGCTGGCTTTGTGGCTACTTCTCACACTTCCTCAGACAGCATTCTTGGTGGAGCCTACAGTGGCCTATAATGGCCTCCCCTCCATTCCACTCCTTGTCCTGTGTCACCATACCCACTTTCACGTCTTCATTCTCTGCATTATACTATCACTATGCAATGCTCTCCTCATTTGTTTTTGTGTGTTTGTTTCCTTCTTCTCTAAACTGTAAGCTCTCATAAAGCAGAGTTCCTATCTGTTTTGTTTGTACTTGTCCCCAAGATCCAGCCTAACAACTGCCAAAAAGCTGAAGCTCAGGCAGTATTTATTAAAGGAAGGGAAGGAGGTGGACAGGCAGAAGAAGCCAACTACTTTATGGGAAGAGGTCAATCTATTTTGAAAATCACACAAAACTGGAGTCAGACGACCTGCATGCCAGGTCCTTAATACAAAATATTGGAGAAATCTGTCCTCTCTGGAGCTCAGTTTCCCCAAAACCTAGTAAAGAAAATTGGACAAAATGATTTTTGGTTACTTTCAGCTCCCAATCCCATGATCACACATTGCAATGCAAGGAATTCTTAACACAGATATGCTCCTAGCATCTCCCATTTCACTCACTCTGTAGGGAAGTCATCTTGAAGGGAAGGCAACTTCTAGAAATTTATCACGTTGTACCCAGGCCCCTGAACTAAATCAGGAAAAAACAAGGTAAGGAAGAAATAGCATAGGATATTAAAAAGCTCCTTAAGTTTTTGCTTTATTTCAAAATAAACCAATTATTTACAAAATATAAAAGCAATCTTTTTTAATTTAAAGATGCTTCATGTTCATGTAGAAATGACAAGCAATGCAGAAAAAGTATAAAGAACGAAAGTCTATATATTACCCCAAACCCTAGGGCTAGCTATGACACTTTGTTGAGCAACCCTTCTCACATCTCCCTATGTATACAGGTGTACATCTCCACTCCCTCACAGGAACAATTTGAATTAAATAGTGCCATAGTATAAATGAGGTTTTGTAGTTCACCCTCTTCATTTAACAGTATGTGAGGAAGGTATTCTGATGCCCATTTATGTAAAGAAACACGATTCTTTTTATTTCCATATTATATTCCATCATAGGGGCCCTGGTGGCGCAGTGGTTAAAAGCTCATTTGCTAACCAAAAGGTTGGCAGTTTGAATTCACCAACTGCTCCTTGGAAGCCCTATGGCACAGTTCTACTATGTCCTATAGGGTCGCTGTGAGTTGGGATTGACTCTACGCCAACAGGTTTGGTTTTTTGGATTCCATCATAGACGTATACTTCAATTTATTTACTGAAATCCCTCTTTATGGGCGTTTGTGTTTTATTTTTTCCAGTTTTCCATTATTATAAGCAATTCTGCAGTGACAGGCCTTGTACTTGAGCCTTTGACTGATTATCTTCCTGAAATGAAGTCCTAGGCATGGAAGAGGTCATACCTCTTTGCTGAGCTGAACCAAATGTTCCCCTCTCAAACACTTCCTGAGTGCTTATTACCCTTGTATGGCCTTGTGGTAAGCTCTGAGAGAGGTGGAAGGATGAAGGATGCTCCTCTTCAAGGCATTTATCTTCTACTGGAGTGAACGCATACATATTATGCATCGTGTTACTGTTGCTGGATTATTGCCTAAAATATTCTCCAAGTGCTATGGTAACATGGAGAGGGAGAGATTAATGGCCAATATGGGAGGTTGGGGAAACTTCATAGAACAAGCAGCATTTGTTCTGGTCCTGAAAGAGGGTTTGAAGGACAAAGGGAATGAGGGAAGTGGGGAGCCAGTGGAAACAAGAAAAACAAAGGCTTGGAAGTGAGAATATGCAGGGTATGTTTAAAACAGAAAATAGTCCAGTCTGAACCGGTCACAGGTTTTGTGATGGAGTGAGGACTAGAGAAACATTAAAAAAAAAAAGAGAGAGATATGTCCAAAAACTGTTCTGTTCAGAACAGAATCTGCAGCCCTGATATAGACCATGGTTCTTTGGGCCTGGCGCATAGTAGGGACAAAATAAATAGGATAAAAGTAATGAATAGTGTTAAAATAATAAATCTTTTGCCCCCTCTTCTACTTTAAGGACCAGTGTGATCCCATTGGGGCCACCTGGATGATCCAGGATGATCTCCCTGTTTTTAGGTCTGCCGATTAGCAACCTTAATTCCATATACAACCTTACTTTCTCCTTGCCATGTAACACAGCATGTTCACAAGAAAAAAATGGCAAATTATCAAGTTCAACCATATAAAAAACTGCTGATACTTGACAATTCTGGAGTTACAAAATCAGCAATTTTATATTGTTTAACTTAATAACTGGAAGAGGATAACGATTTAAAAATTATTTTAAAATAGGTTTTAGGTATATACCAGCAGCTTTCGAGTTGATTCTAACTCATGGCAACCCCATGCATGAGAGTAGAACTGTGCTCCACAGAGTTTTCAATGGCTGATTTTTTGGAAGTAGATCACCAGGTTTTTCTTCTGAGGTGCCTCTGGGTAGACTCGAACTTCCAACCTTAAATTAGCAACCAGGCATGTTAACCAACTGCACCACGCAGGGACTTCAGCTATGTGTCAAGTTTTACACGTCACATCAAACTATATACCAAAATATACAAATTATACAAAAATATAAGTGGACTAAAAAGTTCAATGGAAAATTAGGTAAATATAAAAAAGATTTTGAATATATATCTTTGGCTTTGGAAGGATCCATTAAAGTAAAAGATTAATAGAATTATACAGTTAAAACAGATACACATCAAAGTATTATAAAGAAAATTAAAAAGAAAAAAAAATGGGAGAAATAGCTTCCCCACATATTACTAAAGAACTATTAATAATCTTCATAAAGAGAGAACTTAAATAGATCAATAGGGAGCACACTAAGATCCAAATAGAAAAATGGGCAAAAGACATAAATAGATAATTCACATAAAAAAGTAATGTGTTTCCTATTGCTGTTATAAAAAATTACCCTAATCTTGCTGACTTAAAACAACAAGAATTTATTATCCAATTCCATAGGTTAGAAGTCCAACATGGGTCTCGCTGGGCTAAATCAAGGTGTTAGTAGGTTTTCATTCCTTTCTGAAGGCTCTCAGGGAGAATCTGTTCCGCCACGCGCATTCCTCTAGAAAAAAAAAAAAAAGAGCCACCCACATTCTTTGCCTTGGGGTTCTCTTTCTTTTTCTTCAAAGCCTCTAATAGTAGGTGAATCCTCATACCACATCACTCTGATGTTCTCTCCTGCCTCCTTCTTCAACTTTAAGAACCAGTATGATTACATTGGGTCTACCTGGATAATCCAGGATAACCTCCCTGTTTTTAGGGCTGTCGATGTGGTTGTTGTTGTTAGGTGCCATCGAGTTGACTCTGACCCATAGCAACCCCATGTACAACAGAATGAAACACTACATGGTCCTGTGCCATCCTCACACCTTGTTATGCTTAAGCCCACTGTTACAGCCATCTCATTGAAGGTATTCCTCTTTTTGTTGACCCTCTACTTTACCAAGCATGATGTCCTTCTCCAGGGACTAATCCCTCCTGACAACATGTCCAAAGTATGTGAGAATCAGTCTCGCTATCCTTGCTTCTAAGGAGCATTCTGGTTGTACTTCTTCCAAGACAGATTTGTTGCTGATAAGCAACCTTAATTCCACGTACAACCTTACTTCCTCCTTGCTATGTAACATCGCATATTTACAGGTTTCAAGGATTAGGATGTAGACATTTTTGGTGGGCCATCATTCTGCCTCCCACAAGTCATAAAGTTAGCTAACATGTGAACAAAGGTTTACTGTCAGTTCTAATTATAGAATCACACATTTATACAATAAAGATGTTTTACAGCCCCTCATGCTTCTAATCCCACTCCCGTATAAACACCTACAGATGCCTTTATCTGCACATTTACATCTATCCACAAATAAAAGCTTTTGCACATGAAGAATCTTTCTCTCTTCCTTCCGTCCTTCCTCCTTCCCTCCCTTCCCTCCCTTCTCTCCCTTCCTCCCTCCCTCTCTCCCTTCCTTCCTTCCATTTGATGAAGACATAAACAACAAAACATACACCAATTCAACAATTTCTACATGAACAACTCAGTGACTTTGGTTACATTCTTCGAATTGTACCACCTTTCTCAGTATCTTTAACCATCATTAACACAAACTTAAAACAAACCAAAACCGCTGCTGTCGAGTTGATTCTGACTCATAGCAACCCTATAGAACAGAGGAGAACTGCTCCATAGAGTTTCCAAGGAGTGCCTGGTGGATTCGAACTGCCAACCTTTTGGTTAGCAGCCATAGCTCTTAGCCACTATGCCACAAGGGTTTCCAACACAAGCTTACTGCCCCCTAAACTTCTCTTCTAACTTTTCCAGTTACTGTTGTCAATTTGATGACATATACCTACTCTTCAAAAGAACTCAATGCTCAAGACATTCTTTTCTTCTTTTTTTTAAATAATACTTTATTGTGTTTTTAGTGAAAATTCACACAGCAAATTACGTTTCCATTTAACAATATCTCTGCATATTGTTCAGTGACATTGGTTACATTCTTCACAGTGTGTTCACATACTCATTATTTCCATTCTGGTTTTTCTGTTTCCATTGAACTAGTTTTCCTGTCCCCCACTTACCTTCTTATCTTTGCTTTAGGCTCAATGTTAACTGTTCAATTTTTTTATATTTTTAAGAGCACAGTTCTCATGGGTGATGTTGTTTATGAGCAAATCTGTTATTTAATTGAAAGGTGACCTCTGGGAGTGGTTTCAGTTCCAGGTTTAAAGGGTGTCTCAGGGCTTCCAGGTCAGGGGTTCCTCTAGTCTCTACCAGTTCAGTAAGTCTGGACTTTTTTTAATAATTTGAGTTTTGTTCTACATTTTTCTCCCATTCTATCTAGGACCATCTATTGCATCCCTGGTCAGAACAGTCAGCAGTGGTAGCTGGGCACCGTCTAGTTCTTCTGATCTCATGACAGATGAGGCTGTAATTCATGTGGACTATTTTTTTTTTTTTTTATTAGTCCTATAGACTAGTTTCTTCTTTGAGTCTTTGGTTTCCTTATTTCTCTTTTGCTCCAGATGAGTAGAGACCAATAGTTGTATCTTAGATGGCTGCTCACAAGCTTTTAAGATCCCAGACACTACTCACCAGAACATAAACTTTATGAACTATGTTATGCAGATTGACCAAGCTGTTCCACAAGACTATGGTCCTAAGCCTTCGAACACAGTAAACCTATCCCATGAGGTGTTTGGTTATATCTAGGAAGTATCTGTAACTATAATCCCTATGAAGTTTATTATGTATATGAATATACATGCAGCACAGACAAATATGTATATAGCTATGTCTACAGATACGCCTATACATGCACATGTACGTACGCACATGTACCTTCTTTTACAAATATACCTGCATAAATATCCACCTATCAGCCAGTACATGGATCAAGAGGCAGTCGTTTGAACAAAACAAGGGGATACTGCATGGTTTAAAGCCAGGAAATACGTCCGTCAGGGTTGTATCCTTTCACCATACCTGTTCAATATGTATGCTAAGCAAAATCAACACAATAGCAAACAACTATAACTACAACCACTCTCCTAGCCCTTGGGAGTGCAGTTCACCATTTGTATTTCACCAAATGGCTCTACCCACAACTCGCTGTGTTTGGGGCTCACGGTTTACATGGGGCTAAGTGGGAGGTGCTCATAAGCAATGGAGAGAAAGATTTTCCTACCTTGTAGTCTTGTTCTTCCTTCTTTCAGACAGGTGCTTTATTTCTTGGGCTGATCACTAGAGCTCTGAGTTCCATGGCGTTGTTTGTGCTATTTTTCCTTCTTAAATTGTTTTGGGGTAATAGAGGTGCATCACATCACCATCTTTGGGGAGGAGCCATAGATCTATAGAATCGTTCTGAATATGCTACTCTCCCAGTCAATTTTCCATTTAGCAATACATTTAGGAGTTCTTCCTATGTTTGTGTAAACAGATATATTTCATTATTTTTAGCTGTTGCATGGTATTTCACAGTATGGCTATAACATTTACTTGTTTCCTTTTCCTTTTTAAAAATTTATAATTTTTCATTAATTTATTGAAGCTATTGAATGGAGGAAAAAAGTGGTGTTAGAGCAATTAGACATCCATAGGCAAAAAAATGAACCTTGATCTCAGTCTCATACCTTAAAAAAATTATCTCAAAATGTATCACAGATTAAATGTCAACTATGAAACTGTCCAACTCTTGGGGGGAAAAAAGGGGAAAATCTTCAGGATCTGTGGCTAAGCAATGAGTTCTTAGACTTGCTACCAAAAACACAATCCATAAAAGGAAATACTGTTACATTGGACTGCATTAAATTTTAAAACTTTTGTTCAGCAAAAGATCGTGTGAAGAGAGTGTAAAATCAAACTAGGAGAAAACATCACAAACAAAGGGCTAGTATCTAGAATATATAGACAGGTCTCAAAACCGAACAGTAAAATTAAAAAAAAATGCAATTAGAAAACAGGCAAAAGAAATGAAGTGGCATTTCACAGGAAATGATATATGAATGGTCAATAAGCACATGGAAGGATGTTCAACTCGTTAGCCATTATGGAAATGCAAATTAAAGACACGATAAGGTATCACTACACATCTATCAGAATGGTTAAAATGAAAGACAGTGGCAATACCAAATGCTAGAAAGGAGAGAGGTAGAGTAGTCAGACACTTCCTGTGGTCCCTCTTACAACAAAGACCTGAAAAGACAAGTGAATTGATTATATATGACAATATAGGAGCCCAGAACATCAAAGACAAAGTGGAGGAATTGGACTGAGTGGCAGGGGGAGAGAGACTATTGTGTTGATTTTGCTTAGCATACAGACATTGGTTTGGTAGCAGTGAGAAGTTGCCAGACCTGACCCAGCAGGAACCGGCACCCTGCAAGCCAGATCCACTGGCGTGAGTGTGGTGAGGCAAGCACTGGCATTCAGGACATATTTTCCACATTGGGAGACGATGAGCAGTGGAGAGTCCACTCACACCTCCAGAATCAGCGAAAAGCAGCATGCAATCGGCAAAAGATACATATTTGCGTCTAATCTACCATGTGGCACAAAAAACACTACTTTGGGAAAAAACTCTCTCCAATTTACCTGACTCCTCCCCACTCTGCACCAGGTCCTGAGTTGGCTTCAGTGATAGCCACTTTCCCTGGGCCAGAAGTAGGAGCTGTCGCACACTCTCATTCATTCTCCCAGCCCTGGAGAAGGAACAAATTAACAAACTGGGGAAAAAATAATCTGCTGACTCCCCTAAGCTGGGAACTCACGGCAGAAACAGCTCCTTTGCCTAGGTTCAGGCATAAGAGGTCCACAGATTTTGAATGCCTTTCACCCCTGCATAGACCTGTGTGGGCCCTCATTAGCACAGTACAACAGGGTATATACCTGAAGTCTAATTTCAACTGTTTCAGCTATATGGTGAAGAGGTAGGTTCGTGACATTTGACACCACTCTGCCTATTAAGCAGGGTCCTCACCTACCCACATCAGAGATCTAAGGACTAGTGGTTGCACCCATGACACTTAGCTACCTACTACAGAGGTCCAAAGATAAGTCGTGCCTCCCAGTCCTTACAACCAACAGCATTGGGTACCCATAGTCCAGCTGCAAAACCCACCCTCCTAAGCACTCTAGGGAACAGGGACACACTTTCTTCACACATTCTCAGGGGTGGTTGTCAGCTCCCTGCCTTGCTCAGTGTATGAAACCCTACTGCAGCCAGATACCTGTGCCTACATCAATCACCCCCACTTGTCTAAGACTGTAGGTGACAGCTTGCACCACATACTTGGTGACTGACTACCTGAATACCTAATCTGAATCCATACAAGAAAAGTAAATGGACACCTGGGCTCACATACCTAGTAACAGCTCTAACCACCTGGCGGCAGGATGTTAGAGTTTTAAATGTGCCAATAATCAAACTAGCTCACTTGAGCAGCCTATTTGGGCATATCAAAACAAAACAAAATAAGAAGCTAGGACACAGTAAGCAAACATAAAATAAATAAATAACAATAACTTATTGAAGGCTCGGCGACAACAGTCAACATCAAATCACATAAAGAGGCAGACCATGATGGCTTCAGCAAGCTTTCAAAACAAATAATCAAGAAATCTTCCAAATGAAGAGAACTTTCTGGAATTACCAGAGGTAGAATACAAGTGTTAGCAAGGATGGGGAGAAGCTGGGTCACTTGCATTTGCTAGTGGAAATGTCAAATGGCACAGCCATTCAAGAAAACAATTTTGTAGTTACTTAGAAAACTAAACATGCAGCTGCCTTAGAACTGTAATTCCACTCTTAGGCATGTAGCCCAGAGAAATAAAAAATTTTGTCCACACGAATATCCACTCATAAATGTTCATAGCAGCTTTATTTATAATAGCTCAAAGCAGAAAACAGCCCAGATGTCTTTCAACGGGTGGATGGTTAAACAAACAGGTATTGCATATCATGGAATACTCTTCAGCAATAAAAAGAAATTAACTGAACTACGGATTTACTCAACAACTTGGATGAATTTCTAGAGAATTATGCTGAGTAAAAAAAGCAAATTCCAAGAGGTTATATACTGTATATCTTCATTTATGTAATAGTTTTTAAAAAACTGAATTTTAGAAATGGAGAACAGGTTATTGTTTGGCAAGGGTTAGGGACAGGAGTGGGTGGTGGGAAAGCGATGGGAGTGGTTATAAAAAGACAACATGGGGCATCCTTGTGGTGATGAAATTGTTCTGTGTTTGGTGGTGGGTACACAAGCCTTCCCATTTGATAGAATTGGATAGAACAGAATATACACTTGCAGATAAATAAGTACAAGTGAAATGGAAGGTCTGAATAAGATCAGAGGATTATATCAATGCCAATGTCTCCATTGTGATATTACACTGCAGTTTCGCAATAGCCATTGGGAAAACTGGGTAAAGGGTAATTGGGATCTCTCTGTATTATTTCTTTCAACTGCATGTCAATCTAAAATTATCTCAATAAGATTTTCTTTAAAAAAATATTAATAAATACCTTGTAAGATTTATATTCAAATAATAGGGAGTTCCTGGGTGTCACAAATGGTTAAGCACTGGATTACTAACCAAAACATTGGCAGTTCAAACTCACCCATAGGTGCCGCAGAAGTAAGGCCTGGTGATCTGCTTCTGAAAGGTCACAGCCTTGAAAATCCTAGGTAGCAGTTTACTCTGCACAAATGGGGTCACCATGAGTCGGAACTGACTCGACAGCAACTAGGAACAATGACATGACATAATAGAGGCCCTGGTTGTTGCCAAGAGTTGACACGATGGGCTGCTAAGTGAAAGTTGAAGGTTTGAGTCCACCCAGGGGTACTTGGAGAAGAAAGACCTGCTTATCTACTTCTGAAAAATCAAACGCTGAACACCCTGTGGGACTCAGTTCTACTCTGACATACACTGGGATTGCCACGAGTCGGAATGTAGTTGGTGACAACTGGTTTTTTTTTTTTTTTTCAAATGTCATAATGAATTTTGGGGGAAAAAAAGCAAAAAGTTGAGCAATAAGGCAATAGTTCATTAACTATGGTACTTTTTTGTTAAACATATAATAAATGCTCAAAAATGTTTATAAGGCATTTTTAAGGCCATGGAAAATAAAATTAAAAAAAAAATTTTTTTTTTAAATACTCATGTTAAAATATTAAGTGGAAAAAAAATGATATCACACTAAATAATAAAAGAATGAAAAATAGAAAGAATTTACATCAAAATATGACATAATATATAACATATATGATGGATATACAAATATCCATATGAATGAGATTGGAAGAAAATTACATAAAAAAATTTCACACAAGTATTTATACAATTTGTAAATGGTTACATGATTACAGTTTATTATTTTTGTTTTGTATTACTTGTATTTTCTAAATTTTCTTTGGAGAAGCTCCAAACTACTTTGGAAAAAAAAACAAAACAAAGTATTCCTTTGCTAACCACAAGAAATGCAATGACACTTCAAAACAACAGCAACAAGTCCTATACATGTTTTTCTAAATGGACCAGACTCTGGCGCTCCCCATAGATTAACGTGGCAGATACCCTGAAAATGGGTCTGCAAACCAAAACATTTTCTGCAGTTTGGGCTGCAATAGCTCTTTATTCAAAGTCGGCCACTGGTGAATTGTTTTATCAAATTAAAA
Source organism: Elephas maximus indicus (assembly GCF_024166365.1). Taxonomy (NCBI): domain Eukaryota; kingdom Metazoa; phylum Chordata; class Mammalia; order Proboscidea; family Elephantidae; genus Elephas; species Elephas maximus. The sequence goes on along the minus strand of NC_064839.1, from coordinate 10,290,496 downwards.
AAAAAAAGATGTCCAACTCCCTAACTTGCCCATTTTCCCACGAACTTGCAGAGCTTTTCAAGGCCACATTTCCCAGTACCTAAAAAAAAAAAAAAAATTTTTTTTTTTTTTTTTAAATATATGTCTAGAGGAGCCCTGGTGGCACCATGGTTAAGCTCTTGGCTGTTAACAGAAAGGTCAGCAGATCGAACCCACCAGCTGCTCTGTGGAAGAAAGATACGGCACTCTGCTTCCGTAAAGACTGATAGCTTTGGAAACCCTATGGGGCAGTTCTACTTTGTCCTGTAGGGTCACTATGAGTTGGAATCAACTAGACAGCAACAGGTTTGGTTTTGGCGTTTTACACATATCTATGGGTCCATGGTGGCTTGAATCCACCATGCGCCCCTTGGAAACTCTACGGGGCAGTTCTACTCTATCCTGTAGGGTTGCTATGAGTCAGAATCGACTCGAGGGCAATGGGTTTGGTTTGGTTTGGTTTGATGGGTCCATAGCGTGCACCCAAGCTTATTGATTTCCCTTGGGCTTTTCACAGAGATGAAGTTTCTTCTTTCAGGAAACTCTTGTTGGACCAAACAGAATGTTTGTTTCTGAGTCTTCATGGTTGTTCATATCTTCTGTTAAACTTATTGTTAAAAAAAAATATATTTCTGATGCTATTTTAAATATAAATGTTTATAACATTTTCAGCTGGTGGTGCAGTGGTTAAGAGTTATGGCTGCACTCTTTGGAAGCCCTATGGGACAGTCCTACTCTGTCCTATAGGGTTACTATGACTTGGAATCGACTCGATGGCAATGGGTTTGGGGTTTTTTTTAGTATATAAAAATGCCATTTATTTTTTATACATTCATTTATTTTTCTAATAGTTATTTTGTAGATTTCTAGAGGATTCTCTATGTGAACAATCTTGCCATCTCCTGCCTTGGGGGAAAAGTGTTTAGTGTTTCATCTTTAAGTACGACGCGAGCTGCAGACAGTTTGTATATGGCAATTATCAGATGGAAGAACTGGTCTTCTCCCTAACTTGCTGGGAGTATTTTATCTGGCTTTCATTACTGACCAGCAAAGTTCCTCACAGAGTTTTTGTAAGCATTCTCTGATGCAATCCACCCATGGAAAGCAATCAGCACACGTATGTTAGAGTCATAACGAAAAAGGGGGGGAGGCAGGCAACCACCGTGCCTAAACCAGGCTACAGGTGGCCAGTGGATTTGGGAAAAGAGCCAGGTTTAAAATTTAGGATTGTTCTATAGCTCTGAGTTACCTGACTGGACTTTGAGGAAAAAAAACACACAATGAAGACAGCTCAGGTTTGTGAAGCAGACCATCCAATCAAAGGCTTGGGAGCCAGCCCTTCCCCATGGACATGCCCTCCCTATGTGGATGACTCAGAGTGGAAATGCTCAAGGGACAGAAATTCATGTGGAAAATGACAGTGCAGGAGCTCAAGAGGCATTTGAAGAACGTATTGAATGATGACTTTTTTTTTAAGTGGAAGTCTAAATCCATTATTCTAGATGGGCAAATAACAGTGCCTTCCCAGCTCAGCCCATTTAAAAAAAAAAAAAAAGCCACTATGCCCTCCCAGCAAAAAACCTTTTAAACTGCATAATATAAAGGGAAGAAGGGGAAGGGAGGGGAGGGGAGAAGAGGGGACAAGGAAGGAAAAGACAAGGAGAGGAAAGGAAAATGGGGGAACAGGGTGGGGGTAGGAGGACCCACTAACCCTCACATGCCCAGAGATGCCTCAGAACAGGATGCAGCAACCTCTTTGCTCAGCACTTCTTTCTGGAAAAACGATCCCTCCTGATTCAGGAACACTGGAAGAGCCCAGCCAACGCTGGGGGTCTTGATGCTAAAGGCTCCCATTTTCTTCTGGGGTCCCTGAAAGTACACTGTTTTGGCTAAGAACCCCAGCAGTCCTCAGGCAGCACTGAAGCCTGCACTGTGCCCTGGCCCAGCCGGCCCTGCAGGCCTGGTCTCCGTGTTCAGCCGAAGGCACAAGGAGGCAAAGCGTGATTACCAGGAAGGACAAAGCGTTGAAAGGGATGAATTGCCAAAAGAAAGTTGAAATCCTTTTCCAAAATAATTCTGTCTGTGCCTCATTTTCTAGTATATAATGGGAGCTCAATTTCTGGAGGGGAAAAAAAGCAGATAAATAAATTTTCTCAGACTGGGAGCCAGGGGAAAAAAGAGAAAGAACCGTTCAAACCTTCTAACTGCCTGCTTAGAGATGTGCAGAATTTAAACATCTAGGTAGAACTTCAAGTGGAAAGACATTTGTCCTGGCCATGGCCAAAAGGGTGGCATCTCCCAAGGCAAAGGAAACAGGCCCTTTGGGGAATTTCCCAGAAAGATGTAACCAGGTCTGGAATCTACTGGGAACCTGCTCTGGCCACCCTGGGCTCGCACTGTACAAGGAACTGCAGTGAAGATGGCAGACCATGGCCTACTTCTGCAGAGGTGACCTTTTACCAGAGAGGGGAAAACACACAGGTAAACAAATAAGAAAATTTCAGAGAGTGAAGATTACACCAAGGCAGTAAACCAGGTTATGTGATGGGGAATGACAGGTGGCAGGGCAGGTGGCGCTACACTAGACAGGGTGGTTAGGGCAGCTCATCTGAGGAGCCAACACTTCAGGGGACACCTGTATGATGTGAAGGAGAACAGTGTTCAAGCAGAGGGACCAGTCAGTGCAAAGGGCTTTGTCTTAGTTGCCTAGTGCTGCTATAACAGAAATACCACCGGTGCATGGCTTTAACAAACAAATTTATTCTCTCACAGTCTAGGAGGCTAGAAGTTCGAATTCAGGGCACCAGCTCCAGGGGAAGGCTTTTTCTCTCTGTCAGCTCTGGGGGAATGTCCTCGTTATCAATCTTCCCCTGGTCTAGAAGCTTCTCAGTGCAGGGAACCCAGGTCCAAAGGATGCACTCCACTCCTGGCTCTTCTTTTTTGGTGGTAGGAGGTCCCCATGTCTCTCTGCTTGCTTCTCTCTTTTATATCTCAAAAGAAGCTGACTCAAGATACAACCTAATCTTGTATATTGAGTCCTGCCTTATTAACATAACTGCCTCTAATCCTGCCCCATTAACCTCATAGAGGTTAGGATTTACAACACACAGGAGAATCACATCAGGTCACAACATGGAGGACAACTACACAATATTGGGAGTCATGGCCTAGCCAAGCTGATACACATTTTGGGGGACACAATTCAGTCCATGGCGGGCCTGCATGGGGAAGAGGAGAAGGAGAGCCTGGGTTTGAAACATTGGAGCAGGAGGCAAAGTGGTGGCAGACAAGCCCAGCGAGGAGACACTACTGGGCCAAGGTCTCTCAGTCGTGCATGAGAAGAAATGATAAGTGATATGGCAGCGGCATGAGGCTGACCTTCCCTGCCCCACCTTGTCTTCAACCAGGCCACAACTGCTGCTGGGAACAATAGACCAAAAACCACACAGTTGGTTAGGACAGACACGGAGTTTCCAGACCATCAACACAGGAGAGAGTCAGAGATAGAGACAGAGATCTGTATAGGATTTTGATTCAGGACTTCACTAATATTTTTCAGGAGCCGAGTAAGAAGCTGCCTGTATATATCCACCAGAATCCCGAGGCTGCAAGCAACAGAAACCTACTCTGACTAACTCAAGCAAAAAAAGGAGACGCCAGAAGGCTGTGGGGCAGCTCACAGACAGATTAACAAAAGCTGAAAACAGTGTGAAAAGTGAAAAACGCCTTGTAAATTAAGAAACCAAGGCAGCTCGTGGAATCTGGTGGCAAGTCAGAGGGCACAGCCCACCCAAGACAGAGCTGTTGGAACGGAACAGCTATCATTCTTATGTCACTTACCACAGGAGTTAGATTCCAGGGAGAGAGTCCTAGGGCCCTGGCTTGGTCACATAGCCACCCCTTGGCCAGGACCCTTGACTGACAGTCACTCTCAGACTGTGCACATTGACGATAGGGGAGTTCCCCAGAAAACAATGATGCTGTTACCAAAAACAAACAAACAAACCAATCACTGTCAGGAGGCTTTCAGCTCCTGGTGACCCGGTGTGTTGCAGAGGCAGAACTGTGCTCTACAGGGTTTTCCATCTGTGCCTTTTGGAAGCAGATCACCAGGCCTTTCTTCCAAAGTGCCTCTCAGTGGGCTCAAACTGCCTGCCAATCTTTTGCTCAGTAGTCAAGTACCTCCTACCAAAAACACAGGAGATTGGAAAACAAAACCAACAGATGTCCACCCCAACTCTGACTCTACAAAGGCCCAATTCACCACGAAAATAGTGCCACTTGGAATTCTGTATATTGTGTCTTCATGTTTGTGTTGTGTTGGGAGGAGGAAAAAAAAACAAGACAGACAAAAAACAGTCCTAGTCAGGGACTAGAAGCATGCGTGTTTGTCCTCAGACAAGAGTTTTGTTTTTCAAATAGCCCCACAGGCACCACCACAGATGGTTTGCTAAGAGCAGCTGAGAGCCTCACCAAACATCTCCTGAAATGACTCCTCTTCACTAGCTAAACCAGTTGCCATCTAGTCCAGTTCTCAACTCATGGCAACCCCATGTGTGTCAGACCAGCACCGCCATCAATACAGTTCTCAGCAGCTGATTTTCCAGAAGTTGATGACCAGGCCTTTCTTCTGAGGTGCCTCTAGGTAGACTTGAACCACCAATCTTTGGGTTAGCAGCTGAGCGCTAACTCCTCCCCCCACAAAAAAAAAAAAAATCCTACTGCTGTCAAGTCAATTCCGACTCACAGCAACCAGGGACCCCAACTCCTCTCCAGGTGTGCCTAGTAAGAAAAGCAGTGGAGAGGGTGGGAGACGGGGATGATGAAATCCCAGAGAAGACTGTCTAACCCCGCACAGCTGGAGGAGTCTTGCCCTCAGCTGCAGCAGGGTTAGGCATCTGGGCAAGGTTGCAGATCTGGGTGGTATCAGGGGGTTCCTAGGGCTTTTCTAAGGGACGGCTGAAGGTGAAGGGTGGAAGCCCCCGTAAGATGAGATTCTCACACTCCAGGGGGCATCAGAATCACCTGGGGAACAGTTTACGAAGAGAGTGCCCAGACTCCAACCTCCACTAGTCTACCCAAACCTCTGGGGCAAAGTGGTTAGTCAGGGATGAATGCTTTTAACCAGCTCCCGTCCGATATGATTCTGACGCAGGTAACCCCGCCTCTCACTTTGAGAAACACTAGACTAGACTGTGGACTCCTTGAGCTGGGCAGCTGGTTGGATCTGCTCTGACTCGCTCTTTCACAGGGTCTCCCCAGGGCCTGACGCACTACCACATTACTTTAGGGGCTCGATGCCTGTCAAAGCAAAATAGATCCATGTGCATGTATGGGTGGTGTGTATGTTCATACTCATTTCTGCATGTGTGTATACGTGTGTGTGTGTGTGTGTGTGTGTGTCTTGAGGGGAGGGGTGATGGCCAAGTTTAGCAAAGTCAAGTGAAGCACCTGTGGGAGGTAGAATAATGACCCCTCCCCCCAAAGATGTCCATGTCTTAATACAGGTTCCCTTAACACCCAGACCCTGTGACTATGTTACCTTCCATAGCGGAAAAGGACTTTGCAGAGTGAGTATATTAAGGATCTTGAGATGGAGAGATTATCCTGGATTATGCCAGTGGGTCCCTGTAAGTGAAAACAGGAGTCAGAAGAGTCAGAGAGAGACTCGAAGATGCTACACTGCTGGCTTTGCAGATAGAGAAAGGGGCCATGAGCCAAGGAATGAGGGTGGCCTCCCCAAGCTGTAAAGCCCAAGGGAACTGGTTCTTTCCTAGGCTCTCCAGAGGGAAGGAAGCTCTGCTTCATTGTAGCCCAGTGAGACTCATTCTGGACTTCTGGCATCCAGAACTGTCACAAAGGGAATTTGTGCTGTTTTAAGCCACGAAATTTGTGGTATTTAATTTCTTACAGTAGCAACAGGAAACCAATACAGCACAGTGCCATTGTGTGTCCTAAAAGCACACGGCAATATACTCCATTTTTACACACATTTTATCCTCACAACAGGGTGGTAAGGCATATAAACTAAACGTTTTTTTTTTTTTTTTAAATCAACCACGCTATATAGAGAAAGAAACTGAAGCTCTGAAGGTTTCCATGACCTACCCAAGGTCACAGAGTGTGTAAATGGCTGTGCCAAGTCTCAAACACTGGTTTAGGATCCTGCTAAATCCAGACAGTGACCATAAATGCCTGCAAGCAAGTAGCCCCGGGTCTGCTTCCCAGGGATGACAGTCTTGTCCCTCACTGAGCCCAGCTAGGAGGCATGCAAGGCTAGCCAGCCCCTGGCCAGGCCCGACAGATGCTGGGTGTTCTGCACCTAACTCTGTTATCTTGCAGACAGAAAATTAAAATCCTGTCCACGCTGCAGCTCCAGGTACCCATGAGCACTGTTCTGCATGATGAAGCTGAATGAAGAGTCTGGTTTGCTCCATCCTCCTCTGTCCTGCCCCACCCCCAAGATCCCTGAGCTCGCACATCATCCAGAGAAAGGCTGGAGCTGCTGGGACTAAAGAGTCCGGAAGCCAGTGGCAGGGACACTGACAGGTCCCAGCACAAACCCCTCCTGAGGCCGGAGCTCTTTCCTGAAGACGAGTGCCTGTGTGGACATTAGCATCCCCTGGACCAGACCAGCACATAGCCCTACCTGGATGTCCCCAGGCTTTGGGCTGACTCTTGGGGTCCCAGGAGCTTTGCTCAGCACCTCTTTGACAAGCTGCCCCCTGCATGGTAGCTGGCTGATCCAGAGAAGTCTTCCTCCTCTAATGCAAGCAAAGGTGACCTCCCCCGGAAGAACGGGCTTTACCAGCCCGCTGCAACTCTTTCCCTCCCGGGGTCAAAGCCGACACTGTCTGTGCTGTCACAGTGAGAAAGAACTAACAGAAGGGCTGGGCCATCGAGAGCCAGATTTAGAGACAGGTTTGCTTAAGGAAAAGTTGATTTATTATCCCCTCCTTTATTTTCTGCTGCGTTTGCATTTTGGGTAAATATTTGTGCTTTCATCAAAGCCTGCTGTGTTAATTTAGCCTGCCACCAAGAAGTGCACCATAATGCATCGGGAAGTCTGAGAGAGGTTAAAACTATTAGCTTTCTTTATATCGTTATATCGACACAGGCAGCTTCTCAACAAAGAGTAGACGGAACTTTTTGATCATCAGAAAGATGACCTGTCTCAACTGACCGACCAGACAATTAGCATTAATTAACCCTTGTTTGGGCTTCACATGCTCCTTCCCTCCCAGAGACAGTGGCTCAGCATTTTCAAATGGGGTAAGAATATAGATTGCAAAGCGATGGCCCGCAGGCCAGATCTGGCACGTGGATATGTCTTATTTGGCCTGCGGAGAGCTTGTATATGTGTTTTAATTAGTTGAGGACACTTAAATTGAAAGACTTGATATAAAATCTTAAGAGAAGCAGAAAATTGAAAGATCCGGCAACACAGGCCTACTTCCTTCCTGGGTCTTATCCACTACAGTCCAGTACAACTCCCGCTTTGTTTGAGGCATGAGCCCTTCAGTTTGCCACAGTCCCCACTACTCCTTGTTGTCTTGCACCTACTCTCCCTAACTAATCTATCCTATTGGCCTGGCCCCTGCAAGCATGTCAGTTTGAAATTCCTGCACTACAGGAAAAGAGAGTGCTATGGGGTTTGGGAAACTCGGAGTAAGTTACCAACCTCCTGTGGAACCCTGACATCCAGACCACACAGGCAAATCCCAAACCAAAGTCAAACTAGCGACAGGATACTAATACACCACACTTCCATCCTGTGTGCACATGGCCATGTTCTCCGATGCCAACTCATGGCAATCCCATGTGTATCAGAGTAGAACCGTGCTCCATGAGGTTTTCAATGGCTGATATTTCGGAAATAGATTACTAGGTCTTTCTTCCAAGGTGCCTCTGGGTGGACTCGAACCTCCGACCTTTAGGTTAGCCGCGGAAGTGTCAACCCTTTGCACCACCCAGTCGTATCCAGAGGACTTAAAAGGTACAATCTCTACTCTCAGGACCTCCACTGAGAATCTACCAAAGACCCAGAGTTTTAGAATCATAGAATTAGGAGGGAGAAAAGTTAGTGTTATAGGAAAAAAAAAAAAAAATTCAACAAGGAAGGCGGAGACAAGTGTTTTGGTTCTGATCCTTCTCTAACTCACCGTGTGACCCTGGGCAGGTTGCTTACCATCACGGGCCCCTGGTGTCTGCATCTATATAATGGCAGATCAGGAAAGAACGCCAAGGGCTCAGTTGTCACCAGCTATGACCTCATCACAAAGGTCATTCCCCCGCCTCGGGTGCAGACCCCCATCCCCCTCTGACACCTGCTCCTCAGCCTGCTCCCAGGCATGGAGCTGATCCTTCCAGGCCCTGGCTGTGCTGTACCCCCAAAACAGCACAGGCTTCCCAAATCCCTCTTCCACATAATGGCCCTTCAAGTAAGAGCAGGCCGTTCTCAGAGCTCCTCCTGGTCTTCTCTTTTCCAAAGTAAATGAAATACCCAAGCATGAAATGATTGAGAACAGTAAAGAAGTAGTGTATTCGCAAGTGGGAAATCATGAGAGCCTCTCAACTTGGATATCTCACTGCAAACGAGACAGGGAACAGGTCAGGTAGTGTGAACCACAGGCTGTTTCCCGGAAGAAGTAGCAATAGCTGCTCATTTTGAACCCTCTGCACCCTGGGTAGGAAGCAGCCCTGGTGGCACAGTGGTTAAGCACTCAGCTGCTAACCAAAAGGTTTTTGGTTCTAACCCACAAGCCAGTTCATTTGAGAAAGATGTGACAGCCTGCTTCCATAAAGATTGTAGCCTTGGAAACAATTGGGGCAGTTCTACTCTGACCTATAGGATTGCTATGAGTCAGATCTGGCTCCACGGCAACGCCAACAGGCACCCTGGGTTCAGAGTCCAGGAGGATAGGTCTGGGGATCTGTCAGGCTCCTGACCTTCCCACCCCACAGACACGTTACTTATAGACGGCAGCCAGGCCCAACCCGGGCAGTCAGCCAAAAATTGGAACCCCCCGCCCAAGGACCAACTGTGCATTTTATACCCTTCTGTGATTAACACATGATGTTTGGCTGTTGGGTGTTTTGTTTGTACCTTTAAGCATTTTTGTCCCATTTATCTTTTTTTTTTTAAGAATTTTTGTTGTTGTTTTGTTTTATTGTCTGGGGGAGGTGATATTATACAGTATTTGATATGAATTAAAATTCCTCTATACGGCTATTAGGAATCCCAGGGTCAAAAATGGTTATGCACTTAGCTATTAACCGAAAGGTTGGTAGTTCAAATCCACCCAGGGATGCCTTGGGAAAAAGCCCTGGCATTTTTTTTCTGAAAGATCCCAGCTATTGGAAAGCCTATAGAACACAGTTCTGCTCTGATATACATGGGTTGCCACAAGTGGAAATCAACTCAACAGCAACTAAGTTCCATCTAAGCCTTTTCTCATGCTGTGACGTAAGCAACTAATGAACTAATATGTTAAATATTCGAAAGATCCTCTGTAAATTGGACCCCAGCTAGCGGGGGACTCCCTGAGCCCAGCAGAGGCAAACACGGGACCCAGAGACGGGTAAACCTTTGGGAAACTGGAGAAGCTATGGCATTGATGACCCCTCAGAATGCCAGCCTACAAGACAGCAGCTGACAGACAAACACAGGGCGCTCCACAGCCTAGTGGCACTGGCCAACACGCAATTTTTCTGCATGCAGTGGCTAAGTGTTTGGCTGCTAACCAAAAGGGCAGCAGTTCAAATTCACTCCTTGGAAACCCTATGGGGCAGTTCTGCTCTGCCCTATAGTGTGGTTATGAGTCGGAATCAACTTGACGGCAGTGTTTTTTTTTTTTAATAGTGATTATTCGGACACTGAAAACTACCTGCATAGTTCATGATTAAAAAAGCAGCTCTCAAGTAGATCAGAACTGAGGTCAGCTCTGCTGCTTGCTAACTTTGTGGCTTGGGGCAAGTTACTAAATGTCTCTCTGCCTCAGTTTCCTCATTAGCAAAATGGTGATGGATAATCACCCCTATCTCATGGTGTTGTCATGATGATAAAAGAGCTGTCTGGAAAGCACTGAGGACCCTGCTGGGCTATAGTAATAACCTTCTACATGGTGGCTTGCCATGATTATTGATATAATTGCCAGTTCCATGTAAGCCTTCTCTCATGCCAAGAAATGAGCTCCTGTGGGTCTCAGCAGGAGCACATGAGCTGGAGAGCCTCCAAGGAGCAGCCCGGGTGAGCAAGAAGAATTGGCCCTGCTCTAGGCAGCTCAGGACAGTGCCCACACTCAGGCCTGGACCCCAGACCACAGATTGACACTCTCCCCTCCACCCTGCACTGGAAACAACCACACCCTCTCTAAGGGGGGAGCAAAAGAGAAGGGGGGAGTAAGTGTGTGCCGACCATCAAATTCCAGTCCCAGGCTTCCACTGGGAAGCAGATCGCCAAGATAGAAAACGTATTTCCAAGGTATGAAGAAGACATCTTCTCTTTCTCCTTCCTAGGTGCTGGTTCCTCACTGCTCTCTGCCCCACACACCAGGCCTGACAGGGCAGGCACTCACTTTGTGTCCAGTGGAAGGGGATGGCTCCTGACCATGGGGCTTTTCCTGTACAGGTAAAAGCTAGGTATGAAATAAGACCAGGAAACTTCCAGCTGGGGCATCTGCCTTGCTTATCCAGAGGTGGATTCAGAGATCCTTTGCGGTAATTCCCACTCCACAACTCGCTGTCTGAGGAAGGCAAGGGTGGGATAAGAGACAGGAAGCCTCTGGAGATAGACATCTTTCCTTGTCTCCAGTTCCTCTCAGAAAATCAGAGCTTTGTAGGTGACAGACTTGGATGGGGAGATGACACTGGGACTAAACTAGGCTGCTTGGTCTCTGGCAAGCCACTCACTGTCTTTGAATCTTTCCAACTCTGACATGCCAAGATGCTGGGCCTTGTTCTGCCACCATGCTTCCTGCTGGGGTGGGAGGGGGTGGCCATGCTGCTCTCAAGGCAGGTCTGCCCTGTCACCATCCCCTGAGCTGGGTGAGGTCCCCAGAACCCTTGGCCTGTTTACAGCTTCGATCACCTTCTTTACTGTAAAGGTGCAGCCTCCCCCACTGGGTTCTCAGAGCTCATTTCCTCACAACACCCCATCATCTGCCCGGCGCAGGCCTTCCCAGCACATCACCTCCCTTCTTAGATAGATGTGGCCACTAACAGCCACTTAGTGGTGACTCACTCTTCCATAACTGACCTGCCTGTTTCATAGAAACGCGAAGGACGCTCCACAAGGACAAGGGCAGTTACTGGAAGGTAGGCACTTGTTTCTCCCCTTTCCCTCTCAGGTGAGCTGTTCAAGCCGCAGCAGCTGGGGCTAGCGTTGACTTTCGCCCAAGCCCCTTTGAGCCTCATCATCCCTTAAACTCCTGGAGATTCTTGACTGAGAGAGAGACAGTCCAGGGAAGCTGAAGGCCTGTCCTTTTTAGGGCATCTTTTCACCTTTATCCTCAATGTTTCTGGGGCTGTGTGGCATAAACGGCTAAGAATCAAAAGTTCTGGGCACAAAATTTGGCTTCACCAGGTCTCCATGGTGCGTTTCTAGACCTCAGTTACATCATCTACAAAATGGGATTACTGTCATATGTCACCTCTAATGTCCCCAGGGGGTGCAAACGGTTAACATGCTCAGCTACTAACCAAAAAGTTTACTGGTTCAAGTGCACCCAGAGGCACCTCAGAAGAAGGGTCTGATGACCTACTTCTGACAAAGCAGTCACTGAAAACCCTGGGGAGCAGCGTTCCGTTCTGACACGGCACACATGGGGTCGCCACGAGTCAGACTCTTTTTTTTTTGGTTACCTCTAATACCCGTCTTTATGACCCCCTGGGTAGTGCAAACAGTTAAGCCCTTGACTACTAACCGAAAGATTGGTGGTTCAGACCCACCCAGAGATGCCTTCAAAGAAAGATCTGGTGAGCTGCTTCAGAAAGGTCAGAGCCTTGAAAACCCTATGGAGCAGTTCTAGTCTGCACGCATGGGGTCTCCACAAGTTGGATTGGACTCAATTGTTTGGATTTTTTTAACGGTCATTTTAAGGAGCTGGCATGAGGTTGACAAGAACAGTGATAGTGGATACTACGGGATTAGTAAAGAACTGTTAATGGATGCAGCGTGTAAAAGAAAGAAGCAATGGCTTTTAGCTAAAGAGAGATGTTCAAAGTCACCTGGATGGGAAAGGAGTGCTGGTTTAGGGCAAGGCTTGGTGGAAATGGGGTTAGTAGAAAACGGAAAGAGGGTTGTTTAAGAAGGGTAAAAAAAGGAAAAAAAAAAAAGGTAAGCTGCACTGCTCTGCCAACTCCAGTGGAACCCCTAAACGTCAGAGACTGTCTGTGCAATACCAAGTAGGTGGGAATTGGAAATTCCAATTAAATCATCCACCTGACTATCGCTTGTATTTTTTTTTCTGAGTCAACTGGCTACTTTTTCATATGCACAGTCCAGTGTCTTTTTAAGAAAGGACTCTTTCCTTTAATAGCAAATCTAAGTTTATTTAAAAAGTCAAAATAAAATTAAACAAACGCGACATCAGGGTAAAATTTGTGGAGTGCTCTTTTAATGTATTTGCAATGAATTTATGAAATTTTGGGTATCCACGTGTCATGAATTGAACTGTGTCCCCCCAAAATATGTGTCAACTTGGTTAGGCCATGATTCCCAGTATTGTGTGGTTGTCCTCCATTTGATTGTAATTTTGTGTTAAAGAGGGTTAGGGTGGGATTGTAACACCCTTACTAAGGTCACATCCCTGAACCAATGTAAAGGGAGTTTCCCCTGGGTGTGGCCTGCCCCACTTTTTATCTTACAGGAGAGGAAAGTGAGCAGAGAGAGGGGACCTCAAACCACTAAGAAAGAAGCACCTGGGAGCAGAGCCTGTCTTTTGGACCCGGGGTTCTTGTGAGGAGAAGCTCCTAGTCCAGGGGAAGATTGATGTCAAGGACCTTCCTCCAGAGCTAACAGAGAAAGCCTTCCCCTGGAGCTGACACCCTGAGTTTAGACTTCCAGCCTACTGAACTGTGAGAGAATAATTTTTTCTTTGTTAAAGCCATTCACTTGTGGTATTTCTGTTACAGCAGCACTAGATGACTAAGACACCGTGAGTGCTTCTAGAGACCCTGTCTTAAATCCTCAGCAAACACAGATTAAGCACTTCCTTGGTGCTGGTACTTTTCCCTTGTTTCTGTATTTCTCCTTCTACTTAGAAGCCTCAGGGAGATTGCAGTCTCGTTAAGCATGCTGGTAATGTTTGACAGTTGGCCTAAGGACAACAACAACAACAACGCTTGATGTGTCGTTTTGGAGTGTTTAATTTCTGTGGTGTAAATACTCTCGCCATGGCTGACTCCAAGCTACCAGCACGATGTCACTGAATGCAGGTTGGAGCGTGCCAAAACAGATGAAAGTCAACAACCTCAAGAGCACAGATGATAGTAAAAGAATTGGGGAGTGATGAATTTGGGGGGTATTTATTGTCTTTGTTTTAAATATTAATTGCAAGCTTATTTAATTTTAAAAATGGATGTGTTTAAAAACTGGCTTTCCAAATTCCTGAATATTTAAGCGTCAGCTCCACGAGCTGGTACCAGCTGGATACAGTACATCACCACATGCGGAATACAAATGAGCTAGACAATTACCAGGTGCACAACAGCTACACAATAGCAGAGGCAGAGGAGGTGGTGAGGCCTGAGCCACTTAGAGAAGATTTCTGGCAGATGGGACTGGAGCAAAGTCTCGAGGAATATATAAATTCCTTCGTAATCCTCTTCATGCTGTAAATGTGCCTACTCCAAACCAAAAACCCTTCGCCGTCTAGTGGATTCCAACTCCTGGTGACCCTATAGGGCAGAGTAGAACTGCCCCATAGGGTGTCCAGGGACTGGCTGGTGGATTCCAGCTGCCTGCCTTTTGGTTAGCAGCCAAATCTCCAGTTACTCTCAAAGGGTGGTTCTCCAGACCAGAGACATCAGCATTACCTGGGAATTTGTTAGAAATGCAAATTATCTGGTTCTGGCCCAGACCTACTGAATTAGCAACTCTGGGGGTGGGTTCAGGGATCTGTGTTTTAACAAGTCCTACAGGTGATTCTGAATCTTTTTAGAGAACCATTGTCTTATGTGAAAGGAGACTCCACCCCAATTTTACTCACATTTATTGAGTGTTTGCTTTGTGTTGGGCCTGTCCTAACCCACTTCCAGATATTGTTGTTATTGTTTGCCATCAAGTTGGATCTCATTCATAGCAACCCTACATGACAGAGCAGAACTGCCCCACAGGGTTTCCTAAGCTATAATCTTTACAGGAGCAGATTGCTGGGTCTTTTCTCCCACAGAGCAGCTGGTGGGTTCAAACCACAGACCTCTTGGTTAGCAGCCAAGTGTTTAACCATTGTACCACCAGGGCTCCTTTTCTAGATATTATCTTCTTTAAGTCTACTAAGTATCCCATGGTCTGATTATTCCCATCATAGTAAACACCATCGGAAATTCTTCCACCTTCCTCTAGATTCTGCCTGGCTAATAGAGCCCACCCTCCCTGCAAACTTCTCCAGAGGTTTGGAAGCCATCTGACGCAGAGGTGCTTGGGAATCACACATCCCCGTCTCTCCCATGGAGTCCCTGAGTGGTGCAAACCTTTAACATGCTCAGCTGCTGGAGGTTTGAGTCCACCCTAAGTCACCTTGGAAGAAAGCCTTGGCCATCTACCTCTGAAAAATCAGCCACTGAAAACCCTATGGAACACAGTTCTCCCTAACACACATGGGGTCGCATGAGTCGGAATCATCTTGAGGGCAACTGTCTTTTTGTTTTGATGTTTTGTTTTTTAATCTCTCCTGCAGTCTAAGACCAGTGACTGATGACAGCAGGGATACAACCTTGCCAGTCCATTCTGCCCACAGACTCTGCAATTTATGTTCAGGATCCCTCACTGGATCAGACTGAGCTCGACTTCACCTGAAACCACATTCTTGTGTTGTCTGCTCTGGGCTGCCTCCCTCACTCTCTCCCCAGTGTCTCCTAGGGGCACAAATCCCCATCTCAGCATCTGCTTCTAGGGAACCTGACTTCAGACTTTCTTTTTAAAAATCGGAGCTTTAAAAATCAGAGATGTTCCTTTACTTGCCCAAGAGCACACAGCTAGTTATGTGACAAGAGCAGAGGCTTCGTCCCAGCCTCGTTCCAGTGCCACAGCAGCCTAGATGCTTTGGACAGACCAAAGCTGGCCGGAAAGGCTCTGGGGGAGGCTCACAGCAGCCCCGATGCCTTGGGCCAACCAAAGCTGGCTGGAAAGGCTGTGGGGGAGGCTGGGTCTGAGCTGGCAGACACCAGTGAGCAGATCTGCTCTGACTGGGAGCCAGCCTGGGGACCGCCGGCCCTGAGGGCCTCCGCCATGCCTTCACAGGCTCCAGTGCTCATGTCATGGGCATCCCGAGTCTGAGCACCTGACAGATGAAAGGAAAATCTTCAGGGTTTAGAGATCCATGGGTGGTAGCTCAGAGAATATTAGCCTCCATGGGACAGGAAAAAATAAGCCCAGATACAGAAAAAAAAAAAATATATGATGGGCCGTGGTTTTATTTTGTGTTGCAGCTTTGATACAGATTTTATCTTAAAATGCGTTTCCAAGCTGGATCCTGCATAAAAGATGCAGAGGGAAATTAAGAGGTATCAGCAAGGGAGGAAAGGTGGAATTTGTAAAGAAATGGAGATTTAAGAGAATTGTGACCAGAGAACCACATCTCCAAGCTTGAGCTTTGGGACTGAAATCCCAACAGCACCATCTGTTGGACATGGCCGTGACCTCCTAGGAAGCCCATTGAAATCATGAGTCAAGACTGTAGAACTGAAAGCCAGAACTAGGCCTTTTGTGTAATTTGATCCAATGCACAGATCTGCTGTGCCACATTCCTGGCAAGAGATTCTGATCTGAAAACCCCCAGTATTGGGACACTCATTGTCTCCAGTACTGAGCAATGCTTAAAAGCTTGAGTTTTGGTGTAAGGGCGTTCCCATTCTGAGTCCCAAACTTATCACATATCAGCTCTATGCCCTTTAATAAGTTATCTAACCCCCCCATCAGTTTTCCGGTTTAAAATATGAATATGAAAATGTTATCTGCGTCACAAGGTTCTTAACTCGTTGCCATCCAGTTGATTCCAATTCATAACAACCCTACAGGACACAGCAGAACTGCCCCATAGGGTTTCCAAGGTGGATTCAAACTGCCAACCTTTTGTTTAGCATCCTAAACACTGTGCCACCAGGGCTCCACAAGGTTCTTATGGGGATTGAACTAAACAAGAGTATAAAGCACTCTCACCAACTGTCTGTCAGTTTGTCATACTGTGGTGGTTTGCATGTTGCTGTGATGCTGGAAGCTATGCCACCAGTATTGCATATACCAGCAGGGTCACCCATGGCGGACAGGTTTCCTCGAAGCTTCCAGACTAAGACAGACTGAAAAAAACAAAGACAGACTAGGAAGAAAGAAAAGCCTGGTGCTACACTTCTGAAAATTGGCCAATGAAAAGCGCATGGATCACAATAGAACATAGTTCAGCTCACTTGTTTTGGACGCTCCACCGGGAGGGATCAATTGCTGGAGAAGAACATCACGTTTGGTGGAGCAGAGGGCAACGGAAGTCAGGGGAGACCTTCAGTGAGCTAGACTGACATAACAGCTGCTACCACGGACTCAAACATGCCCGCGATCGTGACGACTGCTGTACATAAGGTCACCACGAGTCAGAGCTGACATGGCGGCAGCTATCTGTCTGTGAAGCACTCACCACAAACTCAGCACCTGCTGCTTTCTCCTGGCCATCCTCCTGCATCACTGCCCCTTCATCGTTTCTTTCCAACATTGTGGAGAGCACCAGGCTTGGCCCTGATCCCTTTTGTCTTCTTTGATCTACATTTTCTCCCTGAGGGATCTCATCTAGTCCATGACTTTAAATACTTACATAAGCTAATGGGAGCTCTGGTGGCACAGTGGTTAAGAGCTTAGTTGGCAGTTCGAATCCACCAGCCGCTCCTTGGAAGCCCTATGGAGGGAGCAGTTCTACTCTGTCCTTATGAACCAGAATCAACTCCATGGCAATGGGATAAACTAATGGCATTTAGGCTGGACCTCCCCCTAGGCTCCTGCCTACTTCAAGCTCTCTGTCCCACATCTCCCCTCGCGTGATTCAGAGAAGCCTTTTTCTTCTGAAGCAGAAGTTGCGACATTCTACAAGTTGCGAAGCCAAAACTCCAGGCATCATCCTGGAGTCATTACTTTCCTAGCTCCCTGTTTTAAAGGCACTAGCACAACTTTTCTTACTATATCCCCAAAATACATCTTGTGCCTGAACCTTTCTTCCGTCTTCACTGTTTCCGGGATCCAAACACTGTAATTTCTTACCTGGACAAGATGCAAAATGCTCCTAATTGGTGTCCCCTTCCCCTCCTGCACTGCTAGAATCTATTCTCCATCCAGCAGAAAGAGTGGTCTTTTCAAAAGGAAATCACATCATGTCACACTCTGCTTAAACCCCTCAGTGGGTTCCTACATCATATAAAGAAAAGACCAAGCTCCTTGCTGCAGCCTCAGGGTCTCACCACACCTGTCTCTCTGATCTCACCTGCTACCACTATCTGGAATCATCTTTTTTTTTTTTTTTTTTTAATTTGTTCACTTGTTTTTAGTTTATTTTTTTCAATAAAACATAGACTTCATGAGAGCAGAAACCATGACTTGTCCGATACTGAATGCCCAGTGCGTGGCAGTGCCTGGCACACAGTAAGTGGTCAATAAATGTCTACTGTGTGAGTGAGTGAGGCAGTGAAAGAATGACTATATCGCATCCATGCTTTCTTAGTTCCTTAAACGATACAGTGGCGTATTCTCATCAGGCAGATACCCTGTCTTTCTAGAAATTCACCATGTCAACTTTCTATAGAGGCCATTTGGAATCACTGTTGCTAGGGTACCTCTAACCACCCTCTGCTAAAATGAAGCATCCTACAAGTCCCTGCTGAGTTATTGTCTGGTTTGGCTGGAGCAGAGAACTCTGAGTCCCCTAAAGAGATGACAAACCTGGGAAGGCAGATTGGATGAGCTGCTTGGATTTTAATCTAGGAGCAGCAGGGAACCTTTGAGGTCTTTTGGACTAAAGAATACACAACATTTGAGGAAAACACTCTTTGAAAGAGCATAGATAATACAACAGAGAAAGCAAGGCCAGAAGCAGAAGACCAGCTGGGAAATGAAGGCACTGATTCAGAGGAATGAGGACGATGGACCCACAGATGAGTTGCAGAGTTTCAACATGATTTACTTGAATCAGAACCCAGACTCCTTGGTGTAAAGCAAAGTGGATTTGAAATCATTTAGGCGGAAACAGTGACTAGTAGAAAATAACAACAAAAAGACTGGAGCAGCTTACTTAGTGATGCGGTTTTGTAAGGATTTAAATATCTGAAGGAGTTCATATTGATTCATTGACTAAAACATCACATATTTCCTGAGCATGGGCCAGGCCCTGTGCCAGTGTCCAGTGAGATAGTAATGGATAGTGTGGTCCCATCCTTTAACAATTCACACCTCAATGGGCACTCAGGCACAAAGAAGATCATCAAGCCCTGACTTCAGTAACTGCTACAATGGGAGCTAAAGAAAAGGAGTTTGGTGTGGGCAGGCTCTGCCAGGTGGGAAAACTAGTGACATTCCTTGCTTGATGGGGCTAAGGAAGGCTTCCCAGAGGTGGATGACATGTGAACTGGGTTGAAGGATGATGGGCAGGTGTTTATCAGGGGAACAATTGTGGAAGATTGTTAGAGGAGGAGAACGCAGTATGAGCAAAGGTGGTCAGACGCTTAGAGGATAGTGGGAAATTCTGTGTAGCTGGAGCAAGGACAGGATGGAGAGATAAACAAGTTACTAATAGTAATGATTGGTGTTCACCCCATGATAAGTGATTTATCTTCTACAATATTCACAATGACCCTTGAGATATATACTGTTACCCCAAATCGAGGGATGCAATGGAGGTAGGGAGAGGTTACATAAATTGCCTGTGGACTCACAGCACTTAAGAAGCAAATATTAGCTTCAAAACATGAGCCCAAATGTTCAACTCCAGAGCCAAGTCTTCGTTATGATGCTCTATGAAGTGTAAGGTGCTCTGTGGATCCAGAAAATGATACTGTCGAAAGTCAGGGAAGCCCATCAGGCTGTGCGGTGTCTTGAGGTTCAACACACCTCTGCACAGCTAGATGTGATAAAGCATTGTTGAGAATGCACCCGGTGCAAAATCTACTTATTCATTTTGAGGGGTCTGCAGTCCCCACGGTGGGACTCCATGAATCTTTCCTTTGGCTGGTTGTCTGGAAGCAAGTACAGGACCAGGCATGACAGGCACCTGGATTCAGACTTACAGGAGGAAGAGCTGAGCAGAGTGAGCCAGGCAAGAGGCTTCTAGCCATGAGGCTTATCCTCAGAAATATGGCGGTCTCTGGTACATTTCTAACTTCTTGGTTCTCACTTATAATTTTTCCTTTCCTTCATTTAAACAGTCAGCTTTCCCAGGACTTCTTAAATGCCTGAGTGATTGTCTCCTCATTTATCTACCAGTATCCCAAATCAGTCCACCACTGGTGAAAGGTTTAACAATGACACTGGTATTACATACCATGGGCTAGCCACACTCTAGCTACCACCTGCGATAGAGTTCTGACTACTGGCTGGTCTGTGGGAGAGCCAGATCCTAGGTCCCATTTTAGAATCTACTTCTGTGGGCCACTCCTGTCACAGATTGAATTGTGTCTCCAAAAATATGTGCCAACTTGGTTAGGCCATAATCCCCAGTATTGTGTGGCTTTCCTCCATTTTGTGATTTTTTCTGTGTGTTAGAAACCATAATCTCTGCCTGTGGTTAAAGAGGATTAGGGTGGGACATAACACCTTGCTCAGGTCACATCTCTGACCCATGTAAAGGGAGTTTCCCTGGGGTGTGGCCTGCACCACCTTCTAGTTTACAAGAGATAAAAGGAAAGGGAACCAACAAAGAGTGGGGAACTCATACCACCAAGAAAGCAGTGCCAGGAGCAGAGCACATCCTTTGGACCCGGGGTTCCTGTGCAGAGAAGCTCCCAGACCAAGGGAAGACTGAGGACAAGGACCTTCCTCCAGAGCCAACAGAAAAAGCCTTCCTCTGAAGCTGACACTCTGAATTTGGGCTTGTAGCCTACCAGACTGTGAGAGAATAAATTTCTCTTAGTTAAGGCCATCCACTTGTGGTATTTCTGTTATAGCAGCACTAGATGACTGAGACAACCCATGACACCAAATTATGTAGATCAGGTTATCCGCAAAACAGGCTCTGAAACTCCAATTTGCATGCATGGGGCTTATAGGGTACTCTCAGGAACAAGACTTGTAACTGAGTGAAGGGCAAAGCTGAAATGCAATGCAGTCACAAAAAAAGGCTCAGCCAGTCCTGGGGACGGAACTTCAGAGATGCAACCCATTGAGGCAATGGGGCTAGATCTTTATACTCCAGTATCAACCTGTCACTGGATATGGGGTGCCCTCACAGAAGGGACGTCAGCTGGGGGCCGCAGCTTTCTTCTACCCCAAGTGATTCCCAGGAAGAGCCTCTGATACGAGTTTTCAGTAGTCATCACTCCTGGCCACCAGGAGAATGAGTGTCTAGCCTGGAGGGAATCTAGGTGGACAGCATAGCATCTACTACAGCATCTCACAGGCATCAATGATTAGCGCAACAACGTAACAGAAAAAAATGGTGTGCACCTTTATAAATCAAACCATGCCACTACAATAATGTCAAACTCCATTCATACAAGGACACATAAATATGTTTACTGCAAGAATTTTTTGGTAAAATTAAGATACTGGAAATCACCTGTATGTCTAGCAATAGAGGAATGCACAAATAAAATATGACATAGCATGAAATATTATACAGTATCTAAAAATAGATGGATATGATGAATGCAACAAGTCATCAGAGAATGCAACCTATAATGGGAAATCATTTATGTCCCAAAAGCATTTGAACAGCACCATGTGCTGTTTAGGACTACACATACCTTTGATGAAATCATAAACCTTGGACTGGAAAAAGTGTAAGCCCAGTGCATCATGATGGCTTTGTTTAGGCAGGTGAGAAGGAAAGGGAACTGAAAATGGAAACCAAAGTTTCTCAATGTTATCAGTACTATTTTATTAAAAACGTTTGAAAAAATATTACAACTAATAAAACCTCCTTAAGTTCAGGTGTTTGATTGTATCAGACTCTGTCCTTTTCTAAATTTTTATTTCCAAAATAAAAACAACATAAAATGTGTAGATGGCTTCTTGAGTTCTGGGGTTAAAAATCAACACACCACCACCTTCCATCTGTTTCTTAAAATTGAAATCCTATAAATTGTAATGAAACCTATCACACTTCTATCATGATACTTGACAACTGCTAATAAGTTTTTACTGAGTTTTATTGGATGTCTCCTCTGTGCATGGCCCTTACAAGCATTGCTGTCCACACCTACTTCTGAGAAGTGGTGCCCTATATGGTCCCATTTCCATGTGATACTTCCCCCTTCCTGCCCCCAAACCAAAACCAAACCCATTGCCATTGAGTTGATTCTGACTCATAGTGACCCTAACATTCCTGCCCCAGCCATATCTTAATTGTCCAAGGGCAGAAACCTAACCCAGGGACAGCTCTTTTCTGGTAAGCACCCTATTGTGTGGATGGCTTCACTCCAAACAGATGATTTAGGCCTGTCAGATTGCTCTTCCAGGAATTTGGTATTAGAAATGAGGGTCAGTTAGTCATGGGCACTTAGCCTATGAGGATATGTAGACGTGGGGGCTAGGGAAGTCCATGACCAGCAAGCAAGTAACCAGAAGAAGTTAATAAGCAAAGAAGAGACTGGAGAACAGAGTTCCCTTGGGCCTAGGTGCATCTAATATCTTGTGATGCTGTAACATCTCTCTACACCCTTATATACTTTATATATTATATCATTATGTACTTACACGCGTTCATGTATATACGTATATATATACACTATGTACTTACATATCTTATATACTTACATATCTTACATACTCTACCTTGCCCTGTTTTTATTTGAATTGCGTTGTTGTTGTTCATTGCTGTCAAGTCAATTCAGTTCCAATTCATGATAACCCCATGTGCATTAAGTGGGTCTATTTTCCCTAGAAGGAGCCCTGGTGACACAATGGCTAAATGCTTGGCTGCTAAGTGAATGATCAGCGGTTCGAACCACCAACCACTCCGCAGGGGAAAAGACCTCACGATCTGTTTCCATAAAGATTACAGCCTTGGAAATCCTATGAGCCAGTTCTACTCTGTCCTATAGGGTGGCTATGAGTTGGAATTGACTTGATGACAATGGGATTTTCCTTAGAAATGCTTTTCTTCTGTACTGTAATGTCCTTAAAGTAGCAAATAGTATATCATTATATAGATGAAGAGATGAGATTTTTTTCAAGGTCTCACAGCCAGTGGGCACCAAAGCCATGATTTATTCTAGGATCCCTGGCTTCAACGCTGTGTTCTGGATTGGGAAGCTGGTTCACCAGTGCTAGTTTTGCAGTTGGATAGATGGATAGAGAAACAGAGAGAATAGCATAAAATAACATAAAATTAAAGAGTGCTATTTCTGGGGCATGGACAAGAAACGACTATCATTTAATGCTAAAAAGCAACAACAAAACCACAAAGCCAGGGCTCTCCCTACCATGTCCTATTGTCTTGCCTGAGTTGGATCATGGTGACCATTGTCACAAACAGCAGCATGAGAAAAGAGAAAAACCCCTGGTGGAGTCATCATTGATGCCCAGGGAGTCTGGGAGAGACCTCAGCTGGAGAGCACCCTGTCTCAGCCCAACGTCCCAGGCCCTGACTCATCAGTACTTCACAGCTCCCACTAGAAGTTTGTGGGAGCACTGAGACGAAAGCATGATCA
This sequence comes from Elephas maximus indicus, assembly GCF_024166365.1. NCBI lineage: Eukaryota > Metazoa > Chordata > Mammalia > Proboscidea > Elephantidae > Elephas > Elephas maximus. Next base: position 10,267,417 of record NC_064839.1, on the reverse strand, counting down.
TTTTATTAATACTTTATTAAAAGCCTTGTTTCCCACTGTGCATGTTTCTTGAGATGAAGCAGCTTCAGTTCTTAGAATGAAACTGCTCTCTGCTCATTTGTCAGGATCTTCTTCCCTGTGTCAGTGAAGCCCGGTGAGCAGGAAGGTCAGGTCCTGCTTTCTTCCGTTCTTTGCGTAGGTAAACATCATCGTACGGCTGACTGTAGCCTTTGGTTTCTGCATGCAGCCACAACATGGCAATTTTCTTCCCTCCACTTTCTACTTCCTCAGAGACCTTTGTATTTCTCTAGTGAGACAAGCAAGCCCTCAGCAGAGCTCTGACGAGAAGAAGCAGCGTTTGCTCTCCAGGCTGCACAGACAGACCCTGATGACTCCCTTCCAAGTCCTTGGGTGGAATCAAAGGAACAGCGGGACCACAGTGCCTCTGGGGCTGGACCAGCTCACCGCGGCCTCAGCCTCACTCTGGTACAATCGGCAGAGAAACTCCGGTTTCCTGAATAACTAGATTTAAATTCTGTTCCCTGATTTGCACCATTCATATGAATCAAGTTTGTCCCACTCTGCAAGAAAGACTTCTCTTCCAAATTAGAGCTTAACAAGGGAAAATTAAATGAACTTGCAGCTTCCAAAGATGTTTGATTCTCCAAGTGCCAATTTTCTCAAATTTTCATATTCATCCAAGAGCAAACATTGAAGGAAGTTCAGCCCACAACAGAGCAGTCCATCGGGGCTGCTCTGATTCTCTCTGCCTTCACTGCATGTACCCACGTGTGTTAGGAAAACACACACATTTTTCTGCCGTTCGGGTTTTGCTGTCGTGTGAGCACCGTGGGAAGGCCCTAGGGGAGCTAGAACAACAAACTGTCTTCACCTCTTGTTCGGGAAAATGTGCAAGTCTCTTCTAAGTCTGTGTGGTCGGGGAATAGAAAGGCAAGAATCCCAGGTGAAGAAGCAGGAACAACTGCTGCAGCTGACCTCCCCCGTCAACAGCCACCTCGAGCCTCTGGGTTTGGACCAGCTTCACTGCCATGTAGTCAAAGAGGCTCCACACTTCCCTGCCCACACCATGAGGGCAAGAGCAGCACCGTGCTCAGTGTCCTTGAATACACAAAGCCCCAGGCTCAGGGAGATGTCAGAAAGAAATCATGCATCTTAACCTGGAATTTTTCTAACTGGTCTTCCCTATGTTAGCCAAAAAAAAAAAATCCAAACTCATTGCCATTGAGTAGATTCCAACTCATGATGACCCATGTTTAACAGAGTACAACTTTTCCACAGGATTTTCTTGACTGTAATTTTTATGGAAGCGTATTGCCAAGGCTTTCTCCCACTGCACCTCTGGGAGGGTTTGAACTGCCAACCTTTAAGTTAGTAGTCAAGTACAAACTACTTTCACCTCCCAGAAACCTCTTTCCATATACTACCCAATTGTTTTCACCAGTTACCCCATTTTCCTAGAGAAAGCTCAAGGTTATTCCATAGAACCTAGGGCATGAACCCATTTTTCTGGACATCTTGTTGAATTCTGTTTACATTAAGTCACACAAACCAAAAGAAGTAGGTGGAAAGTTTGGTCGAGTAATTAAAAAAAAAAAAGTTTCAAAGATGTTCAGAATTACCAAGCTTCATCTTTGCTTTCTTAAAAAAAAAAAAAAAAAAAAAACACTTTAATTCACCTATTTTTCCAAAGTGAAGGTAGGTAAGGGGCTATCTATTCATTCATCAACCAATATTTATTGAGCACTTACTGTCCAGCAGTCCCAGAGCTAGACCCTGGAAATGAACATAGGTTGGTAAAGAAGCAGAATATGCTTTCTGTTCTCATGGACATTGCCACAGTCCAGGAAAAGGAGATTCATGTTTTCAGCATTGCAGCCTCCTTTCCCTACATTGACTTTCTGGATGTATGTGTACCAGGGATGAAGTCAAGGACCATGAAATCACCCCTCCACCAGTGAGAAGACATCAAATGAAAAATAAGACATTTCCTTCCCATTACCCAGGAATTCTATTTACCTTGTGATATGGAGACCCTAAAACTATATGAGGTGCTTGACCAGAGTAAAAGAAACTGAGATGGAGTCTAGGCCTGGAATCCATTTTGTGAAGAAAACCTATGTAACCAGAAAACTGAGCTGGTTGATAATTACAAAGGGTAAGGTCATTTCTTCCTGTTGTGTGGCATCTAAGGAAATGTTTTCTTTCTAAACAAGTCAAGAACAAATGCTATTAGTCTGTTCCCAAGGAGCATTTATGCAACCTCTACATTTCCAAAAATGAATGTCTGGCAAAAGTCCTATAAAACGCCCTCTTGTAAACCCCTTTGGTTACTAAAAAAAATTAACAAAGCACGTATCACCAAGCAGTAACCAATCAACAAAAACTCTTTGAACCAATCATTATAAAGATTCCACTTTTGTTATCCTGAATTTCACAATGATGTATCAATGAATAACCAATCAGAATTTTTCTTAACTTTACTTCCTTCTATAACTGTATATTAGAGATTCCATGACTATGATTTAGTGGACCCATTAGTCTCTGTGTTCAGTGCACGCTGATGGTTCCCTTATTGGAATGATTTTCTTTTGTCTTAGCTTAATAAAAATATCTTTTGATTGAATTTGAGTCTGGGGTCTTTTCTCCTCTACCACACTTTGGAGTTGCTTTTTGGGGTCATTATCACCTAAAGCAAACCTGTGCCTCCTGTAGGAATCAGGACTCGGTTGGAAGAGAGTGAGAGGAGAGGTAAGCCAGGGCTGAGGCAGCTCTGGAATGTCCATGCAAGGAAGCTAGATGGAGCTGGAAGGTGCTGTTAGGGGGAGCTCACAATAGCAACAGGCTCTATGCAGGCAGGCCTGGCAGCAGGGTAGATATCCTGTAATTGGGATAATTTCTGACCAGAGACTAGGCTGGAGCCCCAACTAGGAATAACTGAGGCACACATCAAGAATGTGGGAGAAGTCAGGGCCTGAGACTGTTTTAGGACTGCAGCACAAAATGGCTGCTTTGTCCCAAGGTAGACCACAAAATCCAAAATCGGGAACCCAGAGAGAAGTCATATCAGGAGCAGGATACAGGGCTTATCTAGGATTCCTTAACTTAATGGCCACTGTTTGGGGGCAGAAGAGATCTCAGAGACTAAGAAAGGGCTGAACCAGCAACAGGTCCTAAAGCTCTATAGCCATGTGGATAGAAAAACTATAGGGGCCAGAAGTCATTTATCTATTCAACAAATATCTAATGAGCACCTACTACATGCCAGGCATTTTTCTAAAGACTGGTAATACAGTAGAGAAAAGACAGGCAGAGATGTTGCTTTCTTGAATTTTCCACTCCAATCAAACAGACAAAAACAGATAAATGAATGCATAAAAAAAAAGATCCAGATAATGACAAGCATTATGATAATAATTAAAAAGGCAATTGGAAATGGAAAGTAACTAAGGGGATGAGCCCACCATAATAAAGATGGACAGGAAAGGCCACTTTTAGGAGGGACTATTGAAACCCTGGTGGCGTAGTGGTTAAGTGCTATGGTAGCTAACCAAAGGGTCCACAGTTCAAATCCGCCAGGCGCTCCTTGGAAACTCTATGGGGCAGTTCTACTCTGTCCTATAGGGTCACTATGAGTCGGAATCAACTTGATGGCAGTGGGCGTGTGGTGTGTGTATTGGTACTGAGACCTGAAGGCTGAGTAATGACCAGCCATGGGAAGTTCAAGGGCAGATGGTTCTAGCAGAGGAATGGCAAAATCAAAAGCCCTGCACCAGGGAAGAACCTTGGTGTCTCCAGACACATCAAGAAGGCCTGTGTGGATATATGAGGAAATGTTCAAGATCATTAGCCATTAGAGAAATGCAGACCAAAACTACAATGAGATTTCATCTCACTCCAACAAGACTGGCATTAATCCAAAAAACACAAAACAATAAATGTTGGAGAGGCTGTGGAAAGACTGGAACACTTATACACTGCTGGTGGGAATGTCAAATGGTACAACCACTTTGGAAATTGATTTGGCACTTCCTTAAAAAGCTAGAAATAGAACTACCATACGATCCAGCAATCCCACTCCTTGGAATATATTCTAGAGAAATAAGAGCCTTTACGCGAACAGATATATGCACACCCATGGTTATTGCAGCACTGTTTACAATAGCAAAAAGATGGAAGCAACCAAGGTGCCCATCAACGGATGAATGGATAAATAAATTATGGTATATTCACACAATGGAATATTACCCACCGATAAAGAACAGTGAGGAATCCCTGAAACATTTCATAACTTGGAGGAACCTGGAGGGCATTATGCTGAGTGAAATTAGTCAGTTGCAAAAGTACAAATATCGTATAAGACCACTATTATAAGAACTCGAGAAATAGTTTAAACTGAGAAGAAAACATTCTTTTGTGGTTACGAGGTGGGGAGAGAGGGAGGGTGGGAGAGGGGCATTCACTAATTAGATGGTAGATAAGAACTACTCTAGGTGAAAGGAAAGAAAGCACACAATACAGGGGAGGTCAGCACAATTGCACTAAACCAGAAGCAAAGAAGTTTCCTGAATAAGCTGAATGCTTCGAAGGCCAGCGTAGCAGGGGTAGGGGTCTGGGGACCATGGTTTCAGGGGACATCTAAGTCAATTGGCATAATAAAACCTATTAAGATAACATTCTGCATCCCACTTTGAAGAGAGGCACCTGGGGTCTTAAACACTGGCAAGCAGCCATCTAAGATGCATCAATTGGTCTCAACCCACCTGGATCAAGGGAGAATGAAGAATGCCAAGGACACAAGGTGATTATGAGCCCAAGAGACAGAAAGGGCAACATGAACCAGAGACTACATCATCCTGAGACCAGAAGAACTAGATGGTGCCCAGCTACAACCAATGACTGCCCTGACAGGGAACACAACAGAGGACCCCTGAGGGAGCAGGAGAGCAGTGGGATGCAGACCCCAAATTCTCATAAGACCAGACTTAATGGTCTGACTGAGACTAAAAGGACCCCAGTAGTCATGGCCCCCAGATCTTCTGTTGGCCCAGGACAGGAACCCCCGAAGCCAACTCTTCAGCCAGGGATTGGACTGGACAAGGGGTTGGAGAGGGATGCTGGTGAGGAGAGACCTTCTTGGATCAGGTGGACACTTGAGACTATGTTGGCATCTCCTGCGTGAAGGCGAGATGAGAGGGTGGAGTGGGTTAGAAGCTGGTGAAATGGCCACGAAAAGAGAGAGTGGAGGGAGAGAGCGAGGTGTCTCATTAGGGGGAGAGTAATTGGGAGTGTGTAGCAAGGTGTATATGGGTTTTTGTGTGAGAGACTGACTTGATTTGTAGACTTTCACTTAAAGGACAATAAAAATTATTAAAAAAAAAAGAAGGCCTGTGTGGCTGAGGCACAGAGAAAGAGGAAGAAGAAGAGAACAGTGAGGGTGGAGAAGGCCCAGATCCTGTGGGTTTCCCATTGTATTCAAAGTGCCACAGGAATCCCACAGAGAGGTTTAAGAAAGGAATCACATGAACTGATGTGTTTTGAAAAGAGACAGCCAGCTACTACAGAGGGCACTGGACTTGGGGCTATTCTAATATAAATTCTACTAGTAATAATAATACTATAAATAATAAAAATCATCAATCCCAATATGTTGATGAGAACATGATGGCTGTCCAAAAATAAACACAGTATTGGCCAAACAGTAGGGACCAGTCAACATCTGCTCAATAAATAAAAACAAAAATCTAATCACTAATACTAACCAGCATCGTTTCCATGACAGGAGCTAGCTGTTTACTCAGGAACTACAAATTTTCCTTAAAAACATTCTCCCTTATGAATATATACTTTTTTAACAGTCCTTTAAATTTTACCTATTTTAAAGCATTTTGTTGGAGGCCATTCATTTAACAGTATTTGGCCAGAATCTCAAAATTACCTTTGCAAAGTATTTCTCTGTTAAATCTTTACACGTTTCAAAACCAAACCATACGAGATTCTTAGGACACTCAGAAAGTATAATTACATTGTGGTGCTATTTTTCCTTGCTAATTCAGCCAGCCTAACTTTTAATTTTATACTAAGTTCTCTTCTGTTGTCACTCTGTAGATAGTGTTAGCCCAGGTGAGGTCTGGAACATCTAAAACCTCCAGAAACGGAAAGGGTTAACATTGAAAGGCTCTGCTCAGAAAGAACAGTGCCACCAATTCTCTCCTGTGGCCAGAGAGGCGGGTAGGTCAGTTAGAAGGCAGACCCCTCCCAAGTTCTCAGGCCCCATGTGTTGGAGAACTCTCTTTCCTCCTCTACCCTGGTGCTCAAGCTCAAAATCACATGTTCTAGCTAAACCTGGAAGGCCCATAAGAAAAGTCTGATGTTTAAAGGAATGCGTGTTGTGGAATACAGGTAGGTGGTCCTACCCTGTGAGTCCCCTTCCCAATACCTTGCTAGAGATACATCTACCCAAGGGCCCAATGATGGATGCCGAAGTAAGTTGATAGCCGTATGATTTGCAAGAGTGAAAACTGAGAAAGCACTTAAAAGCCACTGACATAAAAAAAAAAATTTTTTTTTTTTTTTAGCAATGAATAAATGTCTAGAGCATATGTTTGTTGAATACTACAGAGCGGGTGAAATACGAGGTGGATCATTATTAACTCATTCCACATATATTGACTGGGTTAGGCATTCTGTTTGGATTCTGGAAGCCAGTGGTGAATCAGGAAGACAAAGTCCCTGCTTGTAAGAAGCTTACTTTCTGGAAGAGAGAAGCAGGGCAGAAGGACAGATTACATTGTGGATTTACTATGTCAGGTAACGATGAGTGTTTGGAAGAATATAAAGTGTAGTGATGTAATAAATAGAAATGGGATGGTGTTATGAATTGAATTGTGCCCTCCCCACCAAAAAAATATGTGTTGGAATTCTAACCCCTGTTATTTATGTGTGATCCCATTTACGAATTCTTTGTTATGCTAATGAAGCCATTTCCCTGTATGGTGTCTTAAGCCTATTACTTTTGAGACATAAAAACAGCAGATTCCCCACAGAAACAACAAAGCACAGATGCGGGAAGATTGATGCCACGCCACATGAAGATTACCAAGGATCTTAGGAACAGAAGCTGAAGAGACGAGGACCTTCCCTCAGGGCCAGCAGAGAGAGAAAGCATTCCCTTAGCGCCAGTGCCCTGAATTCAAATTTCTAGCTTCATAAACTGTGAGAAAATAAATTTGTTTATTAAAGTCACCACTTGTGGTATTTCTATTATAGCAGCATTGAATAACTAAGACAGATGGGGATGGTACCAGTTTAGAATGCGCGGACAGTGATGAGCTCTCTGATAATGAGAAAGAGACATTTGGTTTGAGTGACAAGGAGCCAAGTAAGCTAACATCTGTGGAAAGAGAGCTGAGTGCTATTATGTGTAATAAAGAAAGAGGAAGAAGGAAGGTTGAAAGCTTATTATTATTATTGCTGTTGTTAGGTGCCATCAAGTTGATTATGACTCATAGCGACATTATGTACGTACAACAGAACAAAACACTGCCCAGTCCTGCACCATCCTCACAGCCGCTGCTGTGTTTGAGCCCATTGTTGCAACCACTGTATCAATCTACAGGTTTGAGGGTCTTCCTCTTTTTCACTGAAGCTTTAATTTACCAAGCATGGTGTCTTTCTCCTGAGACCAGACCCTTCTGATAACATGTCCAAAGTATGTGAAACGAAGTTTCGCAATCCTCCCTTCTAAGGAGCATTCTGGCTGTACTTCTTGAAGAAGGTTTGTTCTTTTCTCTGGCCAAAAAAAAAAACCCATTGCCATCAAGTCAATTCCGACTCACAGCCACCCTATAGGACAGAGTAGAACTGCCCCATAGAGTTTCCAAGGATTGTCTTCACCAACACCATAATTCGGAGGCATCAATTCTTTTTAGGTCTTCTTTATTCATTGCCCAGCTTTCACATGCATATAAGGTGTTTGAAAATACCATGGCTTGGGTCAGGTGCACTTTAGTCCTTAAAGCGACAGCTTTGCTTTTAACAATTGAAAAGGTCTTTTGCAGCAGATTTGTCCAATACAGTATGTCATCTGATTTCTTGACTGCTGCTTCCATAGATGTTGATTGTGGATCCAAGTAAAATGAAATCCTTGACAACTTCAATCATTTCTCCTTTATCATCATGTAGCTTATTGGTCCAGTTGTGATGATTTTTGTTATCTTTATATTGAGGTATAATCCATACTAAAGGCTGTAGTCCTTGATCTTCTTCAGGAAGTGCTTCAAGCCCTCTTCACCTTCAGTAAGCAAGGTTGTATCATCTGCATATTGAAGGTTGTTATTGAGTCTTCCTTCCATCTTGATGCCGAGTTCTTCTTCATATAGCCTAGCTACTCAGATTATTTGCTCAGTGTCATGGATTGAACTGCAACCCCTAAATATATCTGTCAAATTGACTGGGCCATGATTCCCAATATTGTGTGATTGTCCACCATTTTGTCATCTGATTTGATTTTCTCATGTGTTGTAAATCCTATGGCGATGATGTTGATGAGATGGGATTAGTGGTGGTTGTGTTAATGAGCAGGACTCAATCTACAAGATTAGATTGTGTTTTAAATAAATCTCTTATGAGATATTAAAGAGAGAAGAGAGCAGAGAGACAGGGGGACCTCACACCACCAAGAAAGAAACATCAGGAGCACTGCGGGTCCTTAGAATCCAGGGTCTCTGCTCTGAGAAGCTCCTAGTCCGGAGGAAGATTAATGACATGACACGGACCTTCCTCCAGAACCAACAGAGAGAGAAATCCTTCCCCTGGAGCTGTCGCCCTCAATTCAGACTACTAGCCTACCAGACTGTGAAAGACTAAACTTCTCTTTGTTAAACCCATTCATTTGTGGTATTTCCGTTACAGCAGCACTAGATAACTAAGACACTGAGCATACAAAGTGAATAAATACAGTGAAAGGATCGACAGCTTTCCTGATTTTAAACCATGCAGTATCCCCTTGTTCTGTTTAAATGACTGCCTCTTGATCCATGTACAGGTTCGTTATGAGCAAAATTAAGTGTTCTGGAACTTGCATTCTTTGCAATGTTATCCATAATTTGTTATGATCCACAGGGTCAAATGCCTTTACATAGTCAATAAAACACAGGTAAACATATTTTTGGTATTCTCTGCTTTCAGCTAAGATCCATGTGACATCAGCAATTATACCCCTTATTCCATGTCTTCTTCTGAATCTGACTTGAATTTCCAGCAGTTCCCTGTCAATGTGCTGCTGCAACCACTTTTGAATTGTCTTCAGCAAAATTTATTTGCTTGTGATATTAATGATATTGTTCAATAATTTCCTCATTCTGTTGGATCACCTTTCTTTGGAATGGGCACAAATACGGATCTCTTCCAATTGGTTGGCCAGGAAGTTGTCTTCCAAATTTCTAGGCTAGACAAGTAAGCGCTTCCAGCACTGCATCCATTTGCTGATACATCTCAGTTGGTATTCCGTCAGTTCCTGGAGCCTTGTTTGTCACCAATGCCTTCAGTGCAGCTTGGACTTCCTCCTTCAGTACCACTGGTTCCTGATCATATGCTACCTCCTGAAATGGTTGAACGTCGACAAATTCTTTTTGGTAATCTGTGTATTCCTCCCATCTCCTTTTCATGCTTCCTGAGTCATTCAATATTTTGCTCATAGAATTTTTCAATATTGCAACTCAAGGCTTGCCTTTTTTCTTCAGTTCTTTCGGCTTGAGAAATGCTGAGGGTGTTCTGCCCTTTTGGTTTCCTAACTCCAGATCTTTGCACATTTTATTGTATTACTTTACTTTGTCTTCTCAAGCCACCCTTTGAAATCTTCTGTTCAGCTCTTTCATGTGATCATTTCTTTCTTTTACTTCAGCTATAGCACGTTCAAGAGCAAGCTTCAGAGTCTCTTCTGACATCCATTTTCATCTTCTCTTCTTTTTAGTAACCTCTTGCTTTCTTCATGTATGATGTCCTTGATGTCATCTCATACGTCATCTGGTCTTCAGTCATTTATGTTCAATGTGTCAAATCTATTCTTGAGATGGTCTCTAAATTCAGGTAGTATGAACTCAAAGTCATATTTTGGACTTCTTTTAATTTTTTTCAGCTTCAACTTGAACCTGCATATGAGCAATTGATGGTCTGTTCCACAGTGGGCCTCTAGCCTTTTTCTGACTGGTAATATTGAGCTCCTCCATAGTCTTTTTCCACAGATGCAGTTGATTTGTTGCCTGTGTACTCCATCAGGTGAGGTCTATGTGCACGGGGGCTGTGTATGTTGTTGAAAAAAAGGTATTTGCAATGAATAAGTCATTAGTCTTGCAAAATTCTACCACGCGGTCTCTGGTGTCATTTTTATCACCAATGCCATATTATCCAGCTACCAATCCTTCTTCTTTGTTTCCAACTTTGGCATTCTGATAACCAGTAATTATCAATGCATCTTGATTGTTTGATCAATTTCAGACTGCAGAAGTCAGTAAAAATCTTAAATTTCTTCATCTTTGGCCTTAGTGGTTGGTGTACAAATTTGAGTGATAGTCGTATTAACTGGTATTCCTTGTAGGCGTATGAATATTATCTTATCATTGACAGTGTTGTACTTCAGGATAGATCTTTAAATGTTCTTTTTGACAATGAATATGATGCCATTCCTCTTCAGTTGGTCATTCCCAGCATAGTAGACCATAGGATTGTCTGATCCAAAATAGCCAATACCAGTCTATTTTAGCTCACTAATACCTAGGATATCCATCTTTATGCATTCCATTTCATTTTTGATGACTTCCAATTTTCCTAGATTCATACTTCGTACATTCCACATTCCTATTATTAATGGAGGTTTACAGCTGTTTCTTCTTATTTTGAATTGTGCCATATCAGCAAATGAAGGTCTCAAAAGCTTGACTCCATCCATGTCATTAAAACTGGCTCTACTTTGAGGAGGCAGCTCTTCCCCAGTGATATTTTGAGTGCCTTCCAACCTGAGGGGCACATCTTCTGACACTATATCAGACAATGTTCCACTGCTGTCCATAACGTTTCACTGGCTAATTTTTTCAGAAGTAGACTGCCAGGTCCTTCTTCCTAATCTATCTTAGTCTGAAAGCTCAACTGAAACCTGTTTACCATGGGTGACCCTCCTGGTATTTGAAATACCAGTGGTATAGCTTCCAACATCACAGTAACACACAGGTCCCCACAGTATGACAAGCTGACAGACAAGTGGTGAAAGCCTCTGATGATTGATAAAGGGTCCATAAGAAATTCCTGGGTGCTTCCAATAAGCCTCCTTTTCTGTTTAAGGTATTTTGATTGGATTTCTGTTCATGACAGCCAAAGCATTTCTGACTAAGATATTTTGCCATGATACCATGAGTAATTAAATAATTGCCAGGGCAGAACTATTAGCAGATTGCTCTAGGAGTGTAGGAGGAGCAAACTATTACAATTTGGTGACTGAGTGGAGACTTGAAGGAGAATGAGGGTTCGGTCTGGTGCAGGAAGGCACTTCAGCTGAGAGACCTATGTGGAGCAAGGATGGGCAGCCACATGGCAACCACGCTAGCATCACTTCCACGGTCAACATTTATTACAATGCATCACTTGCCAGGTATCATGCTAAGCACTTCACCTGAATCATTCCATTTTACCCCCATGATAACCCTATAAAGGAAAGAGAGAGATGCCAGCCATTGAGTCAACCCCCCCAATACATGGCAACCTTATGTACAACAGAATGAAATGTTGCCCTGTCCAGCATCATCCTTGTGATTACCAGTGTGCTCAAGTCCATTCTTACAGCTATTCTGCCAATCCATCTCACTGAGGGTCCGCATTGGCCCTCTACTTCACCAAACATTATTTCCTCCTGATGACATGTCCAAAACAAGCATGTCAGACAATGTTCTGCTGTGACCCATAAGATTTCCATTGCTTAATTTTCAGAAGTAGATCACCAGGCCTTTCTTTCTAGTCTTCGTCTGGAAGCTCTGCTGAAACCTGTTCACCATGAGTGACCTTGCTGGTATGTGAAATACTGGTGGCATAACTTGGACATCATAGCAACATGAAAGCCACCACAGGACAGTACAGGTGGTGGAAAGAAGATACAATTACTTCTATTTTCTAAAGAAATTGATCCCCAGATAATGTAAGTGGTTCACCCAAGTTCACAGAGCTTATAATTGCTAGAGCTGGGATTTTGATTAAGTTTTGTCCTAGTCCAAAGTCAGTCTCCTAAACGCTGTACTATGGACCATTTTATAGACATGGAAATTCATATCTACACTTTAAAGAGGAAAGCAGTTATAGGAAGCTTCCACTATTTCTCGGAGAGACTAAGGGGATTTACACAGCAGACCAAAGACTGCATAATTAGCGTGGAGGGAGTGAAGGCTGGCCCCCTACGGTAAAGTTATTTCTGCCTGAACATATGTCAGAACACAGCACCCAGGCAGAGGTTCTGCTAGGACTGGCCTGATGCTGCCCAGGATTCTGAGCCACAACCCAGAGCAAACTAGGTGGCCTCTTCTTTGAGCTGAGATTCAGCTGTGACCCTTTACCTATCACACCAGAAAAATGTTCTCCCCTGTCCTTCCCCTGAGCAAAGTCCAGGTCCACCACCAGGCACAGCTCCAGAGGCAGCATCCACAGCATCCTGGAGTTGATCCACAACATGCATGACTGCAGGCGGCAGCCCCAAAGCAAACATCCCCTCCTTCCACCCTGGACACCTCAGGGAATAGCATTTCAAGTGGTGGAAGCGATGTGATCAAAACATGCCTCTAAGAACTGGAATTACTTCTCACAATGCCTTCTGTTCCCTTCTCTCTGTTAATTCTGTAAACATCAGGGGTCAGTAGTCAGACATTTGCTTGGGCACACAAAACCCAGTGCTGTCGGGTCGACTCCGCCTCATAGCGACCCTATAGGACAGAGTAGAACTGCCCCATAGAGTTTCCAAGCAGCACACAAAGGCAGTGTAGTAATCTCTGTACCGTTCTGTTGCTTTCACTAGACCAGAAAGTCTTCTCCAGGGCAGGGATTATGACTGATTCATCTTGATCTCTCAGCCTAGAGGTCCATGCCAGACATGTAGCAGATACTCAATAAACAGTTAACAAATGTGTGGATGGATGAACAAATGAATAACCAACGCTGGCTTGGACCTCTGGTTTGGTCCAAGACTTCAACATGGCCACAAGTTCAGTCTCACACATCCTACAGTGTAATCTTATACAGCTTGGGTAATATTTCTAAATAAATATTTTAACTTCAATATGCCCACAGTGCTCATTTGAAATCACTTGTTCCCGAAACTAAATAAGTTGATGGCTTTTGGGAACCCTGCATACAGTAATGAGTAATTAGAGCACCTCTTTCCTTTAGTGCTTCAATTTAAAAAGTTAATTATATCTCATTTTTCTCCCCTTAGAGTAGCTGTGGCTGAGAAAGGGGATTTGGAAGTAAAAATATGAACCTCAGAGTACATCTCAAACTCGAGGAGAGAAAACGCACTGATTTCTCACACTGGAAAAACAAGTGGGTGAAAAAAGAGCTTAAATAGCTAATATTTGGGGAAATGAAAGTTCTGCCTTTAAAGGCAGAGAGAAGCAGATTGGCGAGCCATTAACTGATAACAAGAACTACTGGTGACATTTTTAGGTGCTACAGGCTGGATGAAGCAGCCCTGGTGGCACAATGGTCAAGTGCTCGCTGCTAACCAAAAAGTCGGCAATTCGAACCCACCAGCCACTCGCTCCATAAGAAAAAAGACCTGGCAATCTGCTCTCATAAAGATTACAATCTAGAAAACCCTGTGGAGCAGTTCTACTCTGTCGTACAGGGTCACTATGAATCAGAATCGGCTCAAAGGCATACAACAACAATCACAACACAGGCTGGACAAAACATTTCCACCTTCACAATCTCCTTCAATAGCTATCTCTTGAGCACCTGTTCTCTGGGAGTTTCTCAGTACACAAAGATGATGCTCATTGTCACCATAATCCTATGCGGTCATCAGTAGAGTGCTATACTCCCATTTCACAAATGGAGAAACTGAGATCCAATGTAAGTGGCTTGGCTCCGGTCACACAGTAAACTATTAGACATTTCATGTCTCCTAAGGCCTGGCTCAGTTCAGCCCATTACACTTTCCACCCAGCATCTGACTGTTCAAGCTTTGTCTGCCAAAGCCCAGTGTATCCAGTCAGTGAACAACTCCACCACTTTGGCATTACTCTAGGGTCATCCCAGCCCATTTCCGGCACCATCATCCTTCAAAATCACGTGTGGCCTCATCACTACAGTGACCTGTTTCTTACTGAACCCCAGTTACAGAATTGAAAATACCCAAGTCTGTAATGAGCTATAGCCTGAGTATAATGCCACCCCCTCTTTCTAGCCCAGACCCCAAGGTCAGCCCCTGCCCACCACCACTGGTTCCTTAAATATTCTCTTCTATACTAAACATCTCCCTAAAAGCAACAATTCACCCCACTTTTCTCCAATCATCAAATCACCTGGGAGAGGCCTCAGTGATGTTGTAGCCCAGAGGACACCGCAGGCAAGAGCAATAGGGGCCACAGCAGACTGATTGGAGGGCTCTGTTTGGGTTGTGGAGAGATTCACATACCATGTCCAGCCTTGCCTTCCTGCATATCAACAACCAGCAGGTGCCCCAGGTAGGGGCCAGCTCATTAGAAGGGTGTGCACTCTCCAGACCCCCTAGTTCTTACACTTTTTATTGCCTGAGCCCTGAGGCTGTTTATCTTCTCACTCATGCTGCTGTTTACTGTGTTGCTGAAGGAACAGATCTCTGTGTCCACATTGCTACCAAAAGGAAAAAAACCAAAGACTAAGAAGTAGGAATTTCAAAAGAGAGAGTTCCTTTTAGGAAGTAAAGGTGAGCCCTCCAGATTTATCATGTAGACAAGTGTGCTGTCAAAAGATCTGCATACGACCCCGCCCATTTTGCTCGTTTCTGTTACCTGCCTGATTATTTGGTTTGTTACGTCTCGTCCTATGCAACACTTCACTTTATGGAAAGGGAGCTGAAGCTCGGAGAGAGGAAGAGATTTCCCCAAGGTCACACAGTGGGTGTGGAAACTGGAAGCCCACCCACCTGGGAAGACGCTACACAATTACCGCTACAGTAGTTGTCCATCATCAAGGCTGGTCAACACTAAGCACAGTAACAAATATCATGCACACACACGCACGCACGCACACGCACACATGCACACATCCAGAGGTGCTAACTGGACAGAGCACATGCTATGATTATAGTAGTGCTTGAGAGGTGCCTGTTTTGTGGCCACCCATGTTGGAACAATTTATGCTAGATGATTAGTGATTTAAAATCAAGCTCAGACAATTAGCAATTAGGCTGAACAGTGTAACAAATGATTGATTGGCTGTTGGGTAATTACGGCTCTAGAAAGGAGAAATTAATCAGAACACTTGGGATAAATATTTAGTTCAAGGGCCCATTCAAAGAGATGGGTTTCGAATGTTCTTAAAGTCCATGACTGGTTCCCATATTTCTGGCCCAACATTGGGAGATGGGGTGGAGAGGAAGGGTGGCCAAATAAGCTGAGCAGAGGCTTGACCATCCCACAGGATGCCATCTTCTTTTCCAATCAGTAGGTTGCCATATGGGGTGACATTTAATGAAAGGATTCAGAGTTGTTCTTTGAGCTTCTTTAGGCTTCTGGCCCATATCTGTTGCCCCCAAATGGACACCTACCAGTCCTTAGGGGAGTGATCCCTCTTCCCTAAGAAGTATTTCAGCAGCTGCAGAGCCCTCTTAACTGTTCCAGTGCCTCCCTTTTACAGACATTTATCAATCATCTACTCAACAGTATTTATGCCATACCTACTTTGTGCCAGGTGTTATACTAAGCAGTAAGGAGTGGTAAATAGGCAGACCTAACCTCCCTGTTCATGGAGCCTACAGGCTAGTTGAAAACAAACATTGAATAAATGGTAAGAGTTTTACTTTTAATCACTTAAGGCCAGTCTAGTGGAAGAAATCAAAAGAGAAATCTCTTCTCAGGTGAAGACTCACCATGTTTGCCTCCTAGAGGTGCTAGGATTTTAAAAGAGGTCACATTTAAAGGGCATTATCTTAGGACAGGGGCCCTGGTGGCACAGTGGTTAAGCATTTGGCTGCTAACCAAAAGGTCAGCAGTTTGAATCCACCAACGGCTCCTTGGAAACCCTATGGGCAGTTCTGCTCTGTCCTATAGGGTCGCTATGAGTCAGATTCGACTTGATGACAAAGAGTTTTTATTATCTTAAGACAAATCCAATGATGGGGTTTGGGGTAGTCTAGGGGGAAGTGTCTCTGTGATCCACCACATGGGTGGTTGACCATCCCTCTCCTCACTCTCTGCTCATGGACCAGAAAAGCGGAGGCTAAGATTAGAGCCTGGGAGGGCATACATGAAGGAGCAAAAATCATCTTGGTTTTGCTTCTAACTTGGTATGCAAATTTGGGCATTTTCCTTCCTCTCTCTGGCAGCGATCTATTTTCCTCCCATTTGTCTTCACAGATTCTTGTCTGTTTTCCATCCTGCTGAGGGAGGAGAGTAAGCCAGACGGGCCCTAGGGAGAGTTCTGAAGTCTTGAGCATTGGCTTCAGCCTGGGGAATGCCGTGTCCCCACCGGGGAGTTTCCAGCCTATAGCCCACAGGAGTCGCGGGCTGTGCCCAGAGGAGCTGCGGGCTGTGCCCAGAGGAGCCGCGGGCTGTGCCCAGAGGAGCCGCGGGCTGTGCCCAGAGGAGCCACGGGCTGTGTAGGACCCAGCAGCGCTCATCATCGTCTGATTCCAAGCCTCCTGTGAGGCCCCTGACACCAGCCTCTATTTCAGCAAGTGTTCATTTCCTAGTGTTTCCAGGACCCAGAGGAAAGAAGCACACTGCCTGAGTAAAAGCTGTCCAGTCCAGCTCTAGCCTTTTCTTGATTACCTTTTATATGTGTTGATGTTTATGCTTCATTACCTTAAACTTTTCTTTTTTTACTACAGATCCCAGCTTATCTTTAGGGTATGGGGCTTGAAGCTTTTAAATCAAACAGTTTTTTTTTTTTTTCTTTTTAAATGGTGGGAAAAGTTACAGGTACTTTTTACGCCAAAGATAAATTTTAACAGTTTTAATTGCTTTGGGAAAAAACGAGGCATCATTTTTTATATGCTCAAAGTGGATGGGAAGTGTAAGAGGCCATGATAGTCCGTGTTTGCACTTTGGAACTGGTGGGGCACAGCCCCTCCTTGCAGTGCTGGCCATTCTGACTCAGTGGGGTCCCCCTCCCTTGGCAATCTTAGCTGCTCGTTGCTGCTTGCCCGCAATTTCCTGTGGTCCACCGTTTTCTCTTGTTTCCAGAACTTACAAAGTAAAGAATAGCCTAACCAACATCTAAGAACAACACTGTTTATCTTGTTGACAAAGCAGAGCCATTTGTCATTTTTAGATAGTATTAAAACTCTAGAGGTGCTCAAGTGTGGGTGCCTGATGAGAACCTGATATCCAACCACTCAGCAGTGGTCCATTGGGCCACTCCCATTCCTCCATAAATAGGAGCACAGAGAAGCCTAAAGGAGAAGTTGCAAGGAATCCCAGCAGAAGCCAAGGGTTCTGACCTCTTGGAAAGGATAGAGGGCTCAAGCCAGGAGCCATTCTTAATTCCTCTCTACCCCTTACACTAAAAATTGAACCCACCACCAAGTCTGCTGCTTCTATCTCCAAAACATCTCTTGAATCAGTCTGTTCTCATCATCCCTTTTGGAACCACCATGGTGACAGTCATTCTCATCTCTCACCTACTTTACTGCAATGACCTCATTACTGGTTTCCGGACAATCTTTCCCTCTGTAATTCCTCCTCCACACAGTAGCCAACTGCCTCATTTAAAAGTTAATCTACATTATGCTGAGTGAAATTAGGCAGTTGCAAAAGGACAAATATTATATAAGACCACTATTATAAGAACTTGAGAAATAGTTTAAACAGAGAAGAAAATATTCTTTGATAGTTATGAGAGGGAGGAGGGACGGAGGGTGGGAAAGGGGTATTCACTAATTAGTAGATAAGAACTACTTTAAGTGTCAGGAAAGACAACACACAATACAGGAGAGGTCAGCACAACTAGACTAAACCAAAAGCAATGAAGTTTCCTGAATAAACTGAATGCTTCGAAGGCCAGCGTAGCAGGGGTAGGGGTCTGGGGACCATGGTTTCAGGGGACATCTAAGTCAATTGGCATAATCTATTAAGATAATATTCTGCATCCCACTTTGAAGAGTGGCATCTGGGGTGTTAAACGCTAGCAAGTGGCCATCTAAGATGCATCATTTGGTCTCAACTCACCTGGATCAAAGGAGAATGAAGAACACAAAGGACACAAGGTAATTATGAGCCCAAGAAACAGAAAGGGCCATATAAACCAGAGACTGCATCATTCTGAGACCAGAAGAGCTAGATGGTGCCCGGCTACAACCAATGACTGCCCTTACAGGGAACACAACAGAGAACCCCTGAGGGAGCAGGAGAGCAGTGGGATGCAGACACCAAATTCTCATAAAAAGACCAGACTTAATGGTCTGACTGAGACTAGAAGGACCCCGGTGGTTATGGCCCCCAGATCTTCTGTTGGCCCAGGACAGGAACCATTCCCAAAGCCAACTTTTCAGCCAGGGATTGGACTGGACAACGGGTTGCAGAGGGATGTTGGTAAGGAGTGAGCTTCTTGGATCAGGTGGACACTTGAGACTATGTTGGCATCTCCTCCCTGGAGGGGAGATGAGGGGTAGAGGGGGTTAAAAGCTGGTGAAATGGACATAAAAAAACAGAGAGGAGGGAGGGAGCAGGCTGTCTCATTAGGGTGAGAACAACTGGGAGTATGTAGCAAGGTATATATGGGTTTTTGTGTGAGAGACTGACTTGATTTGTAGACTTTCACTTAAAGCACAATAAAAATTAAAAAAAAAAACTACACTTTTGGTTTAAATATGGCCATAGAAATTAGCAACCCCCCCTTCCTCTCCAAGCAGTCATATAAAAGTTTAATGATGTATACTAGCTGCCTCCTAAAGAAAGAGAAAATCAAGGAGATTATATAAGGTCTAATTACAAAGGTAATAACTAGAACAAAATTACAAACCTTCTCAAATATCAGAAGAATTACACGCGGAGAACTAAACTGAAGAAAAATTTTGGTAAAGACTTTAAAATGAGCTTTACTCAACTATCAAAGACACAGATTTTCAGGTTGGCTTACTTTGTTAAGGAACACTTCTTGTACGCAGCCCAGAGTCTGAATGGATCGGAAAGTTTTAAAATAAAAGGTCAGACAAAAGTATTTTTGGCAAATGCAGACATCAAAGAAGCAGAGGTTATGATCATAATATCAGACAAAGTTGAATTCAGGCCACAAAAAGGATTAAATGAGACAAAGCAAGGGTCAGGGATACAATTCACAGTATAACTATGAATATCTGTGGACCAAATAATACAGCAACCACATTCATAAAGCAGACACTAAGAGAGATTTTAGGAAAACGAATAGAAACACATTAGTGCTAGCACAATTTAATCACATCCATCAGTCTCTGACAGAGCAAGTATGCGTGCGCACACACACACACACACACATAGAGCTAGAAAGCACTTAAATAATATCCTGAATAAAGACATCCTGGTTTTTTTATATAGATAGAGATAGATATTCAGCTTTATACCATATTCAAGTACCAGTGGAAGGTTTACAAAGTTTACCATATATTATATTAGGCTACAAAGAAAATGTCAGTGTATTTCAAATATAGAAAGAGTACAACACATTCCCAGTTCATGATGCAATAAAACTAGAAATCAATACTCAAATGAGTGCGCTGGGTTGAACAGTGTCCCTCCAAAATTCAGGTCCAACTGGACCTCAGAATGTGACCTTATTTGGAAGTACGGCCTTTGCAGATGGAGTTAGTTAAATTAAGAGGAGATCCTACTGGATTAGGATGGGCCCTAAATTTGAGAACTGGTGTCCTTCTAAGAAGGGCATGTGAAGACACAGGGAGACACACAGGGAGACGCCATGCTGGGTCAGAGGCAGACATTGAAATGATCTGCCTGCAAACAATGGTGTAGTAGTTAGGAGCTCGGCTGCAGCAGTTCAAATTCACCAGCCGTTCCTTGGAAACCCTATGGGACAGTTCTACTCTGCCCTATAAGGTTGCTACACGTCGGAATCTACTTGATGGCAACGGGTTTTTTTTGTTTGTTTTTGGTCTACACACAAGGATCGCCATGGATTGTCACAACCGTCAGAAGCTAGAAGAGAGGTACTGAGCAGCTTCTCCCTCAGAGCTTCCAGAAGGAGCCAAGCTCGCGGACACTTGACTTCTAGCCTCCAGAACTGTGGGACAATAAATTTCTGTTGTTTTAAGTCACCAGTCTGTGGTATTTGCCACAGCAGCCACAAGAAATTAATACAATCAGAAAAAAACAAAAAGGGCTTTTTACTTAGAAAAGTTAAGTCTTAAGCAATTCTGGACAAAGAAGAGATGCAAACTGAAACAGCATTAAAAAATTGCCACTGAAAACTCTGTTAAAGCGACATTCTGATAAAAACGCATGCCCTTAATTACTTGCATCAGTAAAATGGAAAAATAAAACCACGTTTATTAAGCAATAGGTCAAAAATTTAGAAAAGGAACAACAAAATAAGCTAAAGAAAGAATCAATAAAAATAAAAGCAAAAAATAAGCTAGAAAAACATCAGTACTAAAGAATAAGTACAAAAACTGACTGCTTTTTTCTAATAAATAACCCATGTGGATAAACCCAAAAAAAAAAAAAAATGAGGAAAAGTGCAAAAACACAGCCAAAGAAATGATGTGGGAAAAATAATCACAGAAATGGAAAACAAACAAACCTAAAAGAATAAGGGAACATTCTGTTCAACTCTGTACAAGTAAATTTAAAAGCCTAGATAAAAGGGACAATTTTCTAGGAAGACCTAATTTGCCAAAAATAATTCCACAAGTGGCATAAATTCCAGTGATAAATATTTCCATTGAAGAAATAAAGAAGGCTGTCAAAAATCACTTTTGAAAAAAGCTCCAAGCCCAAATGATTTCATCAGAGAATCCCACCGAACCTTTGAAATGGCTCATTCTCAAGTTATTTAAACTCTTCCAGAACATATATGGAAAGAAAATTCCAAAGTCTTTTACTAAGTGAGTATAATATTGAGAGCAAAATCTCACAAAGATCCCATCAAAAAAGAAAAACTAAACAATAACCTCACTTATGAATATTATTGCAAAAATTTTAAACAAAACATATCCAAAACCAAAAAAATCCCAGCGACACGTTACCTGTTGTCGTGCAGTCGATTCCAACTCGTGGTAACTCTACACCTTTCAGAACAGAACCGCAGGACTGCACTCCACAGGGATTCCAATGAGTATAATCTTACAGAAGTAAATCACCAGGCCTGTGTTCCATGGTGCCGCTTGGTTGTTTCAAATCACTAACCTTTTGGTTAGTAACTGGGCAGGAACCATTTGTGCCACCCAGGGACCTACCAACACATTAAAGAATAATGAATCATGACTGTCTGGTATATTCCAAGAACATCCTGGTGGTCAAATATAAGAAAATGTATTAATATAATTGTCCATATTACTAAATCTAAGGGGAAAATAAAAGCATCATTCCATGGGCTTTTAAAAAATCATTTAGCAAAATTCAACAACTATTTTTATTAAAAAACAAGAAAACACTGAATAAAAGAGGAATAAATTAATCCTGCCTTAACATTAATAAAATACATGTCTTAGGCTCCATTCTAGCATCAAGCTTAAAGGAGAAAAATGAAAGGAAAGCCCACTGAAGCCAAGAATATGGCCAGATTGCCTACTCTTGCCACTAATATTCCACATTTTATGGAGCTACTAGACAATGCAGTTAAAGTAAAAGAAATTAGGGATACAAAGAATCCAAAAGAAATGGAATCTATCGAATATGTAAGTGATATAATTGTATACTTGTAAAATCCAAGATAATTAAGTAAAAACATTACTGTAACAATAGTAGAATTTAAGTAAAGGAGTGAGGCACAAAGTCAAAATATAGCAATCAAGGGAAAAAATCCTGAGTTATAATAGCAACAAAGACAACTAAATATGTCGGAAAACTTCACAAGAAATCTTTCACAAACATATGTACGAAAAGACATTAAAACACTACAGAAGGACAGACACGAAAGAAGGTTTAAACAAATGGGAAAAAAACAAACCAAACCAAACCAAACCAAACCAAACCAAACCCGGTGGCATCGAGTCAATTTCGACTCATAGTGACCCTATAGGACACAGTAGAACCGTCCCATAGCATTTCCAAGCCTACCACATCTTTCTCCCTGAGCAGCTGGTGGTTTTGAGCCACTGATCCTTCGGTAGGCAGCCAAGTGCTTAACCACTGCGTCACCAGGACTCTTAAACAAATAGGAAAGTATGCCATTTTCTGCTGTAGGAATTGTTTTTAGTCTAGGTTCCACCAAAAGCAGAGCAAAGCAAAAAAACAAAGGCCTGCATGCAGGTATATTTATTTACTCCTTTTAGGACTTGTGGAACATATTGTATCCCAACCACTTTTTATGCGTCTGGAGTTCTTTGGGGGCTCTGTTGGCGCAGTGGTTATGCGTGTGACCCCATTACTCCCCGGCATGTTTTTTTCCTTTTCAAAATGGGCTGCTGAGAGCTCGACATAACTAATGCCATGGTGAACCTGTAAGTTCTTCTCCTTCCTCTGCCTGCCTCCTCCTTCACACACCTCTGTTAATGACTTTGTTTTGACCTAATGTTAATGACTTCCTCCTTTGTTTGATCTGATGCAAATAACTTTGTTTTGTTCTGTCTAACCACCTGTGACTTACAACCCCCCACAGGAAAATCAGAGCCTAAGTGTCTGATATTTAAGTGTCTGATATGTATCTCTTTAGTCTGATAAAGAGTCTTTTGTCACTGTCTTGTAATGAATAACTCCTCTGGCTAGGGTACCTGCAGACTACAAAGACACTCTAACCCTTGTAAGATTCTCTATAAGCTGTAATGTAACACGGCTCTTTGGGACTCCATTGACACACCCTGTGTTACTGCCAGGTCCCCGGTGATGTATTAAAAAACAACAAAAAAAAACCATCTCCTTAATAAACTTTCTCATTCTTTCTGACTTGGAATATGTTTCATTGGCTCGACCGCTCCAGGGTACAGACTCTAACTGGGTAACAAGGGTTTGACTACTAACCAAAAGGTCAGCAGTTCAAATCCACTAGCTGCTCCTTGGAAGCAGTACGAGGGAATCAATGGGTTTGGGCCATTTTTTTCTTTTGAAGCTCTTTTGAGAAGGAAGTAGCCTGATTTTAACATGTTTAGCCTCAAGGTGGAAGCCTTTTGAAATGCATGAGACTCAAGAACCATGAGTTGGAGACTCATTTTTGTGTAGAATGAGCACTGTCTCAGGTGATGCCACCTGGATGCGTGAATTTTCTAAACTTCAACAGGTTTGCCTTTATCTCTGTGAGATAAGCCTTCTCACTGTGTTTCCCAGTTACTATGTTCTCGTGATAATGTACTTATCTGGAGAATAAGCTATTCCTCATCTTCGTTCAGTCATGTTGCTGTTGTGCACTGTTAAGTGGATTCCAACTCATAGCGACTCATAGCAACCCTATGGAGCAGAGAAGAACTGCCCCATAGGGTTTCCAAGGAATGGCTGGAGGATTCGAACTGCCGACTTTTGGGTTAGCAGCCTGAATATACAGTGGCCATTTTCTCCATGATGCCATTCATCGTTCCCAGGTGTTACTATTGTTCTTGTTGTTAGGTGCCGTCCAGTCATTCCAACTCATGGCAACGCTATGCACAACAGAAACACTTCCCGGTCCTGTGCCATCCTTACATTGCTGCAGCCACAGTTTCAATCCATCTTGTTCAGGGTCTTTCTCTTTTCCACTGACCCTATACTTTACCAAGCATGATGTCCTTCTCCAGGGACTGATCCTTCCTGACAACATGTCCAAAGTATGTAAGATGCAGTCTTGCCATCCTTGCTTCTAAGGAGCATTCTGGTTGTACTTCTTCCAAGACAGATTTGTTTGTTTTTTTATTCTTTGCCAACCACAATCCAAAGGCATCAATTTTTCTTCAGTCTTCCTTATTCATTGCCCAGCTTTCGCATGCATATGATGTGATGGAAAATACCATGGCTTCAAGGTGACATCTTCACTTTTCAACACTTTAAAGAGGTTCTTTGCAGCAGATTTGCCCAAAGCAATGGGTCTTTCTGCTGCTTCCATGGGTGTTGATTGTGGATCCAAGTAAAATGAAATCCTTGGCAACTTCAAACTTTTCTGTTTATCATGACATTGCTCATTGGTCCGGTTGTGAAGATTTTTGTTTTCTTTCTGCTGAGATGTAGTCCACACTGAAGGCTGTGGTCTTTGATCTTCATCAATAAGTGCTTCAAGTCCTCTTTACTTTCAGCAAGCAAGATTGTGTCATTTGCATAACGCAGGTTGTTAACGAGTCTTCCTCCAATCCTGATGCCCCATTCTTCTTCATATAGTCCAGCTTCTTGGATTATTCGCTCAGCATACAGATTGAATAGGTATGGTGAAAGTGTTACTGGAGAATGGCTTCAGTTCTTGTCTTTGGTGTAGGAAAGAATTCAAACACTGAGACAAATAGTGCCAAGCGAGCAGAGGTTTATTAGCAAGCAGAGGGTTGGTAGTAAAAGTACACTTGACTAGGAAGAGTCGAGCGGGCTACTCAGATATAGAGAGAATCTGAGAGCCCGGATAGTCGTTTTCTTAGGGTTTTATACTCCTTTTGTCTCTTGATCTGTCTCTATTAACATTTAAAAGCCAGGACAAGACCCCCCTAAGAATACTATTTCCTTGACTCAAGGTTTAATTACCAAGTTAGAGATCTTATCAAGTTAGGGACTTTGCCAAGTTAAGAAAAAAAAAAAAGACCCCTGTAAAGATCATTTCCTCGGCTTAAAGTTTAACTATGTGGGGACCATCTTATTGAGGAATGTCACCACCCCCTGTCTCTTCCTTTGTTGGGATGGTCTTATTGAGGAATGTCACCACCTCCCTGCCTCTTCGTCTTCCTGAGTGCAAGCTCTCCGCCTCCCCCTTACAAAAGGATACAACCCTGACGCACACCTTTCCTGACTTTAAACCACGCAGTATCCCCTTGTTCTATCCAAACAACTGCCTCTTGATCTATGTACAGGTTCCTCATGAGGACAGTTAAGTGTTCTGGAATTCCCATTCTTTGAAATGTTATCCATAATTTGTAATGATCCACACAGTCGAATGCCTTCGCATAGTCAATAAAACATAGGAAGAAGGACCCAGCAGTCTACTTCCGAAAAGAATTAGCCAGTGAAAGCCTTACAAACAGGAGTTACTGGCTCCCTGCATTTCTAACTTCTGAATGATAAAAAATGCCTTTGCAATAAGAAATAATGAATCGCAGTGGCACTTTTTCAAGAGACTTAGACTCCTGTAAGTTATGCTAACTCTGCATTCACTCTCAGGGCCCCATTATTGCTTCCACGTGTAGCAGGTGGAACGCACAGCTATGAGCAGTTCTGCAGTATTCCAGGGCAGCTGTCTCTGCTGCTTAACTGTTAGTACTGCTCTTGTTATAATGAAGAATACATAGTAGTAGTAATTTTCCTGAGATACAAATTCCTTTAGTTTTATTTATTTGGCCAACCAGTACTGCTTTTGCAGTAATGGAGAATGCATTGGAATGGTAATTTTCCTGAGGTTAAAAAAAAAAACAAAGAACAAAACCTCTTGGCTTTATTTGTTTGGGCTGTAAGTACTCCTTTTGCAGTAAGGAAGAATGCACTGTACCACGTTTTGCAACGTTTCACAAAAAATAATAGAAAGCTAAGAAGAAGGAGGCTAGAATAAAATGTATGTGTGGTCATTGCCAGGTGCCTTCATGTTTTACATTTTGCAAGTTTTTAAGGAAAAAAAAAGATTTTATCATTGACTCATATTGGCAGGATTTACAACATCCAGGGTGGGCGGGACATATGTGATACCAGATAATGGGCATCAAAACCCATAAGTGAGAACAAAAAAATTCTGAATTGTTCTTTTAGTCAGCATGCCTTCCATTAGTGAAATCACATGACATCAACAAAAATTTCAAAGGAGAAGATAATTAAGTCTTGAAAGAGTTAGAATGTGATCCCAGGAAGCAGGAGTGAGCAGTAAAAAAAAAAAAAAAAACTACCACTGTCCAGTCGATTCTAATTGATAGCGACCCTATAGGACAAGATAGAACTGCCCCATAGGGTTTCCAAGGCTGTAAGTCTTTACAGAAGCAGACTTTCTCTCATGGAGTAGCTGGTGGGTTTGAACCACTGACCTTTTAGTTACTGGCCAAGTCCTTTAACCACTGCACCATCAGGGCTCCTCAGAGCGAGCAATGGAGGGAGTGAATCAGGCAGGACCGGAGAGCCACACAAGGATGTCCTTGCTTTGGCACCTCTACACGCAGCCACTGAGGGATCTCACAGGACCATTTGAGGAGCCTCATAAAATAAGTTTCAGAGCAGTCTCACTTAGGGTGGAGCAGAGGAAAGATCTGCCCATCAGCTCTCATCCCCTACTGGTCAAGGGGGACCCACAGGCATTGTTGTTGTTGTTGTTGTTAGGTGCCATCCTGTTGATTCTGACTCAAAGTGACCCTATGCACACCAGAATGAAACACTGCCCGGTCCTGCACCATCCTCACAATTGTTGCTATGTTTGAGCCCATTACCTGTTGCTGTTGAGTTGATTGCGACTCAATGCAACCCTGTAGGACACAGTAGAACTGCCCCATAGGGTTTCCAAGGAGCTGCTGATGGATTCAAACTGCCAACCTTTTGGTTAGCAGCTGAGCTCTTAATCACTGGGCCACTAGGGCTTCTTGAGCCCATTTATTCTCCCTTAATTCTGGGTTACACATGTGTCAATGCACGAAGGTCATCATAAGGAGCCCATGCCACCACAAAACAGGTAGTTACAGGTACACTGCATGAGTCTGAGGTGAGAGAGTGCCATGTTTCACCCATGTGAAGCTGATGAGAGCTAGCATGAAATGGTCAGTGCACCAGGGGCTGGAGTTAGAAGTAGAGTTGAGTAGGTTTCATGTGGCACATGATGGGGTCTGATACAGCAAGACTCATCATATCCTAAAGATGTAGAGATCAGTTTGTAAACTTAATGCATTCTCATATATATATATATATATATATATATACACACACGTATATCTCAACAGCCCCTTTTTTAAGTAGATGATGGCACTAGAAAAAAAAAAAAGATGTTAATTTCACGTGGAAAAATAAGCAATAATAGCCAGATAAGATGAAAAAAGACAAAAAGAGCAATGAGGAGAACTAGTCTTATTGAATATTAAAATATAATTTTTTTGTTTTTTTAAATAATTTTTATTGTGCTTTAAGTGAAAGTTTACAAATCAAGTCAGCCTCTCACATATAAACTTATATACACCTTACTACACACTCCCATTTACTCTCCCCCTAATGAGTCAGCCCGCTCCCTCCTTCCAGTCTCTCCTTTCGTGACCGTTTTTCAAAATATGATTTTGAAAGTTTAAAGGAGCACAGTATTGGTACATGAACAAGATGGGCCAACGGAACCAACAAAATGTCTACAAACAGACCAAAGGCATACAGCGATTGTTAGTGTGACAGAGGTGGCACCTCAAGTCAGTTTAGAAGAAAGGGAAATAGTCAATAAATGGTGTTAAGACAAGTAATCATTTGCAGAAAAAATAAAATAATTAAAGCTGGGTCCATATGTCTTTGATTCATTTGAAATTTATCCTGGCCTGAGTTAAATATTTTTAAAAAGTTAAATCATGAAAAGACTAGAAAAAAACATGCTGAGAGTAGGAAAGGACATTTTAACTATGATCAATTTAGAAGCAACAAAAGTGATAAATTTATTTTCATAAAAAAATTTAAAAACCTTGTGCATGGCAAAAAAAAAAAAAAAAGTTATGTATGGCTAAAGCAAACACACAATAAGCGAAGTCCAAAGACAAATAAAATCTTGGAAGAGCATAGTAATTCATACCATAGCCGAAAGACAAATGTTCCTAATATAAAGAGAATTCCTAAAAACAATCAACAACCCTGTAGAAAAATAGTCAAAGGATATGGCCATAAAGAAAGGGAATGCAAATGGCTCTTAAACTTATTGAACCAGGTGAATGCCTTCTCTATTTAAAAATACGATGTAAAGAAATGTAAATCTGATCAAACTGACAACAGCAATTCAAAGTTAGATGAAAAGGTTAGAGGACTGTGTGTCTAAGTCAATGGTGGTGGAACAATTTGGAGGACAGTGTGTTAGTCATCTAGTGCTGCTGTAACAGAAATACCACAGTGGGTGGCTTTAATAAAGAGAAATTTATTCTCTCACAGTCTAGGAGGCTAGAAGTCTGAATTCAGAGTGCCAGCTCCAGTGGAAGGCTTTCTCTGTCAGCTCTGGTGGATGGTGTTTGTCATCAATCTTCCCCAGTTGAGGAGCTTCTAGCACAGGGACCCCGGTCCAAAGGATGAGCTATTCTCCTGGCTCTTGTTTCTTGATGGTATGAGGTCCTCATGTCTCTCCGTTCACTTCTCTCTTTTATATCTCAAAAGACATTGGCTTAAAACACAACCTAATCTTGTAGATTGAGTCCTGCCTCATTAACACAACTGCCTCTAATCCTGCTTCATTAACATATAGAGGTAGGATTTACAACACACAGGAAAATCACATCAGATGACAAAGTGGTGGACAATCACACAACACTGGGAATCATGGCCTAGCCAAGTTGACACAGATTTTGGGGGAACACAAGTCAATCCATAACAGATGGCAAGAATGTTTGCACAACTTGAAAAATGTAATCAATGTCAATGAGTTGTACATGTAGAAATTGTTGGAATGGTGTATGACCATATATATTTTTACCAAAATATTTTTTTCTAATTAAAAAAAAAAACACACAAATCTGAGCATGCCATTTCCCTGTTTGAACCCTTTCCACCTCTCTGTGGATGGACCTGACAGTCCTGCATTGACTCACTCCCAACCACCTCTCCAGCCTCGACTCACTCCTCTCCACCCTGCGCACAGCTCATTCCACCCACCCTGGCCTTCTGTCTGTTCCTCTACTACACAAGGGCTTTACTTCCTCAGGGCTTTTTTATATGTTCTTCCCTCTGCATGCAATTCCCTTCCCTATTTCTTTGTCTGGTTAACTGACTCACCTTTCAAAATTCAGCTGTGTTGTCACTGTCTAAAAGATGGCTTTCCTCGACTCTCCATGGCAATG
The DNA here is from genome assembly GCF_024166365.1 of Elephas maximus indicus. Classification (NCBI taxonomy): domain Eukaryota; kingdom Metazoa; phylum Chordata; class Mammalia; order Proboscidea; family Elephantidae; genus Elephas; species Elephas maximus. The sequence goes on along the minus strand of NC_064839.1, from coordinate 10,237,956 downwards.
AGTCCCCCCTCTACAGTTATTCTCCATTCCAGCATCCTTTACCTCTCATTCATGGCAATTCTCATGGTGTCTAAAACCAAATTTACTGATGTCATTATTTAATGTTTGTCTTCTCCTGCTGAGCTGGGAGTTCCATGAGGGCAGTGACTGTCTGGTTTTGCCCATTGTGTGCTAGGCTAGTAAGGGATATACACCCATTGTTGTGAGTTGATTCTGACTCATAGCAACTCTATAGGGCAGAGTAGAGCAGCCCTAAAGTGTTTCCAAGGCTGCAAATATTTACAGAAGCAGACTACCAGAACTTTTTCCCATGCAGCAGCTGGTAAGGTCTATCTGCCAACATTTTGGTTAGCGGCTGGGCACTTAATCACTGTGCTACCAGGGTACCTATGGGACATATGTTGCCGTTAGATGTCGTCAAGTCAGTTCCAACTCATAGTGGCCCTATGTAAAAGAGAACAAAACACTGTCCAGACCTGTGCCATGTTCACAGTCATCGTTATCCTTAAGCCTATTGTTGCAGCCACTGTGTCAATCCATCTCGTTAAGGGTCTTCCTCTTTTTTGGTGATCTTCTACTTTACCAAGCATGATGTCCTTCTCCAGGGACTGATTCCTCCTGATAACGTGTCCAAAGTATGTGAGACGCAGTCTCCCCATTCTTGCTTTTGAGGAGCATTCTGGTTGTATTTCTTCCAAGATAGATTCGTTTCTTCTTTTGACAGTCCATGGTACATTCAGTATTCTTCACCAACAGCACAAAGAGTCCTTCAATATTGCAACCTGCAGCTTGAATTTTTTTTTCTTCAGTTCTTTCAGCTTGAGAAATACCGAGGGTGTTCTTCCCTTTTGGTTGTCTATCTCCAGGCCTTTGCACATGTCATTATAATACTTTACTTTGTGTTCTCAAGATGCCCATTGAAATCTTCTATTCATCTCTTTTACTTTACCATTCTTCTTTTGCTTTAGCTACTCTACATTTAAGAGCAACTTTCAGAGTCTCTTCAGACATCCATTTTGGTCTTTTCTTTCTTTCCTGTCTTTTTAATGATCTCTTTCTTTCTTCATGTATGATGTCCTTGATGTCATTCCACAACTTCTCTGGTCTTTGATCATTAGTGTTCAATGTGTCAAATCTATTCTTGAGATGGTCTCTAAATTCAGGTGGGATATACTCAAGGTCATAGTTTGGCTTTCATGGACTTGTTCTAATCTTCTTCACCTACAACCTAAACTTTCATATGAGCAACTGATGGTCTGTTCCACAGGTGGCCCCTGGTCCTGTTCTGATGATATTGGGCTTTTCCATTGCCTCTTTCCATAGATGTAGTTGATTTGATTCCTCTGTATGCCATCTAGTGAGGTCCACATGTATAGTCACTGTTTATGTTGTTGAAAAATGTATTTGCAATGAAGAAATTGTTAGTCTTACAAAATTCTATCATGCGATCTCCAGCATCATTTCTATCACCAAGGCAATATTTTCCAACTACCAATCCTACTTTTTTTCTGGCTTTCACATTACAATCACCAGTAATTATCAGTGCATCTTGATTGTATGTTTAGTCGATTGCAGACTCCAGAAGTTGGTAAAAATCTTCAATTTCTTTATCTTTGGTTTTAGTGGTTGGTGCATAAATTTGAATAATGGTCGTATTAACTGGTCTTCCTATCACTGACAGCATTGTACTTCAGGATTGATCTCTAAGTGTTCTTTTTGATGATGAACATGATGCCATTTCTCTTCTTCATTCCCAGCCTAGCAGACCATATGATTGTCCAATTCGAAATGACCAATATCAGTCCATTTCAGCTCACCAAGCCTGGGATATCAATGTTTATGTGTTCCATTTCATTTTTGATGACTTCCAACTTTCCTAGATGCATACTTCTTACAGTCCACGCTCTGATTATAAATGAATGTTTAAGCTGTTTCTTCTCGAGTCATGCTTCATCAGCAAATGAAGGTCCCAAAAGCTTGACTCCATCCATGTCATTAAGGTCAACTCTACTTTGAGGAGACAGATCTTCCCCAGTCATATTTTGAGTGCCTTCCAACCTGGGGCGCTCATCTTCCAGCACTATATCAAACAATGTTCCACTGCTGTCCATAAGGTTTTCACGGGCTAATTTTTTTTCGGAAGTAGACTGCCAGTCCTTCTTCCTAGTCTTAGTCTGGAAGCTCAGCTGAATCCTGTCTGTCATGAGTGACCCTGCTGGTATTTGAATACTGGTGGCACAGCTTCCAGCATCACAGCAACATGCAAGCCCCCACAGTATGTATAACAAACTGACAGATGCACGGGTGATGGGATATATGGGAAATGTTTAATGATGAGAATCAATGAAGAAGTGACAGCAAAAAACCTCAGAAAGGCCCCTGAACTGATGACAAAGCCTAGAGCATGGGCTCTGCCTGAACTGAAAACTGAGGCCCTCACCCTGCCCAGTAAGGTAGAGCACCAAATGCCAGCCTAGTTTCACCACAGCATCCAGGAGTCCTTCCTTGCCTCTAACCCTCGTTTCCTTGATTACACCATACCAATTCCAAATGCTCTGGTCTAATTCCCATGCCTGTTCAGTAACACAATTCCCTTGACTATTCATAGCATTTGGTCCCTGGCTTTCTCTTTTGCAAGAGAAAGATGTGGCAGTTTGCTTGTGTAAAGATTTCAGCATTGGCAGTTTGCTGCTATAGAGATTTCTGCCTTGGAAACCCTATACGGCAAATCTACTCTATCCTATAGAGTTGCCATGAATACGAATCCACTCGACAACAGTGGGTTTGGGTTTCTTTTTCAGTTTCAGGCTTAGCTGACCTGTACCACCCCCAGCACTACCCCCAGAAGCAGTAGCCCAGGTTCCCCATTGTCTTAGACAAGGGTTCCCTGCTTCAGTCTCACTCCCCAGAGTCCAACCCAATCTCCAGCCACTCAGTCTGATGCCAGTCCCTTCTCCCATTGAAGAAAACAAGATAGAAATTTAAGGTGAGCTCTTTTAGGGTGTCAGTGGATAACTCAAGTAACAAAACAACACAGCTTTATCATGTAGACTATTTAAAAGTAGCTTGGGGCTGTCTGTTTCCTGGAAATGAAACAGGACAAAGATGTATCCATCAATGCCCAGTCAGAAAATAGAAACCTCTAGGTATTTCAAACAGAAGAAATTTAATACAGGAAATTGGTTACGTAGGTGATGAAAGTACTGAGAGGCCACATACAAACCCCAAATTAGAAATAGCAGAAAGCCACTTCGACCCATAGAGCTAGAAGGACAAAGAGAAGGGGTGGAGTACAGAAGTCCAGGCCATCTCAAGGGAGCTGGAGCCATGATAGGCCTGTTACGTGGGAGCAGGACACAAGGAAGAGACACAGCTGTTGAAGGAAACACTTCCAAGGCAGAGAGGGAGAGATACCTTGACTTCTCCATTGTCCTCCCCACCTTTCTCCTACCAGTGCCTCCCATTGGCCAAACTGAACAGAATTCAGTTGGGAAGGGAGCCTGGGAAATGTAGTTCCCTGTGATCCAAAGCACAGTGACAGAAGGATCAGAGCAAGCAGGCAAGTGAGCAGCAAAAGTAGAAGTTAGAGCCTTAACCGAGCGGATGCATCCAAGGGTTTGTGTTTCCCTTGGAAGAGCCTAAAGGCATGCGGCTCCCTATTTCTGAACAATATGAATCTAAATTAAAGCAATGAGAGAGAGTATGTGTGTGTGTGTATGTGTGTGTGTGTGTACGTGTGCATGTGTGTGTACGTGTGCATGTGTGTGTATGTATGTATATGTTTATGTGTGTATATGTGTGTGTATGTGTATGTATGTGTGTATGTGTGTGTGTGTGTCTGTGTGTAGAGCTGGAGCAGCATGGAGGTGTTCCTGCAGTATGTAGTGCATTCAAGCTCTACTGGTCATAATACCTGAGAAAGGGCAGAGGTGGGATCACTCCTTAGCCTAAACTGAGGGGTCTCTGGCCTCTGTATGCAGATCCCCATGCTGAGTTCAATAGCCCCGGCACAGGCAGGAAGATTCCTGTGCATCTGTCACTTGCCTCTGGCCCTCTGGGGTCTCATTCCTACCTAGGCAGAGAGACTAGAACCAGGATGGCAATACAGGAGAGCTGTAGTGGGGGTATAGGCAGGGGCTTTTATTTCTGGACAAGTTCAGCTGTGATTCTCCTCCTACCACCCAGTCAGAAATGATTTCGCTCCTTCCATTTCATATAGTTCCAGTTTGTAAAGTTCAAATATTCAGGTCTCTGATGAAAAAATGTGTTTCTGGAAGATAAGTGTAAAAATAGAAAGGGAAACAGAATTCTTTACCCAGTTCACATCGGAACCTATTGCAAGTTAAGGCGAAGAAAAATGCTGTGGCCCTGGGGAGTTTCTGCGGGCTGCCAGCAGGTGGCTGACAGCAGAGAAGGAGGACCTGTCAGGGTGTAGATCCTGGGGACATCTTGGCCTCCTGCATGCATACCAATTGGAGAGGGCTGCCGAAAGGCTGACCCTTTATTCCTCTTCCGGTTCCCTGGCCCTTTTGGGCCAGTTTCCATTTAATTCAGTGGATTTACTATTTCATGAGATGACCCTGCTCTCTCTCTAAGGAGGTGTCAGGCCTCATGGTCCCAAGCAGCCCTCAGGGCTGCACTGGGCAGCAGGTCCCGGGGTGATAAATTCCATGCACACCTGGCAGGATGAGGGAAGAGGCTGGGAGTTACCTCAGGGTTGCCATGTGCTCTCCTGAGGCGCCAGGACAGCACCTTCTCAGCGGTTTTGGTGGCCCACGCATGGTGTTAGAAGAAAGTGGTCTAAGACAGTTGGAGGAGCAGCTTCCACAGCAAATACACCAGCAGCCATCCCACCAGCAGCCATCCCTGCTCAGTGTTGGGATCAGCTCGGCAGCCTGAGAAGGGAGTCCCACCTTCCCCAGTCACACACGGTCTCTGGCCCCAGCATCAAGTTTCCATGTGTCTGCCACTGGGCCCCAATCTCCATCTTAACTGAAGAGTTTGTTTGGATCTGAAAGCCTCCCACATTGCCTAAGGCTGTGTGCAGAACAGAGCACTCAAGGAAGGACCTTTAAGCTGGGGCGGAGGGGGGCGGTGGGGGCTACCCCAAACAAGCTAAGTCCTTTTTCCCTCCCACCTCAGCCTCAGGCTGTTTCATCCACTGGAAAATTTCCCCAGATCCCCATCCCCACTCTTGTGTTTGAGGACTCCTACCTCGTGTGAGGCTTAGTAGTAGGCACAGCCAACCTTCCTCTGAGGCATGGCCAGCCTCCCTCTATGAAGGCCTAAAAAGCCAGATGTCCATCCCCACCACCCTCACCTGAGCATGCTCCCACCCAGGTCTCTGATTCTAGGGTGAGCGAAGCAAGCACTCAGGGCTAGCTCCAAGTTCACCTTGGCTGAAGAGAAAGAAGCAAGCATCGAGGCGGGGAGGGGGAAGGACCAGTTTTAGCCTCTCCTGCCCACCAAAGACAGCAACAGTAGCCATGTCCTTCTACTCTGGATATCCTTTGAGGTATGACCTTGACTGTCATTCTTACCTCCAAGCTTCCTGTCCATTTTCTGCACATAAGTCTCCAGGCTTCCTGTCAGCTCTGATAAGTGTCATTTCTGCTGAAGTTAGCCGGTTTCAGTTTCATCCAAGCAAACATCCTGGCAGGTATAGCATGATTGAAGGTCCATCTTAGATGCCACCTCCTCCATAAAGCTCTCCCTGATCCTTTCAGCTGGAAGTGACACCCCATTCTCAGAGCCTCAACCACTACCTCAGGCTCTGGCCCACGCTGCTCCATGTTGGCTTAGCTTTTGCTCAGTCTCTATCCCTGTGGAGGACCTGGCACACAGCGTACATCATCCCTGCAGCTGACCATCCCAGTAGGGAGAACTTTTCTTTCCCAACAGTTCCAGCAAAAATCTTGAGCCTGAATTTCCTTGGATCAACTTGAGTCACATGTCCATCCCTAAAATGGGAGTGAGAAGTGGGCAAATGGAGCCATTCCCATCTCAACTCAGTGGCCTGTGAATGGAGATGCCTGGAGCCCCTGAGTTCTCCAAAGGAAAATCAAGGTGCTATGTCCAGAAGGAGAAATGGACACCGGAGTCAGAAAACAGCAGGAGCTCCCTCAGTCACCCTTTGTGGGTCTCTTAGTGCACCTGGCCTTGTCCGCCATGAATTAGTCATGAGTTTCTGTCTTCCTTCTCCTAGCCTGGGAGTGCCTGAGGGCAGAGCTGAGGTTTCAGTGTGCTTCTCTGCTCCACTCCCAGCACCAAGCACAGGGTCTTGCCACAATTAGAGGTGCTGGAGATGCTTGCTAATCAAACAGGAGTCTTGGTGGTCCTCAGTTCTCCTGTAAGATGCTAAGTCTCCTGCATTCATGTGATGTGAAGAGCATTTCAAGCCCTTCCAAAATGCCCTCTTCATGGACAGGGGTGGGTGTCCAGTGAGGAGCTGGGTCTGAGGGGAAGCGTCAGACAAGGAACACCGAGGGGTGGGCGATGGGCCTGCACGACAGGGACAGGTTTGAGCGCCGTCTCCATCTGACTCTGGGGAAGCCCAGCCCTGGACTGCTTACCTGGTTGTCTGCTGCTTAGCCCTCAGCTTCCTGCCCTTCACTGTGGACAAGGACTCCAGGGCTCATCCTCCCCACCGCTTTCTCTCAAGCTGGACCTGCCAGATGCCCAGCGTCTTGTCCTTCTCATCTTCCCACCTCCACAAAATGCCTTAACTCCTGTTCTCTATGCCCTGCAGATGTCAGACAAAAACCTGGGACCTCACTCTAATCATACTTCAATTTGCCTTCATTCCCAGGACTGATACTGACTAGGAGGTTGGTGGTTCTTACGTGGGATTATGCCTAAGGTATTGACACTGAATCAATACTCAATTGTGTTAGCCATGTGAGCTCTGCTGTTCTGCTTCTCTCTCTCCCCTCCAGCTCCTTTTCTGATCCCCTAGGGCTCCTCATGCCCTGGCATTAACTTTCTCCCAGCTGTGGCTCCGGGCAACTTCCCAATGAATCTCTATCATTTTCAACACCTGTAGTTTTTGTTCCTGTAAAAGTTCTACCAAGACCTTTGGGGGATGGGGAGGAGGAGAATCCTTAGGCTGATAGTGTATGCCACGTGCATGCACTGCACCAGGAGAAGGGGTGGTCATAATGCCTTGTCATCAAGTTTATTTACACACATTGTCTTGGCTACTCCCTGTATAAAGCCTTGTAGCCAGTTGCTATGGAGTTATTTTCAACTCATGGCAACCCCATGTGTGTCAGAACACAACTGTGCACCATAGGGTTTTCAATTTTCTGAAGGTAGATTGCCAAGCCTTTCTTCTGTGAAGGCTTTCTTCTGCGGCACCTCTTGGGTGAATTCCAACCTCCAACCTTTTGGTTGGCAGCCAAGTGTGTTAATCATTTGCATCACCCAGGGACTTACGAGGCAGGTATTTTTTTGCAGGTGAGTAAAATGAGGTCAGAGATGCTAATGCCTTTACCAACCCAGGTGGAGAAAAAGAAGGGTACTCTGGAAACAGGGCAAACTATGAGCCACTGATGTTGTGAGGACGGCACGACAACATGATACACAAAAATTAGGGAGGGCTTGGGGAGTGAGGCCTGTCTGGGTCCTGGAGGTCGGGTGAGAATGTGTCTCCAGGAGAAGGAGGCAGGGATTGCAGGGAGGAGTACATTTATTTAAATCAACAGTTGTACCTTTTGAGGTCCTGTCTGACTCTACTGAAAGAAGCACATAAACCCATAGTATAAATCGCTCAAGCTGCAAACTCGGAGGCTGTGGGATGAGTGATAGGATAGCTCTTTCCTCACAGTTACACAACATTTCGCAGTTTACAAGGTATTTTCATGGAGGGGATCTCATTTGCTACTCACAGTCACCCCCTTAAAGTAGGCAAGCGAGGAAGGTCTTTTCCCAAAGCCTCACAACTTCATTCATAAGGTAGCAGTCTTGGGATTGGGTTGAATTTTTATTTTCTTCTGGTTTTCTTTTTTACAAAAAGTCCTGACTAAACTCTCTTCGTGGCTATGTAGCTATCTCAGACTGATCAGGGAAGTGAATGGAAACCATTCCCACCAAGCCAGTGAGGCTGGTCCTTTCATCGATGGATGGAGTCTCCAGAATGGAGAGAGATCTGCATGCCAGTGGAAGCAGTATGGATGGTAGGTTCCCATTCTGGAGCCCCTTCCTTGGGATTCTGGAGTTGAAAAGGAAGAAGAGAGAGTGGTGGGCTTTGTGATCTGGAGTGTTTGCATGGATATCATTTGGACGTTGGCTTATAAGCAATGAAAGCCAACTGATGTCTCTGAGAAACCTAGTCTCCAGAGGCAATATGAGAGAATCAAAGCCAAGAGCAAAGCCAGCGCTCGCTAAATAAAATGTCAATGAGCTTGAGCTGAGATCAGTACAAAGTCTATCAGGCAATGGGTGGTGGAGAAGAATTCTTCATGGACCCAAATTCTCCCTCTGTTCATGCAACGTCTGGTACCAAACACTTCAGAGAAAGCCTTTGAACAACTACTGGAGTGTCCTTCCATCACTTAAGGAACAGCTCTTAGCCCTCCCCAGGACCAGGAACAATTGATATTCACCTTGAGATGTGTTATTTCCTGCTTTGCACCTGAACTTGCTGAGAATTCTCCCCATAGTCCAGCCAGAAGCTTCCTTTACAAGGGTGGGCCAGAGAGAAAGAGGGGAAATTAGGAGCCTGCTAGTGACACACAGTCTCATGAATAACAACTCTCAGGAGGCACAAGAGGTTTCAAAGGTTGGGCTCAGAGTCGTGTTGTCTTCCAGACGTGCTGGGAGTTGGGAATGTCATAGCAGCACAGGCCCAGCAGCACTGAAGGCACTACCCAGGCAGGCCCACCCGCAGCTAAGGCAAAACATCTCACAGGAGCAACAAGCAGGGAGAATGAACTGGGTCTTTAACCCCCTGCCCTAATACCAATGTGTTTCCAACCTTGACAATGCAGGTCAGGGCTAGAACTCTGTCAAACAATCAGCCAGCTCAGAAGCTGGCATCAACCCATCCCCTCTTTTCCAAAACAAGCCCTCAGCAGCCTCCTCCCCAGCCACCCCCTCCAGGTGCTTTAATACCTGCATTTCCCTAGGGACCAGCCCTGGCTCCTCACCACCTCCTCTTCTCACCTTGCTACTGAAGGACACAGCCTCCTCATCCACACAATCTCCCCAACTCAGCTACACAGATCCTCCCCTTCAGCCAAGCTGGACTCCTCACCGTCATCTGCACACCTTCAATCTTCTATGCTTCTGAGCAAGCAAGATCACACACCTGCATTTGCCTATAAAAATTCTTTGAATTCCAACATTTCCTGAAAGCCCTCCCTGATCCCAGCAGCATGAAGCAATCGTTTCCTCCTCTAAGACCCTGTGGCCTGTAACCATCTAGCGCTCCATCAGTCCTTCCTATGTAGAATGCACTTCTCAGTTCTCACATTGCTTTGGACGCTCTGGATGCAGGGATCTGCCACAGCACAGGGCTTAGCACAGAGCACAGACTCACCAAAGCTGTGGACATTCTGATGATGGAAGAGTTGGTCATTGGGTCGATCTGACTCTCAGTTGACTGAATTTACCCTTTGTCAAAAAAAAAAAAAAAAAAAATTTTTTTTTTTAATCCCATGAACAGATATTTCAGATTTCCCTTCCCTGTCATTATCCACTAAATCCATATCTGTTTCATCTTAAAAACAAGTAAGGGATAAAAGGCAGTTCACCCACAACGGCTATCCCCTGTTTTGGCACTTCTTGTTACTGCACAGGTAGACATGACGGCTCATTCTGAGCAGCCACCTTGTAATTCAACTTAGAAGAGCTTAGCCAGGCTCCTCTTTTGGAGCAACCATGCATCCTGAAAGACGTTGGCTCTTTAATTTTTTCAGTTCCACCCTTCCACCGTGATGCATTGCTATGGAGTTTCCCCAATCCATAAAATGAACAGTGTCTCTGAGGCTGTAAATTTCATGGAATGTTTTAGAATTGATCAATTTGCAATTCCCACGTTTGGAGACGGTGAGACACTGTTGGCAGTGTATAGTACCCCTTCTCAAAGGCAATTACCTTTTATGCACAGATCCTTTCCACGTTTTGCAGCAGCCTACCATAAATCTCCACATTTTTATTCTACTTGCAATATACAGACGACTGCACTTTATTCATAAATAGCTGATTTTGCTTTGAGGTTGGATCATGTGTTGGGGCAAAATAATTCTGAATAATGTTGAGAGCAAAATTGCTAAAATAACGGATGTCAGAGCAACCCATTTCTTTTCCTTCTTCCATTTCCCCTTAATTGCTACGGCAGATGAGGCGTTCTCTGTGTTTTTCTCTGGCTCTGATGTCTCTTTCTCTTGCTTTCTCCTTTGTAATTGAAACTCTCTTCATCACTTTCCTCAAAGTTAGGGTCAGGCTTAACTTCTGAGCCTCCCCTTTGGGTTAGTATGTATTATCACCCGTTTGCCAGCCTGAGGACAATGGCTGGTTATTTGAGAAAAGTGTAGTAAGTACGGATTTGCTGTGGTCTTCTCTAATATGTATGCATGTCAGACCTGCCAGGTAAAGAGAGGAGATGGGTCTGAGGGCAGGAGAAAAACGTTATTAAACAGATTGCACAGCTACCTGGCTCTTGCTGGACACACAAAATTTTACTCCCAAGCTAATTCCAACAACAGTTGAGAGGGCCAGAAGGCAAAGTGTGTTAAAGGTGACCTTGTCAGATGGTTCTCCACGGATCAGGAACAGTTTAGAATTAATCTGTGCTTAAGGGAGAGGAATACAGTGAACGCCATTCCAGGGGATGACCATGTAGTCAAGTAATTCCGCCCAACTTCAAGGGAAATAGCTCTTTTTAATTTGTTGAAACGGCTCTGCAGCACTTCAGAAAGGGGATTAAATACATTGATTTGGTTTATTAAACTGAAAAAGCATTTGTTGAGTTTGAAAGGTGTATGTGTGCAGCAGGATAAGTTCCAATTTGCCTGAAAAAGTCCCAAGTGTTCTACAGAGCACAGTCTTCAAAAACTGCAGCCACTTGGTAAGTTCTCACTGGTGGGGCCCCTGCGTCTGCAAAGAGGCTGCGTGACCTCCTCCCACTCCACCTGCCCCCCACCCCGGGTGGTCTGCAGCTGTGGGTCCAGACTCCATTGCCGACTACCACACCCTCACCTTTTTCTCAAGCCAGCTACAGAAGGACTGCACTCTCGGTTCTCCTCACAAGTTGTAGCACAGCAGCCAGCCTGGCAGGCAGCTGTCCCTTCCGCGTCACCTCCTGGCAAACTCCCTCCTGCCTCTCTGGCTCCCCATCTCTCTGGCAAGGGTAGTGTGGTGGATGCAAATGATGGAAAGAAAAGAACTTTAGCATTAGATCTGAACCCAGCACTAGATCTGGGCTCAAGTTCTGTAACATAGTAGCTGTGTGACCTTCATAAAGCTATTGACTGCTGTTGATTTCAGTTACCCAAACACCTTGAAAGATTCTTACGTTGATTACAAGACCTGATACATGTAATTCTCCAGCCAAGGTAGTTCCTGGCATGTAAAAACAAAAACAACCTCCTGGCATGTAAAAGAGAAAGAGAGAGAGAGATGTTAAATACACAGAAATCAAAGTAAATGCAGAAGAGAATTGCTCTGTCCACTTATTTGAAGGGAGGAATTTAGAAATAGAAAAAATGGAAATCTAGAGTTATTCTCACTTTCTGCCTTTTTATACATGCATCTTGGGATATATACCATACATTATTTTTCTAATTAAAGAGTCCTGGATAAAGAGATGGTGAGATTGAAATATGAAGGTTTTGTTGTATTTGTATCAAAGTTATACAGACACTTGCATATTAAAAATTAACTGTCCTCAGGGACAATTTATATAAAAGAAGACATTTATCCCTACTTTGTTCAAATTTCTCACTCTCCAGAAGCACCCCTTTTAAACTTTAGATATTCTGTTTGGTGTTCACACACATACTTTTAAATAACGTGCTCCCATTTTCATCATCATCATCCTCCCCCACCTCCACCACACATCCTTACAAAACTGCCCCTCCTTCTTCCCTAAAAAAAAAAGACACCGATATTTAATTTTGGCTAGTAAAATCTTTAGTGATTGTGTAAAACTCATTGACAAATGGGCCATTTTATAATTATTGTGCCTTTTTCCTACAAGCTTTCCTCTCCCCCTCATCTTCCTGAAGTTTATATTGATCCTCTTTTTCCTTAAGTTTCGATGTGGATGGATGGACGGATGGATGGATGGATGGATGGATGGGTGGGTGGGTGGGTGGATGGATGGATGGGTGGATGGATGGATGGGTGGATGTATGGATGGGTGGGTGCGTGGTTGGGTGGGTGGATAGATAATAGATAATTCAGACAGAAAGAGAGATGATACGTAGATACATACATACACAGATGTATGATAGGTAGGTAGGTAGGTAGGCAGAGAGAGAGAGATTGATAGATAGATGGCTGCTATCTAGTCAGCTCCAACTCATGGTGACATTATGTACAGCAGAATGACACATTGCCCATTTCAGTTTCATTCCCATTATGACTGCCAGCATGTTCGAGTCCACGGTTTTGGCTATTGTGCCAACCCATCTCACTGAGGGTCTCCTTCCCCCTCACTGGCCCTCTACCTTCCCAGACATGATGTCCTCCTCCAGTGATTGATTCCTCCTGAAGATGTGTCCGAAGCAAGAGAGGTGAACAATGTTCCGTTGTGACCCATAAGGTTTTCCCTGGCTAATTTTCAGAAGTAGATCCTCAAGCCTTTCTTAGTCTGGCTCAGTTTGGAAGCTCCGCTGAAACCTGTCCACTGTGGGTGAATCCCCGCTGGCATTTGTAATACCGGTGGCATAGGTGCCAGCATCACAGCAACACACAAGCCACCCTGGCATGACAAACTGATGTATGGTTGAGTAGCTATGTAAAAAACTAATTCATCCCCCCAAATCTCAGCCAGTTCTATAAATCTCACCTCAGTACAGTTAAACACATCAGATATTTAATCCGTTTCATTTGCATGGAGACAACACTCTGATTGTAAAAGCAGCTCTGACTGGGTCTGCCTGCTCTTTCAGCCTGGTGAATGGCTTCATCCTCAGGCTTCCCCTCTCCATCATCCTGAGACTCCCTTCAACTCTCATTTGAGCACAGCCCCTGTTTTCTTGGTCTTAAGTCACGGGTTTGGTTTTTGGTTTTTATGTCTTGATCTATGCCCTCATTTTGGATTTTGTGGGTGCACATTCCTCATTAGCTCCCTGAAAAATGGTGCATGGTGGCTCGTTTTCTGAGATCTTCCATGTCGTAAGGTAATTTAATTCTATCTTAGCACATATGGATAATTTAACAGGATATAGAATTCTAAGTTAGATATTTTCCTTCATAATTTTAAACACGCTTTTCACTGGCTTTTAGCTTCCAGGGTTGCACTTGAGAAGTCAAAAAGCATTCACAGCAATGACCTTTAGTATGTCATTTTTTTTCCTCTTCTAGAAACATTCAGAATCTTCTCTTTGTCCCCTTTGTTCCAAAATTTTTACAACCTGTGTGGATCTACTAATCAGGAGTGGGCAATTTTTTTCTGTAAAGGGCCATATGGTAAATATTTTAAATTTTGTGGAACAAAAGGCAAAATCCAGGATTTGTATAGGCACTTACTTAGCCATTTTAATTGTAATCATTTAAAAATATAAATATTGGGCAGAGCCAAGATGGCGAAATAGACGCTTCCGGTGAGGCCTCTTTACAACAAAGACCCGAAAAAAACAAGTGAAAAGAGTGTATTTGTGACAAGCTGGAAGGCCTGAGCATCAAAGGCAAGCTTAGACAACGAACTGAGGGGCAGGAGGAGGAAGAGACCATTCAGAAGTAGAGAGCAGTTACTGGACCTGAATCACAGGGAGCCCTCAGACACCATTCCTGGAGCAGCAGTGGTGGCAGTGGGCTGGTACTAGCGTTCAGCTGCAGTTTCCTCAGGGAGAAGCAGCCAGCCACACAGCCCACTCACACCTCTGGAACCTGAGGAGAACAGCTCTCTCGGCAAAAGCTAAGTACTTGAGTATATTTTACTGTGCTCCCCCTCCCCCCACCCCCCCTACCCCCGCCCACAAGCCGGCTTCAACGGCTGAATCCCTGGGCCTGAGAAAGAACCTGGTGAGCACCTACAGCCATTCTCCGGCCTTGGGGAAGGAAAAAATTTGCAACTGGGGGGAAAAGGTAATTTGCTAGCTCCATTAACCAGGGGAGCTCAGGACAGAAGTGGCTCCTGTCCAGGCATAAACCGTCCGTGGACCTTGAGCACCTTTCCCTTCTGCATGGACCTGTGTGGGCCTATTTCAGGAGAATAGGCCCTTGTTGGCAAACTCCAACCATCTCAGCTGTGTGGTGGAGAGGTGGGGGTTTGACGTTTGACGTTGCTTTGCCTATTAAACAAAGTCTTCATCTACCCACATCAGGGACCTAAGGACTGGTAGCTCCACTCAGGTCACCCAGCCACCCGCGACAAGGGTCTAAAGATAACTGGTACCTCCCAGTCCTTACAGCCAAAAATTTTGGGTGCCCATGGTCCCTCTACAGAACCCACCCACCAGCATGCTTTAGGGAACAGATACACGTTTTCCTCAGAGACACTTGGGGGTTGGTTCTCAGCCCCCTGCCTTCTTCAGAGCATGACCCGCTGCTGCAATCAGATACCGGTATATACGCCAACCACCCCTGCCCCTCTAAGACTGTAGGACAGAGCCTGCACCACACACTTGATGATCAGCTACCTGGAAAACTGAGCTGAATTCCTACACGAAAACTGAATGGACTTCTAGACTGATATACCTGATAACAGCTCTAGCCAGCTGGGGACAGGACACCAGAGCTCGAAAGGCAAAAACAATCAAGCTAGCTCACTCAAGCGACCCATAGGGGTATACCAAAACAAAACAAAGCAAGCAACTACGACACAGTAAGCAAGCATAAACTAATACAATAACTTATAGATGGCTCAGAGACAACAGTCAGTATCAAGTCACATAAAGAAACAGACCATGATCACCTCAACAGGCTCTCAAAACAAAGAATCCAGGGATCTTCTACATGAAAGTGCATTCCTGGAATTACCAGATGCAGAATACAAAAGTTTAATATACAGAACCCTTCAAGACATCAGGAAGGAAATGAGACAATATGCAGAACAAGCCAAGGAACACACAGATAAAGCAACTGAAGAAATCAGAAAGATTATTCAGGAACATAACAAAAAGTTTAATAAGCTGGAAAAATGCATAGACAGACAGCAATCAGAAATTCAGAAGACTAACAATAAAATTGCAGAATTAGACAACTCGATAGAAAGTCAGAGGAGCAAAATTGAACACACAGAAGCTAGAATTTCTGAACTTGAAGATAAATCACTTGGCAATAATATATTTAAAGAAAAATCAGATAAATGAATTAAAAAAAATGAAGAAGCCTTAAGAATCATGTGGGACTCTATCAAGAGAAATAACCTACGGGTGATTGGAGTACCAGAACAGGGAGGGATAACAGAAAATACAGAGAAAATTGTTGAAGATTTATTAGCAGAAAAATTCCCTGATCCAAGTTGCTCATCGAACTCCACATAAGGTAGATGTTAAAAGAAAGTCACCAAGACATGGTATAATCAAACTTGCCAAAACCAAAGATAAAGAGAGAATTATAAGAGCAGTGAGGGATAAACAAAAAGCCACCTACAAAGGAGAGCCAACAAGAATAAGCTCGGACTACTCGGCAGAAACCATGCAGACAAGAAGGCAATGGGATGACATATTCAAAAAATTGAAGGAAAAAAATTGTCTGCCAAGAATCATATATCCAGCAAAACTGTCTCTTAAATATGAAGGCAAAATTAAGACATTTCCAGATAAACGCAAGTTTAGGGAATTCGTAAAAACCAAATCAAAACTACAAGAAATACTAACGGGAGTTCCTTGGTTAGAAACTCAATAATATCAGGTATCATCCCAAGACTAGAACACTGGGCAGAGCAACCAGAAGTCAACCCAGACAGGGAAATCCAAAAAAACAAAGTAAGATTATAAAAAAAAAAAAAAAAGAGCCCTAAACAGAGTAACAGCAATATTATCATACAAAAGAAGACAAAATTAAAATAATAAAGAGGGACTAAGAAATGTAATCATACACCTTCCGTATGGAGAGGAAGGTACGAGGAAGGTACGGAGATACAAAGAAATAAAAGTTAGTTTTAAATTGAGAAAAATAGGTGTAAATAATAAGGTAACCACAAAGGAGGCAAACTATCCTACTCATCAAAATAAAACACAAGCAAAAAATACAGACTCAGGAGGAAAAAAATTAACAACAACAAATATGAGGAAAGGACAATATATAAAGAAAATCTACTCAGCACACAAAATCACCTGGGAAAAAGAAACTGTCAACACACGAAAACAGACATCAAAATGATAGCACTAAATTCATACCTATCCATAATTACGCTGAATGTAAATGGACTAAATGCACCTATAAAGAGACAGAGTATGGCAGAATGCTCTGTGCTGCCTACATGCTGCCTATATGCTGTCTACAAGAGACACACCTTAGACTTAGAGACCTAAACAAAGTAAAACTGAAAGGATGGAAAGAAATATATCAAGTAAACAACAATCAAAAAAGAGCAGGAGGGAGCCAAGATGGCGGACTAGGCAGACGCTACCTCGGATCCCTCTTACAACAAAGACACGGAAAAACAAGTGAATCGATCACATACATAACAATCTACGAACCCTGAACAACAAACACAGATTTAGAGACGGAGAACGAACTAATACGGGGAAGCAGCGATTGTTTCCAGAGCCTGGAGCCAGCGTACCAGTCAGGTACGGCACAAGCACAGAGACCTGCTCCACCCCCCTGAACTAACCCCGGGAGGGGGACCAGCTGGTTCCACGGGCGGCGTGGGACGCAGCCGGTAGGAGAAGTCCCCGGGAGGCAGTGACTGATCTTGGAGCAGAAAGAGCAGCATCCGAGCCGGGGAACCGTCCCGCAGGGATTAGGACTGCACGCAGGTACGCCATAAACACGGAGAGTTGCTCCACCCCCTGAACTAACCCCGGGAAGGGGACCAGCCGGGTCACGCGGGCGGCGTGGAACGCAGCCGGTAGGAGAAGTCCCCGGGAGGCAGCGACTGGTATTGGAGTGGGGAGAACAGCGTTCCAGCCAGGACACTCGGTCGCGGCACAAGCACAGGGAGCTACTCCACCCATCTGAACTAACCCCAGGAGGGGGCCCACCTAGTTCACGGGGGCGGCACGGCCACGCGGCTGGAGAGACGAGAAGTCCCCGGGAGGCAGCGACTGATTTTGGAGTTGAGAGTGCACCGTCCCAGTAGGGGAGCCTTGACGCTGGGCGTGGGGCTGGAAGCGGAGGATCTGACCGTGACTCCAGCGGGCCAGACCCCCCGGGGGCAATCTCCACACAGCCAGCACACATAGGCGACGCGCCCGCGGGAATCTCAGATATAACAGTCATTCCAAGCAAGACAAGCAACTCTGGCTATATTCTGAGGTGCTACTCTCCTATCTCTCTGTTCCCTCCCCCACCCTTCCCAGGCGGCTTCATTAACATCTGAATAGCCTGAGCCAAAGGGAGAACTCTGATAGGGATCTGACTGCAGTTTTTTTTTTAGCGGATTTTCTGGAAAAACTAGTTTCCCAGTGATGGCTCGGAGACAACAATCCATATCAAACCACTTAAAGAAGCAGACCGGGACAGCTTCTCCAACCCCCCAAACAAAAGAATCAAAATCTTTCCCAAATGAAGATACAATTTTGGAATTATCAGATACAGAATATAAAAAACTAATTTACAGAATGCTTAATGATATCACAAATGAAATTAGGATATCTGCAGAAAAAGCCAAGGAACACACTGATAAAACTGTTGAAGAACTCAAAAAGATTATTCAAGAACATACTGGAAAAATTAATAAGTTGCAAGAATCCATAGAGAGACAACATGTAGAAATCCAAAAGATTAACAATAAAATAACAGAATTAGACAACGTAATAGGAAGTCAGAGGAGCAGACTCGAGCAATTAGAATGCAGACTGGGACATCTGGAGGACCAGGGAATTAACACCAACATAGCTGAAAAAAAATCAGATAAAAGAATTAAAAAAAATGAAGAAACCCTAAGAATTATGTGGGACTCTATCAAGAAGGATAACCTGCGGGTGATTGGAGTCCCAGAACAGGGAGGAGGGACAGAAAACACAGAGAAAATAGTTGAAGAACTTCTGACAGAAAACTTCCCTGACATCATGAAAGACGAAAGGATATCTATCCAAGATGCTCATCGAACCCCATTTAAGATTGATCCAAAAAGAAAAACACCAAGACATATTATCATCAAACTCACCAAAACCAAAGATAAACAGAAAATTTTAAAAGCAGCCAGGGAGAAAAGAAAGGTTTCCTTCAAGGGAGAATCAATAAGAATATGTTCTGACTACTCAGCAGAAACCATGCAGGCAAGAAGGGAATGGGACGACATATACAGAACACTGAAGGAGAAAAACTGCCAGCCAAGGATCATATATCCAGCAAAACTCTCTCTGAAATATGAAGGCGAAATTAAGATATTTACAGACAAACACAAGTTTAGAGAATTTGCAAAAACCAAACCAAAGCTACAAGAAATACTAAAGGATATTGTTTGGTCAGAGAACCAATAATATCAGATATCAGCACAACACAAGGTCACAAAACAGAACGTCCTGATATCAACTCAAATAGGGAAATCACAAAAACAAACAAATTAAGATTAATTAAAAAAAAATACACATAACAGGGAATCATGGAAGTCAATAGGTAAAAGATCACAATAATCAAAAAGAGGGACTAAATACAGGAGGCATTGAACTGCCATATGGAGAGTGATACAAGGCGATATAGAACAATACAAGTTAGGTTTTTACTTAGAAAAATAGGGGTATATAATGAGGTAACCACAAAAAGGTATAACAACTCTATAACTCAAGACAAAAACCAAGAAAAACGTAACGACTCAACTAACATAAAGTCAAACACTATGAAAATGAGGATCTCACAATTTACTAAGAAAAACGCCTCAGCACAAAAAAGTATGTGGAAAAATGAAATTGTCAACAACACACATAAAAAGGCATCAAAATGACAGCACTAAAAACTTATTTATCTATAATTACCCTGAATGTAAATGGACTAAATGCACCAATAAAGAGACAGAGAGTCACAGACTGGATAAAGAAACACGATCCATCTATATGCTGCCTACAAGAGACACACCTTAGACTTAGAGACTCAAACAAACTAAAACTCAAAGGATGGAAAAAAGTATATCAAGCAAACAATAAGCAAAAAAGAAGAGGAGTAGCAATATTAATTTCTGACAAAATAGACTTTAGACTTAAATCCACCACAAAGGATAAAGAAGGACACTATATAATGATAAAAGGGACAATTGATCAGGAAGACATAACCATATTAAATATTTACGCACCCAATGACAGGGCTGCAAGATACATAAATCAAATTTTAACAGAACTGAAAAGCGAGATAGATACCTCCACAATTATAGTAGGAGACTTCAACACACCACTTTCGGAGAAGGACAGGACATCCAGCAAGAAGCTCAACAGAGACACGGAAGATCTAATTACAACAATCAACCAACTTGACCTCATTGACTTATACAGAACTCTCCACCCAACTGCTGCAAAATATACTTTTTTTTCCAGCGCACATGGAACATTCTCTAGAATAGACCACATATTAGGACATAAAACAAACCTTTGCAGAGTCCAAAACATCGAAATATTACAAAGCATCTTCTCAGATCACAAGGCAATAAAACTAGAGATCAATAACAGAAAAACGAGGGAAAAGAAATCAAATACTTGGAAAATGAACAATACCCTCCTGAAAAAAGACTGGGTTATAGAAGACATCAAGGAGGGAATAAGGAAATTCATAGAAAGCAACGAGAATGAAAATACTTCCTATCAAAACCTCTGGGACACAGCAAAAGCAGTGCTCAGAGGCCAATTTATATCAATAAATGCACACATACAAAAAGAAGAAAGAGCCAAAATCAGAGAACTGTCCCTACAACTTGAACAAATAGAAAGTGAGCAACAAAAGAATCCATCAGGCACCAGAAGAAAACAAATAATAAAAATTAGAGCTGAACTAAATGAATTAGAGAACAGAAAAACAATTGAAAGAATTAACAAAGCCAAAAGCTGGTTCTTTGAAAAAATTAACAAAATTGATAAACCATTGGCTAGACTGACTAAAGAAATACAGGAAAGGAAACAAATAACCCGAATAAGAAATGAGAAGGACCACATCACAACAGAACCAAATGAAATTAAAAGAATCATTTCAGATTATTATGAAAAATTGTACTCTAACAAATTTGAAAACCTAGAAGAAATGGATGAATTCCTGGAAAAACACTACCTACCTAAACTAACACATTCAGAAGTAGAACAACTAAATAGACCCATAACAAAAAAAGAGATTGAAACGGTAATCAAAAAACTCCCAACAAAAAAAAGTCCCGGCCCGGACGGCTTCACTGCAGAGTTCTACCAAATTTTCAGAGAAGAGTTAACACCACTACTACTAAAGGTATTCCAAAGCATAGAAAATGACGGAATACTACCCAACTCATTCTATGAAGCCACCATCTCCCTGATACCAAAACCAGGTAAAGACATTACAAAAAAAGAAAATTATAGACCTATATCCCTCATGAACATTGATGCAAAAATCCTCAACAAAATTCTAGCCAATAGAATCCAACAACACATCAAAAAAATAATTCACCCTGATCAAGTGGGATTTATACCAGGTATGCAAGGCTGGTTTAATATCAGAAAAACCATTAATGTAATCCATCACATAAATAAAACAAAAGACAAAAACCACATGATCTTATCAATTGATGCAGAAAAGGCATTTGACAAAGTCCAACACCCATTCATGATAAAAACTCTTACCAAAATAGGAATTGAAGGAAAATTCCTCAACATAATAAAGGGCATCTATGCAAAGCCAACAGCCAATGTCGCTCTAAATGGAGAGAACCTGAAAGCATTTCCCTTGAGAACGGGAACCAGACAAGGATGTCCTTTATCACCGCTCTTATTCAACATCGTGTTGGAAGTCTTAGCCAGGGCAATCAGGCTAGACAAAGAAATAAAAGGTATCCGGATTGGCAAGGAAGAAGTAAAGTTATCACTATTTGCAGATGACATGATTATATACACAGAAAACCCTAAGGAATCCTCCAGAAAACTACTGAAACTAATAGAAGAGTTTGGCAGAGTCTCAGGTTATAAAATAAACATACAAAAATCACTTGGATTCCTCTACATCAACAAAAAGAACACCGAAGAGGAAATAACCAAATCAATACCATTCACAGTAGCCCCCAAGAAGATAAGATACTTAGGAATAAATCTTACCAAGGATGTAAAAGACCTATACAAAGAAAACTACAAAGCTCTACTACAAGAAATTCAAAAGGACATACTTAAGTGGAAAAACATACCTTGCTCATGGATAGGAAGACTTAACATAGTAAAAATGTCTATTCTACCAAAAGCCATCTATACATTTAACGCACTTCCGATCCAAATTCCAATGTCATATTTTAAGGGGATAGAGAAACAAATCACCAATTTCATATGGAACGGAAAGAAGCCCCGGATAAGCAAAGCACTACTGAAAAAGAAGAAGAAAGTGGGAGGCCTCACCTTACCTGACTTCAGAAACTATTATACAGCCACAGTAGTCAAAACAGCCTGGTATTGGTACAACAACAGACACATAGACCAATGGAACAGAATTGAGAACCCAGACATAGATCCATCCACGTATGAGCAGCTGATATTTGACAAAGGACCAGTGTCAATTAACTGGGGAAAAGATAGCCTTTTTAACAAATGGTGCTGGCATAACTGGATATCCATTTGCAAAAAAATGAAACAGGACCCATACCTCACACCATGCACAAAAACTAACTCCAAGTGGATCAAAGACCTAAACATAAAGACTAAAACGATAAAGATCATGGAAGAAAAAATTGGGACAACCCTAGGAGCCCTAATACAAGGTATAAACAGAATACAAAACATTACCAAAAATGATGAAGAGAAACCCGATAACTGGGAGCTCCTAAAAATCAAACACCTATGCTCATCTAAAGACTTCACCAAAAGAGTAAAAAGACCACCTACAGATTGGGAAAGAATTTTCAGCTATGACATCTCCGACCAGCGCCTGATCTCTAAAATCTACATGATTCTGTCAAAACTCAACCACAAAAAGACAAACAACCCAATCAAGAAGTGGGCAAAGGATATGAACACACATTTCACTAAAGAAGATATTCAGGCAGCCAACAGATACATGAGAAAATGCTCTCGATCATTAGCCATTAGAGAAATGCAAATTAAAACTACGATGAGATTCCATCTCACACCAGCCAGGCTGGCATTAATCCAAAAAACACAAAATAATAAATGTTGGAGAGGCTGCGGAGAGATTGGAACTCTCATACACTGCTGGTGGGAATGTAAAATGGTACAACCACTTTGGAAATCTATCTGGCGTTATCTTAAACAGTTAGAAATAGAACTACCATACAACCCAGAAATCCCACTCCTAGGAATATACCCTAGAGATACAAGAGCCTTCATACAAACAGATATATGCACACCCATGTTTATTGCAGCTCTGTTTACAATAGCAAAAAGTTGGAAGCAACCAAGGTGTCCATCAACGGATGAATGGGTAAATAAATTGTGGTATATTCACACAATGGAATACTACGCATCGATAAAGAACAGTGACGAATCTCTGAAACATTTCATAACATGGAGGAACCTGGAAGGCATTATGCTGAGCGAAATTAGTCAGAGGCAAAAGGACAAATATTGTATAAGACCACTATTATAAGATCTTGAGAAATAGTAAACCTGAGAAGAACACATACTTTTGTGGTTACGAGGGGGGGAGGGAGGGAGGGTGGGAGAGGGTTTTTTATTGATTAATCAGTAGATAAGAACTGCTTTAGGTGAAGGGAAAGACAACACTCAATACATGGAAGGTCAGCTCAATTGGACTGGACCAAAAGCAAAGAAGTTTCCGGGATAAAATGAATGCTTCAAAGCTCAGCGGAGCAAGCGCGGGGGTCTGGGGAACATGGTTTGCGGGGACTTCTAAGTCAATTGGCAAAATAATTCTATTATGAAATCATTCTGCATCCCACTTCGAAATGTGGCGTCTGGGGTCTTAAATGCTAACAAGCAGCCATCTAAGATGCAGCAATTGGTCTCAACCCACCTGGAGCAAAGGAAAATGAAGAACACCAAGCCCACATGACAACTAAGAGCCCAAGAGACAGAAAGGGCCACATGAACCAGAGACCTACATCATCCTGAGACCAGAAGAACTAGTTGGTGCCCGGCCACAATCGATGACTGCCCTGACAGGGAGCTCAGCAGAGGACCCCTGAGGGAGCAGGAGATCAGTGGGATGCAGACCCCAAATTCTCATAACAAGACCTAACTTAATGGTCTGACTGAGACTGGAGGAATCCCGGCGGCCATGCTCCCCAGACCTTCAGCTGACACAGGACAGGAACCATCCCTGAAGACAACTCATCAGAAATGAAAGGGACTGGTCAGCGGGTGGGAGAGAGATGCTGATGAAGAGTGAGCTAATTATATCAGGTGGACACTTGAGATTGTGTTGGCAACTCTTGCCTGGAGGGGGGATGGGAGGATAGAGAGAGAGGGAAGCCGGCAAAATTGTCAAGAAAGGAGAGACTGAAAGGGCTGACTCAAGACGGGGAGAGTAAGTGGGAGTAGGGAGTGAGATGTATGTAAACTTATATGTGACAGACTGATTGGATTTGTAAACGTTCACTTGAAGCTTAATAAAAGTTATTATAAAAAAAAAAAAAAAGAGCAGGAGTGGCAATATTAATTTCTGACAAAATAGACTTTAAAGTTAAATCCATCAGAAAGGATAAGGAAGGACACTATAATGATTAAAGGGACAATACACCAAGAAGATATAACCATATTAAATATTTATGCACCCAATGACAGGGCTGCAAGATACATAAAAAACTCTATCAGCACTGAAAAGTGAGATAGACACTCCACAATAATAGTAGGAGACTTCAACACACCACTTTCAGTGAAGGACAGGACATCCAGAAAGAAGCTCAAGACACGGAAGATCTAAATGCCACAATCAACCAACTTGACCTCATAGACATATACAGAACACTCCACCCAACAGCAACCAACTATACTTTCTTTTCTAGTGCACATGGAACATTCTCTAGAATAGACCACATATTAGGTCATAAAGCAAGCCTTAGCAGAATCCAAAACACTGAAATATTACAAAGCATCTTCTCTGACCATATGGCCAAAGAGTGGAAATCAATAATAGGAAAAGCAGGGAAAAGAAATCAAACACTCGGAAAGTGAACAATACCCTGATCAAAAAAGACTGGATTATAGAAGACATTAAGGATGGAATAAAGAAATTCAGAGAATCCAATGAGAATGAAAACACTTCCTATCAGAACCTTTGGGACACAGCAAAAGCGGTGCTCAGAGGCCAATTTATATCAATAAATGCACACATCCAAAAAGAAGAAAGGGCCAAAATCAAAGAATTATCCCTACAACTTGAACAAATAGAAAGAGGGGAACAAAAGAAACCCTGAGGCACCAGAAAAAAACAAAAAATAAAAATTAGAGCTGAACTAAATGAAATAGAAAACCGAAAAAACAATTGAAAGAATTAACAAGACCAAAAGCTGTTTTTTTTAAAAAAAAAGTCAACAAAATTGATAAACCACTGGCCAAACTGACAAAAGAAAAACAGGAGAGGAAGCAAATAACCCGAATAAGAAATGAGAGGGGTGATATTACAACAGACCCAACTGAAATTATAAGAATCATATCAGATTACTATGAAAAACTAGATGCAAATTTGAAAATCTAGAAGAAATGGATGAATTCCTAGAAACACACTACCTACCTAAACTAACAGAAAGAGAGGTAGAACAACTAAATAGACCCATAACAAAAGAAGAGATTGAAAAGGTAATCAAAAAACTCCCAACAAAAAAAAGCCCTGGTCCTGATGGCTTCACTGCAGTTATACCAAACTTCCAGAGAAGAGTTAACACCACTATTACTAAAGGTATTTCAGAGCATAGAAAAGGACGGAATACTACCAAACTCATTCTATGAAGCCACCATCTCCCTGATACCAAAGACACTACAAGAAAAAATTATAGACCTATATCCCTCAGGAATGTAGATGCAAAAATCCTCAACAAAATTCTAGCCAATAGAATTCAACAACATATCAAAAAAAAAATTCATCATGACCAAGTGGGATTCATACCTGGTAAGGTATGCAGGAATGGTTCAACATTAGAAAAACAATTAATGTAATCCACCACATAAATAAAACAAAAGACAAGAATCACATGATTTTATGAATTGATGCTGAAAAGGCATTTGACAAAGTTCAACACTCATTCATGATAAAAACTCTCAGCAAAATGGGAGTAGAAGGAAAATCCTCAACATAATAATGGGCATTTATACAAAGGCAACAGCCAACATCACCCTAAAGCCTGAAACATTGCCATTGAGATCAGGAACCAGACAAGGATGCCCTTTATCACCACTCTTATTCAACATTGTGCTGGAAGTCCTAGCCAGAGCAATTAGGCTAGATAAAGAAATAAAGGGCATCCAGATTGGCAAGGAAGAAGTAAAAGTATCTCTAGTTGCAGACGACATGATCTTAAACACAGAAAACCTAAAGAATCCTCCAGAAAACTACTGAAACTAATAGAAGAGTTCAGCAGAGCATCAGGATACAAGATAAACATACAAAAATCAGTTGGATTCCTCTACACCAACAAAAAGAACATCAAAGAGGAAATCACCAAATCAATGCCATTTACAGCAGCCCCCAAGAAGATAAAATACTTAGGAATAAATCTTACCAGAGATGTAAAAGACTTATACAAAGAAAACTACAGTACACTTCTGCAAGAAACCAAAAGAGACTTACATAAGTAGAAGAACATACCTTGCTCATGGATAGGAAGACTTAACATTATAAAAATGTCTATTCTACCAAAAGCAATCTACACATTTAATGCAATTCCAATCCAAATCCGAACGACATTCTTTAATGAGATGGAGAAACCAATCACCAACTTCATATGGAAGGGAAAGAGGCCCCAGATAAATAAGGCATTACTGAAAAAGAAGAACAAAGTGGGAGGCCTTACTTTACCTGATTTTAGAACCTATTATACCACCACAGTAGTCAAAACAGCCTGGTACTGGTACAACAACAGATACATGGACCAATGGAATAGAACTGAGAATCCAGACATAAATCCATCCACATATGAGCAGTTGATATTTGACAAAGGCCCCAAAACAGTTAAATGGGGAAAAGAGAGTCTTTTTAATAAATGGTGCTGGCATAACTGGATATCCATCTGCAAAATAATGAAACAAGACCCACACCTCACTCCATGTACAAAAACCAACTCAAAATGGATCAAAGGCCTAAATATAAAATCTAAAACGATAAAGATCATGGAAGAAAAAAATAGGGACAACATTAACAATAGGGACAACGTTAGGAGCCCTAATACATGGTATAAACAGTATACGAAACATTATAAAGAACGTAGAAGAAAAACTAGATAACTGGGCGCTCCCAAAAATCAAACACCTATGCTCATCCAAAGACTTCACCAAAAGAGTAAAAAGACTACCGACAGACTGGGAAAAAGTTTTTAGCTATGACATTTCTGATCAGCACCTGATCTCTAAAATCTACATGATACTGCAAAAACTCAACTGCAAAAAGACAAATAACACAATTAAAAAATGGGCAAAAGATAGGAATAGACATTTTACTAAAGAAGATATTCAGGTAGCTAACAGATATATGAGGAAATGTTCATGATCATTAGCCATTAGAGAAATGCAGATCAAAACTACAATGAGATTTCATCTCACTTCAACAAGGCTGGCATTAATCCAAAAAACACAAAATAATAAATGTTGGAGAGGCTGTGGAGAGATTGGAGAGGCCGGAATGTCAAATGGTACAACCACTTTGGAAATCGATTTGGTGCTTCCTTAAAAAGCTAGAAATAGAACTACCATACCATCCAGCAATCCCACTCCTTGGAATATATCCTAGAGAAATAAGAGTCTTTACACGAACAGATATATGCACACCCATGTTTATTGCAGCACTGTTTACAATAGCAAAAAGATGGAAGCAACCAAGGTACCCATCAACGGATGAATGGATAAATAAATTGTGGTATATTCACACAATGGAATACTATGCATCGATAAAGAACAGTGAAGAATCTGTGAAACATTTCATAACATGGAGGAACCTAGAAGGCATGCTGAGTGAAATGAGTCAGCTGCAAAAGGACAAATATTGTATAAGACCACTATTACAAGAACTTGAGAAATAGTTTAAACTGAAAAGAAAACATTTTTTGTGGGCACAAGAGGGGGCAGGGAGGGAGGGTGGGAGAGGGGCATTCACTAATTAGATAGTAGATAAGAACTACTTTAGGTGAAGGGAAAGACAGCACACAATACAGGGGAGGTCAGCACAATTGGACTAAACCAAAACCAATGATGTTTCCTGAATAAACTGAACGCTTCAAAGGCCAGTGTAGCAGGGGCACGGGCCTGGGGACCATGGTTTCAGGGGACATCTAAGTCAATTGGCAAAATAAATTCTATTAAGAAAACATTCTGCATCCCACTTTGAAGAGTGGCGTCTGGGGTCTTAAACGTTAGCAAGCAGCCATCTAAGATGCATCCATTGGTCTCAACCCACCTGGATCAAAGGAGAATGAAGAACACTAAGGACACAAGGCGATTATGAGCCCAAGAGACAGAAAGAGCCACATGAACCAGAGACTACATCGTTCTGAGACCAGAAGAACTAGATGGTGCCTGGCTACAACCGATGACTGCCCTGACAGTGAACACAACAGAGGACCCCTGAGGGAGCAGGAGAGCAGTGAGATGCAGACCCCAAATTCTCATAAAAAGACCAGACTTAATGGTCTGACTGAGACTAGAAGAACCCCGGTGGTTATGGCCCCCAGACCCTCTGTTGGCCCAGGACAGGAACCATTCCCGAAGCCAACTCTTCAGACATGGATTGGACTGGACAAGGGGTTGGAGAGGGAGGCTGGTGAGGAGTGAGCTTCTTGGATCAGGTGGACACTTGAGACTATGTTGGCATCTCCTGCCTGGAGGGGAGATGAGAGTGTGGAGGGGGTTAGAAGCTGGCGAAATGGACACGAAAAGAGAGAGTGGAGGGAGAGAGCAGGCTGTCTAATTAGGGGGAGAGTAATTGGGAGTGTGTAGCAAGGTGTATGTGGGTTTTTGTGTGAGAGACTGCCTTGATTTGTAAACTTTCACTTAGAGCACAATAAAAATTATAAAAACACATATATAAATATCATTCTGAGCTCCAGGCTATACAAAAGCAAAAAAGCATTCTCGATTTGACAATATTGTGCTGGTCCTGGGACGACTTCATCCATTTCACTGAGCACTTGGTGAGAGCACTTGGTGAGAGCACCGAGAACATTTCAAACTGGCAACCCACTAAACTTAAACATAAAAACTACTGAATGTAAAACAAGGAAGAAACAGATATGCTTTGCCTTAACCACAAGAACTATTGCCCTGCCTAAATTTGCATGGCCATAGCACTCATTACCCTAAAATATCCCATAGTGGGCATGTATGCTTTTATACAATGAGTAATAAATTGAAACTAAATTAAGTCTTTGGCACTTACAAATTGACTTGACAAAATGGGACCTCATGGATCTTCCTCCAAGTTAAAATACTTTATACAGACCAATGTAAATCAAAACAGGGCCCTCAAGAATCGAAACCCATCATGCAAGATCCATTTAGCGAAGGGAAAATTACCCCCAGTGCTTCTTCAAGTAACTGCCCAATTTGGTCTGTTTTTAAATCTGGAAAGAATAAATGGTGCCTCACAGTGGATTCCACAACCTTAATACAAAGGCCGCATAAGGCCCCCATTCCCAATGTTACTGCAGTTACTGACTCCATCCAATGACAACTGACAAATATTTTGCTATTATAAGTTTGTTAATATGGCCTGTTCAGTACCTATTTCAACAGCAACTTGCCTTCTCCTCCAAAGAGACAGGATGTGGGTTTACCTGGCCATCCATGGAATGCCTCAACAGCCTAGCTATCATGCACACTCTTAACAGGCAAGATCTCAACTATTTACAACTTTCTCCAGGAGCAAAGATATGATATTACATTGATTACATTCTCCTCAGAGGACGTTCATTTGACACATTCATTCAAATACTGAAAAAGAAACTAGCACAGAGGAGATGGGTCATTGCCATAATGCAAGGCCTACCTCCTTGGTACTGATGAAGACCAAAGTCCACAGCCTGCAGTATTGGATTACAACCTCAACATAAAGAAAAAAAAAATCCTCAGAACTGGACCAAGAAGCAATGGCATGATAAACGGAGAAAAGATTGAAGTCAAGGATTTCATTTTACTTGGATCCATAATCAATACCCATGGAAGCAGCAGTCAAAAAAAATCAAATGATGTACTGCACTGGGCAAATCTGCTGCAAAATGCCTCTTTGAAGGGTTCAAAAAGCAAAGATGTCAGTTTGAGGACTAAGATATGCTTGACTCAAGCCATGGTATTTTCAATCATCTCATATGCATGTGAAAGCTGGACAATGAATAAGGCAGAAAAAATAAAGCCTTTGAATTATGGTGGTGGCAAAGAATATTGAATCTATGGACTCCTAGAACGGACAAATCTGTCTTGGAAGAAGTACAGCCAGAGTGCTCCTTAGAAGCGAGAAGGGTGACATTTTGTCTCATGTTATCAGGAAGGATCAGTCCCTGGAGAAGGACATCATGCTTGGTAAAGTAGAGGGTCAGTGAAAAAGAGGAAGATCTTTAAGGAGATGGATTGACACAGTGGCTGCAACAATGGGCTCAAACACAGCAACCATTATGAGGATGGTGGAGGACTGGGCAGTGCTTCGTCCTATTGTACATAAAGTCACTATGAGTCGGAACCGACTCAACCGCACCTAACAACAACAATAACAACAACACCTTGGTTAAATTCCTGATAAATGATCTGGTAAACTGAGGGCCACTCCATCCCTGACACTAACAAGAAACAGCTACTGGCCCTTTCAGCACCACAATATTAAAACAGGCCCAACATCTTTTAGGGTTTTTTATTTTTTATTTTTTTAGGTCCTGGAGGCAGTATAGTCCTGACTTAGAAATTTTAGTTAAGCCCGTTTATTCTGCTACTTACAAATCAGCCCATCTTGACGGGGGCTCCCTCCAATAAAAAGCTCTAGAATAGATCCAAATTACAATACAGTATTCCCATTAGTGCCCCCCGCAAGACTCCTTCATTGTAGAGGCATGAAATATTTACCCTAATACTTTTGTGACCTATCAAACTTCTCACTGCTCCCTCAGGAGTCAGCTCTCCTCTGTCTAGATGTCAGATTCTAATGTGTTGCTCTAGTCTCCTTTCCTGTTACCTTTGTTGTTGGAGGTTATCTTTAAAGAATATTCCCTTTGCTGCCATGGAGTTGTGTGGATGAGATGGGTAACTTAGGACTGAGTGCAAGAGTTCAGTCCACCACCTTTAAACAGAAACCTATAGATCACAAGTTATTAAATAGGGAAAAATAAATTTCAGACTATCTACTAAATTAATGAATCCTCATCAATCTAACAATAAGAACAACAAACACTTGCTGAATTCTAGGAGGCAGAATGAGATTCAAATTTGGAGACTCTGATTCTAGACTTGAAGACCTGGTGGTGCAGTGGTTAAGAGCTAGGGCTGCTAACCAAAATGTTGGCAGTTTGAATCCACAAACCACTCCTTAGAAACTCTATGGGCCAGTTCTACGCTGTCCTAAAGGGTCGCTATGTGTCGGAATTGACTCAACAGTAACAGGTTGGGATTCTAGAATTAAAAACAATCACTCGACTACACTCTCTACTTCAAAAAAAAAAACAAACAAATGAGAACTTCTCTTGATACCTACCTCTAGCTAGAACTTTGAGAGCAAAAAATGTTGTACACTGAAGATGAATAGAGTTTTGAAAAAATACAAGGATTATAACATCAAAGAAAACTCTTAAAATATTAAACATACAGACAGGTATGAAGAGAAAATAAATATAAACTTATCAGTTAGTAAATTTCAGAAGGCCAAAAATCTGATTTTGTTTGAGTACAAAAACATTAGAGAAAATAACTATTCATATGCGCATATATTTATCAACATTTCAATCCATTTATTCCATCGTCAATGTAGTCACTCATTTACTCAAAATGTTTTTTTTTTATAGCAAGCACTTTTTATAGTACCGTGGTTATATCATGCTGGCTCCTGTATAATGTCTTTTTCAAAACACCTAGCCTAAGCTGGGTTCTCTGAATCAGAAAGACATTCCTCTTTTAGATCATATGTATTTCTGCTCACTTAAAGGATAATAATAATAACACAGAGATAAGTTCCAACCTAATTTCAAATAACGTAATTCTTCTGATAGCTAATGGGCTTAATTTTTTTTCTAGGATATGGATTTCTTTCCAGAAATCTAACATACCTTCTCTTCCTAGAAACAAAAATCCAAGGCAATAATTTATCGGGAATAAAAGCTGGTGCAGAGTTGGGGGAGATGAGGAGCAGTCACTCTAACGAAGCTCCTGTTGGGAAATACGTCTTCCATTCTGGACCACGGAACCTGAATCTCACCCTGAAACCCTTATCCACCCTTGACCCTTCAGGCTCAGGTCACTGGAGAAAGCCCATTCACGACAAAAGGAGACCTCTCTTCTAAAGCACTACCTAAATTTATTTCAAATTTCTCTTTCCAGTTTATTTTCCACACACTTATCACTTTGAAATATCTCAAGATATAAACAGCCCTGATTTCTACACACACATGGTCTCACCTGTCTAGGCTGCTGCTGATTGTTCCAGCAGCAGCAACGTGAAGGGCAGCCTGTATTTGGAAATCTTTAGATGCATTTCACATGCTGCATTTGCCAGGAGTAAAAATGCAACTGGGGCACATGGGGACCCAGAACTCAGAGACAGTGGTCATTTTTACAGTCTTTCACTCAGTGCTGAAAACTCTGGGTCCTTGTGCTTTGTGTTTGCAAGGAAAGTGTTTCTCTAACACCATTCACAAGGCCTGTTCATCAAGTGGGTCCCACTAGGGTGCAGAGCTAGATGTCCAAATGACACGTTTGTTTAGACCCTCCCTTCCTCTCAGGGGCTCAAAAGCACATAGGGCAATGTAACAGGAGGACAAGGTGCCAATAAGAATTTGAGAGAGAGAAACTTCTACGCTGGCCACATTGCCATTGCTTGTTCATTCAGAAAGACACTGCAGCCAGGAGAAGACTGCCAAGGCATGCTCTAGCAAAGAGGCCAGCCGGGTACCCGTGGAAGGGAAGGCTGGGAGCAGAGAACAGTGATGGTGCACCAGAGGCCTGGGAACAGCCCTGCAGTGGGGCTTAGCCCTATGGCAATCTCCAAAGGTAATTGATGTTCTCTCTGCTGTGGCCCCTTTGAATGCTCCCAGTAAACCCAGCAGCCAAGGAGCTCAGAATTCCGACATTAAGCTGTTGAATTTTAATTAATTCATTCAGTAGGCATTTACGGAGCACTCACAATGTACCAGGCCCTCTGCTAGGTCCTGAAGGGACAGGGAGAAAAGGTAGAGTATGGAGTGTACATATTAATAGAGGGAGATGGGCAATAAACAAGTACCTGAAACAGGCAGGATAATTACAGATAGGGATGAGTGCTATAGAGACAAGAGAAGGTGGCACTGAGATAGAGATGAGGCCTGAATTTACAGAGGTTACTTGGGGTAGGCATCTATGAAGAAGAGACATTTGAGCTGATACTTAAATAAGGAGAAGAGGATGTCCATTGAGCTGATATCTTTAAATAAGGAGAAGAGGTTGGCCATTGAGCTGGTACCTAAATAAGGGAAAGTGGCTGGCCAGGCAAGAGGGATGAGGAACGGAAATTGAAAGCGCAAAGGCCCTGTGGCAGAAATGTGCTAGTTAAGTAGGAGCAGAGTGAGCGAAATACGGAGTGGGGGGAAATGAGCTCGAACACGGGATGGAGTATGTGTTAAGTCCAATGAGGTAAAGAGCAGACTTTCTGAAGGAAGTAGGAACTGAAATGACCTATGTAGTTTAGATTTAGAAGGGATGAGGGCAAGCTGTCTAGACAAGAGTGGGGGACTAGAGGGACGAAGACCAAGTTAACCAAAACCAAGCCCATTGCTGTCGAGTTGATTCTGACTCATAGCAACCCTACAGTACAGAATAGAACTTCTCCATAAGTTTCCAAGGCTGAAATTCTCTCTTTACGGAAGCAGACTGCCACAGCTTTCTTCCACAGAGCAGCTGGTGATTTGAACTGCCCGTCTTTTGGTTAGCAGCCAAGCACTTAACCACTGCACCACCAAGGCTCCTCGAAAACCAAGTAGCAAGGATAAATGTGGTCTCTTCTGAGATGGACACAAACCTATTTCTGCTTTCAGACTTTGGACCATCTCTGGACCCCCAGCTACCCTTTCCTAAAGTGGGGGATGACATCTCTAAGAACTGCTCCAGTTCTTACACTTAGGAAGTGATTCACACATGAAGGGTAAGCATTCTGGAGGGTGGTGAGAAATAACAGCAAGTAGATCAAATAGGAAGAAAGATTAAAAGTCTTCAAATGTCTGGCAGAGGATTTGGAAGTAGGTGTAGAAGACAGATGCTTGTTAAGCCGGGGAAGGAAGCCATCATGGGTGGAGGGTGGCTTAGACTGTGTGGCAGTGTGGCAGTAAGGAGGCTGCTGTGGGCACTAGGTTCAGGGGACTAGAAGCCTGCAGGGGTACCCAGATTCAGGACAAACCGAGAGGAGAATTTGCAGAAGCTGATGACATGTTGGCAGAGAGAGGCACAAAAGAATGATTCCTTGGACTTTAACTTGGAGAATGGGGTCTTCATCAACTCAAATGTGATAGAGAAGGGACTGGGCATGGGCTTGGAAGAAGGGAAGAAGAAAATATAGGCTCCATTTGATGCATGTACATATTGATAAGAAGGTAGAGCAGATAATTGGAAATATCTCCTTGAATAATTTGGACATAAAACTAAACAACAGGTGAGAATTACCTTCCCAGTGGCAGTGTTTAAAAATATAAGGGTCAGAGAACTCAACAGGGCAGCTAGAAATGGGAAGTATATGAAACCCTACTCTGTGTGAGATATGCTCTCTTATTTCATTATTTCATGCCTTCAGGGACCATCCATTAACTTAATTGAACAAAGCAGGCAGAATATAAGGCTATATGGAATGTTGGAGCTTTGATGGACTGGGGAGCTCAGGGCCCACTTTAAGACATCCAAATGGAATTATTTTGTAATATCATGTTTTATCATGTAACCAGAAACATCTCTGGAAGCTACTTTTGGTTTGGGGACCCTGGCATTCAATCTCTACTATGTTAGATAACATACCTTCAGTTTATGAATAAGGAAGCAAATTCTTAGAGCAGCGATGGACCTTGTCCTGGGTCTCACAGTCAGCAAGGAGCAGAGCTGAGGTAGAACCCAACTCTGCCTCACTCCACGGTCCTTGTTCTTTTCTCTTCTTCTTATAGACTTTTTGGGGACAACTAGAGGGGTGAGTACAAGGGCCTTGGTGTGTGTGTTGGAAGCTGTGGCAAGGTGAGAGGAAGTGTGCATATTTAAGGAATGAGAAGAATAAGATCCAGGAAAGGGAGGAGCAACCAGAACCAGGCAGGATAAAGTGAGGAAACCCAGGAAGAAGGAAGTGAAGTGAGGCCGAGGAAGATGAATCCTGCAGGAAAAGGATCCTCAGGACTCCTCTGGTTAAGGTGGAAGGAGGGAACAGGGGATGGAGACAGTGGTTGACCTCCACCCACCCTGAGAGTGTGGCAACTGAATACAAGCACGAAGGAAGATGACCCAGGAAGAGAAGCAGGAGGTGCTAGATCTGCTTGGAGGTCAGGATAGGAGTCCTGAAGAGGAGAAGCTACAGACAGGATTCATGCACTCGTGGGTTTCAGAGCTTTCTTAGAAAATTCTTATTTTGAGAAACAAGAGGAAAACTTAAAGTAGCTACACGTTCTCTCCATTCTATGAAGATGAGTAGGTGCCCGCACCTGGCTTGGAACCTGTAAGCTTAATCGTGAGGGAGTCGCCAGTGACCGTAAGTGGCTGAGGGATGAAAGTACTTGTGGTTATCAGCAGCCTGTTTAGCAGGAATCCAGGAAGGGGGGGCTCTAGGGGTTTGGGCCGGGGCTTTGTTATTGCAGCGGCCTCTCTATGTTCCAAATGTCTCCACAGGTCCTTCAATGTTCACATCGTGGCAAGAGTAATCCAGCTTTTCCACCTCCGCTGTGGGGTCACCTATCGATTGGCTCATGTGCCCCTCAGGAGCATCCAGGGAGGTCACATTGGTGCCGAGCCATCTGAGGGAGATGCGATTAGGGCAGAAAGTTCACGAGTGGCATCTCATTCCAAGAGATCTGAAATATGGGCACTTCCTTTTGAAAAATCTTTGTGTCTCCCTGTGGGCTGGAGGAAGGGGCATGAATCACAGCAGACCAGAGTCCATACTGCAGTGGGGCTGAGCGAGGAGGCAAGGTGATGTGTGGAGCTTTGTGACTTCAGTCTGAGCATCACCAAAGGGGGTAGTACAAAGATCCTGGCTGCGCTGGAGTCAAGGACAAGAGAACGCAGCAAGCAGCGAGGAATGCCCATGGCCACACTGACCACCTGCAGGAGGGGATATTAGGCGAGCAGCAAGCTCGGGGACAGGCAAGTGGTGAAAGTCAATCATGCTGGGACTTGAGGAGCCCACTGACCTCAGTAATTCAAAAGATGCTAGATATGTCATAACCCTAAACTACTGACTAACCCACTGCCATCAAGTCAATTCCGACTCATAACAACCCCATAGGACAGAGTAGAACTGCCCCATAGAGTTTCCAAGGAGTGCCTGGCAGATTCAAACTGCTGACCTTTTGGTTAGCAGCCGTAGCACTTAACCACTACGCTACCAGGGCTTCCAGATATGTCATAGAGCACGGCAATTACGAGGTGGGCTCTGAGACAGACTGCCTGCATTGGAGTACCGGCTCCAGTACTGGCAGCTACGTCACCTGCTAAGTCATAGAACTTCTCTGTGTTTCCATGTCTCCCTTTACACAATAGGAATAATGATGCTGGCTGTCTTGGAAGGCTGTAGCAAGGGTCCAGTAAGACAGTGTGTGTAAAGTGCCCGGCATGTAGTAAGTGCTCAGTAAAAAAGAGTCATTATTATTCCTCATTCTATCTATAGCAACTAGGGGCGGAATTAACTTTTGATGTGTTCCTTTGTCCTTGCAGAAAAGTAGTGTAGCAGATACCCTGATGAATCCCTCAGATCTTACCATCCCAGTGTGCCTGCTGACTTCCAACTGCCTGCCTCTGCCCCTCTGTGCCTGAGGACATTTTCTGGAACCATGTGTGTAGCAGCCAGGAAGTGATGGAAATTGCCACTCCCAGCTGGGTGGTGCAAATGGTCAGCACTTGACTACTAACCAGAAGGTTGGTGGTTCAAATCCACCCAGCAGCACCACAGAAGAAAGGCCTACGGGATCGGTTGTTGTTGTTGTTAGATGCCTTCGACTCATAGTGACCCTATGTACAACAGAACGAAACACTGCCCGGTCCTATGCCATCCTCACAATCTGAGCCCATTTTTGCAGCCACTGTGTCAATCCATATCATTGAGGGTCTTCCTCTTTTTCGCTGACCCCTCTACTTTACCAAGGATGATGTCCTTCTCCAGGGACTGGTCCTTCCTACTGATCTACATCTGTAAAATTAAAAAAAAAAAAAAAAAGGTTTCTGACTCATGGCGAGCTCCCTGTGTACAGAGTAGAACTGCACTCTGTAGGATTTTCAGTGGCTGTGATCTTTCAGAAGTAGATCGCCAAGCTTTTCTTCTGAGAGTCCTCTGGGTGGATTCCAACCACCAACCTTTTGGTTAGTAGCAGAGCACTTAACTGCGCCACCCAAGAACTCCTTTTGTAAGATTACTGCTGTTGAAAACCCTACAGAGGGTAGTTCTACTCTGAAACACATGGCATCCCAATGAGTTGGAATTGACTAGTCGGCAATAGGTTTTTTGTTTTCTTTTGGTGGGAGGAGGGGGCACCCCTCAACCAATGATTATCCTTTGACATAATTCTGCACGTGTGTTTTTCACCATTCCCAGAGTTTATCCATGGGTCACTGTCTTAGTTATCTAGTGCTGCTATAACAGAAAATACCACAAGTGGATGGCTTTAACAAAGAAATTTATTCTCTCACAGTCTAGAAGGCTAGAAGTCTGAATTTGGGGCTCCAGCTCCAGAGGAAGGCTCTCCCTTCTCTCTCTCTATTGGCTCTGGGGGAAGACCTTTGTCATCAATCTTCCCCTGGACTAAGAGCTTCTCAGCATAGGAACCTCGGGTCCAAAGGATGCACCCAGATCCTGGTGTTGCTTTCCTGGTGGTATGAGATCCCCATGTCCCTCTGCTCACTTCTCGTTTTCATAACTCAGAAGAGATTGACTCAAGATACAACATAATCCTGTAGATTGTGTTCTGCCTCATCAACATAACTACCTCCAATCCTGCCTAATTGACAACACAGAGTTAAAACGTACAAAATATATGATAATCACATCAGATAACAAAATGATGGACAAGCACACATTACTGGGAATCATGGCCTAGCCACACTGACACACATTTTGGGGGGACATAATTCAATCCATAACAGTCACTCACCATTCCTCTCTCCCTGTTGGTCACCCCCTCCAAAAACAAAGAAAGAAAGAAAACACTTGTATTCAAATCTTTGTCTCAGGTTTCATTTGAGGAAACCCAATGTAAAACAGTTGACAATTCACTGGTTAGGAGAAAGAAAGTTATCTTTCGGAAGCACTGACATCATCATTTCTCCCTGAAATCCCTGACACCTGAATCAGCAGGCATAAAGTCTGTGGATAAATTATGCAGTTAGAGACTGGTACCCAGCACCGAGGCTCTTTCTGGTGGCTGGTTCCAATGTGGGCTGCCATGTTCTAGTCTTAGAGTAAACTCAATCTACCTGCTTCCCCTCGGGCCACTGCAGAGTGGGGTATGGGAGGAGGTGGGTCAGGTGAGTTTGCAGTGGCACTCAGACTGGCTGAGGAGACCACACTGAGGCAAATACAAGTGGACAGGCAGGTCTGCTGCTGAAACAAAACTTCATCTGAGGCCCTGGAAATGATGCCCAGCTTCAATGTCACCCCTGGAATTGGCTGGTCAGGGAGAAGAAATATGAGGGCTGCTGTCATAGCTGCATCCTTGATTCCACCAGGTTTACTAACTGGATTTTGTTTCAACCTGTGGTCCTTTTCAACATCTCCCAATCATATCTGTTTTTTTTTTTTTTAATCAAATAATTCTCTTCATTTTTCCTTTTTGGGTGTTTCCTCAGAGCTGATAAAGCAAGAAGGTCTTCCCCTGGAGCTGGTGACCTAGATTCAAGCTTTTAGCCTCCTAAACTGTGAGAGAATAAACTGTTAGTTAAAGCCATCTACTTGCGGTATTTTTGTTATAGCAGCACTAGGTAACAGACAACATTAGTCAGAACCAACTCAGTAAAACTACCAACATTTTTAAAATTGATCTCATGTGTCAAAGTAGAACCATGTTCCACAGGGTTTTCAATACCTGATTTTTCAGAAGTAGATCACCAGGCTTTTCTTCCAAGGTGCTTTTGAGCGGACTTGAACTTCCAACCTTTTGGATAGCAACTGAATGTATTAACTGTTTGCACCTCCCATGGATTTCTGCCTCACGTATAAACCAAAAGCCCATTGTCATCCAGTTGGTTCTGCCTCATAGTGACCCTACAGGAGAGAACAGAACTGCTTCACAGGGTTTCCAAGGCTGTAATTTTTTCAGAAGCAGACTGCCACATCTTTTTCCCACAGAGTGGCTGGTGGGTTTCACCTGCCAACCTTCCAGTTAGCGGCCAAGCGCTTAACCCACTGTGCCACCAGGACTCCTTGCCCACTTACAGGCACTATTAAAACCTTCTGCATCATCTCAGTGGAGTCACCATCGCCCCAGTGGGGTCTAGGTTCTGCAAGCTTCCTGTTTTCTTTTCGGTATGAAATCCTTGTTCAGGAGCAATCACATTCAAAGCAGTGATCACTTCCGCCACCCAGCACTGGCCACCCACTAGTGCTCTAACCATGTGGTGCTCTCTCTGTGATCCTTTTCCATGCTGCTTCCTCTGGCAAGAATGTCATTTCCCCCTCTCTCAATACTCAAACATCACCTTCTCTGTGAAGAGTTCCCCGACTCCCCCAGCTCTTTGGGTATATGCAAAAGGCAGGGTGTTGGTGTCAGCTCAGACTCCCATGTTGCTGCAGGAACTTAAACATTTGAAGTTCAAATTGTCCATTTCAGTGAAACTACCAACACTGTTTAAATTGCAATTTTTCCAAGTTTGTCACTCTGTCTTTGCTGCTGCTGCTGCTCTGTGTGTGTGTGTGCACATTTCAAGCCTGCGTAAGTTTAATGCATGTATGATATGACTCAATGTGACTCTACCATACTTGGAAACACATGGCAGAGCCGAAGTGGCATGTCGAGGCATTCAGCATGTTGAGGCATTTGGACAACTCTTGCTCGGGGAAGCCTGAAGCCCACAGATCCAAGCTCTGGCCCCAATGCAGGTGTTTTCTCCCACATCCCTGCTCTCTGCAGTGTGCCTGGATGGCTAGACATCTGCCTGTGGGCCTTTGCCATACCACACACAGCACACACGCACGGCCAGTTACTCAGCAAATAGTAGCTGAGCATAATGGTGTTTGCATTTAGCCTGGGTCTCACAGGGCGACATCTCTACACTCTACTAGAGTTTATTAGTGATGATCGCAATTATTGGCAATGATTAGTGTGTGGTGGGCATTATCAGCAGCTGCCTTTGGGTCATGATTGATCTATCCATAAATGATTGATCTGTCCATAGCAACGTGGTTTCAGCAACTCCAGACTGACAGGTAATGTTGTTTAGTGGTCAGGCAAGAGGGGCACAGTGAACTTGTGTTCTATTTTTCAGTAGCTGTGTGACATTGGTCATACCACTCCTTCCCTGTGAACCTCAGTTTCCCTAACTGTCTTAGCCATCTACTGCTATAACAGAACTACTACAAGTGGATGGCTTTAGCTAACAGAAATTTATTCTCTCGCAGTTTGCTGTTGTTGTTGTTAGGTGCCGTCGAGTCGGCTCCAACTCATAGCAACACTATGTACCACAGAACGAAACACTGCTCAGTCCTTCTCCATACTCACAATTATTGTTATGCTTCAGTCCATTGTTGCAGCCACTGTGTCAATCCATCTCATTGAGGGTCTTTCTCTTTTCCACTGACCCTGTACTTTACCAAGCATGATATCCTTCTCCAGGGACTGATCCCTCCTGACAACACATCCAAAGTACGTAAGACTAGTCTCACTATCCTTGCTTCCAAGGAGCATTCTGGTTGTACTTCTTCCAAGACAGACTTATTCATTCTTTTGGCAGTCCATGGTATATTCAACATTCTTTGCCAACACTACAATTCAAAGGTATCAATTCTTCTTCGGTCTTCCTTATTCCTTGTCCAGCTTTCAGATGCATATAAAGTGACTGAATATACCATGGCTTGGGTCAGGCACACCTTAGTCTTCAAGGTGACATCCTTACTTTTCAACAGTTTAAAGAGATCCTTTGCAGCAGATTTGCTCAATGGTTCTTTGAAGCAGATTTACCCAAATCACATTTTAGGAGGTTAAATCGACTCGACGGCACTGGGTTTTTCTGGGAGAAGCCCAAATTCAAGGTGCCACTCCAGGGGAAGGCTTTCTGTCTCTATCAGCTCTGAGGGAAGGTCCTTGTTATCAATCTTTCCCTGGATTTAGAAGCTTCTCAGCACAGGGGCCCCAGGTCCAAAGGATGCACTCCACTCCTGGCTCTTCTTGCTTGGCGGTAAAGAAGTAATGTGTTTCCCGGAGACTCTGCAGCTTACAGAAGAACTGAGGACCACCAAGACTTCTTTCTTGGTGGTTTGAGGCTCCCTTCCTCTCTGCTCACTTCTCTCTTTTATATCTCAAAAGAAACTGACTCAAGATACAGTCGAATCCTGTAGATTGAGTCCTGCCTCATTAACATCATAGAAGTTTGGATTTACAACATATAGGATAATCACATCAGATAACAAAATGGTGGACAACAACACAATACTGGGAAGCATGGCCTAGCCAGGTAGATGCACATTTTGGGGGACAGAATACAATCCGTAA
Source organism: Elephas maximus indicus (assembly GCF_024166365.1). Taxonomy (NCBI): domain Eukaryota; kingdom Metazoa; phylum Chordata; class Mammalia; order Proboscidea; family Elephantidae; genus Elephas; species Elephas maximus. Next base: position 10,196,294 of record NC_064839.1, on the reverse strand, counting down.
CAGTCAACTTCTTATCTCACAGCTGGTTATAAACCAAACGAGAAAGTTTAACATACTTTATAAAATGGAAATGGAAATGCACGTAAGCAGATCTTTTATTATTGCTATTACTCCTGAAACACCCCAATGCATTCTTTTTGAAATCGTAAAATAAAATTCCTATACAGTTCAGACAGATAATGTAAATAAGTAAAATTGATTAGATGTAAGAAAATAAAGTGGATGGAGATCATGAAAACTAAAGCACGCATGGCTTGCCTAAAGGCATTCAAATTCAAAGAATTAACAATACCCTGCTATTCAAAAAAAACTATGACTTCAGGCCAAATTATGCCAGTTTGTGACTTGTAAATTTGCCCCAATATGCTGTTAAGAAAGTGCTTATTAAGGTAAAAAACCCAAAAGAAAATTAAAGGCTTATATCCCTCATGAATATAGATGCAAAAATCCTCAACAAAATTCTAGTCAATAGAATTCAACAACATATCAAAAAAATAATTCACCACGACCAAGTAGGATTGATACCAAATATGCAGAGATGGTTCACCATTAGAAAAACAATTAATGTAATCCATCATATAAATAAAACAAAAGATAAGAACCACGTGATCTTATCAATTGATATAGAAAAGGCATTTGACAAAGCCCAACACCAATTCATGATAAAAACTCTCAGCAAAATAGGAATAGAAGGGAAATTCCTCAACATAATAAAGGGCATTTACACAAAGCCAATAGCCAACATCACCGTAAATGGAGACAGCCTGAAAGCATTCCCCTTGAGAATGGGAACCAGACAAGGATGCCGTAATACCACTCTTATTCAATATTGTGCTGGAGGTCCTAGCGAGAACAATAAGGTAAGAAAATGAAATAAAGGGCATCAAAACCCTTAAAGAAGACGTAAAAGTATCACTATCTGCAGATGATAAGATCTTATACACAGAAAACCCCGAAGAACCCACAAGAAAACTACTGAAACTAATAGGAGATTTCAGCAAAGCATCAGGATACAAGATAAACATTTAAAAATCAATTGGATTCCTATACATCAACAAAAAGAATTTCAAAGAGGAAATCACCAAATCAATACCACTTACAATAGCCCCCAAGAAGATAAAATACTTAGGAATAAATCTAACCAGAGACGTAAAAGACCTATACAAAGAAAACTACAAGACACTACTGCAAGAAACAAAAGAGATCTACATAAGTGGAAAAAAATACCTTGCTCATGGATAAGAAGGCTCAACGTTGTGAAAATGTCAATTCTCTCCAAAGTGATCTACAGATACAATGTAATCTTGATCTAAATTCCAATGACATTTTTTAATGAGATGGAGAAACAAATCACAAATTTCATACGGAAAGGGAAGAGACTCCAGATAAGTAAAGCATTACTGAAGAAGAAGAACAAAGTGGGAGGCCTCATACTACCTGATTTTAGAACATATTATACTGCTACAGTAGTGAAAACAGCCTGGTAGTGGTACAACAACACATACATAGACCAATGAAACAGAATTGAGAATCCAGACATAAATTCATCCACCTATGAGCAGCTTATACTTGACAAAGGCCCAAAATCTGTTAAATGGGGAAAAGACAGACTTTTTAACAAACAGTGCTGGCATAACTGGATATCCATCTGTAAAAAATGAAACAAGATCCATACTTCACACCATGTAACGAAAACTCAAAATGGATCTAAGACCTAAATATAAAATCTAAAACGATAAGATCATAAAAAAAAAAAATATGGACAATGCTGGGAGCTCTAATACATGGCATAAACAGAACACAAACCATACCTAACAATGCACAAATACCAGAAGAGAAACTACATAACCGGGAGCTCCTAAAAATCAAACACTTATGCCCATCAGAAGACTTCACCAAAAGGGTAAAAAGAGAACATGCAGGTTGGGAAAAAAATTTTGGCTACAACATATCCATTCTGGGTCTAATCTCTAAAATCTATAAGATACTGCAAAACCTGAACAACAAAAACACAAATAACCCAATTAAAAAATTGGCAAAGGCAAGAAAAAGAAATAAAGGGCATCCAGATTGGTAATGAAGAAGTTGTTGTTCATTGTTGTTAGGTGGTGTCGAGGCAGTTTCATTTCATAGTGGCCCCATGGACAAAAGAGCGAAACACTGCCCAGTCCTGGACCATCCTTACAATCGTTGTTATGCTTGAGCACATTGATGCAGCCACTGTATCAGTCCACCTTGTGGAGGGTCTTCCTCCTTATCGCTGACCCCGTATTTTACCAAGTATAATGTCCTTCTCCAGGAACTGATCCCTCCTGAAAACATGTCCAAAGTATGTAAGACGCAGTCTCCCCATCCTTGCTTCTAGGGAGCATTCTGGTTGTGCTTCTTCCAAGACAGGTTTGTTCATTCTTTTGGCAGTCCATGGTATATTCAATATTCTTTGCCAACACCACAATTCAAAGGTGTCAATTCTTCTTCAGTCTTCCTTATTCATTGTCCAGCTTTCACATACATATGATGTGACTGAAAATACCATGGCTTGGGTCAGGCACACCTTAGTCTTCAAGGTGACATCTTTGTTTTTCAACACTTTAAAGAGATCCTTTGCAGCAGATTTGCCCAATGCAATACATCTTTTGATTTCTTGACTGCTGCTTCCATGGGTGTTTATTGTGGATCCAAGTAAAATGGAATCCTTGACAATTTCAAGCTTTTCTCTGTTTATCATGATGTTGCTTATCAGCCCTGTTGTGAGGATTTTTGTTTTCTTTGTGTTGAGGTGTAACCATACTGAAGAAGTTAAACTGTCTCTATTTGCAGATAATATGATACTATACACAGAAAACTCAAAAGGCTCCAAAAGAAAACTACTGGAACTAATAGAAAGATTCAGCAGAGAAGAAGGATACAAGATAAACATACAAAAATCAGTCAGATTCCTATACCCCAATAAAGAGAACAACCAAAAGAAAACCAGAAAAATAATGTCACTTATCAGAGCCCCCCCCCCCCCAAATAAAATGCTTAGGAATAAATCTAATCAGGGATATAAAAGACCTATACAAAGGAAACAACAAAACATTACTGCAAGAAACCAAAAGAGATCTACATAAATGGAAAAACACACCATGCTCATGGATAGGTAGACTCAACATTGTGAAAATGGCAATTCTACCCAAAGCAATCTACAAACACAATGCAATCCCTATCCAAATACCAACAGCATTCTTTAAAGAGATGGAAAAACTAATATTTAACTTTATATGGAAAAAGAAAAGGCCCTGGATAAATAAAGCATTATTGAAGAAGAATAAAGTAGGCAGGCTCGCACTACTTGACCACAGAACCTACTATACAGCTATAGTAGTCAAAACAGCCTGGTACTGGTACAATGACAGATAAATTTACCAATGGAACAGAACTGAGAACCCAGATGTAAATCCATCCACCTATGGTCACCTGATCTTTGACAAGGGCCCAAAGTCCATCAAAATGGGGAAGAGATGGTCTTTTTAACAAATGGTGCTGGCGAAGCTGGATGTCCATCTGCAAAAAAAAAAAAATTAAACAGGACCCATACCTCACACTATACACAAAAAAATTAATTCAAAATGGGTCAGAGGCTTAAATATAAAATTAAAAACCACAAAAGTCATAGAAGAAAAAAATAGGATCAATGCTAGAAGCCCCAATACATGGCATTAACAGGATACAAACTGTAACTAACAACACACAAACTCCAGAAGGTTAGCCAGATAACCGAGATCTTCTAAAAATTAAACACTTACGCTCATCAAAAGACTTCACCAAAAGAGTAAAAAGAGAACCTAAAGGCTGGGGGGAAAAAAATTGCCTCTTACAAATCAGACAAAGTTCTAACCTCTAAAATTTACAGGAAAATCCAACGTCTCTGTAACAAAAAGACAAATAATCCAGTTAAAAAATGAGCAAAGGAAATGAACAGAAACTTCACCAAAGAAGACATTCAACGTGGACTGAATTGTGTCTCCACAAAGATATGTGGTAACTTGGTTAAGCCATGATTCCAGTACTGTGTGGTTGTCCTCCATTCTGTGATTGTAATTTTGTGCTAAAGAGGATTAGGGTGGGATTGTAACACCACTCAAGAAACAAAAGGAAAGCGAAGCAAGCAGAGAGTTGGGGAATTCATACCACCAAGAAAGCAGAGATGGGAGCAGAGTGTGTCCTTTGGACCTGAGGTTCCTGCACTGAGATGCTCCCAGACCAAGGGAAGACTGATGGCAAGGGCCTTCCTCCAGAGTCAACAGAGAGAGAAATCCTTCCCCTGGAGCTGTCGCCCTGAATTCGGACTTCTAGCCTCTTAGGCTGTGAGACAATAAAATTCTCTTTATTAATGCCATCCACTTGTGGTATTGCTGTTAGAGCAGCACTGGATGACTAAGATACTAGCTATTACAGAAATGCAAATCAAAACCACAATGAGATATCATCTCATAAGAGCATTAATGGCACAAATAAAAAAAAAAAAAAAAAAACAGAAAATAACAATGTTGGAGAGACTCCCAAGAGATTGGAACTATTCTGCACTACTGGTGGGAATGCAAAATGGTACAACTACTTTTGAAAATGATATGCTGCTTCCTTAGAAAGCTAGAAATAGAAATACCATATGATCCAGCAGTCCTACTCTTAGGAATATATCCTAGAGAAATAAGAGCCATCACACGAATAGACATATGCACACCCATGTTCACTGCAGCATTGCTCACAATAGTAAAAAGATGGAAACAACCTGGATGCCCATCAAGAGATGAATGGATAAACAAACTACGGTACATATACACAATGGAGTACTACGCAATGATAAAGAACAGTGATGAACCTGCAAAGCATCTCACAAGATGGATGAACCTGGAGGGCATTATGCTGACTGAAATAAGTCAGTCACAAAAGGACAAATATTGTATGAGACCACTACTATGAAAACTCATGAAAAGGTTAATACACAAAGAGAAACAATCTTTGATGGTTAGGAGGAAGGGGAGGGGTGGGGTTGAGAAAATACTAAGTAGATAATAGGTAAGTGGTACACAGTACTGGGGAATCCAGCACAACTTGTACAAGGCAAGGTCATGGAAGCTCCAACAACACATTCAAACTTCCTGAGGGACAGAATTACTGGGCTGAGGGCTGTGGGGACCATGGACTTAGGAAACATCTAACTCAGTTGCCGTAACATAGTTTATAAAGAAAATGTTCTACATTCTACTTTGGCGAGTAACGTCTGGGTCTTAAGAGCCTGTAAGCAGCCATCTAAGATACTTCACTAGTCTCACCCCTTCAGAAGTAAGGGAGAATGAAGAAAACTAAAGACAAGTGAAAGATTAGTCCAAAGGAACAATGGACCACACCAGACTAAGTCCAGAGCAAACTAGATGGTGCCTGGCTACCACTGCGGACTGCTCTAACAAGAATCACAATGGGGAGTCCTAGACAGAGCTGGAGAAAAATGTAGAAAAAACTCCAACTCAAAAAAAAAAAGACCAGACTTACTGGCCTCACAGAGGCTGAAGAAACCCCAAGAGTATGGCTCCAGGATACCCTTTCAACTCAGTAATAAAGTCACTCTTGAGGTTCACCCTTCATCCAAAGATTAGACGGGCCCATAAAACAAAATGAGACTAAAGGGGCACACCAGCCCAGGGGCAAGGACTAGAAGGCAGAAGGGGACAGGAAAGCTGGTAATAGGAACCCAAGTTTGAGAAGGGAGTGTGTTGACATGTCATGATTGTCAACCAATGTCATAAAAACAATATGTGTACTAACTGTTTAATGAGAAGCTAGTTTGTTCTGTAAACCTTCATCTAAGGTACAGTAAAAAAAAAAAAAAACAGATAAGAAAAATTAAAAAATGCGCCAAGGATATGAACAGACACTTAACCAAAGAAGACATTCAGGTGGCTAACAGATACATGAGGAAATGCTCATGAACATAAGCCATCGGAGAAATGCAAACCAAAACTACAATGAAATACCATCTCACCCCAACAAGGCTAGCACTAATCCAAAAAACACAAAATAATAAATGTTGGAGAGGCTGTGGAGGCACAAGAACACTTATACACTGCTGGTGGGAATGTCAAATGGTACAACCACTTTGGAAATCGATTTGGCGCTTCCTTAAAAAGCTAGAAATAGAAGTACCATATGATCCAGCAATCCCACTCCTTGGTATATATCCTAGAGAAATAAGAGCTGTCACACTAATAAATATATGTACACCTATGTTCGTTGCAGCATTGTTCACAATAGCAAAAAGATGGAAACAACCTAGGTGCCCATCAATGGACGAATGGATAAACAAATTATGGTACATACACACAATGAAATCCTATGCAACAATAAAGAACAGTGATGAATCCTCAAAACATCTCACAACATGGATGAATCTGGAAGGCATTATGCTGAGTGAAATTAGTCACAAAAGGACAAATAATATATGAGACCACTATTATAAGAACTCAAGAAAAGGTTTAAACACAGAAGAAAACATTCTCTGATGTTATGAGGGTGGGGAGGGAGGGAGTGGGAAAATCACTAAACAGATAGTAGACAAGATTATTTTAGGTGAAGGGAAGGACAACACACAAAACAGAAGAAATCAGCATAACTGGACTAAAACAAAAATGAAGAAGTTTCCTGAACACAAACAAATACTTTGAGGGACAGAGTAATAGGGGTTGTGGTCTGGGGACCATGGTTTCAGGGGACATCTAGGTCAACTGGCATAAAAAAGTTTATTAAGAAAATGTTCTGCATCCCACTTTGGTGAGTCACGTCTGGGGTCTTAAAAGTTAGCAAGCAGCCATCTAAGATGCATCAGTTGGTCCCAATCCACTTGGAGCAAAGGAGAATGAAGACTGAAAACACAAAGAAAATATTAGCCCAAGAGTTCCATCCTTTGCAACAACCAACGAGATCATCATAGCTCTTTAGCCACATCATAGTACAGAACGGTCGTCCACCACCACCACCTTGCCCCAGGGTTGAGGGCTTTTACTTAAGGCTTGCCTTGCCTTGGGCTAAATCTGGACCACGGCTTAGATGCTCAGGTCCCCATAATCCTCTTTCATCTCCGGAAAAATTTCTCCTGAAAAAAGCAAGGGACTACAACTACTGTCAAAGTCCTGCCATTGTCTCTGTGTCAAGCATATGTCGTTCCTTCAAGTTTTCAACTCCAGACCCTGGAAAATGTTGCCAGCAGCACTTTCAGCTGCTTCCCTTTAGCTAATCTTGCTGTCCCCAGATCCAACTGACGTGTGCCAGGTGATGAATTTCTTTTCACAGCAGCACTTCAATGAACTGAAAAAAGACCTTCCTCTCCCTCCCCCCCCCCCCAAATCAACCTGAAGCTTCCATTGACAGCTCTTCCTGAGGTTGAACTCATAACTGAACTCTGATCCTCCTACCATCATCCTGCCTTCATGTTAGACACTAACAACACTTTTCTTCTGCACCTGCCACGATGTCTGGTGCTTTGAGCCTCCCTCAAGTCTTCATTCATTGGATTTAGTTAGGTTGAATGCAAATGAAACGTAAGTCCTTTCCTGCCACCATATCACAGAGCAAAATCTCTAGGGGCATATGTACAGAAGGGCTACGCACTCAACAGCCAAGAAGGACCCGGCATCCATAAAGAAGGGAAATGGTCCTGGTGAAGATTACAGGGAATAGGATCTCACATGGCCTGCCTAATAAGGGAGATTTAGGTGTTCTTCTAGCCATTGGGAGCCCTGGTGGCACAGCAGTTAATAGCTTGGCTGCTAACCAAAAGGTCGGCAATTTGAGTCCCTCTGCTGCTCCTTGGAAACCCCATGGGGCAGCTCTAATCTGTCCTATAGGGTCCCTACGAGTCAGAATCGACTTGACAGCAACTGCTTTGGTTTGATTTCTAGCCATTGATGCATGAGTGAAATAGGAATTCAGTCTTGTCATATTTTCTAGCTTTGGGGCAACTCAAAATTACAAATGTGGGTAACAAAAACATGCAACAAAAGATGTGCAGAAGAACATTTTTCAATTTTGACTGATAGAGGGAATCCAAAATTTTATGGAAAATATCTACCACAAAACTAGGTGACAAAGTATCCCCAGTGAGCCCCAAAATATGAATAGATGTGAACAGATCATGGACAACAACAAAACCTAATGATATCAATATCTGCTTGAGAGAAAGTAGAATTATAACAGAGCTCCTGATGGTCCAGAAAGCAGGGGAACCCCAACATCACCAACAGGAGAAGAGAATCAATCTGAGGCAGCTTCTGAAAATATGAGAATGTTTCCAAGCTCCAGTTTAAAACAAGGCTCCCTACTGAGAAGAGGCTTTTGTGAGTAGAATCAAAATTAAGAAGGATGGGAACAGTAAGGTCCAGATCAAGGTGGAGCAGAAGATATAGCTCTTGTAAGTTTTGGTCACTTCATGCAAAGAACTGAAGAGGGAGCTTTAGAGCCATGGAGCTAGAAGATCTTATGACTCCTATTTTTCCTAAAATAGAAGCAAAGTGTTTTTCACTTAACTTGAGCAAAGGAAAATAATTGCAGTCAAAGGTTATTTGACTCCTCATACAAGGCTATTACAAAAAGAGAGAATGTGAAATAGAATAGTACCCCTGTAGACAATGAAAGCACATCAAACAGACATGTCCACAAAAAGATGAAAACTACAGCCTAATATTCCAAGAGAGGTTAAATAATTTTAGAAAATAACAGAAGCTATAAAAGGACAGGGCACTGTTTCATTCTGTTGTACATAGGGTCACTATGAGTTGGAACCAAATCGATGACACTTATCAACAACATAAAAGCATAAATCACATTTAGAAAAATTTAGAAATGAGGATAATTGGATACTAGGGAGATTTGAAAAGAGAAGTGGCAGAATTTAGATGAAAATGAGAAAAGAAAATTACTTTAGAAATGAGTTTCAGAATTGACTACGTGGAATACAAGAGAAAATAAACACAATGGATGATGCTTAAGAGAAACCGAAGATAGAAACAATGACATTTTTTAAAAGTGAAAAAGAAAGGTAGAGTTGAAAGGAAAATGAAAAGTGATTAAAAAAAGATTCAACATGCATATAATAGGAGTCTCTGAGGGAAAACAAAAAAGTAATGGAATATAACAATAAAAACTACAAATCAAGAAAAATTTTCTGAAATTAAAAAAAAAATCAAAACGTCATAGGAAAAGAACACATTGCATATTTTGGAATACTGACTCAGTACGGAGGAGCACTGGTAGTGCAATGGTTAGCTGCTGAGTTCGTTCAAACCCACCAGCCACTCTGAGGGAGAAAGATGTGGCAGTCTGCTTCTGTAAGGACTTACTGCCGTGGAACCCCTATGGGGCAGTTCTACTCTGTCCAATAGGGTTGCTGTGAGTCAGATCAACTCAACAGCAACAGGTTTGGCTTTTTTGTTGTTGTTTGCTATCAACTGTAAGATTAAAAAAAGAAAATAGTTGTTATACAGTTGATTCTGACTCACGGAAACCCCACGTGTGTCAGAATAGAGCTGTGCTCCACAGGGCTTTCAATGGATGATTTTTCAGGAGATTGTCAGGACTTTCTTCCAAGGCACCTCTCAGTGGACTCGAACCGTCAACCATTTGGTTAGCAGCCGAACATCTTAACCTTTGTACCACCCAGGGACTCCAAACTAAAAGATATTTCTGGTAAGACAATTTGATTTAAAATGTAAAGAAAAACATCCTCAGGGCCTTTGGGCAAAATGATCAAGTCATATATAAAGAGAAGGAACTCGGGACTCTGGCTGTATCATAGGATTCTGGGTGTATATTAGAATTCTGACAGTATTTTAGATTTTTGGCTGTATTTTAGGATTCCGGCTGTATCTCAGGATCCTGGCTGTACTTTAGTACTCTGGCTGTGTCTTAGAATTCTGGCTGTGTCTTAGGATTCTGGCTGTATCTTAGGATTCTGGCTGTATCTTAGGATTCTGGCTGTATTTTAGGACTCTGGTTGTTTCTTAGGTTGGGTTGCCCAAGAGCAGACACTGAGACAGATTAGTGTGCACAGTGAGAAATTAAAGGATGTAGGATTGGGCATAAGGATGAAATGAACTGAAATCGAGTCACAACAAGGACCTCAGCTCATCCCACACATATTGTGGAGTTGACAGAGTGGTCTCACATTGAGGCAAGGGGGCAGGCCTATCTCCCCACCTCTAAACTGGCTACTCATTGGATGTGGGTCATGTCCAGGGAGAGGACATGTCCTGAGGTGAGATGCCTCTCTTTGGCAGAGGGCAATTTCTAGACAGGGCATCAACTGAAAGTGACCAGTGGCCAATACTTCCACCAGCTGGAGGAATGGCTGCCTTGGTCCTTAAAGGGGCCCCGGTGGTATACCACAGCATCCACCACAAATTGTCCTCAGACTTCTGACAGCGATGGTTTATGCCAGAAGAAAATGAAGTAATATACTCCAGATGCTCCAGGAAAGAAAATGGGAGCCAAATCAATAGCCAAAAGGCGGGGGGGTGGGGGGGGGGTGGAGAGGGGAGATCGTAGGGTTATCATACAGTGCAATTAATACAACATGGTCTATCACTCGTCTGTCAGTTTGCTCTACCATGGTGGCTTCAATGTTGCAACAATGCTGAAAGCCACTGGTATTTCCAATATCAGCAGGGTCACATAACCAATTGCCGACACGAGTTTCATTTGAATCCTAATTTAAACAAACATGCACACTTATAAAACAATTAGGGAACTGAAAACACTGATATTTGATGGTATTATTGGGATATTATTGAAATTATTGGAATTTTTTAAAGTGTGAGATGATATTGTGATTATGGATTTTTAAAAGCTCTTATCTTTTAGTGATGCATTTTTGAAATAGTTACAGATGAAATGATATGATGTGTGGAATTTGCTTCAAAAAGAACCTGACTGTGGGTTGGTTGGTAGAGGTGTAGATAAAACAAATTTGGCCATGAGTTGATATTTGTTGAAGCTGGGTAATGGGAGTTCATTATAATATTCTTGCAAGTTTTGTAAAGCTCAAAAATTTCTATCATTAATAAAAAATTTTAAAAAACAATCAAACAAACTACTGGGGAGAAAAACATCTGTGTACCAACTGTAGCCAGTTGGATAGAAGTTTGTGATCTTTGGTCTACACACATAAAATGGCTTGGAAAAATGAATTAACCTATCCCATTGGATTTATTAAACATTTAGTATGTGCAAATCCTTGTTAAATGTGGATTAACCCTAATTCTCTTCCATAAATTTTTCAACTCTGAACAGGTACTAAAATTATTAGTAAAAAGTTACATTTTAAATACCTATTAAAATGAATGTGGAGCCCTAGTGGCGCAGTGATTAAGAGCTTGGCTGCTAAGTAAAATTCTCCAGTTCGAATCCACCAGCCACTCCTTGGAAACCCTATGGGGCAGTTCTACTCTATCCTATAGGGTCACTATGAGTTGGGATGGACTCGACAGCAATGAATTTATTCAACTGAATTAAAGTGCGCCTTTGGGGAACAAAAACATACAGGTCCAAGTTAACACAAGTTTGTAAAGTTTGCTGGGAAGATGATTTCAGGGAAGTAAGAGTTAGAGAAGGCAAAAACGCATGAAGAAAAGAGTAAGAGAAAATTGAACCGCTTAATTAGAAATGTATTGGGTATTTTCCATTTGCCCTCCAGATTCACTCTCCATCTTTCTATTTGTCCAAGGACGCCAACTGTATGAAATACACTTCGGCTCCCTTGTGCCTCTGGCTTCCGAGTGGCTCTGCCATTGGGAAGCACTGGCAGGAATCTGAGGAAGAGACAAGAGGCACTCAGGGTATCTTCCTGAGTCCTTCTGTGCATGGTCACTACAGGCTGGCTACACTCCTCCATCCAAGGTCACAGTTGCTATCAAGCCTGTGATGTGGACTGTGAATGTCACTCACCTAAGGCAAAAGGAACACTCAGAGAAAGCAGTTAACATGACTGTAGGCTAAGGACACGGCCTGGTGTCAACTCTCCAATTCATCCCCGTGGTCAGCTATCTCCCATTCACACAGCAAGCCCCACTGTGACCCTCCTTCCAGTCTCAGCTTTTAGTTATAAATATTAAAATAGCTCATAAAAAAAAGTAGCTGGGACAACTGAGGGAGTGACTGTGTTTGAAAATTTAAAAGTCATTGAAACAAAGGGCTTCATAAGACTTATAAGAACACAAGCCATAATAACAAGGAAAAGAATCCATTTAATGCAAAGGGTTCCAGGAATCATCCAGGGTCAGAGTCATAAAAGACCATTTACTTAAGAGATTTGAGGATGGCCCCAAAGATATGAACATGTTTCTTGTCCAGAAAAATTTGCTCCATGTTTTACAAGTCCATGATTCTTGAACTTCAGCTATATAATGTACGTATTTTTACTTCATCCCTTCTTGCTCTTCGAGGTATTTCATAATAGCTACCATTGAGAACAGATACAAATTGATATCAAAAGACTCCTTAATCACTATGACTCTCCATTACCGGGCAAAGCCCTTGCAGCTGGGTGAAGTCACAACACAGAGCTCTGCTCAGCTTGAGGACACCTGAGAAACAGCTTTACCTTGTGGGAACCAAAGAACGCAAAAATCCAATGGAATCAGTCCCATGGCATTAGTTACCACCACCCCATAAAAAATTGATATTATTTGATCTAACTTCTTAATTAGGAATAGAGTTATTGGAAATACATACATTATTTCAGATTAACTTGTACAGGGCAAGGTTATAGAAGCTCCATGAACATCCAAACTCCCTGAGGGACCGAATTGCTGAGCTGAAGCCTGTGGGGACCATGGTCTCGGGGAATACCTGGTTCAACTGGCATAACATAGTTTATAAAGAAAATGTTCTACATTTTACTTTACCGAGTAGCATCTGGGGGTCTTAAAAGCCTGTGAGTGGTCATCTAGGATACTCCACTGGTCTCACCCCTTCGGGAACAAGGAAGAATGAAGAAAACTAAAGTTACAAAGGAAAGATTAGTCCAAAGGACTAATGGACAACAACTACCGCAGCCTCCACCAGACCGAGTCCAGAACAACTAGATGGTGCCCAGCCACCACCACTGACTGCTCTGACAGGGATCACAATAAAGGGTCCCAGACAGAGCTAGAGAAAAATGTAGAATAAAATTCTAACTCAAAAACAAAGAACAGACTTGCTGGCCTGACAGAGGCTGGAGAAGCCCTGAGAGTATGGCCCCCGGACACCCTTTCAGCTCAGTAATGAAGTCACTCCTGAGGTTCACCCTTCAGCCAAAGATTGGACAGGCCCATAAAACACAACAAGACTAAAGAGGCATGCCAGGCCAAGGGCAAAGGCTAGAAGGTAGGAGGGAATAGGAAAGGTGGTAACAGGGAACCCAAGGTTGAAAAGGGGGAGTGTTGACATGTCCGGGGTTGTTAACCAATGTCATAAAACAATATGTGTACTAAATGTTTAACAAGAAACTAATTTGTTCTGTATACTTTCATCTGAAGTACAATTTAAAAAAAATTATTTCAGATTACATCAAGGATCAGGATCACTAAGTTCCAGATATAATTTTTAAAATACAAATAATAAAGCAGGTCTATATAAAATATATGGGGGCAGTGATGGTTTAATGTTAGAATTCTCATCTTCCATGTGGGAGACCTAGGCTTGATTCCCAGCTAATTCACCTCATGGATAGCCACCACCTGGTCTGTCAGTAGAGGCTTGCTTGTTGCTATGATGCTGAACAGGTTTCAGCAGAGCTTCCAGACTAAAACGGACTATGAAGAAAGGCCTGGGAAGCTACTTCTGAAAATCAGTCAATGAAAACCCAATAGACCCAATAGATCACAACGGTCTGATCCAAAACTGATCATGGGAATGGTGCAAGACCAGGCAGCACTTCCTTCCATTGTACATTGGGTTGCCAAGAGTTAGGGGCCAACTCTCTCTATGGCAACCAAGAACAACAACAGGCAAAGTATGTCATCTGCAAACTATATGGTATTATTTGGTCAAATATGCTAATTGGTATACTCTACTGAGTTCTACCTCAGGGATTTCCAACAAAAAAAGGAGTGGTAACATCTTTTCTCATTTCTTTGATGTTGGAACACATCGAACTCCAACTCCCAGAAGAGTTGTACATAAATTCCATGTAGTCTTGTTTTTGTTAAAAGTAATTTTATCTTAAAAATGTATCTCCCCCTAAGATTTAAAGATAACTTAAGATAAATATTATTACTACTGGTATATTATCTGCATGCTAGAAGTCTAGAAAGTCCAACCTAAATGTCATGGCCATACTTACATGTCTGCTATTAATAACCATCAGATTACATAGGTAATTTGCAACCCCCACATCCTCTGTGTAATGTAAATATACCTATATTTTCTCATCTCTTATTTTATTAAGTTCCCCTTGTGAAATGTCAAACCTTTAATACTACTGATTCTACATCCTAATATCTCCTGTATGTGGGCCCTTCACTCCATTAACACTGCTTCTGTCTCTCATCATGACTTACTTAGATCATTACAGTAGTTCCCCAATGTCCTCAACTCTTTGGCTGTTTCTCTTAATCTTTCCTTTATACTTATGCCAAAACAACCTTACTAAAATATGAGTCCTATTATGTCATTCCCCTATTGATATTTTATACAGCATAAAAAATCCCCCCTCCCACATCCTATAGCAATTCAAGGTACTTGCTATTCACAGAATGCCCACGTTTACACTCACTGTTGAGTTTTTGATTAATTGGTGCTCTCTGCCTCAAATGTCATGGCCCATCTTGTTTTCCTGAAACATGTCTATTTGTCCTTTTATATTCAGCTCAAACATCATCCTCTCTGTGCCCTCTCCATGTCCCACTGCCCTGGTCCCCACCCCCACTATACCAAAGAAAAGTTGATCATTTCTTCCTTGTCACAGACTTGTCCTACTTATGCCTATACTGTCACACATTTCCAATGCTGTACTTTCATTTCTTGTTTATTTACCTGATCTTTGTGAGCTCCAGTGCCTGGAATAGCACCTGAGAGATACTTAATAAATATTAACTGAGTAAGTAATTAAAGTGCTAAATTGCTCAGTAATTACGGGATTTAGATGGAATTGTAAACATCCCCCAAATCTATTGATTATCAACCTTCCATGAAGACCTTATAAAATAAAATATAAAAAGAAACATTTTGAGATAGATAGATATGTAATTCTAGAGCTAGTACAAAATTGTCACATTTATAAATGAAAAGAGGCATAATTGAATAGGCTACGCTGTAATCTCCACATTATTTTTCATTCATTTAAAGTCCAGTATGAGTCATCTTGTGGCTACGCTGTGACAGGAAAGAGACAGATGAAGAAGATAAACCAGCTCTCAACTGCCTCATGCCACAGCTCGAAGTGACACGTGTCACTCCCACTCATATTCTAGTAACTAAAACTAGTATCGTGGCTTCAGTCTAACTGCATGCAAGGCTGGGTTATCTAGGAAAACAGTTAGGTATATGATGTTGCCCCACAGGTATCATGTGTTATTTGAAAGGAGAGTTAATTTTCTTAGATTTCATTTACTTAATATTTTAATTGTGTATATTTTTACTGTGTAGATCTAGGAACTATGCAAAACCCTGCTGTTGCTGTTAGTTGCCATCAGGTAGGCTCTGACTCAAGGTGACCCTATGTACAACATAATGAAACCTTGCCTGGTCCTATACCATCTTCTTAATCACTGGCATGTTTGAATGCATTGCTGCAACAATTGTGTAGTGCCTTCCAACCTAAGGGGGCTCATCTTCCAGCATTATATTGAATAATTTTCTGTTGTGAACCATAGGGTTTCGTTGGCTACTTTTTAAAAGTAGATTCCCCAGGCCTTTCTTCTCAGACTGTCTTAATCTGAAAGCTCTGCTGAAACCTGTCCACCATGGGTGCCCCTGCTTGTATCTGAAATACTGTTGGCATAGCTTCCAGCACTGTAGCAATACACAAGCCACCACAGTATGACAAACTGACAGATGGGTGGTAGATGCTAGATCCTAGGGAGATATGAAAAGTATAAGAATCACTCCATGCCCTCAAGAAGAATGTGGTAGCCTGCCCCACCCCTCCCCCACCAGAGAGTGCATGCTCAACCCCTGGCTGCCTGCCCAGCCCCTCCCATGCCAGGGAAGTTCCTTCATGACCCCCAGCGGCATGTCCTTCCCCTCGTCCACCCAGGAGAGATCCTGTGTGACCCCCCAGCAGCCCGTCCTGCCCCTTCCCTGCAGGAGCAAGCACCTGTATGAACCCTGATCACCCCCCTTCCTCCACTGGAGAGAGCACCTGCACACCCCCCAACCACCTACCTACCCCTCTCTTATCACAGAAAGCTCATGCATGCCCCCTGGCCAGCTACTCCCAATGGAAGGAGCATCTCAGTCCCCCACCAGATACCCGCCTTGCGCCTTGCCTGTCGCCTACCCACCTGGTGAGCAACTGTGAGCATTGCCATACGGTTGGACAGCACCCAACCAGTACACCCTCAGCTGCCTCACACATACAGTGAATAGCGAGGTCTCACCCTGCCCATCGTTGTCCCGTCCAACTGGAGCAGGAAGTGAACACCCCTGTGCTGCCAGATGAGCAGTCACTGAAGCACACCTGACCTACCCACATAATAAATCAAAACAAAAATATCGAAAATAAATACAACAGTATTTTAATGCGTTGGTGACAGCAGATGACACCAAATCATATAAAGAAACACGATGGCTCAACCAAATGACCAGAATAAAAGGGCAGAAAATCTTCCTGAGAAGAGATGGTAATGGAACTGCCTGATAAGGAATTCAAAAGGTTCCTCAAAGAGATCAAGGGAAACACAGAGAAAACCCTAACAGAATTCAGGAAAACAATATAAGAACAAAATGAGAAATTAAATAGACAATCAGAAATCTTACAGAAACAGAAGCTATAAACCCAGAAGATTAACAACAAAATATCAAAAATAGATAACTCAATGGAAGGACACAGAAGTAGAAATGAAACAATGGAAGAAAGAATTAGCAAAATAGAGGACAAATCCCTTGATACTAATTTGTTTGAGGATCAGTCAGAAAAAAACAATGAAAAAAATATGAAGAAAGCCCAAGTGGGACACTATAAAGAGGAATAATTTATGTGTGATGGGAATCCCAGAACCGGGGGAGACAAAAAAAACACAGAGATAATATTTGAAGATTTACTGGAAGAAAATTTCCCCAATAACGTGAAAGAGAAGAAGAGATCCATCCAAGAAACTCAACATGACCCATACAGGACAGACCCCAAAAGAAAATCACCAAGACATAACACAATCAAACTTCCCAAGCCCATAAAGAAAGAAAGAATTCTGAAAGCAGCTCAGGAAAAAACAAAATATCACCTACAGAGGGATTTCAATAAGAATAAGCTCTGATTTCTTAGCAGAGGTCATGCAGGCCTTTTGGTTCTATATCCTAGCATGGTGAGTAGTATCTGGGGTCTTGAAAGCTTGTGAGTGGCCATCCAAGATAAAACTATTGGTCTCTACTCATCCGGAGCAAAAGAGAAAGAAGAAAACCAAGGACTAGAAGAAGAAACTAGTCTACAGGACAAAAGTCTACACAAACCATGACCTCATCTACCCTGAGATCAAAAGAACTAGATGGTGCCCAGCTACCACTACCAATCATTCTAATCAGGTCCAAAATAACAACAGAAGGGGGGAAAAACGTGGAACAGAACTTCAACTTGCTTGGAAAAAAAAAAAAAAAAAACAGGCCTACTACATTGGAGGACTTCCCCAGACTATTGCCCTGAGATACTCTTCAAACTTTGGACTAAAACTAACCCCTGAGGTCACCTTGCAGCTAAATAACACATTAGCTCAAAAAATAATGTATGCCACTCATGAGTACTGTGTTCCTTTTAACAATCACCTATACCAGATTGAATGCTCAACAATCACTTTAAAACAAAAATGAGAACGTAAGGCAGCAGGGAAACTAGATTAATAGAAACAGAACAACCAGACTGAGAGTAATGAGAATGTTCATGCATTGTGAAGAATGTAACCAATGTCACTGAATGACTTGTGTAGAAATTGTTGAATGGAAACCTAAGCTGCTGTGTAAACCTTCACCAAATACATAATAAAATACTATTTAGAAAGAAAAAAATTCCCCAAAGAATCTTAATTTGCTACAGAAAGAAGTCACTGTCTCTTAATTTGCCATGAAAAGGCAGACAGCTATTTAACAGAAAAAAAGAAAAAAAATGACATATTGACTATAGCATTAAAAAGGGGCCCTGGTGATGCAATGGTTAAGCACTCAGCTGCCAGCTGAAAGTTTGGCAGTTCAAACCCACCAAAGGCTCCGTAGGAGAAAAGACCTGGCGATTGGCTCCTGTAAAGATTACAGCCTAGGAAACCCTATGGAGCAGTTCTACTCTGTCCTGTAGGGTTGCTATGAGTCGGAATCAACTTGCTAGCACACAACAATAACAACGACCTACAATTAAAATAATCAGGCTTCACAGTGGTTGATATAAATTATCAAATCATATCATTTTTGATGAAGCCAACTGATTCTTTTACAGCTGATCAAAAGTAGGGACGAAAATACCAGAACAACAAATTTGCATTTCATAGTTTTTGTCAAACAGCACAGTGAGAAGTAGTGGTTAGCCAAGGTGGGAATTATGTCATCAGCCAATTAAGATATTTCTGGTTCCTTACCACGGTTTCCCCTGAATTACCTCTTTTGGTCATAGTTTTACCAACTGCATTAGGTAACAGCAAGCTACTAATGTCCACGTGTTTTGTGTATGCTTCAGTTATATGAGTACATAATACAGAAAGTGGACAAAAAAAAAAAAAGATAAATTACATCAAAAAGGCAAAATTCCCATTAAGATTCTGTTTAGGAATGCCTTGATTTAGCGCTGTCTAATCAATAATTTTTTAATCAATCAAGTCCATACACTTGTCAGCTTGTTATTGAGACAGTTTGATTTAAAAGAAAGCGGATGGACTTTGGAGCCAGACCATGCTTCCACTTCCTTTACTTGTAGGCTACAAGACACTGGAAACTCACTTCACCTATCTAAGCCACCATTATTTCATAGGAATTTGGGGTTAATTTAAAAAAAAAAAAAAAACCCATGGCTCTCGAGTTGATTCTGACCCATAGCAACCTTAAAGGACAGAGTAGAACCGCCCCGTAGGCTTTCGAAGGAGCAGCTGGTGGATTCAAACTGCCGACTTTTTGGTTAGCAGCCGAGCTCTTCTCTTAATCACTACTCCACCAGGGTAGATGTTGTAAAAAAAAGAAGCAAAATGAGAACTACATATATTGTCTCTACTCTGTCCTATAGGGTTGCTATGAGTCGGAACACAATGAGGCCCGGAATTCAATACAGGCTCATTTAATGTTAATTTTCCTTCCTCACTTTTTTATGGATTTGATCACCTTTCTGTAAGTCAGTCAGTCAGAAAAAAAGAGAAATCTTTTTTTCACCAGCCCATAGTGCATGGTTACTCATATTAAGTGAACCTATCAAATGCCATAACCACAGTGGTACTGCCAGAAATTCAGGCAAAAGATGTGAGGCCCCAGGACTCTGCCCAGAAGAAATTTTGTAAAAGATAAGAATTTCTAATGGAGATCTGATCACATAATTCCCTGTAGTCTGAGACAAGTTTAGATACAAAGTATTAAAATTCTCACATAGGAAAATCACAGTTTGAAATTTACTTATTTCAACATTTGGACATATAAAAGGCATAAAACTCAACTAAGGAAAGCTGTAATTATTAATAAAGGGACGAATAATTAATACGTGGGTTGGGGTTGCATAGTTGTAAGTAGGGCAAAGGGGCTGCAGTGCCAAGTTCCTCCAGAAGCTGGATTTGCCCAACTTAACAGAAATTTGCTGACAGTGGCCAAGCTCTTTGCCGTTGGAAAGAGGTTAACAGGGGAGAAGGTGGGGAGGGGGTGTGAAGAAGACTCCTCCACGGTGTTTTCCAATGAACCCAACACACTGTCCCTCTCACATTTATTGCCAGTGGCTTGCACATTCATATTGGGCAGTACTATTACGCCAGTACTAAGAC
Organism: Elephas maximus indicus; assembly: GCF_024166365.1. NCBI lineage: Eukaryota > Metazoa > Chordata > Mammalia > Proboscidea > Elephantidae > Elephas > Elephas maximus. The sequence continues at coordinate 10,176,126 of NC_064839.1, read as the reverse complement.
ATAAGTTGTTGTTGTTGTTAGCTGACATTGAGTCAGGGCCCTCTTCGTGGCATCCTCACGCACGATGGAAGGAAACGCTGCCTGGTCCTGTGCCATTCCCATTATCGGTTGCAGAACAGACCATCGGGATCCATAGGGTTTTCACTGGCTGGTTTTAGGAAGTAGATCACAAGACCTTTCTTCCTAGTCCATCCTAGATCAGAAGCTCCACTGAAGCCTATTCAGCATCATAGCGACACACAAGCCTCCGACAAGTGGGGAGTGGCTGCGCATGAGGTGTGTTGACCAGGAATCCAACCCAAGCCTCCTGCATGGAAGGCGAGAATTCTACCCCGGAACCACCGATGCCCTCACAATGGGTGTCGATCTCACAGGGCTCTTGAGGGAACCCAATTATGAGCTCTGAACACACTTTGGGGGAGATAGAAAAAAAGTCCCAAGCTCTGAACTTCCAAATTCATTTCATCGCAGAGTCTTCTAAAAGAGCGCTGCCCCAAGAGATTGTAATCACCTAGCACTCAAAGGCCAAAACCCAGGAAATCGGCACACCCTCACCACACATGCAAGATCTATGGCCGTGTCTAAGATGGAAATGACTGTGGATAATGGTGACCTACAGTGTCCTCTAGTGTGCCAGCCCTGCCTCTTCTACTGTCCATGGAGCTCTACAAGGAGCTGTGTCTTAGACCCATTGTTCTCCAGCCTGGTGGTGGGCCTGCCCTGAGGCCTCACCGTGTTTGGACCTTGATCTCTAGAAACGTGTGGCACCCTGTCTGCATTACCCAGTGTCCCAGCCCTGCCTGAATTTGCTGTCACTCCACCTCAGTGCCCAGGGAATTCCAAGAACAAAAATTCACTGTGGACCCAAGGGGCCATAGTAAGTACAGGCAGTCTCCAACTTACAATGCATTGGAGTCAGGGGGAGCTGCATGTGCAATCTTCCTTTTTTTTTTTTAACACCTTATCATTAATTTACACTTTATCATTTGCAATATGTACTATATACAATGTTGCAGCTCCTAATTCACTGATATCATCATCATTCTCAGATGTTCCCTTGCAGATATTCAGTGTTATGATTTATTGTTCAAAACACTGCTGTATGGCAGGCTATGGCCTGCCCTACGGTGAAGTCGGTGTTGGAGTCGTAAGGGATGGAAAGTCAGGCATTTTCAGCTCTAACGACATACACCAATTGAACTGCACAGGCGCCTGACAGCTGTAACAACTCCGTCTTCATTGTTTTGTTAGGCCACTGAGGCCGACTTCCTGGTAGAGCAGGCCTACGACTCGATCTTGTTCAGTGCTCTGCACCCATAGGATGCATCAGTTGTTAATTTGAAGCCAAGTTGTTGAAGTTTCTCTAACTGTAAAACCCGCACTGCTTATACAGCCAACAATATACTATATAGCAGGCTTGTTATTACCAGAGCTATTACCGCAACTGACAAAATGCCAGCGTCATCCAACTCTTTGCCATCGCCGGAGTAAATTTTTATGATTTGTGTATTTTTTTAATGTATGTATGCATGTATTTAAATATACCTGTATGTTTGTATGTAACGTTTCCAACCCCCAAAGACAAAGCTTGGACTTATACTATTAATAAAAGGTAATAATAATGAAAACTAAAAACAAAAAGGTATTCAACTTATGTCAGAACCAACTTATGATGGAGTTGTCACAACAGAACCCTGTCATAAATCAGGGACGGGGTGGGTTACCCAGTAAGCAAGATAGGCACAGGCTTATGTGTGCACACTTACTAGTCTGTAGTGCACAATTTCACATGTTTTTCACCTCATGATGCTGTAAAAAACATGTGCAATTGTGCAAAATGGATTAATAAGTACACATAAGTAAGACCCATGTGGTGAAAAAATATGTGAAATTGTGCACTACAGATTAGCAAGTAAGCACAACCATGTACTTACCTTGCTTACTGGGTAATCTGTCCTTGTCAGGGACTGTAAATTTGAAAAGAAGATTTGATTCTGTAGGAAGGTGCTGTGGGGTTGGGAGACAGACAGATGCCAGCCATACCTAGAAGCAGAATCATTGATATGGTGAACAAATGTGAAACTGGTTACTGCAGATGGTAAGCAATGTAAGCACCGTGCTTACCTCACCTATTGGATAATCCATCTGTGGTCAGGGATACCTGTAGTCCCAGGGAAGAGAAAGGACATACCTTTGTCATTAAAGAATGGGAAGTATTAGGGTAATAGGAAGGAAATGGTGATGTTTCTGGGGATTATTTTGAGTGTAGTTAATTATTTGCAATTTAGGCTTATTCTGCTAAGTGCTGTGGCTTTAAGAATGGTCTCAGGTGTCAGTCAACTGCCATGAAGATAAAAGAATGTATGACCTTGTGTACACAAAGGATTTGTTTTAAGCACGGGCTGCCAGATGGGCAAGATGAATGTGGCTCTCCATCCCTAAGTGTTTGTCGCAGCAATCAGGATGTGCAAAGGTCGACATGGACTCTGAGAAAGCCCAGCAAAGATACGTACCTGGTGAAGAAACACCACAGATTCTGTGATCCACTGCTCAATCTTTGCACTGACACAGAACAGAAAACTACTGTTGTTGTTGTCAGCTACCCTCAAGTCGGCATCCAGCTCCTGGTGACCCTAACCCGCGTCTCCCACGTGGAAGGCAAGAATTCTAACACTGAACCACCAAAATCCAAACCAAACCCGTTGCTGTTGATTCCAACTCATAGCAACCCTATAGGACAGAGCAGAACTGTCCCATAGAGTTTCCAAAGAGCAGCTGGTGGATTCGAACTGCTGACCTTTTGGTTAGCAGCTGTAGGACTTAACCACTTCACCACCAGGATTCCCAAATCACCAAAGCCTCAAAGATAAAAACTAAGAAAAGCCTAATTCTGTATAGCTACGCTGGAGTTTAAATATTGAAATCCTGCCAGATGTGAAAAGTAGCTCATTCAGTTTGTATTTTCACTTCTTACTGTTTTTATCCTGCTTCTGCCATTTTAAAAATTTCAAGACAGCAGCTTTGTTCATAACAGCCACAAACTGGAAACAAAATAAATTTCCACAATTTGGATCATGGATAAACACAGTATAGTATTTTCATACAATGCTATATTCAGAGCAACAGAAAGAAAAACCTATTTAGACACACAAGAACATGGATGAATATTAAAAATATAATGTTGTGGAAAAGAAACCAAAAAGTTCCCTGAGTATGATTCCATTTACATGAAATTCAACATCAGGCAATACTATTGGTGGTGAAGGAGTCACAGTAATGGTTATCTCTGTGGTACTCAGAGCTGAGCGGAAAATCCCATTCTCAATTTGGCTGGTCGGTTATACACAGATTTACAAAAATCTATTGTGACTTCTGGTTTCCTCTCAGAAATGTAGAGAGCTGTGGAGTATCACTCCTATCTCCCTGAAATCTGGGGAGAAACAGGTATCTACAGGGTATTCGAGACAGAAACACTTGTTTACCTGGAGCAGACACTGCCAGCCTGACACCAGCAGGAATTCAGAGAGAATAGTTGAGGCAAAGGGTAAGCACCGGCTGGTGAAAGATCAAGTTCCTGAGAGCCACAGGTACAGGATGGGGGTGTTCATGCCCTCTTACTTAACTTTTTCTCCACAAACCCCACCAAGAGCTAACAGGGAAGATGGGAAGGAGGGTAGCCCTGGCAAAACTCTCCCCAGGGTGCTGGCTGGAGGAGGGAAACAGCAGCCTCTGAGGGTGAGGCACAAAAATGTTTGGGACTACCTGGTCCATCTCCCCTGTGAGACAGAAGCAGTGTCCTGCAGGAAGAAAAGCAACAGAAACGTGGTCCTTACAAAACCAACCAAACCCATTGCCGTGGAGTCAATTCCAACTCAGAGTGACCCTCTAGGGAGACTCATAGCAACCTTCTAGGACAAAGTAGAACTACTCCGATAGGGTTTCCCAGGAGCAACTGATGGATTCGAACTGCTGACCTTTGGGTTAGCAGCTGAGCTCTTAACCACTGCGCCACCAGGGCTCCATGGTCCCTACAACACTGCTGAAAACCCACTGCAGTTGTGGGAAGGGAACAGAACAACTCTGCCCCTGGGGGAGGGACGGGAATACATAATGGCTCAGAAGTACTGCAGAAGGAGGGGTGGGAACACCTGTGAAGTCCACGCCCCAGAGTCCAGAGACCAGGGTCTGCCTAGGACGAATCTTAATCACATGGGAGGCAGCCTCCTCATCTCACCTATCCCCACAGTGGCTACTGAGCATCGAATAACTACTGATATGCGGATACAGGGTGCCGCTGGGAGAGTCGCAAGTGTGCAGTGCAGAGGTGAGACAAGGCTGAGGCTGGTGCACGCACTGAGAAAAAAGTCCCCGTCAAATGAACCCCACCATTAATCAAGTTGCCATCAAGTTGATTCCAACTATAGTGACTCCATGTGTGTCAGAATAGAACTGTGTCCCACAGGGTTTTCAAGGGCTGATTTTTTGAAAATATATCACCAGCCACGTCTTTCTTCCAAGGCACCTCTGGGTGGACTTGAACCTCTAACCTTTCAGTTAGCAACCAAGTATGTTAACCATTTCCACCAGCCAGGGATTCCAAGGTAGTTGTTGTTGTTGTTGTTAGCTGCCCGGGAGTCAGCCCCTGAGTCACGGTGATCCCACGCATAATGGAACACAAGGCTACCAGTCTTGCGACATCCCCACAATCGGTTGCATATCAGACCATTGTGATCCATAGGGTTTTCACTGGCTGATTTTCGGAAGTTGATCACCAGGTGTTTCCTCCTAGTCTGTCTTTGTCTGGAAGCTCTGCTTAACCCTGTTTAGCATCATAGCAACACGCAAGACTCCACTGACAGATGGGCGGTGGCTGCGCTTGAGGTACACTGGCTAGGTATCGAACCCAGGTCTCTGGCATGGGAGGCGAGAATTCTACCACTGAATCACCACTGCCTGCAAAGCTATAAATAGGACATTGCAGCCTGTAGTGTCCTGAGGATAAACACAGTCACAACAAACCCAGGCCCAGCCCAATGTTTGCGCAGTTTGCAGAGGAGCTACTCGCGCTCACTGGAGCTTAGATCAAAAGTAAGACGCTCTGCCATCCAGTGAGCAGGGGGACGCACCCCCCCACCCTTACGACAAAAGAGAGGCCCACTAACTTCAACTGAAGACCTTCTCTTTTTTTTTTTTTTTTTTAACCCATCAGCTGCTTAGGCGGCAGAACAACTAACACAAAATATGAAGAAAGACAGCCACCTTTGGGGAGAAGAAAGGAGATGCACACCTGTTACCGGAAGTAAGTGCAACTGGACACAGGTAAGGAAAAAGAACCAAACTTGTTGCCTTTGAGTCAATTCCGACTCATGACCACCCTACAGGACAGAGTGGAACTGCCCCATCGGGTTTCCAGGGAGCACCTGGTGGATACTAACTGCTGACCTTCTGGTTAGCAGCCAAGGTCTTAACCACCATGGCACCAGAGTGGGCTGGAATCATAGCTGGGCTGGGGAAGGCTGCGTGTGGGCTGAGCACGAAGCCCCCTGAGACGCAGAAACTGAGTCCACACCCTCTTTTAATGCTTCTCCATACACCCCAACCGGTGTTTTCAGGCAAAAAAAAAATCCGAAAAAAAGTCCTAAGAGAGTTTTCATGGTAATGCAGACCTGGGGCTGGGGGCCTGCTCTTCAGGAGCACAGAGAACACCCTCCGGCTCCCTTCCTGCTCTCTCCCCTGCGGGACAGAATCCTAATCAGTGTGAGTGAGGAGGTGCGCAGGGGAACAAACACTCTTGCCCCAAGGAAACTGGAAAAAATTTATTACAACTCCGGGAAGTAAGCAGGAAAAAGAAAGCCTATTCCCAGGGATTGTTGTTGTTGCTAGGTACCATCACGTCGATTCCTAGGGATTGTTGTTGTTGCTAGGCACCATCACGTCGATTCCCAGGGATTGTTGTTGTTGCTAGGTACCATCACGTCGATTCCTAGGGATTGTTGTTGCTAGGTACCATCACGTCGATTCCTAGCGATTGTTGTTGTTACAAGGTACCATCACGTCGATTCCCAGGGATTGTTGTTGTTGCTAGGCACCATCACGTCGATTCCCAGGGATTGTTGTTGTTGCCAGACACCATCACGTCGATTCCCAGGGATTGTTGTTGTTGCCAGGCACCATCACGTCGATTCCCAGGGATTGTTGTTGTTGCCAGGCACCATCACGTCGATTCCCAGGGATTGTTGTTGTTGCCAGGCACCATCACGTCGATTCCTAGCGATTGTTGTTGTTGCAATGTACCATCACGTCGATTCCCAGGGATTGTTGTTGTTGCTAGGCACCATCACGTCGATTCCCAGGGATTGTTGTTGTTGCTAGGCACCATCACGTCGATTCCCAGGGATTGTTGTTGTTGCTAGGCACCATCACGTCGATTCCCAGGGATTGTTGTTGTTGCTAGGCACCATCACGTCGATTCCCAGGGATTGTTGTTGTTGCCCGGCACCATCACGGCGATTCCAGCTCACAGTGACCCCAGGAGACAGAGCAGAACTCTCCCTAGGTTTCCCCAGGCTGTAATCTTCAGCGGGCAGATCTCCAGGGCTTTCTTCCGTGGAGCCACTGGGTAGGTTCAAACTGTCAACCCTTCCATTCGCAGACAAGCACGTAACCACTTGACTGCTGAAGAAGCAGGAAAGTGCTGGTCTCAGAAGTACGCTTCATTGGGGAGCAGCAAGAGAACCTAGAAAGCCACACCTTTAGGAACCAGAGACGCAGCACCTGCCTGCGATTATGGCCTGATCAGAACAACAGGAAACAACTCCCTGCTCTCGTAAAGACAACAGTCGCTGTGAGTCAAAGATCCACACCACAGCACCTAACAACAACGACGACAATGTTGTTTAGTAGTTACCAGTGGCTGTGGGGAGGGAGGAATGGGGAATGGCTGCTAATGGATATGGATTTTCTTTTTTGAGGTGATGAAAACTTTCTGGAATTTGATAGTAGTTATGGTTTTTTTTATGGTTGTGCAGCTTTGTGAATATACTGAAAACCACTGAAGTACAGTTAAAAAAAAAACTAAAGATAATATGATCTCATGTGCAACAGTTGTGTTTTTACACACGTGTTCCTACTCGGCCATAAATTCCTCAAAGCCATATTTATCCTTGCATCCTGAGTCTGGAGCATCTCCCTGAATACATAAGGTCAATAAGAATGTCTGCTCAGGCTGACTGGGAGGCATGCTCATAGGCTGACAGTGTAGAGGCCTGATTCTACAGACATAGTACTAACTGTTGAGATGTCTGTGGAAGCCCAATAAGTAATACCTCTCTTCCCTGGCCAACTTCCAAACAAATTGACAAACAAAGGAAAGGTGTGGCAATAAAATTATCACCTTGATTACCGCAAAAGGCTAAGGTGGAGGATACAGCTTAGTGGGAGAGCCAATGGGTGTGAAAACTGGATCCAGAACATGATACACTTACCTGACCAGGCAGAGTAGCAGTAAACCGAGGTGGTTTGGAGCAAAAGAGGCTGTGTGCTTTCTATGGGCAGGCTGCTCCCCAAAAATAATGACAGAAATGAGCTGAGGATGGCCAGTTTATTCTTCCCACATTTTCGTGTCAGGTGAGAAACACAGAATACCTTAAGAGACTGGAGGGATGAGTAAAATGACTGCTATGGGTAGGGCGTCGGAGTGAAGAAAAGAATAATGGGAACATCAAGAATTTTGCCTAAATCTTCTCTTGTTAATAAAATGTGGGATGTCATGGAGTGGAACTGGAAGGAAGCTAGAGAAAATGCTGAAATATTGATTTACATCTTTGTGAAAGCCCCTTCTTAGTAGAACTGCCCCGTAGGGTTTCCAAGGAGCAGCTGGTAGATTTGAATTGCCAACCTTTTAGTTAGCAGCCGAGTTCTTAACCACTGTGCACCAGGGCTTCTTTTAGTCAGGCTTAGATCAGAACATATTATCCCTCTTGTGGTGTAGTAAGCATTGTGAAACCTATAAGAGGCCCTTAAAAATCTGTGAGTCAATTAGTCTGTGTTTGCTTTTAAGTAAGCCCTGGATCACAAAAGGCTGGGGTGTAGATACTGGGACAAGTGATGCTCAAATACAGAATGATCACATAGGCATGACCAGGAGGGAGTGAAAGTATGAAGACATTGCCTTCACCCAGTGGAAGCATTCAGGAACAGATGAAGGAGAACCGCCTCTAACCTCATAAATCCAGTGCTCAAATGAAGATAGGAAAAACTAGAAAAAAAGATAGGAGATCGCCCTAAATCACTGATCTGGTAGAAAAAAAAAAAAATTTTTTTTTTTTTGATCTGGTAGGGAGTTTGTAAAAGAGGATAAACCAATGAGAATTTAACAATAGCCCTTATTCCATTTCCATTAAAGCAAACATTTATAAAGATGTGTTGTGTATCACTCTCTGTACCATCTATAAGGGCTTCCATTAATTCAAGAAATATGTATTGAGATTCTCCTAAAGGTCAGGCACTGTAATAGTCTCCAGGGATAAAATGGTGACCAAAATGGTGACCCAGCCCTCATGGCTCTTATATTCTAGATGAAAAGTCTGTAATTAAATATTCACCAGAATAAATATATAATACAGAAATATTATAAGTGCTAAAAAAAACACAAATATTATAAGTGCTAGGAAGGAAAATTAAATGGAACTGTTACAGAGAATAATTTAGATTAGAGGCACAAAGGACAAGTCTTTGAAGAAGTATATTTGAAGAAGAATGAGTAAAATTAGGCAGGTGAAAATCAAGACTTTGCAATTGAAGCTATTGCGTGTGCAGTGGTAGCTCACTGTGGCTTTAAAACCACATTTCTTTGATGAGTAACGACCTTGAGCATTTTCACAAGTTAAGTACACTTTTTTACTCCTAGTTTGTTGAGTTTTTGTCTTGAGTAGTTTTAAATTTTGTCAAATCGTTTTTCTGCATCTACTGAGAAAAGCTTATGTGTTTTCTCATTTCTTCTGTTAATATGAACTACATTGACTTTCAAAAGTCAAACCAACCTTGAATCCTTAAGTAACCCTTCCTTGGTTATGATGTATTCCTGGGTTTGATTGGCTAATATTTTATTAAGAGATATTGGTCTGCATTTTCTATTTTTATAGGATCTTTTTATGATTGTCTCACCATAATTATTCTTAAGACTCAGAAAATCTCCTGGAAAATGTCCCTTCTTCCTCTATTTTCTGAAAGAATGTAGGATTGGCAGTACTTCTTCCTTAAGTATTTGATAGAAGTCACCAGTGAAGTCATCCAGGCCTGGAGCTGTTTGTCAGATGGTTTCAAATTATAAATACATGTTCTTTAGTAAATGTAAATATATTCATACTTTCTATTTCTTCTTGAGTCATTTTTGGTAATTTGCATCCTTCAAGGAATTTTCCCATTTGAAAAAAAATTTTTTAATTTATTAAATAAATGTTCTGTAATATTTCCATAATACTCTTTTAATATCAGGAGGGTCTGTGGTGATGCCCTTCTTATATTCCTGATATTGGTAATTTGTGTCTATTTTTCTCTTTTTATCCTCATCAGTCCAGCTAAAGTTTTGTCGATTTTATTGATCTTTTCAGCAAACTGGGATTTGGTTTTATTCATATTTCTACTTCATTTTTCTCTTCTCTATTTCATTAATTTCTAGTTTTCATTATTTCCTTTTTTCTACAGTAGTCCCGATTTACAGCAGGGTTTTGTTTTGACAATTGCATCATGTCAGTTCTGATATAAGTTGAATACCTCATTATTTTTAGTTTTCATTATTATTGCCTTTTATTATCAGTATCTTTATAAATCTCATCTTTATTTGTGTTTGGGAGTTGGCGTGAGAATGATAACATCAGCAAATTACGCGCTGCAGCATTGTATGTAGTACATACTACCAAGGATAAGATGTACAAAAAAAAAAAAAAAACAGATGCCCAGTAAGGGCGGTTCCTTACAACTCTAATACGTCATAAGTTGGCGACTACTTGTACTTACTCTGGGTTCAATTTGCCTTCCTTTTTTAGCTTCTTGCGGAAGAAATTTAGATAATTGATTTTAGACATTACTTTTCTTCCAACACTATAAATTTTCCTCTAGTCTTGTTTTACTTGTATCCTAACATGTTGACATGCTTTGTTTTCATTGTCTTAGTTATCTAGCGCTGCTATAACAGAAATACCACAAGTGAATGACTTTAACAAACAGAAATTTATTCCCATCAATCTTTCCCTGCTCTAGGAGCTTCTCAGCACAGGGACCTCTAGTTCAAAGGATGCGCTCTGCTCCCAGTATTGCTTTCTTGGTGGTACGAGGTCCCCATGTCTCTCTGCTCACTTTCTCTTCTATATCTCAAAAAAGATTGGCTTAAAACACTATCTAATCTTGTAGATTGAGTTTTGCCTCACTAACATAAAAAAAAAAAAAACCTGCCTCCAGTTCTACCTGATTAACATCATAGAGGTACGATTTATAACACATATGAAAATCACATCAGATGACAAAATGGTAGACAACCACACAATACTGGGAATTATGGGCTAGCAAAGCTGACACACATCATTTCTGGAAAACAGAATTCATCCATAACATTTATCATTTAATTTAAAATATTTCCATTTTGCTTTTCAGTTTTTTTTTTTTTTTGCCTACCATTTACTTAGAATTATGTTGTTTAATTTTCATATACTTAGAAATTTTTCAATTATATTTTTGTTATAGATTTCTAATTTTACTTTATTGTAGCAAGATAACACTGTTTGTATAATCTCAACTTTTAAGATGTATTGATACTCTCCTTGTGCACCAAGATATAGTCCAACTTGGTAAATATATTATGTGCCTTTGTAAAGAATATGTATTTGGCTATTGTTCATTTAGTCTATGAATTTCAATTAAATCAAATTGGTTGACAGTGTTGTTCAAGTTTCCTCTACCCTTAACTCATTTTCTATTAGAAGAATGGTGAAATCTTCAACTACAATAATGGTTTTTCTATTTCTCTTTTATATACTATCAAGTTCTGTTATTAGATGCTGTTAGTTCAGGTATTCCAAAAATCAGACATAGGGACATGACTTGAAGTGCAAAAGGTTTATTGGTGAAAATGCCTGTGAAGGATAAAGGAGATGGGGCAGGAAAAGGGAGGGAGAGCCGTCAGACAATGGTTCAGTTCTGACAACTAAGATGGTGAGGAGGAAGGAAGGAGGATTGGGTAGAAAGAGTCCTGGACTGCTGCACAGAAAGGTTTAGCCAGGCTGATGCAGAAATTCTCCAACTAACATCTCCCATGGCGGGAATTTTGTGTCTTTCAGGAATGAGCCTGCATTAAAAACTCTGCCATGTCATAACTGGATATCCATCTGCAAAAAAATGAAACAAGACGCATACCTCACTCCATGCACAAAAACTAACTCAAATTGGATCAAAGACCTAAATATAAAATCTAAAATGATAAAGATCATGGAAGTAAAAATAGGGTCAATGTTAGGAGCCCTAATACATGGTATAAACAGTATACAAAACATTATAAAGAATGTAGAAGAAAAACTAGATAACTGGGAGCTCCTAAAAATCAAACACATATGGTCATCCAAAGACTTCACCAAAAGAGTAAAAAGACTACCTACAGACTGGGGAAAAGTTTTTAGCTATGACATTTCTGATCAGCGCCTGATCTCTAAAATCTATATGATACTGCAAATCAACTGCAAAAAGACAAATAACCCAATTTAAAAAATGAGCAAAAAATACGAATAGACACTTCACTGAAGAAGATATTCAGGTAGCTAACAGATATACGAGGAAATGTTCACGATCATTAGCCATTAGAGAAATGCAGATCAAAACTACAATGAGATTTCATCTCACTCCAACAAAAAAAATGCTGGGATTAATCCAAAAAACACAAAATAATACATGTTGGAGAGGCTGTGGAGAGATTAGAACACTTCTACACTGCTGGTGGGAATATCAAATGGTACAACCACTTTGGAAATCAATTTGGTGCTTCCTTAAAAAGCTAGAAATAGAACTACCATACGATCCAGCAATCCCACTCCTTGGAATATATCCTAGAGAAATAAGAGTCTTTACACGAACAGATATATGCACACCCATGTTTATTGCAGCACTGTTTACAATAGCAAAAAGATGAAAGCAACCAAGGTGCCCATCAACGGATGGATGGATAAATAAATTATGGTATATTCACACAATGGAATACTACACATCAATAAAGAACAGTGAGGAATCTCTGAAACATTTCATATCATGGAGGAACCTGGAAGGCACTATGCTTAGTGAAATGAGTCAGTTGCAAAAGGACAAATATTGTGTAAGACCACTATTATAAGAACTTGAGAAATAGTTTAAACTGAGAAGAAAACATTCTTTTGTGGTTATCTATTCACTAATTAGATAGTAGATAAAAACTACTTTAGGTGAAGGGAAAGACAGCACACAATACAGGGGAGGTCAGCACAATTGCACTAAACCAAACGCAAAGAAGTTTCCAGAATAAACTGAATGCTTTGAAGGCCAGCGTAACAGGGGCAGGGGTTCTGGGGACCATGGTTTCAGGGGACATCTAAGTCAATTGGCATAATAAAATCTATTAAGAAAACATTCTGCATCCCACTTTGAAGAGTGGCATCTGGGGTCTTAAACGCTAGCAAGCAGCCATCTAAGATGCATCCATTGGTCTCAACCCACCTGGATCAAAGGAGAAAGAAGAACACCAAGGACACAAGGCGATTACGAGCCCAAGAGACAGAAAAGGCCACATGAACCAGAGACTACATCATCCTGAGACCAGAAGAACTGAATGGTGCCCAGCTGCAACTGATGAGTGCCCTGACAGGGAACACAACAGAGGACCCCTGAGGGAGCAGGAGAGCAGTGGGATGCAGACCCCAAATTCTCATAAGACCAGGCTTAATGGTCTGACTGAGACTGGAAGAACCCCAGTGGTCATGGCCCCCAGACCTTCTGTTGGCCCAGGACAGAAACCATTCCTGAAGCCAACTCTTCAGACATGGATTGGACTGGACAATGGGCTGGAGAGGGATGCTGGTAAGGAGTGAGCTTCTTGGATCAAGTGGACACTTGAGACTATGTTGGCATCTCCTGCCTGGAGGGGAGATGAGAGGGTGGAGGGGGTTAGAAGCTGGTGAAATGGACACGAAAAGAGAGAGTGGAGGGAGAGAGTAGGCTGTCTCATTAGGGGGAGAGTAATTGGGAGTGTGTAGCAAGGTGTATATGGGTTTTTGTGTGAGAGACTGATTTGAATTGTAATCTTTCACTTAAAGCACAATAAAAACTATAAAAAAAAAAAAAACTCTGCCATGAGGCAGCAAAGGACAGAGATCTTTGAGAAATGGAAAACAAACCAGCTGAATCCTATCATTGCCCCAACTTACTATCTGGGGAATGACTCCAGGCCACAGCCGGGAGAAGGAGCCCTGGAAGAACCCACAGGCTCTTTAAGTTGAGGAGTAAGAGCTGCCCATCCTGAAAAGCCAACACCACTAGAATTCACAGGGCAGGGGACCTGGGAGGAGAGAGTTGCACAGGCAGGTAACTTCAGAGGATAGAGGTTTCTCCCTGAGTGTTCAGCTGAATGCTGATCAGCACAGTGTGATGGTTAATCTTATGTGCAGACTTGACTAGGGTGTAGTGCTCAGTTGTCTGGTTAAACACTGTTCTAGTTGATGTTATGACTAAATCTGCTGCCCTAAGTAAAGCAGATTACTTTCCATGATGTAAGAGGGCCCTGACCAATCAGATGAAAGCCTTAAGAACAAAAAGAGAATTTCCTTAGGGTGTGTTCTGTCTCGAAAATATAAATAGGCATTTTGTCAGAACAATCTTAGTCTCCACCGACCTACAGGTTTTGGGACGCAAGCCTGTAGGAATCTCCACCCTGTCACCTTACCTACAGTTTTACAGATTTTGGACTTTCCTTCTCCCCACAGTCATGTGAGCCAATTCCTTGAAGTAAATCATCCATCCATCCATCCCCCCACCCTCCCACCCTTCCATCAATCCATCCATCCATCCATCCATCCATCCATCCATCCATCCATCCATCCATCCATCCATCCATCCACCCACCCATCCATCTATTCATCATCTATCATCTATCTATCTATCATCTACCTATTGTCTATCCATCATCTATGTGTCTATTATCTGTCGATCTATCATCTCTCTATCTGTTATTTATCCATCACGTATTATCTATATATTATCTATCTATCTATCTGTAATAGATTGAATTATGTCCCCCCAAAATATGTGATCAATTTGGCTAGGTCATGATTCCCAGTATCATATGACCATCTACCATTTTGTCATCTGACGTGATTTCCCTATGTGTTGCAAATCCTATCACTATGATGTAATGAGATGGATTAGTGGCAGTTTTATTGATGAGATCTACAAGATTGGATAGTGTCTTAAGCCAATCTCTTTTGAGATATGAAAGAGAGAATCGAACAGAGAGACAGTGGACCTCATACCACCAAGAAAGTAGTGCTGGAAGCAGAGAGTGTCCTTTGGACCTGAGGTTCCTACGCTGAGATGCTCCCAGACCAAGGGAAGACTGATGACAAGGATCTTCCTCCAGAGCTGACAGAGAAAGCCTTCCCCTGGAGCTGACCCCCTGAATTTGGACTTGTGGCCTACTAGACTATGAAACAATAAATTTCTCTTTGGTAAAGCCATCCACTTGTGGTATTTCTCTTATAGCAGCACCAGATGACAAAGACACTATCTATCTGTCTGTCTGTCTGTCATCTATCATCTATCTATTATCTATCTCTCTATCATCTATTTATCTACACACACACACACACACATCAGTTCTGTTTCTCTAGAGAACCCTAAGACAACGGGCATGTGAGGAAACTACCTAAGACAGGAGAAAGACCCTCCTGAAAACACTGGAGTAGTGGTCCTCAGCTGGGGGAAATTTGGCCCTTCAGGGTATATTTGGCAATGTCTGGCATAATTTTGGTTGTTCCAAATCAGGGAGAGGGGTGCTCCTAGTAACAACTGGTTATGGACAAAAGGATGCTGCGACACATTTTACAATGCACAGGAGAACTCACAGACACACAAAAGTGAATTGATCAGTCCAAAATGTCAGTAAGCCTAAGCTGAGAAACCTTTTATTACAGGGGCTCAGAGAGGACCTATTTACAACATCCTGAATGGAAAACCTCATAATCCACAGGGCATCAAATGGAATAAATAGTAAGTAATGGGAAGATTTACACTTTTTTTTTTTAAATGCTACCCTAGTTTAGCCTAACAAGCAACACTCCCCCCAAAATATAAACTGATTTCAAATAACTTAACCATATTGCAAAACAAAGATTGAGAACATTTTCAGGCATACAAAATCTCCAGCACACAACAAGGTAAAATCCATAATGTCTGGAATCTAACAAAAAATTACCAGGTCTTCACAGAAGCAGAAAAACTGAAAAATTTGATGAAAAAATATAAACCTAAATATCCAAGATGCTCAAAAAAACCCAAGCACAAGAAACATGAAGAAAACGTCATCATGGCATATGGTAAATCAAATTGTTTAAAAAAGATGGTAAAGAGAGCATGTTAAAAGCAGCCAGAGAAAAAAGACACATGAAGTACAAAAGAACTAAGATAAGGATGACAGAAGGTTTCATATGGAAAATAACAGAGAAGATACTAAGAAAACATGTTTAAAGAACTGAAAGGAAAATACTGTCCACCTAGAATTTAATCCTACAAACATAAATTTTAAAAACAAGGGTGAGATGAAGGTCATTTCGGGCACATAAAAGCTCGTATAATTCATCACTTGCAGAACTACACCACAGGGGATGTTAGAGAAAATCCTTCCAGCAAAAGAACAATGTTACCAGGTGGAAAATGGACAAGGAATAAAGAGCATCTGTAATGGAAAATCAGTGCATAAACACAATTAAAAAATCCGTATTATTTAAATTTCGTTAAAATAAATTCAACTTTAAAAAACAAAAAACTTCTACCACGCTCAGTCATTGGCCTGGAGCAGCCCCAGAAAGCGTGATCTCAGGGCAAACACAGAGGAAGAATCAGAGGGGCAGCCACTGGAACCTCAAGTCTATTAAGCTCCTTGCAGCAGGACTTCTGTTGCTGTTATTGTTGTTGGGTGCCCTTGACTGGGTTCCAACTCATAGCGACCCTACGTGCCACAGAATGAAACACCACCTGGTCCTGCACCATCTTCACAATCATCGTTATGCTTGAGTCCATTATTGCAGCCACTGTGTCAATCCATCTCATTGAGTGTCTTCCTCTTTTTTGCTGACCCTGTACTTTACCAAGCATGGCATCCTTCTCCAGGCACTGGTCCCTCCTGATAACATGTCCAAGGTACACGAGACGAAGTTTCTCCAACCTCACTTCTAAGGAGTGTTTTAGCTGCACTTCTTCCAAGACAGATTTGTTTGCAGGACATCTAAACAGTGCATTTTCATAGCTGCTGCAGATACACATTTAGTACTGTATATACATTTAGCAATAGTACTTTTTTTAATTGACCATTTGTAATTATGAATGTCCCTTCTGATCTCTAAGATTCCTTGTCCCGAAGATTACTTTGTCTGATAGTAATATAGCCACACTAGCTTCATTATAATTAGTACTTGCCTGGTGAATCATTTTCCGACATTTCACTTTTAATCTATCTGTGTGTTTTTTAATTAAAGTATGTTTCTTGTAGGCATGTTCTTGGGTCTTGGTATTCTATTCATTCTGACAATCTCTGATTTTAATTGAAGGATTTGGACTATGTATGCTTAATTCGCTTATCATTATGAATGTATTTAATGCTACCGTCTTGCTATTTGGCTTCTGTTTGTCCAGTCTGTTCATTGCCTTTTTCCCTTCATTTTCTGCCTTCTTTTGAATAGTGTTTTTTTTTTTTTTTCCATTCTACTTTATTTCCACTATTGGATCATTTACTATACTTATATGTTTTATATACTGATGTGCATATATACTTATAATTTTAGTGATTGATCCTGGGTTTATTCATCTTGATCATAGTCTACCTTGAAATAATAACTTCATGTATAATTAAAGACTATTACAACAGTATATTTCCATCTCCCTTCTCTATGCATTGTGTTATTGCTGTCATACATTTTACTGCAACATATATTACAAACACCACAGTATATTGTTATTACTTTGCTTGACATTCCCAGTTATCATTAAACATTTTTTAAATGGGAAAAAAGTATTTTATATTTACTCACAGATTTCACCCATATCTGTAACTCTTCATTCTTTTGTGTAGACCTGTTTCCAACTATTATCATTTTCCTACACCCTGAAATTTTTTCTTTTACTATCTTTCATATATTACTGGTCTTTAGAGAACAAATTTTCTGACCTATTGTTTGCCTGTAAAGATCTTTATTTTTCCTTCATTTTTTCAAAGATATTTTTACTCTACAGGCACTGCTCACTTATTGACATAATTAGGTTCCAAAGACCAGGTCTTTATGTGAAAATTGGTATCATGCAAAAGTGGAGGATGATTACATCAAATAACAAAATTGAAGATGACTACATCATTACATAATTGTCAAATTATATCATTACATAACTGCCAAATTACATCATTACCTAACTGCCAAACCACTGAGAATCATGGCCCAGGCCTGTCAACACATAATATTAACCATCACAGCCGGCATTACTCTTGCTTAGCACCTCAACTTTCGTTGCTGCCAGACATACATCATCAATGTTCAAAATAGTTGGATAGTAGACTTTTTACTATGTTCATAAATGTAAAATATAGAATACCAATATAGCCAATAAATGAGGAGTAGGCATCTGTCAGTTTGTAGTACTGTGGGGGCTTGTGTTGTTGTGATGCTGGAAGCTATGCCATGGGTATTCAAATACCAGCAGGGTCACCTATGGGGGATAGTTTTCAGCTGAGCCTCCAGACTAAGACAGATTAGGAAGAAGGACCTGGCAGTCTACTTCTGAAAAGAATTAGCCAGTAAAAACCTTATGAATAGCAGCAGGACATTGTCTAATACAGTGCTGAAAGATGAGCCCCTCAGGTTGGAAGGCACTCAAAAGACAGCTGGGGAAGATCTGTTTCCTCAAAGTAGAGTTGACCTTAATGATGCGAATAGAGTCAAGCTTTCGGATCATTCATTTGTTGATGTGGCATGACTCAAAATGAGAATAAACAGCTGCAAACATCCATTAATAATCTGAACCTGGAATGTACAAAATATTAATCTAGGAAAACTGGAAATCATCAATATGATATCCTAGGCATTAGTGAGCTGAAATGGACAGGTATTGGTAATTTTCAATCAGACAATCACATAATCTACTATGCCGGGAATGACAATTTGAAGAGGAATGGCATTGTATTCATCATCAAAAAGAACATTTCAAGATCTATCCGGAAGTACAGTGCTGTCAGTGAAAGGATAATATCTATACAGCTACAAGAAAGGCCAGTTAATACGACTATTATTCAAATTTATGCACCAACTATTAAGGCCAAAGATGAATACATTGAAGATTTATACTAACTTCTGCAGTCTGAAATTGATCTAACATGCAATCAGGATGCACTGATAATTACCGGTGACTGGAATGCAAAAGTTGGAAACAAAGAAGAAGGATCAGTAGTTGGAAAATATGGCCTTGGTGATAGAAACGATGCCAGAGATCACATGATTGAATTTTGCAAAACCGACTTCTTCATTGCAAATACCATTTTTAACCAACATAGACAGCTTCTATACACATGGACCTCACCAGAAGGAATACACCAGAATCAAATTGACTACATCTGTGGAAAGAGACAACGGAAAAGCTCAATATCATCAGTCAAAACAAGGCCAGGGGCCAACTGCAGATCAGACCATCAATTACTCCTATGCAAGTTCAAGCTGAAACTGAAGTAAATTAGAACAAGTCCATGAGAGCCAAAGTATGACCTTGAGTATATCCCATCTGAACTTAGAGACCACCTCAAGAATAGATTTGACATGTTGAATACTAATGACTGAAGACCAGACAGGCTGTGGAATGACATCAAAGACGTCATACTTGGAGAAAGCAAGAGGTCATTTAAAAGACAGGAGAGAAAGAAAAGACCTAAATGAATGTCAGAAGAGACTCTGAAACTTGCTTTTGAATGTTGGGTAGCTAAAGCAAAAGGAAAAAGTGATGAAGTAAAAGAGCTGAACAGAAGATTTCAAAGGGCAGCTTGAGAAAACAAAGTAAAGTATTATAATGACATGTGCAAAGAGCTGGAGAGAGAAAACCAAAGGGGGAAGAACATGCTCAGCATTTCTCAAGCTGAAAGAACTGAAGAAAAAATTGAGGCCTCGAGTTGCAATACTGAAGGATTCTACAGGGAAAATATTAAACGATGAAGGAAGCATCAAAAGACGATGGAAGAAATACACAGAGTCACTATGACAAAAAGAAATGGCCAACGTTCAGCCATTTCAGGAGGTAACATACGATCAGAAATGGATGGTACTGAAGGAAGAAGTCCAGGCTGAAGGCACCAGCCAAAAATAAGGCCTGGGGAATTGACAGAATACCAGTTGAGATGTTCCAACGATGGACGCAGCGCTGGAAGTGCTCACTCATCTATGCCAAGAAATTAGGAAGACAGCTACCTGGCCAAGCAACTGGAAGAGATCCATATTTATGCCTGTTCCCAAGAAAGGGGATTCATCCAAATGCAGAAATTATCAAACAATATCATTAATACCACATGCAAGCAAAATTTTGCTGAAGATCATTCAAAAGCGGCTGCAGCAGCATATTGACAGGGAACTGCCAGAAATTCAAGCCAGATTTAGAAGAAGATGCGGAGCCAGGGATATCATTGCTGATGTCAGATGGATCCTGGCTGAAAGCAGAGAATATCAGAAAGATGTTTACCTGTGTTTTATTGACTATGCTAAGGCATTCGACTGTGTGGATCATAACAAATTATGGATAACATTGCAGAGAAGGAGAATTTCAGAACACTTCATTGTGCTCATGAGAAATTTGTACGTGGATCAAGAGGCAGTCATTCAGGAAGAACAAGGGCATACTGCATGGTTTAAAGTCAGGAAAGGTATGCATCAAGTTTGTACCCTTTCACCATGCCTATTCAATCTGTATGCTGAGCAAATAATCCAAGCAGCTGGACTATACGAAGAAGAATGGGGCATTGGGATTGGAGGAAGACTCATTAACGACCTGTGTTATGCAGATGACACAAATTTGCTTGCTAAAAGTGAAGAGGACTTGAAGCACTTACTGATGAAGATCAAAGACCACAGCCTCCAGTACGGATTACACCTCAACATAAAACAAAAATCCTCACAACTGGACCAATAAACAACATCATGATAAACTGAGAAAAGACTGCAGTTGTCCAGGATCTCATTTTACTTGGATCCGCAGTCAACACCAATGAAAGCTGCAGTCAAGAAATCAAAAGACGCATTGTGTTGGGCAAATCGGCTTCAAGGGGTCTCTTTAAAGTGTTAAAAAGCAAAGATGTCACCTTGAAGACTGATGTGCCCCTGACCCAAGCCGTGGTGTTTTCAGTTGCCTCATATGCATGCGAAAGCTGGACAATGAAAAAGGAAGAGCGAAGAAGAATTGACGCCTTTGAATTGTGGTGTTGGCGAAGAATATTGAATATACCATGGACTGCCAAAAGACTAAAGAAATCTGTCTTGGAAGAACTACAACCAGAATGTTCCTTAGAAGCAAGATGGTGAGACTTCGTTTCACATACTTTGGTTGTGTCATCAGGAGGGATCAGTTCCTGGAAAAGGACATCATGATTGGCAGAGGGTCAGGGAAAAAGAGGAAGACCCTCAGTGAGATGGATTGACACAGTGGCTGCAACAATGGGCTCAAGCATAGCAACAATTGTGAGGATGGCACAGAACCAGGCAGTGTTTCATTCAGTTGTGCGTAGGGTCGCTAAGAGTTAGAACTGACTCGATGGCACCTGACAACACAGGTGTATGTGGAATTCAAAGTTGACAGGTTTCTTTTCCTTTCACCATGTTAAAAACGGCATTCAATTTGTTCTGACTTGCATTGTTTCAGAAAAGAAATTTGTAACCATTTCACCATTCTTCTCTTCATTAGCCTGTATGTAATGTGCCTTTTCCTCTGGTCTTTTCTATTGTCTGCTATTCCAACATCTGACTGATTTTTTCCTCATGTTTATAGGTTATACTTTGCTGCTTCTTTGCATTTCCAGTAATTTCTGACTGAATACAAGACATTGTGAATATCATATCGTTGACTGGATTTTGTTATCCTCCTTTAAAGAGTATTGATGTTTGTTTTGTCAGGCAATTGCATTTCTTGTAAATCAGTTTGTTCCTTTCATGTCTTGTTTTCTGGTTTTGTAAGGGCATGTTTAGAAAGACCTTTCCTTCAGGGCTACTTTAGCCTTACTACAAAGGTGTCACCTCTCTGGAGTCTTTATGTAATGCCTTGGATATTCAGTAATGACTCATTACTCTGGTTAATGGGATTCCAAACATCTTCTAGTCTCATTTGCGCTCTGGGAATTGTTTGGTTTAGAGCTTCCTGATAAATTGTTCTTTGCCCAATCTCGTGATGTCTTACCCTATTCATTCACAGATCACTACTCATCAAAGACTCAAGAGGACCTCATGAAGTTTTCTTGAGCTCTTTTTCTTTGTAACTCCCTTCTCTAAGGTTCCCTACCCTGCAAATTCCAATTACCTCAGCCTCTCTGAACTTCAGCCTTTATCTCCTTAACTGAGCAAGACTGCCTGGATCAGCTTGGGTTTCTCCTCCCTGCATTGCAATCTCCAGGCAGAAATCTGGGGCATAGATCTTACCTTGTTTGTCTCTGTTCTGTCTGGAATCACAATTCTACACCGTCTGTTTTCCAATGTCTAAGAACAGTTCTTTTTTATATTTTTCCAGGGTCCTCATTGTTTATCATGGAGGATAAGATCAGTACCCAAAACTCTCTTGTGGCCTGATGAAAAATCCCAGTGAAGGATTTTGAGCAAGACAGTGATGTGATGCCATAAGTTATAGTTGCTTCCCCCTCAAGAACTTACACGTTAGTAGGGTATACAGATACTGACATGACTAACGGGGAAGACTAATATAAATGCAAAATAGATATGAAAACAATACATCTGGAAGATACATTTAACACTACCTGTGTGCTATCTTTCTCTAATTCCCTATGTGTGACAGTCCTATCGATCCAGCCAGACCGTAGGTGTCTAAGTCCTTCTCCCCTTTAGTCCTTAGAAACAGCTACAAATATCCCAAGGAACTCAATAGAGATTCACCAGTAGATGGACTGCAATTAGCTCAGGGTGCCAGGTGCACAATCCAGTGCTAGTAAAGGTGTCTGGCTTCCCCTCAACCTGAGTGTATCACCCCCACCTTGGAACAGCAACAGCATCAACAGCTGGATGATGGAGACTGCAAGGAAGTCTTCGAGTTCCTGGGGAGAAAGCCTGCAAATCAGCAGCACCATCTGTTAAGCAAAGAGTGAACGCAGCTGTCAGAGTGAGCAATTGGATTCTCATCTGTCACAGTCTGAATTAGAATACAGTAAAGTAGTTGTTCATCGTCTTCTGATCACACATATACCCTCGCACAGGTTCTATAACATGAAAACATCCTGACTGAAATGGGAACGTTTCACTTGAATATGCTGCTTCATGTACGATGGCCCAGAAAAAGACAACCTCTGCCTTTCAGTTGCAGTAAAGTATTTTAAAGACATTTATTCAAAATCTCATTGCACACATTGTTCCATTTCTTTTCAATATGAGCCCTGTAAGGTAACTGGGTCAGAGTGATTACTTCTGTCTTGTCTCACTTGAGGAACCCAAAGTAGAGCAAATTTGGAAGGTGAATTTAACCAGAATAAAAGCTCATAAGCAGTATGGACTCTGGCTCTTACTTTTCTTCATAAGAGAGATG
This sequence comes from Elephas maximus indicus, assembly GCF_024166365.1. NCBI lineage: Eukaryota > Metazoa > Chordata > Mammalia > Proboscidea > Elephantidae > Elephas > Elephas maximus. Next base: position 10,153,080 of record NC_064839.1, on the reverse strand, counting down.
AACATTATAGGTGCTCAGTATGGATTGACTGACTGATTTATTTATTGTTTGATTTAAAACTGATTGATTCATTGCCACAAGGTAAGTCAGATGCAGATCTAGAGCCAACATCTCTCTTCTTTGATTTTCAGTTTCAAAAATCTAATCAAAATTGCTTAACTTTCTCCCACAATAGAAAACCGCACCAAGATTAGGCTATTTAGGGGTATCGATGTTGTTGTTGTTGTTAGTTGCCATCAAGTCAATTTCAACTCATGACGACACCATGTGCAGAGAACTGCTCCATAGGGTTTTCAAGGTTGTGATCTTTCAGAAGCAGATTAATAGGCCTGACTTCCAAGGTGCCTCTGGGTGGATTCTAACCGCCAACCTTTTGGCTAGTAGTCGAGCACCTTAACAGTTGTGTCACCCAGGGACTCCATTTAGGGGTGTACTGAAATACAAAAATGAGACCATTGACTTTTGTTAATGGTGTCTTAATGCTTCTCTCCCTTTCCCACCTCCATTTAATCAAAGATCAAAACAGAAATAGTACAGAAGGATGTAAGGATAGAGAAAGAAAAGTATAGAGGCTCTCTCTTCTCACTCTTTGCCTACTTCATATTAGTTTTAGGATGGAGTTTACAAGGGTGAGAGAGAAGTTCCCTAGGGAGACAGACAGATAGCAGGATTGTGCTTGGAAGAAACACACGTGGAGTTGTTCCATCTCTAGGTAGCTAGTTTGACATTTTCATCCATTTAAGTTGGAAATACGAAGTTTGTACTATGACTCTTAGCTTCTATTCTGTGTGTTTCCATGATGCAGTCTTAGTTATCTACTGCTGCTATAACAGAAATACCACAAGTGGATGGCTTTAACAAAGAGAAATTTATTCTCTTACAGTTTAGGAGGCTGGAAGTCTGAATTCAGGGTGCCAGCTCCAGGGGAAGTCTTTCTCTTTCTGTCTGCTCTGAGGTAAGATCCTTGTCATCAATCTTTCCCCATCAAGGAGCTTCTCAGCACAGGGACCCCGGGTCTAAAGGACCCACTCTACTCCCAGCTCTTCTTTGTTAGTGGGATAAGTTCCCTCCTTCTCTCTGCTCTTCTCTCTTTTATAATTCAAAAGAGATTGACTGAAGATACAACCTAATCCTATAGATTGTGTTCTGCCTCATTAACATAACTGCCTCTAATCCTGCCTCATTAACATTATAGAGGGTAGGATTTACAACACACAGGTAATTACATCAGATCACAAAATAGAAGACAACCACACAATACTGGGAATCATGGCCTAGCCAAGTTGACACACATTTTTGGGGGGGACACAATTCAATCCATAACAGATGCTCTCAAAACCCATGATGTATACATCACTATTACGCTTCCAAAATACATACGTACAAGAACTCATAAATGTGAAAATAGAAATACGTCTACCTTTGTGAGGCTCTCTAACATTAACCATAAGTCGTTTGAAGTCTGTAAGTCACTAGAAAGTTATTTAGAAAATTTCTGAACTTAGGCAAAGAAACATGTGAAGTATGTGAAGAATGTAAACAACTTTGAAGTTGACTTTGACTTGATAAGACTGTGATAAAAGAAAACATAATATAGTTAATTAGCCTTGAGACATAAGTCCAAACAGCCTCCCTAATATTTAACTTTGAAGAAAAGCTGTGACATTTGTCTAATCTCTAACCCTGGAGAGAAGACATAACATACTAGTCTTTGACATCACACTGGCCCTTATCACGTGAAGCCAAGGTGAGAAATTCATATATAAACTGTGAATTCCTGCTCACTCACTGAGAGAAGGCAGAGACAGAGTATCACCCTCTTGTCTCTGACACTCTCCAAAGAGGAGACCCCGCCAGAGACCTTGGACCACTGCCTACCTTGGACACTAGCTATGAGGGGCCTCCGCCAAGTTTGGGCCAAGGTCAAGGCTTGCTCCCAAGGCCTCTCGTAAAAGATGAAAGCCTGAAGTTTAAATATTTGTACTCTACACACACACAACCATCAAACTAACTTTGCAAATATAATTTTTAATTCTGATTCTCTGGTTCTAAAGAAATGTCATGAGGCCTTGCGTGTCTTGCCATGACTATCTTGCAACAAACTAAACAAGTTTATGGATTACAAACCTGAATATCTATTCATTTCTAAGATTAAAATTCTACATGGTAGCTTCAATTAACTTCCATCTAGGATGGGCGTCCTAGCCTCCTCATTCGTCTGTGCCCACCCTCATACACCCATTCCTCTGAATCCTAAATCCTCAGGTCTGACAGAAGGTTCTATTTAAGTATTAAAGAAAACATCTCTGGTTATTAATTTGTCCCTCGCTTATGCTAAGCAATTCTGGCTGATGCTTTTCCCTGTTTGTAGCAGATTTATTTGAGTAATAGCCCCAGTTCTGCACTCTTCCCCAAAAAGAAGTACAGCCTATTCTCCACCCCTTAAATCTGAGCTGGTCTTATAACTTACTTTTGTCAATAGAATCAGGGAAGCAACATTTCCAAGCCCGTGCTTCAAGAAGTCTTGTGTGTTTCCTCTTGCTCACTCTTGAACCCCTGCCTCCACAATGAGACATGTAAATAAGACTGCAGGAGGGATGTGAGAGACATACTGAAGAGGGCTGAGACATCACATCGCTCCAGCTAAAGCCACCTCAGACCAGCCACTTAACGAAGCCAAGCTGACCTCAGACTCATGGGCAAGCCCATCCTGGATTAGTAGAGCTGCCCATATGATCCATGGCCTCATGAACAATAGTAAATAGTTGTTTGAGACCACTGAGTTTTAGAGTTCTTGTTACATGGCCTTACTTGTAGAAATAGATAACTGATATAGTGTCATCATCTGAAGTGTTTAGAAGTTTATTTATGATTATTGTTAGGTGTCATCTAGTTGTCTTTGTCTTATAGTGGCCTCACGCATAACAGAACGAAACCTTGCCCAGTCCTGTACCATCTTCACAATAGTAGGTATGTTTGAGCCCATTGTTGCAGCTACCATGTCAGTCCATCTTATTGAGGGTCTTCCTTTTTTTTTTTTTGGCTGACCCTCTACTTTACTAAGCACAATATCCTTCTCCAGGGATTGGTCCCTCTGGTAACATGAACAAAGTAAGCAAGATGAAGTCTCAATGTCCTTACTTCTAAGGAGTATTCTGGCTCCTTGGATTATGGGCTTATATATAATTTTTATATAGCAAACATGTATTAAAAAAAAAAAACCCATTGCCATCCAGTCGATTCCAACTCATAGCGACCCTATAGGACAGAGTAGAACTGCCCCATAGAGTTCCGAGGAGTGCCTGGTGGATTCAAACTGCCGACCTTTTGGTTAGCAGCTGTAGCTCTTAACCACTAGGCCACCAGGGTTTCCCAAACATGTATATACATATACAATTACAGACCCAATACAAATAACTTCCTAATTTGTCATATCCAAAACCAAAAAATCATATTCATATATAATAATAAAAAAAAATTCCCTGATTAAACATAGAACCACCACAAAAATGTATTGGGTAAAACAGTGAGGCCTTTGGTGAATTGAGGATTACCCACCAAACCCTTTTCTCCCCCTTTTCTGACTCTTGCTGTGCAGAGTATGCAATGTAGCCATTCATTAATTCATTCACCCAGCAGATGTTTACGAGGCACCTACCACACGCTCAGTCCTGAGTGAGGCACCACATAGTCTGAGAAGGTTTCACTGTCAGTACCTATGGCTTTACCAGAGTCACAGTTGAGTTCAGGGATGCCGAGGTACCCAGGCTTCTGAACAAGCCTGGGGGTGTTAGGGCAGGAGACGGAGGAAGCTCTCCATCTGTCACATGGCATTAATCGGTCCCCACTTCCTTAGCTAAGTCATCTCAGCAGACCTCCAAGTTAGTAAAATACATACAAACTATTACAAAACCAGAAGGAATGAGTATTAAATAGCAGCAAGCCAGCAAGCAGAGGCATTAGGTCACAGAAGGAACTTAAGTCACTTTGGCACCTCAACCAAAAAGGAAGTGAATGTCATAAAGTGCTTAAAATACTTTTTGGGAAAGTTCATCTCCCCCCAGCCTGTGCTGAGCAGCTACAGCTCACAGTACTGCTCCAGATCCAGAGCCCGTGAAGGCAGCTTGCCTGTGGAGAGGGAGGGAGCACCCCTGCCAATCCATCAGCAGTAATAAGTGCTAGCTCTTGCAAAATGATGGGGAAATTTAACCTGAAGCCTCAGGATCCGACGAATCTCACAATTTTGAGGGAAGGAAAAAATAAGAATGCTTTCCTCCAGTTAAAAATATGAAAGGTTTCTGTAATAACTAATAAAATGTTTAATGCCTCTCTGCTTACAGGTGAGAGGCTCTTTCTATTTGGGAAACAAGTAGTGAATTTAAGCATATTCCTGAAGTCAAGAGATTTTCTCTAAAGATCTAAACATCTGCTTCACCATTCCAACACTCTCTAGGGAATGGTGTCCCTGCCACAACTACCCAAAGAGATCAATGCTATACGTGATCTGTTTTTTAACAAGAATACACCAACCGTACCTTTTAGTCAGTCTTGACAAAAAGAAGCCTGAAAGATCAGACTCTAGAACTTAGGTGATTAGTCGCCATTCAACCCGCAAGCCCCAAAGACGGGGCACATTTTATGATTTGCTCAATGCAAGTATAAGGTAGCTGGGAGTTTCCTGGGGTATGTGGTTAGGAGGGGGAGAAGATTCTGGATGTGGTATGCAGCAATTATATGTAGATGTAGTATGTCTCCTAACAGCTCAAGTGTGCTGGTTTGGAAAATGAACATAACTGGTATGGATTGAAATGTGTTCACCAAAAATATATGTTGTAAACTCTAACCCCTATACTGTGGTTGGAGCCCCAGTGACGTAGTGGTTAAGAGCTCAGGCTGCTAACCAAAAGGTCGGCGGTTCAAATCTACCAGTTGCTCTTGGAAACCCTATGGGGCAGTTCTACTCTGTCCTACATGGTCGCTGTGAGTCGTAATTGGCTCGAGACACAACAACATACCTCTGGTTATTATAATCCCATTTGGGAATGGTTTTTCTTTGTTATGTTAATGAGATAGTATTACTGTAGGATGCATCTTAAGTCAATCTCTTCTAACATATTAAAGAGATTAAACAAGCAAGCGAATGCCCAGGGATGAGGGAAGAGAGATGCCAAGCCACATGAAGATCACCCAGGAACAGAAGCTCAAAAGAGACAAGGACCTTCCTCCAGAGCCAACTGAGAGAGCAAGATTTCCCTAAAGCCAGCACCCTGAATTTGGACTTCCAGCCTCCTAAAAGTGAGAAAATAAACTTCTGTTTATTAAAGCTACCCATTTGCAATATTTCTGTAATAGCGGCACTAGATAACTAAGACAATAACCAAGCTTTATGAGTTAACCCACTTTTTTTGTGTGTCTAAGTCTTTAGGCATGGCACAAAATTGGACTGCTATGTGGCAGACACAGTACAAAAAACAAACCAAACTCATTGCCACTGAGTTGATTCTGAGTTATAGAGACCCTGAAGGACAGAGTAGAACTGCCCCATAGGGTTTCCAAAGAGCGGCTTGTGGATTCGAACTGCTGACCTTTTCGTTAACAGCTGAGCTCTTAACCACAGCACCACCAGGGCTCACAATAATGTTCACTAAATACCCACCACCATTGGATCAATTCTGACTCATTGTGACTACACAGGGTTTCCGAGGCTGTAAATCTTTATGGAAACTAACTGCCACATCTTTCTCCCTCAGAGCTGCTGGTAGTTTCAAACCACTGACCTTTAGGTTAGCAGTCAATTGCTTTAACCACTGTGCCACCATAGTCCATGTATTTGTTTCCATTTCCCAGCCTCCTTTGCAGCTTACCTGGGGTCATGTGACTATTTCTGGACAATAATTTGTGAGGGGAATTAAGACATGTCAATTCTAGTCTGATTCAGCTGAGATGTAAGATCTCCACACCCTGCTTCCAACTTTACAGACAAAAGATCCAAGAACACAGAGACCAAGAGTGGCAAGAGGCATGAACGGACTGCCAGTGTTGCTCACTGAATCCACTGCTGGAGTAGAATGACCAAGGAAACAGTATCCGATTGTGATATGAGAAAGAAATAAAGCTTATCTTCATCGAGCCACTGAGACTTCAGAGTTTATTACCAAAGCATAGCCTACCCTCTTCTGACTAATACGATTTATCTCCTGGGATTGTGAGGAGTAAAGTGGATAAGGAATATCAGGTCTTTAGTTCAACATGGCATGCAGCAAGTACTCAACACATCGCAGTTATTATCGTCATCACCATTCTTCACCTGGATATGGCTGTTTCTGTCTCGTATGCGTGCACATATTCACACATACGTATGTATACTCATGGGAATAAACAAGGCTGCAGGGTTTGAACACTATTTCTGGCCCATGGGGCTGCCTGCTGTGTCATGGGAAACACAGAAGCCAAGAGCTAGAAAACAGTTGGGTTCTCTGGAGAACTTCTCCCTGGAAGCTGCACTGAGATCCCTGCTCATAGTCCCTCTGCTTGCTCCTTCACAGAAGCACAGAGCTGGCTTTCTGGTAGATATAATGAATTCTAAAGAATCTTTTGCTCTGGCTGTGTCCTCAGAGGCTTTTGAAAAATAAGTACCTTTAAAAAAAAATAAAAAAGAACAAGCAAGAGGAGAAAAAAGCCATTGCCTTATTAAAAAGCCACGTGCAGATCCCTCAAAGGTGGCAGCCTTTACAAACGATTTCTTGGAAGAGATTTTTGCCTTCAAAGTGTTTTGTCTAGAAGAAGCTAAGCTATTTCTACTTATCTTGGGATCTCAGGAGCCGGGGAGCAACTTGTGGTAGCAAAAAGACCAGGTCACTAATGAAAGATATTCTGATCTCATATTTCTATGGTTCAGACCTGGGAAGCCAGCTTCAGACACTAGTTCAGTGGTAAATCCTGCACACACATGCTCCATCTCCAAACACTGCATTTTTCATTACATCAGGGAGTTAATAAATAGCATCTTTTATTAACGAAGGGCAGTGCCTTCAACTCAGAGAATTTTATTATGGAAAAAGACACAGTTTGAAGAAAAAAAAAAGCTTTGTCTTGGAATCTTTCTGAGATACTAGATCATTTGTGGAAATAAACATTAAACCACATAACCCAATGGCTAGAAGCTATTAGACAATACTTCTTGAAAAAATCGGTTTCCTTTACCTCTTATTTATGGCCACAAGGGTTGCGTCTCTGGGGAATTGTGACTATGGATGATGTCTGTTTGGACAGAATAAAAAAAACCCCAAACCAAACCCATTGCCGTCGAGTCAATTCCAACTCATAGCGACCCTGAAGAACAGAGTAGGACTGCCCCATAGAGCTTCCAAGGAGCACCTAGGTGGATTCAAACTGCCGAACTTTCGGTTAGCAGACATAGCTCTTAACCACTATGCCACCAGGGTTTCCGGACAGAATAAAGGGCCCATGACATATGAGAAACAGTGGTGTGAGGGATATGATGGAAGTGACAGTCAAGGGATCTGGTAAGATGAAGGCCAGTTTGGGGTCTTTCCTGCTGTAAATTCCTTCTTGAAGACATCTTTATATTCCCAGGATCTAGCCCATAGTTGGCCTAGGACCTCATTGTTGCTCAATAATGGTTGGATGAATGAATAAATGAATTAATGAGGTATCGCCACTTCTGACATTTTACCAAAGGCATTCCTGAGAAGCGTCCATAAATCAGACTGTCATGAGGCTAATAATCACATTTTCCCACAGGAACAATGCCCTCAGCGAGTTTGTTTCAGACCAAGGGCTCAACATCCAATAAATCAGAGCTAGGGCCAAATGGTCCTAAACAAAAATATGCAAAAGCTGCAAATCTCTCCAGTCATCTAAAACTATCAACGTGTGCCCAAGTCCCTTAAAAGGGGCATTAGCAAGATTGCTCCTTTTGATTATGCAGAAGGACCTATGCTACGAATGCAACTGACAATCTAGCCCAATGGAAAATGATCAAACAGGGATGCATCGTAGTGTTTGCCCTCCGAGAGGGCAGAGAGGTCTGAAGACTGAATTTAGATGACCCTACTTAGACATCTTAAAGACTCTCTTGTAGGAGGAGTGTTTAAAGTGGACACCCACACACACCAGCTAGTTCCTATCACCACCATTGACTGCCTGAACAATTGTAATATTTCCCTGACTGGTCCCCCACTTCACAGCTGTACCCCTCCAACCCATTTCCACGTGGCAGCTGCAGTGGTCTTTAAAGAATGCTAGTCTAATCTTACTCCTGCCCTGCTCAACATGCCTCTTGAGTCTGTTAACAGATGCTCCAAATGCCTCACCTTGGCCTTCAAGGCCTGGCATGCTGTGGGCCCTGAGTGCCTCCATTTTTAGCTGGCAACACTCCTTCTCATCCCCCAGCTGTAAACAGTGCAGACCTGATACTCCCTTCCTCAGACATATGTTCGTCTCTCCTTCCTTCCTCTTGCTTCTGCCTAAGCTCTCCTCCCTCTTTCTTGCCAATTCCTCATCATCTTCAGGTATCTGGTGAAACCAGAGGCCTTTCCTGGCCTCCAGGACAAGTCATATTGTCCTGTGGCCCACACCCTGACCTCCACAGCAAACGACATTGCTGGGATTAAATGATAAATGGTATGTTTATGTGTTTAGTTCTGTCTTTCCTCAATTACTGTTGGTCTCATGATCATGTCTTTCTGGCTTAACATCATGCTCAGCAGACAGAACAGTGTCTATCCCAGAATAAAACATGCTAACAAATACATATCAAGTTACCTAACCGAGACTTGACTGAAAAGAAGGACTTAGCCCAAAGCATGCTGGATCTGCACTAGGCAGCTTTTTACATGGAAACACTTGTGGCATAAGTATTTGCTAACCCCCTTGTCATGCTTGGAACAGGATGGCTTCTGAGCTAATTGCAGTGGTTCATGAAGGCCTATTCAAGATTTTCAGGTCTGTCCTCAAATTAAGCCCTCTCTACTATCAGGTCCTTAGAAGAGGCAGAAAGGCCTTGGTGTATTGACTTAAAGGAAAGAAGAAAGTCGTACCACTCACCCAGCCTCGTCTTCCACCACCACCACATTGGCCCCAGGGTTGAAGGCTTTTACTTGGGGCTTGATTTGTCTAGGTGAATCTGGACATGGCTTAGATGCCCAGATCCTCATAATCCTCCTCCCCTAAGGAGCAAGAGGAGAAAGATTGAGTATCATAGTGTCTTTCCAGATAGGAAAGAATTTAAGCTTCATGAAAGAGGGACTGTGTTTGTCTTAATTACCACTGAACCCCCAGCAGTTAGCATGGTCTTGAATGTGATAGAAACTAAAAAACAATACTTACTGAATGGGAATAATAACACCAACATTAGTCGCTCAAGACTATGTTCAGAACTCAAACCATTTTTAGCAGCACTCCCCAGAAGCACACATAGACATGTCTGTTCATAAGAGGTGAGCCAGCTTCACCCCAGTCCCTGAACCCCAAAGCTGCAGGGTGATGGGGGAGTTTATCTCTCTGACTTGATTTCTGCTAATACACCATTAGAAAAGAGGGATCTAATGTCACTCGCTCCACTGTCTTATCATTCTTAAGAAGATAAGATTAAGAAATCAAAATATGCTTTCGGCTGGATTGTATTTATCTGAGCCAAGCCATCTCTGATTCAGGATATGTTTCAAACAAACAAAAAAAAAAACCTATTATCTGAATCCCAAACATGTCAATATTACTGTTTCCATCTTTATTTCTGAGGGAAAAACACCTACGAAGGACAAACCGTTCCAAAGTTGACACTGGCTTTACCTTCTTCATCTTAGTCCCAAGTTTGACTCACCACAGACACAGCTTTTTACAAGTATCACATACAACGATAAATAACATAATACTGGCTTTTGGTGCTTATATTACCTTGGTGCTTAAAATAACTGGATTCTTTTCTCTGCAATTAAGGACAAAGATAAATTCAGAAAGGTAGTTAGAGGGGAAGCAGCTGAAATCCTGTAATCCGATCCCATTTTTCCATGATCAAAACCAAAAAGGTTTGATTTGCTATGTTGAATTCAATCCAAGAAAAAGGCTTGGATTGAATTCAACATAGCGAATCAATCATTTGCTCTTGGGTTGTGACCTTGAGTAAAAAATCTTCCAACAACCAGCAAAGGCTGCAGCTGTCACCCAAGAAATAGTCACCTCAGACGGGGGTTACAGAGGGCCACTCAACACAGTCTTATCAGGAGAAAAAGTAGGGAGAAGATAACTTACTCTGTAAACTTCAGAAACCTCTCAACACAGATGTAATGATCCTTGCAGCCCTTGTGGGTGAATGCCCAGCCTGGCTTTAGGAGAAGTATGCTGTAAATCCATCAGCATGCACAGGAGACAGACAGCAGCAGCGTGAATGTGCCCTTAGCACAATGGGCTCTGGAGGGACTCACAAGAGGAGGGGTTTATTGGACATAGTATTTGTGTGTCTACCCAAGGCCCTTATCAGCCTGTTCTGCATTTTCCCTGGTTGCATATTTCAAAGAGTTGATTCCCTCACCGTCTAGTGGTAAAATTTAAAGCACAAATAAAATCACAAACTTGGTAAGATAACGTTATATGTCTTGTTCACCAACAAATCAATCCTATGTTAAAGGCTCGAATGCTGACAATTCCCTAGGAATGGACAGTGCCCACCATTTAGCCAGTTACAAATACACATTTCCAGTGGAGAACTCCTTTTCTCACTGTGTTGGCTTCTATACTTTTGGGTGCAGGTAATGGAAACCCAACCCAAGGGGGTTAACTCCTTATGAAACAGGAAGTACAAAGGTACTTGGTTCCAGGGTTGATCAAGCAGTGGCTCAGTAAGACCATTGAGTGGTTAAAAGTCTCTGCTCTGAACAAGACTGTTTCAGTTCAAAGTCCAGGCCTGCCACTTACTATTTGATCCTGGGCTAGTTACTTAACTTTTTTTTTTTTTTGCCTCAGTCTCTCCTTTTGTAAAATGGGGTAATAATAGCACTTTAGAATTATCATGAGGATTCTATCAGGTAAGTTGTATAAATCATTTAGAAAAGTGCTGGATACATACTAAGTGCTCAGAAATGGTACTTGATACTATTATTGATAAATGTGAGGACTCGTCTTTCTGCTCTGACATCTCCAGCACACCAGTGTGGAATTCTCATTTGGATGAATGTAGCAGTTCCCGGCATCCCATCAGACATGACTGACATCCCACAAAGAAGGAGCACCCTTTTCCCCTCAGGAAGAAATCCTTTTCCTGAAGTTTCTTAGCTTCCCAAACTATCTGAGGTGAAGAACCAGATTATTTTTTTCCCCAATCCATCATGAACCAATAATTTTGTAAAATACAACAAAATTAGACCCATAGCATTTTCATTAACCATTTTTTGAAGGCCTTTCTTCCTAGAAAAGGACATTATGTTTGGTAAAGGAGACCATCAGTGAAAACAAAGGAAATCCTCAATTAGATGGATTGACACAAGAGCCAAAACGATGGATTCAAACATACCAATGATCATGAAGATGGCAGTGTTTCATTCTGTTATGCACCTGAGCTGACTTGACGGCAACTAACAATAACAACGATAAAGTTAACTAATAGAAAAAATGAAATAAATAAAATTTTACAAAATACAACTATCAATTAGCTATTATTATTAGATTCAGCAAGCATAAAATGACTCTGTCAAATTACTATTAAAGTTTCTAAAATGCAACAAAACAGAGCCAGTTCACAAACCATCACTACATCTTGCATTGTCTGCCTGAGCAGCTGTCCCTGTCGGTCTGTCCTCCTGACCAGGGTTGGACCCCATGACTGTGCTGAACCAGTTTCTGACAAAGGAAGGATATGTCTTAGTTATCTTGTTTTTCTTTGACAGCAACACCACAAGTGGATGGCCTTAACAAACAGAAATTAATTTTCTCACCATTTAGGAGGTTAGAAGTCTGAATTCAGGGCACTGGCTCTACGGGAAAGCTTTCTGTCTCTATTGGCTCTGGGGGAAGGTCCTTGTTTCTTCTCAGCTTCTGTTCCTCAGTTCCTTGGTGATCTTACATGGCATGGCATCTCTCTTCCCCTATCTCTGCGTGTTTCTCTGTGCCTAATCTGCTTGTTTTATTTCTCAAAGGTGATTGGCTTAAGACACACCCTACACTGATATGACTTCATTAGTATAACAAAAAGAACCCTACATACACAAGTACAGGGGTTAGGATTTACAACACTGTTTTTTGGAGGACACAATTCCATCACCACAGGCCTTGTGTTCCATTGACCTCCTTCCATTAACATATGTGTGCAATGCCTACAATGGACAAAGGCCTAGGAAAACTGCTGAGGACACAGTCTAGTGAGAAAATGAGGCACTCCAGTATTCAATGACTGCCAGGCAGGCTGTGATATGTCTATGAAAAGGCACAAGTGACATGTGTGTGAGGGCACTCTGAAAATCAAGGCATCTGGCATGACCGTGGGGACTGACACAGGGTCTGAGGCAGACTCCATCGTATCCTAAACTTTTCCTTCTGTTTTCAAGAATATGTGCATGCCCCCTTCCCGCTTCTCTCAGGTAAACAGTTATGTGGTTATTCTTACCTAAGGCTATGATAAAAATATTCTGCTCTCAGAAAGAATGTTTGTAGCTGATATATGACAAGCTTCTGGTTTATGGTTAAGCAAAGGATAATAATGTTCCAGGAAAGGAGTGATGAGAGTATTTCCTGAAAAGATGTTTGTATAAGTTTATTCGCAGAAAATTGCTCACATAGTTTCGCCCCCAGAAAGTCTGTGACGGAAAATAGATTAACCAATAGTGTGTAAGGTTTAGTTGCAATTTATATGTAACCCTCGGTCCTCATGTATGAAAACCTCTCTCCCCTTTCAGACCTCGAAGCACGTGAAACCTCTTCCTTGTGCTGCCCAAACTTCAGTTTGTACTATTCCGCAATAAAACTCTTTCCTTTTCTACTCCATGTAGAGTAAGAGAGTTATTCCTTTGACACACGTTATGGGAAAAATAGGTTCAAAATAATACTATCTTGACAAGCGCGTCCAGGGAAGGTTTTTTGAATCAGGTAAGCTTGAAGCTGAACCTTGGTTCATAGTAGGTATGAGTTTGACATGACTATACGGGGAAAGGGTATTCCAGACAAGGAAAATAGGTTGGAGTTGAAGGGAGGGAAGACTGTTCAGGGAATAGAGAGAAGTTTCAAAGTAAAATCAAAAGACACCTCCACCAAATCTCTCTTTTTAGATCAGAAAACAACATTAAAGATTAGTCTGTTCACTATGTAGGCTGAGATTTTTGGGGGGCAGAGTAATGTCCCCCCCAGAGATGTCCACATCTTAATCCAGGAACTTACAAATATGTTCCATTACATGGCCAACGAGACTTTGAAAATGTGGTGACGGTTATGCACCTTGAGGTGGGGATATTATTCTGGATTATTCAAGTAGGCCTAAACTAATCACCAAAAAAAAAAAAAAAAGACAGCCAAGCCCTTTACCATCAAGTTGATGGCAACTCATGACAAACTCATGTATTTCAGTTCCTGTTTCAGAGTAGTGCTGCATTCCATCGGGTTTTCAATGGCTGTAATGTTATGGAACCAGCTCACTAGACCTTTATTCTGCAGTGCCACTGGGTGGACTCCAACCACCTACCTTTCAATTACAGTAGTCAAGCACAAAGTGTTTGCACCACCCGGGAACCTAATCTAGTCACCAAACACCCAAAATAAACCTGTTGCTGCCAATTCCGGCTCATGATGACTCTATGTGGTACAGAGTAGAACTGCTCCATAGGGTTTTCTTGGCTATAATCTTTATGGAAGCAAATCAACAGGACTTTTTTCTGCAGTGCTGCTGGGTGGGTTCGAACCACCCAACTTTCAGTTAGTAGCCAAGAACAAACCATTTGTGACACTCAGGGACTTAATCTAATCACGGGTCCTTACAAGCTGAAGAGGGAGGAAGAGGAATGGGTCAGAGAGATGCAATGACAGAACAAGGGGCAAGAGAGAGAGATTCAGTGCTCTTTTGCTGATTTTGAGATGAAGGAGGCTGCATGCAAGGACCACAAGATGCACAGAAACAGGCCTTGCTCCTACAACAGCATGGAATTCAATTCTGAATGAGTCTGGAGGTAGATTCTACCCTAGGCCCTAGAGAAGGAACTCAGCCCAGCTGATACCCAAACTGAACTTCTGACCCACAGAACTCTAAAATAATAAGTTTGCATTGTTTTAAGCCACTGAGCTTATAATAATTTCTTACGGCAGCAATAGGAAACTAATACAGGATTTTTTTTTTTTTTAATGAAAATTCCTTGATTGCACTTCCAGGGGATCTTATTTTGTTGTTCTGAGCAGCTTTTCAATGCTTTCCAAGGGGTCCTATTTACCCCTGTTTGAGAACCACCAATCCCTTTTCTTGGAGATGGAGCTCTCTGAGGTCCAAGCTCCGTGGAGAACAAGTATCAGAGAATGAAGTAACCTCCAGCTCTCCACACTCCCAAGCTTGGTCTTTTCACCAACAATTGTTAGGAGAGAGGCTTCAGCGACAACAGCAGTGTAAACAGACCATCATTTCAAGTCTCCCCAACAAATACAACAAGGAAATTTTGCTTGATTTTGAAGGACTCTGAATCCAGGAGCAGAGGAAAGCAGTAGGGGACTGCAGACAGGCAAGCATCAAGCTTCTGCTCTAAAGTCACCAAAGCAGACCTCCCCAGGGGTCCATTTGGAGTATATATACCAGCACCTCAACCACCCAGACACCATCGGCTGCAAGCCTACTGTGAACTGCTACAGAAGGCTTGTGCAGTGGAGTCCGCTCTCCTAGTCACCTCTCTACCTGCCTCCTTGTGCACCCCATAGCTCAGTCCTCTGAAACCAACAGGACAAACATCCCTTGGGGTCAATTCTGCTTAGTCTATCCCCACTCATAACAAATTATGGATAACATTGCAAGGAATGGGAATTCCGGAACACTTAATTGTGCTCATGAGGAACCTGTACATAGATCAAGAGATAATCATTTGAACAAAACAAGGGGATTTTGCATGTTTTAAAGTCAGAAAAGGTGTCTGAGCAGGAAAAAAGTGCTGAGCAGAACTCAAATTCACAGACAAAGACCAGACTTAATGGTCTGACAGTGACTGGAGGAGTTCCCGAAACTATGGCCCCTGGAAGCTCTGCTGACCCAGAACTAAAACCATTCCCGAAGCCCATTCTTCAGACGAAGATCACACAGGGCTGGAAAACAAAAGCTAATGCACACGAGGAGGGTTCTCCTTAGTTAAATCAGATACATGAGACCAAACGGGCATCTGCTGTCTGGAGGCAGGATGAGAAGGCAGGAAGGGACAGGAACCGGCTGAGTGGGTACAGGGGACACAGGGTGGGAAGGGTGAGTGTGCTGTCACACTGTGGGGATTGCAACTAATGTCACAAAACAATACGAGTATAAATTTTTGTATGAGAAATGACATTGAGCTGTAAACTTTGACCTAAAGGACAATATAAAAAAAAAGAGAGAGAGAGAAAGAAAAAGCGTATATTAGGGCTGTATCCTTTCACCAACTGAGATGTTTCAACAAACGTATGCAGCCCTGGAAGTATTCACTCGTCTATGCCAAGAAACCTAGAAGACAACTACCTGGCCAACCGACTGGAGAAAATTCACATTTATGCCCATGCCCAAGAAAGGTGATCCCACTGAATGCGGAAGTTATTGAACGATATCATTAATATCATATGCAAGTAAAATTTTGCTGAAGATCATTCAAAAGCGGTTGCACCAGTATATTGACAGGGAACTGTCAGAAATACAAGCTGGATTCAGAAGAGGACGCAGAACCAGGGATATCATTGCTGATGTCAGGTGGATCCTGGCTGAAAGCAGAGAATATCAGAAAGATGTTTACCTGAGTTTTATTGACTATGCAAAGGCATTCGACTGTGTGGATTATAACAAATTATGGTTAATGTTGTGAAGAATGGGAATTCCAGAACACTTATTTTTGCTCTTGTGGAACCTTTATATAGATCAAGAGGCAGTCATTCAAACAGAACAAGGAGATACCATGTGGTTTAAAGTCAGGAAAGGTGTACATCAGGGTTGTATCCTTTCACCATACTTATTCAATCTGTATGCTGAGCAAATAATTCGAGCAGCTGGACTATATGAAGAAGAGGGCATCAAGACTGGAGAAAGACTCATTTACACCCTGTGTTATGCAGATGACACAACCTTGCTTGCTGAAAGTGAAGAGGACTTGAAGCGCTTACTGATAAAGATCAAAGATCACAGCCTTCAGTATGGATTACACCTCAACATAAAGAAAACAAAAATCCTCACAATCGGACCAATAAGCAACATCATGATAAACAGAGAAAAGATCGAAGTAATCAAGGATTTCGTTTTACTCGGATCAACAGTCAACATCCATGGAAGCAGCAGTCAAGAAATCAAAAGACACATTGCATTGCGCAAATGTGTTTCAAGAGACCTCTTTAAAGCGTTGAAAAGCAAAGATGTCACCTTAGAAGCAGGAAGACGAGACTTCCTCTCACACACTTTGGACATGTTATCAGGTGGGATCAGTCCCTGGAGAAAGACACCATGCTTGGTAAAGTAGAGGATCAGTGAACAAGGGAAAGTCCCTCCAGGAGATGGATTGACACAGTGGCTGCAACAATGGGCTCAAGCATAGCAACAACTGTGAGGATGGTGCAGGACCAGGCAGCATTTCATTCTATTGTATATAGGGTTGCTATGAGTCGGAATCCATTCAACTGCACCTAATAACAACAACGCCCACTTCTAGTTGGCTCCTAGGACTGCTGATGGAAGCTGCTGTTTGCTAGGAAGCAGACCTTTTGGGTGGAGGCTGCACTAACAGCCAATAATCTACTGGGGCAGGGACTCTGAGAGCAACAAGGTAGACCTCTGTGAGGACCTGACCAGAGTGTGACACCGCACCTGGTCATCGCTGGTTGCCAGGTTATTGCATACTGCTACAGAAGGACCCCGAAGTGGAGTCTGCTCCCATAGCCAGCACTCTGCCTGCCTCCCGGGTCACCTCATAGCTCAGGCCTCTGTAACCAACAGGAGAAATATCCCTAGGGGATAATTTGGCTCTGCCTGCTCCCCTTTCTGGTCAGTGCTAAAGACTGCTGACTAAGGCTGCTGGGTGTTACAAAGCATGCATCTTGAGTGGAGGGTACTCCGACAGCCGATATACTATGGGTCAGGCTCTGTTAGCAGCAAGGTAGGCTACCCTGGGGTTCTGTTAGGAGCATGACAACCCTCCCCCACCCAATAACTCTTGGGTGCTAGACTGATATGAACTCCTATAAAAGGTTCCCAACAGCGGGTCCAGAAGGAGGGTCACCTAAGTGGAAACTGCTCCCCCCATCGTCACAGGGCCACTGGGGCTCTGAAACCAACAAGACAGGTCTCCTGCAGGTCCTTCTGGGGCCTGCCGGCCCTTCTTTCTCCTGAAACAGAGGGAAGTCTGCCTGTGCTTCTCCTGAATGCCAGCTCAGAAATAAGCAACCCGCACAGAGCAGAGAAGGAAGCCTCAGGCAAAACTGAAGGGCAAGACTCAACTCAGAGGGCTCCCTGGGAGTGGGTTTTCCAGCTGAAACCTGGGGTAGTTGCAGAAACAGAAGAGAAGAGAGTAACAACCAGAGACAAAGGGTTGTGCCCCCTTGTGGACAGATTGATTAGTGCACAATATCTCACCTGAGAGGCGGTGCCTACTGATGAATAGACTTGACCACAGTGTGCTCTCTGGTGAGTTTGGGAGACATTGAAATTTGAAAACCGATATCTGGAACTTTTGAATCCTGATTAAACCAGAGAGGGTGAAGGGGCTATCACGAGAGAGAGAGAGGAAATGGTATGCAAAGGCCGAAGTCTGTCCACTTAAGAGTTTTTTTGCAGGAAGTAATGCAGGCAAAAACACCAAACACTGGGAGAACTGAGAAAGTTAACACCCTTGAAAATCCCAATGCCCCAAAAAAAAAATCACATGGCACACAAAGAACAGAGAAACGATGGTCCATGAACATGACGAAGGGAGCGAAAGTGCATCTAGACAACAACAACAACGAAACCAAACCAGTTGCCGTTGAGTGGATTCTGACTCATAGCGGCCCTGCAGGACAGGGTGGAACTGCCCCACAGGGTTTCCAAGGAGCTGGTGGATTCTAACTGCCGACCTTTTGGTTAGCAACTGAGCTCCTAGCTACACATCACCAGGGCTCTGGGGAAAGAAGAGTATTTTCAATAAATGGTATTGGGAAAACTGGATTTCCTCATGCAGAAAACTGAAACAGGTTTCATCCCTCACATTATACACAAAAACAAACTCAGAACGCCAGATTAAGGACCTACATGTGCAAACTACAACCATAGCATTCTTAGAAGAATATGCAGGGGCAATGATGTTGGGCCCCAGCTTTTAGCAATGGATTATCTCGACTCGACGGCAATGGGTTTTTTAATCTAATAAGGCAACAAAAGCACAAACAGCAAATTACAAAACAAATAAATGGGACTTCAAAAAAATTAAAAACTTTAGTTCATGAAAAGACTTTCCAAAAAAAGTGAAAAGACAAGCTACCCACTAGGAGAATATCTTTGGAAACCATGCATCTGACAAGAATCTAATAAACAAAATACTTATAAAATTTTGAGCACTTAACAATAAAAAGACAAATAAGCCAATCAGAAAATGGGCAAAGACCTTGGGTAGACATTTCACCAAAGAGGGCATTCAAATGGCCACCAAACACATAAGAAGATACTCAAGTCGTTAACGATAGGAGAGATACAAATCAAAACCACAATGAGATACCATTACACTCCCACTAAGATGGCTAAGATTTAAAAAAAAAAAAAAAAAAACAGAAAATAACAAATGCTGGCGAGGATGTGGGGAGATTGGAAGCCTTATCCATTGCTGGAGGGCATGCAAAATGGCACAGCCATTATGGAAAACTGTGGTGGTTCCTCAGGAAATTAAACACAGAACTACCATATAACCCAGCAATTGCACTCCTAGGTATATACTCAAAAGACGTGAAAGCAGAGACTAAAACAGAGACTTGTACACCAACGTTTACTGCACCACTATTCACAATCGCCAATATGTGGAAACAACCCCAATGCCCATCAGCAGATGAACGGATAAACAAAATGCAGGACATATGTACAATGGAATACTACACAGCCGGTAGAAGAAACGAAGCCTTGATACACCTACAATATGGATGGAGCTTGAAGGCATTATGCTGGGTGAAATGTCAGTGACAGAAGGACAAATATTGTATGGCCTTATTTATAGAAAAAGACAAGAACAGGCAGATGTATAGAGACCAAAGTATATTAGTGGTTACCCCAGGTGGGAGGAAAGGGGAAAGAGAGTGTTAACAGCGATGGAAAAATCGCATTTATTAAGGGTAGAATTGCACAGCCTATCTATGTAATTGCTGTCAATAAATTGTATACCTATAGAAAGTTGAACTTGCAAAAGTTGTGTGATTGATATATTTACAACGACAAAAAAAAAAAAAAAGAGTTGCTACTAAGGCTGCTTATGAACACCCAAAAACCTCATGGGATCCATGCATAGCTTCAGGATGTCCTCAAACCCCCTTGAAATGATAAGCATAGTTTAGTGTTTAACACTTGGCACCCCACCCAGGTGGATGGAAGGAAAGCAGAGTTTACATGGCTCACAGACTTCCCACAAAATAACATCAGACAGTGAAAAATTACTCAATCCCCTTCACCTTCCCCCGTTCTGATCACACTGAGGTGGCGGTGTCAGCTTGGTGCCAGTCTACTTAGCAGCCTTCAATCGCTGGCTGATCTCCTTTGTAACAGACAGAGAGGAGGCTCAGGCTTGCAGACTTTGCCAGGCAACAGGGCTCTACGGAACAGAAAATCTTCCGTGGTCACCCCTCTGTGCCAAGTGTTACTGCTGTCCCGTCTATGGAAGTGAGCTATAGTTTCCTTGCTAATTTTAAGGGCAGCTTTATTTAAAGAAAAATTTAAGAAAATAACAGCACAAATGAAAACAGATATGGCAAAATTCACAAAAGTATGGCACAAATAAACCTAAAACAAAACCCATTGTCATTGTGTCTGTTCCGACTCAGTGACCCTAGAGGACAGAACAGAACTGTCCCATAGGGTTTCCAAGGAGCGGGTAGTGGATTTGAACTGCCAACCTTTGGTTACCAGCTGGAGCTCTTAATCACTGCACCACCAGGCAACAGAGCACAGGCTGTGTTTGGCACACCCTGTAAGAGTGAATAAAGGCTAATGCATATTTGCGATGCTGAGTGACAGGCTAAGAGGTGTGCTAGGCAGAATAGAGTACAGAGAGGGAAGTGGTCCACTCTGGGCGAGTCATGGAACAGGCAAGAGGTCACTGGAGCTGGGTTTGTAAGAACACAAACAGAAGGGTATTTCAGGAAGGGGTGAAGATGGCAAGGGAGGGCCTTCCAGGTGGAAGGAGCAGTGCGTACGAAGCTCACTGGTGTGACTCAGCCTTGTGTGTGTTCGGGAAACTGTAACGAATTAACTGCTTCTCACAGGAGAGTTCTACTTTGTAAACAGCCACCACACTCACTGGGGAAATCAGGGGGATTTGTGCCACTTAAAGTACAACACTGAGACTCTTTTTAAAACCTCATAGAGCATATAAGAACCTTTCTACTTCATGGTTTGGTGAACAATATTTCATGCTAAGTAGCTCCTACTTCCCTTTACTTGATGGCTGTTTTGGTTTGCTTGGGGGTTTTTTGTGCCCTAGGACTCTGGACTCTGCATTAGCGTTGTTGTCATCCTAAACCTACTTTTTAAATGTAAATATGCTCCTAAACTGGTCGAGAAGAAACAAGGGTTGTGCCTGCTTGCTATAGAGCCTTGCAGAAGGAAAGCTCCTCCATCATGGCCCACCCAGAGCAGAGGAGGGGGCACCAGGCCGGGGTACACCCTCAAAGCCACTCCTCCGCCCACAGAATCAACCTCCTGTCCTCAATGTGTGTGTTGGTTTGAGACAGAATGTCACATTCCTTTATAACTAAGGATATTCCTATTATGTGTTATCCCACCGAGGAATGCTTTTAATGAAAAAATATTTGGATTGGCTTTTCTGAATCCATGGTCTGGACAGGAAACTTTTTAATAAAAACCTTGTCGATAAATGACAGGATTAAAAAAACAGAGAACTGAATGAACCTCACATATTTGAACTTCAGATTAAGCCCTAAAGAGCCCAAGGCTATGGTGTCATCTTTTTCCTCCAGAGACAGTGTCCAGTCCACGTGGAGCTGGTCTCTGTCAGTTGAGGTAATGTTTATAATGGGGTGAAGATTCTGAGCTCTGGCTCAGTTTTAACAGTGAAACCCAGTGGTTACAAGCTGAAGCTGTGACCATAGACAGCCCAGAGTTTAAGTACAAACAAAAACCGAACCAAACCCATTGCCGTTGAGTCAATTCTGACTCATAGTGACCCTATAGGACAGAGTAAAACTGCTCCATAGGGTTTCTAAGGAGCAGCTAGTGGATTCCAACTGCCGACCTTTTGGTTAGCAGCCGAGCTCTTAACCACTGCACCTGCCCTGGCAATTATCAGCTTTGTGAACTTGGACAAGAAACTTCACTCACTAGGTCTCAGTGTTCTTATGTCTAAAACTGAGAGTAACATTCTGCCCATGAGAAAATACATGCAAAGGACTTAACCCAGCGCTGTCCACGTTATCTGCCCAGGAAATGTCATTTCTATTGTTATTAATGACTGGCCCTCTCACTCCATAAAGGCTGTGGGTTCTGTCCAATGGTAGGGAGAAAAAGGGGAAGCTCTCCATCTGGGCTTCCACTGAAGTAATGCAAACAATCTCAAAAATTCCTAAAACCAGCTCTCCAAATGTAAGAGAAAAGCGCAGTGATGCTTCAGTGGTAGAATTCTCACTTCCCATGCAGGAGACCCAGGTTCGAGTCTCACCAATGCACCTCGTGTGCAGCCACCACCCACCTGTCAGTGGAGGCTTGTATGTTGCTGATGCTGAACAGGTTTCAGTGAAGCTTCCAGATGAAGGCAGATGAGGAAGAAAGGCCTGGCAATCTGCTTCTGAAAACCAGCCAGTGAAACCTCTATGGATCACAACAGTCTGATCCACCACCCGTCTTGGGGATGGCACAGGGCCCTGCAGTGTTTTTTTTGTTCCATTGTGCATGGGTCGCCATGAATCATGATCAAAAAGGACAACTTGACAAGTTTAACAGACTATATTATTAAATTCAATTATACCCAACACGCTTTCCTGAACACCCGCTATGTGCCAACCCTCTCTAAGAGGTACAAGGGAGACAGAGGTCCACTCTCATACCCATAGCCTAGTGGGGAAGACAGATGGGTAAGCATCAGACAGTGTGATGAGCTCTGTAAAACTCCAGGACTACAGATGGGGGACCAATTTGGGCTCACCGATGGAGGAGGTGGCAACTGAGCCAAGCCTTAAAAGATCAATGGAATTTCAACAGTTAGAGATGGGGAAAAAGGCATTCCAGGTGGAAAGAGTAGATGAGCAAAAGCTGAGAGATGGTTGTATGGGGGACAGGGCAACAGAACTGCCCTGTGGATTATCAAGAGTTAATCCTAGAAAAGTGACTGGTGTCCAGATTTGAAAGGAGCATAGTAATAGATGGCAGGGGCTCAGGAGACAATTCCTGCTGTGTTTAAATAGAGGTCTCACATGAGGTATTTTTTCCACCCTCTGCCCTCCCCCAGCACGAGGCCTGCCATCTGCTCAGCTTGCTTGTGTGCCTTCATCTCTCCCATGAAGGTGTAGGCTCCAGAGCAGGGACTGTGTCTCCTTCGTTCGTCCCTCCCTCCCTCCTTCCCTCCCTCCTTCTTTCCTTCCTCCTTCCCTCCCTTCCTGCCACCATTTCTTTCCTTCTGTTCATTTAGTTGACACACATTTATTGAACATCTAGAGCTATTAAAATTGGGAATGAAAAGATGAATAAAACTACGCTCCTAGCTCTGTTTGTTAGCAACACCCAAATGCTGAGGGAGCGCAGAGGTGTGACTGTCTAGGTCTGTATCAGTGGAGGTGCTATAAACCAGAGTATGGCACTGGGTTACTGGGTTATGGCTAGGAGACTTCCAGAGAGAGGAAACACTCAGGGTAAAAAGAACAGCTTTATCATAGTGCAGACATGTTTGGGGTAACCCCCTTGGCCAGCATGTGGGAAGTCTGAGGAGTAGGAGCTGGTGAGATGGCGGGGGGGCTCACCTTCCAACGATCCTCACAGCCATTCACAACAGCACCTCCTTATCAAAACAGTCTCTGGTGGCGAAAACAGTTTGTGCTCAACAGCTAACCAAAAAGGTTGGTGGTTCAAACCTACCCAGCGACACCACAGAAGGAAGGCATGGCAATCGCAGTCAAGAAAACCCTATGGGGCAGTTCTGTTCTTTAACACGTGGGATCACCACAGGTCAGAACTGACTCAACTCAACGGCAATGGATTTGGTTTTGTTTTGGATCAAGACATGAAAGTGAAAACTGCTGGTTTCAAAACGCAAACCAGTTACCAGCCAGGGTTCCCCTGACCTATAAAGTTCAGAGAAAACTGTCTCCCTACCCTGCCCTGGGGAAAGGCCAGCCCCTACCTCACATTTCTGCAAATGTCCTGGGAGTGTCCTGTCTGTGGTCACCTAAGTCGCCAACTCCCTGCCTCCACTGAATCCTTAGTTTTGTGTCTTGATACTGTTCCTCTAGTTCCACTCACACACACACATACACACTCACACACACACATACACACTCACACACACACTCTCAACCCACACACTCATACATACACACAA
Source organism: Elephas maximus indicus (assembly GCF_024166365.1). Classification (NCBI taxonomy): domain Eukaryota; kingdom Metazoa; phylum Chordata; class Mammalia; order Proboscidea; family Elephantidae; genus Elephas; species Elephas maximus. The sequence goes on along the minus strand of NC_064839.1, from coordinate 10,129,159 downwards.
CCCACACACACACACACCACACACACACACACTCATACACACACAGATGGTGTGATGGTTGACTGTGTAGCACGTTAGCAGAGAAAAGTAGTTAAGAGCCCATGTTCTGGAATCAGCAGCCTGGCTTGAAGATTATCTCTACTGTTTAGAGCTCTGTGGCCTTGGGCAGGTCACGTTATCTTCCCAAGCTTCCATTTCCTCATACCTCAAATGGGGGTAAGAGCAATATCCAACTCCAGGATTGCTGGGAGCATTGAATGAGATAATGTTTGCAAAGCCCGTTGTATGGTATTTGTCACTCAGTAAGAGCTCAAGGGAACTCTACGGGGCAGTTCTACTCTGTCCTATAGGTTCTCTATGAGTCAGAATCAACCCGATGACAACAAGTATGAGTAAGAAGTCAATGGTTAATGTGTTCAGCTGCTAGCCAAAAGGTTGGAGGTTCGAGTCCATCCGGACGCGAAGAAAGGCCTACAATCTACTTCCTAAAAATCAGTCATTGAAAATCCTATGGCGCACAGTTCTACTCTGACACAAATGGGTTCACCACGAATTGGAGTCAGCTCCACAGCAACTTTTTTGTTTGTTCGTTTGTTTTGTTCTTTCCTGTTTAAGAACTCGATTAATACTAGCTTGATCATCCTGATGACTTTTACCATCATCATTTGAGAAGATAAAGGAGTTACACTATAGTGAAACATAAGATAACATTAAAACTGGTAATCAAGTATTGTTGGTCTTATGCACCTTGCCGTGTTTCCCAGCCATCCCTCCTTTCTCCTCCCCTTTCTCTTCCCCACCCCAAATCTTTGCTCATTTCTGATGCTGGACAGTTTATCTTCTATTTTGAAGCCTGGTCTCTTGCCAATCAACGTCCTCATGGTCCTATCTTCTAACCCAAGCAATTTATCAAGGTATTTGTTTACACAAAGGCAATAATCTTCTGTCTTTTGTATTTTTTTTAAATCGTATTTCAGAAGTTAAAACCCCAAGAAATATCAATTCTGTGCAGTTTCCACCCACTGCACATACTCATGATGGTTGCTACAAAAAAAAAAAAAAAAACAGGTTCTTGTTATTTGGTGTGGTTTACTATTGGCAGTTAATGTTAACTGCAGGAGGGGGAAGGAGTTCATGATGTGTCATGCAGTGCTATTCATTTTGCCTTCCAGATGATGTTAAGCACAAACTATGAAATTGCCCCAGCCACACACTACTCACTCATTGTGGAAAGATGGTAGAGACAGCATTCCACTCTTGGTTTCCCTTCTCCTCTGGCTCACCTGCCCTTGCTCATGAAGTCACATCCATTCCATTCCCTGAAAGAACTCAGAAGCTGACTATCCAGGGGTCCATTAATTTTGCTGACCATGCCTGGACAAAAGCCCCAATCAATCACCACAAGGAATCCACCAGGAGACAAGGCCACACTCCTCCTCAGAGCCCTCTGCCAACTCCTGAAGTCACTGTTTATGGAGAGGACCCCGACAGGAGGGTCTCCTGGCCTTTCCTTTATATAACCCCAGCTCTGATCTGCATTTAGGTGATTGAGCTTTTTCTACCCCAGGTGACTGGGAAGTTCTCTCTGAAGAGAGACACTGGGCTGAAACATGGATGGGAAGAAGAAACTGGTCTTCTGAAGATCTGGGGAAAGAGCAGGCTGGTTTGTCCCAGCTTCGTGTGGCAAATAAAGCCAGATCTCAGCTCTTAGTTGCTTGCCAATGAGGATGTGATTCTCCTTGCCAAGTGGGCAAGAAGTAAATGAAGCTTAGAGATCCAAAAATCAAGTCTTAAATGGTCAAAAGTTGTGCAGAGAAATCAGAATTCAGGAAGAGGGTAAGGAGGGGCTTTATAATACTCCAAGACACTGAGCAGCCCAGCATGTAGAACACTTATTTTGCCTCTCTGTCCTGTTGCACCATCTACCCCCATATTCAATCAGCTTGCAAGTCCCATTCAAACTTCACCATATTTTCTGACTCTTCTTCCCTTTTCTCACAATTGTGCTTCATTCCATTTTGGTGCTACAGCAGACATGTTTTATGCGTCCATTTAGATCTTCTCCACTTCACGGTCTTGGGGGTAGCAGCCTGACAGTGCCTTGCCACGTGCTCAGTGGCTTCCTGGTTGACCCGCGGGCATGAGATGTGTGGCCCCTTTCTGTGTCTGCACGAATGCAATCTGGAAGTGTGGGAAGTCAGTGCACCATGGGGCCAATCTCTGACCAATGGGATAAAGGATTCAGCAGAAAAATGCTTCCTCCTTGCTACCCCTAAATGCACTGTCCCGAGAAGCAATAATTTATATGGCCTCCTGAAAGATGGCACTGCAATACAGAACAGTGTGCTTATACAATGCGGTGGCAGCTCAGTCACTCATACTCTTAATGTATCTCCTTCTTCCACTGCCTAATCCCTCTTACCTCTCACTTCTCCCCCTGGGACTATGCTACCTAGTGATATAGAAGCACATGAGATTTGTTCTTAAGCTCTGCTTTTGGGGAACCCAAGTGTTATGGATTAAATTGTGTCCCCAAAAAATGTGTGTCAACTTGGCTAGGCCATGATTCCCAGTATTGTGTGATTGTCCACCATTTTGTCATCTGATGCAATTTTCCTGTGTTGTAAACCCTACCTCTAAGATATTAATGAGATGGGATTAGTAGCAGTTATGTTAATTAGGCAGGACTCAATCTACAATGTTAAGTTGTGTCTTAAGCCAATCTCTTTTGAGATATAAAAGAGAGAAGCAAGCAGAGAGACAGGGGGACCTCGTACCACCAAGAAACAAGAGCCAGGAAAATAGCACGTCCTTTGGAGCTGGGGCCCCTTCACTGAGAAGCTCCTCTACCAGGGAACCTAAGAGAAAGCTTTCTCCTGGAGTTGGCACCCTGAATTTGGACCTAGGCTGTGACAGAATAAATTTCTCTTTGTTAAAGCCATCCACTTGTGGTATTTCTGTTATAACAACACTAGATAACTAAGAATTTGGTACCAGGAGGGGGGGTGCTGCTCTAACAGACACCTAAAATGTGGAAGTAGTTTTGAAACTGTGAGTGGATAGAGGCTGAAAGAGTTTTAAATTTCTTAATAGTAGAAACCTAGAAAAGACTCTTGGTGAAGTTATGGACATCAAAGACAATTCTGGTGAGGACTCAGAAAGAAGTGAGGAAAACTGTTACACTGGAGATGGCACAGACAGTGAGAAGCAGCAGCAGAGAAACTTCAGCAGCAGAGCCAGGAGACCAGCATCAGACAGCTCTGGAACTGACCCCACAGAGTGAGAGAGCTGACTGCCTTTGCGCAGGAAGCTTCCTGGTGGAGTTGGGTACTTCCAGGCGCTTATCGGTGGAGCTAGGCTTGCCGAACCATGGAACAAGAGAGCTGAGTGCCTTCCAGCTGAAGTTTACTGGTGGAGTGGGATGACTTCAGGCAATTATTGGTGGAGCTACAGAGCTTTGGAACACTTGCCCCAGCAGGCCAGACATGGGCAGTGAGGCCTGAGGGGCCAAGAGGCCAAGGAACTAGAAAGCAGAAGCGAAGAGATATAAGGAACACAGGACGAAGAGCTGCCTCAGTCTCAAAGGGTAGGGCCACAACCTCCGGGGTCTCAAAGGGTGGAGTCGCCACTCAGATGGACTAGGAAAACTGGGCCACCCAAATTCAAGGGAGCAGAGCCAATGTTCGAGTGGACCTGGAAGGCAGAACTGAAGCCCAGGGCTGAGGGGCCTCCATTCAGAATTTGGAGAGTGTGGCCAATACCTAGAGTCTGGAGGGCAGGGCCATTGTCTAAATGGTCTCAGAGAACAGATAATTATTTTCAAGCCTTGATACCTAATGTAATGTTTTCTGCTGATTTGCTTGGTATCTTTTAACTCTTCTTTCCCTCCAGTGTCTCCCATTTGTAATGAAAATGTCTGGCTTGTGCCTATTCCATCGTTGTACTTCAGAAGCAGGAAAACCGTACCCTAGATCTCACAGATGAAGGGGAATTTTTGGATTTTCGACTTGGAATTGACTTAAAATCTTTGCTATGATACGATGGGGTGAAATTGTTTTCCACGTGACAAGGATATCGATTTTGGGGGGCCAAAGAGTGGAATGTTATGGATTGAATTGTGTTTTCCAAAAATGTGTGTCAACTTGGCTAGGCTGTGGTTCCCAGTATTGTGTGATTGTCCACCATTTTGTCATTTGATGTGATTTTCCCATGTGTTGCAAAGCTACCTCTATGATGTTAATGAGGCAGGATTAGTGGCAGTTATGTTAATGAGGCAGAACTCAATCTATACGATTAGGTTGTGTTTTAAGTCAATCTCTTTTGAGATATAAAAGAGAGAAGTGAGCAGAGAGACAGAGGGAGCTCATACCACCAAGAAACAAGAGCCAGAGAATAGTACATCCTTTGGACCTCAGGGTCCCTGCACTGAGAAGTCCTTGACCATGGGAGACTGATGACATGAACCTTCCCCCAGAGCTGACAGGGAGAAAAAGCCTTCCCCTGGAGCTGCCAACCTGAATTCGACTTCTAGGCTCCTAGACTGTGAGAGAATAAATTTCTCTTTTTTAAAGCCATCCACTTGTGGTATTTCTGTTATAGTTATCTAGTGATAACTAAGACATCAGGCTAAGGCAAGTGTGCCCTGCCTCACATCTAGATCATCGAAAGAACTTTCCAATCAGTGTTCCTACCTCTAGTCTCTCTTCCTGTTTGTTTTTCCTATGATATATACCCTCTCCTCACTTATAAACACGGTTAGGTTCCAAAGACCAGATTCTTATATGAAAATTGGCATTATGTGAAAATGAAGGAAGATTAAGTCAGATCACAAAATGGAAGATAACTACATCATTACATAACTGCCAAATTACATCATTACATAACTGCCAAACCACTGAGAATTGGCCCAGGCAATCGACACAAAACCTTAACCATCACAGCCAATGTTACTCTGGCCTCACACCTCAGTGTTCATTAATGCCAGACGTATGTCTTTAATGCACAAAATAGTCAGATGGTAGATTTTTTTCCTACTATCAAAATGTGAAATATCAGATAACAAGATAGTTGAGAAGTGAGGAAAGGGTGTTGTCATGGATTGAATTGTGTCCCCCCAAAATATCTGTCAACTTTGCTATGCCATGATTCCAAGTATTGTGTGACTGTCCACCATTTTGTCATTTTATGTGATTTTTCCTATGTGTTATAAATTCTATCTCTATCAGGCTAATGGGATGGGATTAGTGGCAGTTATGTTAATGAGGTTGGACTCAATCTGGTAGATCGGATTGTGTCTTAGGCCAATCTCTTTTGAGATATAACAGACAGAAGCAAGCAGATAGACATGGGGACCTCATATGTAGTGCAAGAAGGAGAGCATGTCCTTTGGACCTGGGGTTCCTCTGCTAAGAAGCTCCTCAACCAAAGGAAGATCAATGACAAGGACCTTCCCCCAAATCTGACCAAGAGAAAAAGCCTTACCTTGGAGATGGCAGCCTGAATTTGGACTTCTAGCCTCCTAGACTGTGAGAGAATAAATTTCTCTTTGTTAAAACCATCCACTTGTGGTATTTCTGTTATAGCAGCACTAGATAACTAAGACAGGTGTATTTTCTCCTTCTCATCTCCATTCCTAGTTATTCAAGTCTCCTCGTCTTTCTGCATTTCAAGGCCCAGTGTAGTGGACACCTTCCCAATACCTCTCCATTTTAGAAACTAACCTACAGTCCATTTCCAGCTATCCCTAATGCTGTAATAGGGGCCGCCATGTTCTTACATGAACCCTCTTCCTTGGCCACAGATGATTCGTGTTGAATCAGGCCAGTCAGAGTCCTTGCCTAAGATATTTTATGAAAGAACTTAGTAAGAGGTTTATTCCCTCTCCAGGAACAGAAACTATAAGATGTGTGCCTCAGCTGGATGAACCCCGAAACTATCACCCTTAAATAATCTTTAAACCTTAAACCAAAAATATCCCCTGAAGACTTATTTAAACCAAACAGTAGTTTAGCTTAATTAGTAAAGAATGTCTGCTTTGAACATTGTACTCTTTGAAATAATTATCTATATATGGTCCAATTGGCAACAGCAACTCGAAAGGTTAGATAAGAAGCTTAGGGGGCCATTATTTTTTGTTAATGGTGGAGGAATAATTTGGAAGTGCACAAGGAGAATGATTGAGCAACTTCAAGAATGTAATCAAATGTCGCTAAATTGTACATGCAGAAATTGTTGAATTGATGTAGGTTTTGCTGTGTATATTTTCACCAAAAATAAAAATTGTTTAAAAAACTAAGTTACTGGCATCATTATCAAAAAGATGCTGACATCAGAAGTACCAGTTACAATGACCAGAAAAATAGTTTTAAATGAAAACTGATTGGATATATTCTGTATCATAAATCAAGTTTTGGAAAGAAATGAACTTTTCAAGGAAAATGAAAACTGGCACACATGATGTTCTTGTACTCCAAAAAAATTTAAAAGGTGCTCTCATGAGAGAGCTAGACAGAAATGACAAATGTTACTTTTTAGGCTATCTTCCTAAAAAAAAAAATCTGTTATGTCATTATTTTTCACTTTTACAATTCACGACATAAGCTGATTAACAATATATATAATACAATTGTTTTCTTAGATTAAAAAAAAAAAAAAGATGTGAGCCTCAGTACCTGTCCATGGCCATGGTTCTTGCTATGCTGAGAAAGATGATCCACAGTGAGGTAGAAGGAGGCCTACACACAGGGGGGTGCACAGGAAAGAGATGGAGAGAGAGTCCTGGTAATATTTAAGTCCCTCTGCATATTCTATTCCTCCAATGTTCAACACTTCCTTTGATTATATGAGATACCCTAGTAACCCTCCAATGATTCCCCTTCTTTGCCTACGCAAGTTCAAGTTCAAGGTTTGCTTCTCTCACTTGATTCGCTCATTCATTCACTTAACAAATACTTATTAAGTGCCAGGCACTGTTCCAGGCATCGGGTTCAATGAGAGAGCAAATCAAACAAGGTCACTGCTTTTATGTGACATGCAATATTATTGGAAGGGAAACAGCCAATAAAGAAGTAACAAAACAAAAAAGAACAAAGTAATTTGCAATAGTAATAAGTGTTAGGGCAAAAATCAAGTGCGGAATGAAGGATGGGTTGCTTTAGTTACGCTAGTCAGGGAGGCCTCTTTGAGGAGATGTTTGAGCTTAATTGTAAATGATAAGAAGAAACCATTCACGCAGTGAAACCAAATGTAAAAGTTGCAAGATGGGAACAGGCTTGGTGCCTTCAGGGACAGAATGAAAGCCAGTTGCCGGGGCACAGCCACTAAGAACAGAGGGAGATGAAGCTGGAGGATCAGGCTGAGGCCAGAGCATGTGGTACCTTGGAGACCATAATGAAGAGTCTGCTCTTATTGCAAGATGGTCTTAAGCCAACACACCCAACAAGCCCTTTCCAATGCTACCTTCCACTAGAGTTTGAACCACACAGCTTAAGTGCAAAGCTCACCATCATTAGGGTGAATGGAAACCAGAGTCTCCTTGAGTGACAGCAAATGTTGACTAAGATTAGCCCAGAGCCATTCCAGGCCCTGGTGGCTTGCCTTCCTCCCTTACCTTCCCAAGGATGGAGGACCCCTGATATTTTATGATATTCTCTCCTTTTTACTTACAAGTCAGGATGTGATTTTTTAAAATGCCTACAGCTACATAATGGCCCCCAAATTGATTGTAACGAGCAGAAATATTCATGCCCAGTGGCACTTGCCAGTTTCTCCATTTGTATCCATTTAAAAATGAATGAACATTATGGAAACATGCAAGCAGGCAGCCAGGCAGAGGGGAAAACAGGTAGGAAGGGCTCAGGCAGAGGATGCTCCTCTAGACTTCCAGATCGTCTCTTTTCCCTGCCCTGCCCAGGCAATAAAAGTGATCAGAAATATTGAAGCCAATGTGCCCTTTTTTGGCAAAGCATTGTGCTGGGGTAATAATTTCAGCTTCCATTTACATTGTGAGCAGCCACGTGCTGTGTGCTTGGCATGCATTATCTCACTTGATCCCTAGAACAACCCCATAAGACAGGCACTCTATGCCCATTTGTCAGATTAGGACACTGCATAGTAAGAAATTTGGCCTCACTCAAAAAGAGGTGCAGCCTTTGTGGCTGGCTCCAGGGAGGTAACCCCCAAACCCTCAGGGTTTCCTGAGGGATAGAAGTGCCTTTGTTATTTATAGTGGGCCCCTGATAGCCTATATGCTACGGAAATGACTCAGGGCGGGGCTGGCCACATCCAATATTTTGAGGGTGAGGCCTGGCCACACCAAAGAGACCAACCATATGATTCGGGCCAAGTGATATCAGCTGAACTCAGCAGGGAAGGGAGCTAGAGATTGAGTTCCATCACATGGACAATTCATTTGTCATCATGCCTATACAATGAGATCGCAATAAAAACTCTGGACATGGAAACTCAGGTGAGCATCCCAGGTTGGCAATACTACAAGCGAATTGCCCCACGTCAACACTGGGAGGGTAACAACACCCATTACTACACAGAAGGAGGACAGTTAGAAGCTCTGGCCCATCTGGACTCCTCCCAAAGTCTGCCCTCCATATCTCTTCCTTTGGCTGGTTCCAATTTCTATCCTTTCTCTGTCCTAAATGTAACCATGAGTACAATAGGTTTCAGCAAGTTCTGTGGGTCTTTGTAGTGAATATTAAACCTGAAGGTGGTTTTGGGGAAACCCCCGAACTTGAAGTTGGTGTCAGAAGTGAAGGCAGCCTTCTGCAGACTCTTTAACTTTGTAGTTGAACCTAAGTCCTTGCAGTTGGGTTCACAAGTCTTGGGCAGACTTGGCTGCCTAGAGGACTGTGCCCTTAGCCTCACAGTCTGGCTAACTCTAGGTAGATACTGAGGCTTCTTACCAGACCTTGTTCTGACATGCCTCTCCTTCCCTTCAACCCGGTGCTCACTGTGCTCCAGTTGCACTGGCCTGCTCTCTGTTCCTCAAACACTCAGAGCTTATTCCTGCCTGAGGGCCTTTGCACGTGATTTTCCCTCTGCCTAGGCTGCCCTTCCACAGAGCTTCACAAGGCTGGCTTCTTCTTCCCATTCAGGTTTCAGCCCGTGTGCCTCCTCAGAGAAAACGTCCCCAGACATCCCTAGTAAAGTGTATCCTGCGTGCCCTCAGATTCTCTTTCCCATTTTCCTGCTTCATTTTAGTCATAGCTCATATCACTACCTAGTAGTTCTTTACACCTTTTAAATTGACTAAGCCCCTAATGGAGCCGTGGTGGAACAGTGGTTAAGAGTTCAGCTGCTAACCAAAAGGTCGGCAGTTTGAATCCACCAGCTGCTCCTTGGAGACCCTGTGGGGCAGTTCTACTCTGTCCTATAGGGTCGCTATGAGTTGAAATTGACTCGACGGCAACAGGTTTGGTTTGGTTTTTTGATATTACCCTAACAAAGGAGCCCTGGTGGCACAGTGACTAAAGCAATCCACTGTTAACTGAAAGTCAGCAGTTTGAAACCACCAGCTGCACCAAGGGAGAAAGATGTGGCAGTCTACTTCCATAGAGATTTACAGCCTTGGAAACCCTATAGGGTCACTATGAGTCGGAATTGACTGGACGGCCTTGGGTTTGGTTTAGGTGGGTATACCCCTAATAAAATATAAGCTCCATGAGGACCAGCACCAGGTCTATCTACTCATCAGCCTACCCCCTGAGTCTCACAGATTGACAGGCCATAGCAGGTACGCCATCCTCATCTGCTGACCACACAAGTGAGCGAGTCAATGAACGAATGAGAGTATTTGCCCAAGATCACAAAGCTGCCAGCATACAAAGCCCTAGGCTCATGGAACAGGGGTTTGTGACTAAAGTTCTCAAGGATACTAGTTCCTTCAAGCTATGATTCTGCATCTCAATACCCTGCAAGTGGTGTTTGTGAATGCCCTAAAATTCAAAACCTCTGCACAGGCCCTTAATAGTAAGGAGCTCATGGCAAACTCCTAGCTTATACAGTTTCCCAGCCAGCCATCCACCCACTCATTCATTACTCAGCAAAAGTTTACTGAGTCCCTGCCTCATACAGGGAGTCCCTGGTGGTGCAAGCAGCCAACAAGCTCAGCTGCTAACCCAAAGGTTGGAGGTTGTCCTAGGGTAAAATCCCCACAAAGTTACAGCGAACCAAAAGAAAGGTTTTACTCGGCATATGTTCAAAGAGGCAAAAGTGGGAAAGGGATGAGCACGCTGACAGAGTCATGTCTACCCGAATTCAGGGAATGTTACAGAATAAGCAAAAGTGGGAAAATGGACAAGCATGCTGCCACACCCATGACTGCCCGAGTCCAAGGAAAGTTACAGAATCTTCAGTATATATTAACATTACAAATCGGTAAAAACGTTGAAAGCTTCACCCTTTCAGATTGGCTAAAAACTGCCTAATCACCGTGATTCTACATTTTGAATTGTCTTTCTTAATTATCATTGGTACAGGTTTTGGTAACAGTCAAGAGGGTCCTCATTGGTCCAACAAACCCTACTATTTACTAAATGCTAACAGAGAAAGATGACAGGGGGAACTATGCGGGACTTCTGTGCTCTGCTTGATTAGTTTATGTGTAAGGTTTCCTAAAAGATGTTTTCCAAGATTGCCCTCGCTATTGTCTTTATGCCTCAGGGCCATTTGATGTGTCCTTGTGAGTTCCTGTGAGTCCTTGTGAGTCACTTTCTTTATACTCAAGGACAGGGCATAATGCCTCCAGTATTATCTCCAAAATCATTGTTCAAGTCTACCCGGAAGCACCTTGAAAGAAAGGCCTGGGGACCTACTTCCAAAAATCAGCCATTGAAAACCCCGTGAAGCACAGTTCTGCTTTGACACACGTGGGGTCTCCACGAGTCCAACTGACTCACAGCATCGGGTTCCTGGGCCATGTGCCTGATGGTGTCATTGGTGCTGGGGACACTGCAGGAAAGAAGATGAAGCATCTTTCCTCATGGAGCTGACATTCTGATGGGACACAGATATCTCTGCTCAGGCACAGCAACAATTGTGAGGATGGCGCAGGATCAGGCAGTGTTTCGTTCTCTTGTGCATAGGGTCACTGCAAACCTGAACTGACTTGACAGCACCTACCAACAACAATAACACAGCTGTCTGTGCTATTGTCTGACTACACGTGCTACCGTTCATCCCCAAACTTAATGACAGGCAGGCGTTGCATTTTGGATACTGAGGTTAGGAAAGGCCTGTCTAAAGAGGGAACTAAGGTTATGCAAATATTTGGGAGAACAGAATGCCAGGAAGATGGACTAGAAGGTGCTTATCCCTGAGACAGAGGATAAAAAGAAGGGCAGTGTGGCTGGAAATGGGTGAGGAAGCAGGAGGAGCAAGAGATGAAGTCACAGAGGCAGGCAAGTACCCAACCATTAGGGCTCTATAGGCTGTGGTGAAGACACCAAGTTCTGCTCAAAGTGAGATGAAAAGCCTGGGAGGATTCTGAGCCAGTTCGGGGCAGACATGATCTGGTTTACACTTTAGAAAATTTGCTCTGGCTTATTGAAGAAAGGCAACGTAAACCAAAAAGACACAAGGGAAATGTTAGTCTAAAGGATTAAGGGGCCACAACTACCACTGCCTCCACCAGACTGAGTCCAGCACAACTGGTTGGTGCCCAGCTACCACCACCAACTGCTCTGACAGGGATCACAGTAGAGGGTCCTGGACAAAGCTGAAGAAAAATGTAGAACAAAGTTCTACTTCACAAAAAAAAGACCAGACTTACCGGTCTGACAGAGACTGGAGAAACCCCGAGAGTATGGCCCTGGGCACCCTTTTAATCCAGGACTGAAGTCACTCCTGAGGTTCAGCCTTCAGCCAAAGATTAGACAGGCCCATGAAACAAAATGAGACTAAAGGGCACACCAGCCTAGGGGCAAGGATGAGAAGGCAGGAGGAAACAGGAAAGCTGGTAACGGGAAACCCAAGGTTGAGAAGGGAGAGTATTGACATGTTGTGGGTTTGGCAACTAATGTTACGAAACAATATGTGTATTAATTATTTAATGAGAAACTAATTTGCTCAGTAAACCTTCATCTAAACCACAATAAAAAAAAGAAAAGAAAAAAGGCAACATAGAAGCTAAGAGTCTCACCTCACTCCTCTGACAGGCTGGCAAGAAGCCCACTCAGCTGAAGGCCCCAAATTGTCCCTGACTGGGACACAGCCATCGCTGATGGATCTGCGTTCTCAGGGTGAGAAGCAAGTGACAAAGGAGAAGTGTGTGCCAGGGTACAACACACTGTTGCGGTGTGTTTTGTTGTATGTACATAAATGTGTAGGATCTTTGATGAAGTTATTTATAAATTAGAGAAACGCTACAATCTCAGGCTGGAAGGAAGAGGCATCTGCAACAAGGGCTGAGACAGACGGAAGGTGCACCGTTAGGAGCAGCTCCACCAGAGCTCAGCGGTTTTCATGTTTGCTCTTTTAGCGGCGTTCTGACCCGATTCTTCTTCCAAGGAATATGTCACCAAAACTTCGTCTCAGGTGTACACTCCTTCTTCATCTATTGCTTTTGTCGCCGTTCCTTTCTCCCTTCCTAAGGAACTGAAACCCTAGCGTGCAATTCAGAAATCTTTTATTTTTCTTTCTTCCATTTATTTATTTTTGCTTCCTTCTTCCAAGGTTGCCTGTGGACTTTGAGAACACCACGTCCCCAAATCCTGGGAGTACTTTCATGTTCTTGGTTCCAAGGTGAGCCTGGCATAAAAAAGGCTCCTGCGGCCCAGCGGTGCCAAGACGGGACAGTAAGTGGAAGTCCCCCCCCCCCCGCCGCCGCCCCCGTGGCTGGCGACAGTCACCTGTTTTAAACCTTCCAGTGCCCCCAGGCAAGCAGCCAGGGAGGAAGACACTGTGACTAAGGACTTGCGAGCCCCCACAGTGATCCAGGCCTGCCTGCCTCTGCTTTCTCCCTCCAATGAGCTCCCTCAGAGTCACTCTCTGAATAGGATCCAGGCTGAGGGCACTGCAATCGCCTTGAGGGTGGGACTCTTCAGGACTCCCTTCTCTAATTGGCTACTCAACCAAGCCTGCCATTCAAATATCTAAAACCACTCTCTTGGTCCTTCAGCAACAACGGGTTTTGTTGCCTGCATCCTCTCTCTATGAAGCAGCTGGGCGTCTTTGCACTGTGGAAAGACTAAAAGTACAGTTGACTCTAACTCATGGTGGCCCCTTGTCAAGGCACCTTTCGGTGGACTCGAACCTCCAACTTTCTGATCAGCAGCTGAGTTTGTTAATGGTTTGCACCACCCAGGATGTGGAAAGACTAGGAACAGGTAATAAATACCCCCTCTGTTTTTCCCTTCCACAGGAACACACTGCTCAGGTCAGAGAACCCTTTCACTGACCTTGGCATGTTTAATTTTCACCCCTACCTGTGAGGTCTTTTGTTTCCATTTTAAAGGCAGAGAAAGCGAGGCTCAGAGGGGGTAGATGGAGTGTTTCATACCAGACAGCTGGTCGGTGTCATGTTTCAACTTACAGTCCTGGTGCCTCCAGTCCAATTTCAGGACAAATCTACCTGTAGTTGGGGGAGGAACTTCCTCCATGACCCAAACTTTCTCCCAAGTTACAAATGGAAGCTAAACCAGGCTGCTTTATTCTCATAACTGGGGTGACCCTGCATGGTGGTTTGCCTGGAACAGCTTTGGTTCGTGCCTGTGATGCCACAAACATATTAACAGTGCCCCTTTATCAGTTTTGGACAATTTATTATATGACACCCTACTTTCAGCAGACAGTTTTTGGAGCATTTCATAAGCATTGAGCACTGTGCTAAGACAATCATATGCATTATCTTAGACAACAACCTTATAAAGACTAAGGCGTGCCTGACCCGAGCTGTGGTATTTTCAATCGCCTCGAATGCATGCGAAAGGTGGATGTTGAATAAGGAAGACAGAAGAAGAATTGATGCCTTTGAATTACGATGCTGGTGAAGAATACTGAATATACATGAACTGCCAAAAGAAGGAACAAATCTGTCTTGGAAGAAGTACAGCCAGAATGCTTCTTAAAAGCAAGGACGGTGAGACTTTGTCTCACATACTTTGGACATGTTATCAGGAGGAATCAGTCCCTGGAGAAGGACATCATGCTTGGTAAAGTAAAAAAAGGGTCATTGAAATAGGGGAAGACCCTCAACGAGATGTATTGACACAGCGGCTATACCAATGGGCTGAACCATAACAATTATGAGGATGGTGCAAGACTGGGCAGTGTTTCGTTCTGTTGTGCATAGGGTCGCTATGAGTCACACCAGCTCGACAGCACCTAACAACAACAACAGTACCCCTCCCTCATAAATGAAGACACTGAGGCGCTAAGAGGTTCAAGCCCGGTAGCTGCAAAGTGGATTTTCGCTCGGGTGGGTCTGATTCCCAATCCCATGTACTTAATCACAATAGCACACTGCTCCTTGGAAGCCAGTGGGGTGCAGATTCCTGTGTCATTAACCACAAAGTTCAATGGGTTGAGCTAAACCTAGTCTTCCCTGTATTGCCTGCCCCAAGCTGAAGCCTTACACGTGGCAACCATAATCAGGCCATCATTCCGTTGAACACGTGGTGCTGATCTGTTTTGGGGAGGAGCAGAATCCACTGTTTTCTTCTAGAGAAAGGCTGGCTTGGAGCACACAGTGAACCATGGGAGCACAGACCCTGCTGCTCCTGGTGACTGACCTCGGGGCAGGTTCAGGTCTCTCCGAGGCATCACTAGTCCAGGCTGGGAGACACTTTGATAGTCAGAGAGGAAGAAGGTTCTATTCCAAACAAGTGCCTAATTTTGCTGAGAAGAAGCCAATTATCTTCATTAGTTGCTCCGGAATCACTGAGATCTGTGAATGTTTAGAAATTGTGTACGATTTTTCTGGAGAAATCTTTTCAGTTCTACCTATTCTCATCTGATGAAATGTATTCTCTTCTCAGTAAAACATACGAATTTGAGGGAGTAAACAAACACCTTTCCTGCCTCCCACAAGCCATGTCGTGAATACCAGCAGGCACATTGCTTAATAAATCAATTTGTGACCCCAGGCACCCTGAGCTGGTATTGGCAGAAATGTAAAGCATGAATTGTTCCTGAGAACTGGGTTGAAAGCTGGTAAAAATGACCTTGATAGAGCAGAAAATGTTCAGTGATATGCCTTGCTTTACAAAACCAAGGGTTCAAGCCCCCCACTTATTAGGAATGACTTCCTGTAAATTGGGGGGGGGGGTGCTGAGTAAGCACATTCCGCATCCTGCACCTTCTCTGCCACCTGTTTTTCAGCCTCACCCTGGATTCCCCAGCTGCCGCCCTCAGGCTGACCCCTTCCTCCCATCCTGAGGACACTGCCTTCCTTCATTTTCCTGAGAACATTGCCAAATTAAAGTTGCCCAGTGTGACACTCACCAGAGTTCTGGTAGCATGCTGGGTAATTACACACAGGTCTGCTGACAAAACCACAAATTCCGCTGCAGACATGACTTCCTAGAGACTAATTGACCACTTCTCCCCACAGGGAATAAATACCCCACTGCTCATATTCTAGCATGTTCTTTGGCCATTTCTCCCTAACACCCTTCTTACGTCTGCCACTTTCTTCCCCTCCTTTCTAGGCTGCCTTGGAAACTCCTTGCTTAAGGAAGAGGATTCAGGCTTCTTTTTTGTTTTGCCTTTGAAAGGCTTATGAAGGCGTTTTTCCCTCTGCCCTGGCTCCTGAGATGGCTTCAAGTAAGTAAAAAGGGCTGCAGTCAGCTTTTACTTTAAGTAGTATGCTTTTCTTCAGCTTCACAGGATTAACATTTCCTAAATTTAAACATACTTTTCTTATTAAAACCTCGAGTGATCAGGATTCTACTTCATTCTACCTTTACTACTTAGTTCTGAGCTCTGGTGCTCACCAGCCATTACCATCCCCCAATGAGTGTCCACAAAACTCCCTTTTGGCCACAGTTCTGTTTTGCAGCAGTTATGTGCACATTATTTTTGTACAAATCCAATTTTACATAAATATATTTCAATAGTCAGCCATTTGAAAGAAACCCTGAGAATGGGCACATAGAAAGCAAAAACCCTCAGCTGCATGACTAATGGATTGGGTTTAAAATGCTTGGGATTTAAAGTTCATGCTTTTGGAGACAACTTTTCTTGGAGTTGTTGTTGTTAGGTGCCGTCAAGTGGGTTCCGACTCATAGCGACCCCCCGTACAACAGAATGAAACACTGCCCGATCCTGGGCCATTCTCACAATCATTGTGCTTGAGCCAATGGCTGCAGCCACTGTGTCAATCCATCCTGTTGAAGGTCTTCCTCTTTTTCGCTGATCCTCTATTTTACTAAGTATGCTATCGTTCTCCAGGGACTGGTCCCTCCTGGTAACATGTCCAAAGCACATGAGACGAAGTCTCGCCATCTTTGCTCATCTAATACAGTGAGCCCAGTCAACCCATGCCAGAAGTTAGCATTGTTTCTGAAGGCACATCACTGGGCTCTTGGTCTGTGAGCTGACAGATACCTGGAAACCGCTTGAAGGGCACAATTTTCCGTTTAGGTAGCCGACTAAGCCTTCTGCTTGCATTATCAACTTTTTTTCAGTTATAGAAATCAAATAACACCACAGTTAGCTATACAAATATTTCATCCCTCAGAACACTATGATATGTTAACTATGTCCACAAATTCCTGAGGATAAATAGACCTTGATCGGTATTTTGGTCTTGATGCTCATTAGGGTAATTATATCCAACTTGAATCTGATGGTTAAGTGCTGATATCTGACCTCTATCATTCCAGAATCCATTCATCTACATTGATGCTAGAGAGTTCAGTTCTATGCCAGCATCATCTACTGTCAAACTCAACCTATGAATGATGTTGTTGTTAGTTGCCATCGAGTCAGCAACCTTATGTATAACAGAATGAAACATTGCCCAGGCCTGCACCATCTTCATGATCATTGGTATGTTTGAGTCCAACATATGTCTCAAAGACGACAGCAACTGCCTCATCTGTGCATATCTCATTGCCTTCATGAAGGGTGTGTCCTCTGTAGTCTCCTAGGTGATGTGTCCTGCAGTCTCATGGAATATATCAGTTGTAACATCCCCAACTCCCTAGGCCTTCTAAACCAGGCCTTGAGACCGGTTCATTCTGGTTCAAACTCCTGCGGAGAAATTAGCATTTCTAGCGAGTTCCCAGCCCATGCCAATGATTCCACCTCAGATATCCTGAATCAGAATCTGCATTTTAGCAAGATTCCCAGGTGTGAACCTGTTCAAAGCCCTGTCTAAACTCTTCCTTAAATTTCCCCCAAGGCAATTCCAAAATCTTCACCTCATTTACTATAGGTCACCTTCATGTTCATTTTTTAAGGAGCCAAACCAGCAATGTCATAGGACTGTCTCCAGGTCCCCTCACCAGGATGTTGGACCCTGAGTCCTGGGGGACCACTCCATGTGAATAAACTCTCCTCTTTCCAGCCTGATGTTCTTTTACTCCCAAGATCCATTCCCACACATACTTTCAGTTTTTTGCCAGTTTATACTAGCAGGTCCTACAACCCCTGTTGTTTCTAATCTCTTTTTGGAGCAAAGACTGTGTGTCCTCATTTGAGCTGTATTAAGACATGGCCCAGGTTATCATCTGGGGGCAATGGGGATGGGGTGGTAGGATGGCTTTTTAGACAGGTAAGCATCATATTGCAAGGTACCTATCACAGGGTATGTCTTTGCAGGGTACCTGGGCTAGAGAAACCTCCTCTTCTCTAACAGGTCAAAAGGGGTTGATTATACTGCTC
Organism: Elephas maximus indicus; assembly: GCF_024166365.1. Taxonomy (NCBI): domain Eukaryota; kingdom Metazoa; phylum Chordata; class Mammalia; order Proboscidea; family Elephantidae; genus Elephas; species Elephas maximus. The sequence goes on along the minus strand of NC_064839.1, from coordinate 10,111,318 downwards.
TGTATGTTCTGGGAAATGTTGAAGTTCAATACTCTCAGGCTAATCAATCCAAATATATCCATCCTAGGCTTCAGGATCTCACTCTTTTCCTTTTAGGGCTCAGATTTTGACATTTGGCATCTGTCAATGCTGGATATTTAGTCCCCTCTTCAATTCTGTCATCACTGCAATTAGAACCTGGGCCTGATTTTCAGCATTGTCTGTCCCTATAGTTCCTGGAGTTAACACTTGTTGCTGGTTAGGTTTTCCAGAGCAGACACTGAGATGGAGTTTGGAGGGAAGATACTTATTTTGGATCAACACCTATGAGAGGAATGCAGAGGTGGTAGTATTGGGAGGAGGGAGAAGTTGAACTGCGATGCAGGCCTGACACAAGCTCAGCCAGCATGGCCGGGAACCCAGAAGCACATATGGCCCATCACAGTTACAGCCCACCAGGCTGAACCCAGGGCTTTTATGCACTTGCCTCACTAGTGACCTTATATGGGCTGCCCTGAGAATGGTACAACATTGGGTAAGGTGGTTTTTCGCATCTGAAGCAGACCCTACTAAAGGAGCTGGCAACTGGAAAACACACCTTTGCATCTACCCAAGGGTCTCCTTAAACAAGACTACAGGGGCCCCTGACTTCCACAGCATGCCTTGAGTGAAAAGTTGAGCATGTTGTTTTTTTTTGTTCAAGGTTTCCAAAGCAGTTTTTTAAAAGCTAACCAACTCCATCATCTTCTTAATTACCAGGATGCTCATATCATTTAACCGCTGTTGTTATTCTATAACCCAGCGCTTTGACATCCCAATTCACCTCCGAGTGAGAGTCCTAGTGATTGTGATGGCCCGGTATGCCAGTGGTTAGCACGACCCTAGCATCAGCAGCAATGGGTTCCTTACTGTCATCTCCAAAAGTCCATTTAAGGGTCTTCGCCCACCCCCTCCCAAACAGCTGGAGACAACGCTTTACGTGTAGGTGGTGTACCTGAGCTCGATTTGACTCAATGGCACACAACAAAAACAACAACAGTGTATTTGAGATGTTACCCCAGCCAACAGATCTAATGCACAGGAGGAGTGAAGAAGGGAAAAAAAAAAAAAAAAGGAAAGAAAAGCTTATTCAAAGATCTATTATTTACTTGACCACAGCTATGGCAATATGTGCTTGATTCCACAAGACCCATGAGGAGCCTTATGAACTGAGATAAAAGAGTGAGCCTTCATCCGTTGGCTCCGAAGTCAAGGATGGCCTCAGTGGTAGTAACTCCCCACATTTTCTGAATGCTAAGCAGGTCCCTGTGGGAATCCCACAGGAGCAATAATCAAAGGTATTTAATATGTTCCCAGTGCTAGGCAGGGGCTCTAAATTGTCTACTTCAAGAAAGTGGTCAAAAAAGGTTAGACAGCTCTAGAGAGCCAACAATAGCACATGTGAGGAATGTGCTTCATAGTTGAATTCATGCATAGGAGACTAATGCGCACACCAGCCCAAAAACAAAGACGAGAAGGCAGGAAGGGACAGGAAAACTGGAAGAATGAAAACAGGGAAACTGGGACAGAGAAGGGGAGAAGAGGAGAGGGTTGGCAACTGATGTCACAAAGCAATTTGTGTATTAATTGTTTAATGGGAAGCTGATTTACTCTGTAAACTTTCACCTAAAGCACAATAAAAGTAAATAAATAAAAAGAGAAAGTGGTCAAAGCTTTTATGTAATTGGTTGCCATAAAAATCGCCAGAGTAAGAGATGGGGCCAGGCATTCATACCCAGACCCATAGTTCAAACCTTGGGGGCAAGTCCAGACCAAGGATGACTGATTAAACTTTAAATAGATCAATGGGTCCAGAGAAGGCTGGTGTTTCAATTACTGAAGTCTGAGTAAACGTCCAAAATTAGGATTTTTCAGAGCCTACAAAACCAAAGGATGCTTCCCTTCTCCGCCCCAGTCTGTTCTTTATATTACAATGAGATGACAATTGCAAAATATCAAGTGAGGAAAACCAAGTTAAAGGGTTTCATTCTTTCCCTGTATCCTATTAAATACACTTAAGAGCAATTCACAAACATTACTCATATTACTTTTGTCCCTGTGTCAAAGATAGGATTCTGTAATACTCCAGACTACCCTGGGCCCCACAGCTTCCGTGGCTCTCTTGGTATTGAGACGTATCTAGAAGGGACTTTCACCCAGCACACGGCAAGCCTCCCGCAGGGATGCTGGATGCCTCTTGCAGCAGAGACAGAGTGGACGTCCCAGCCTTGCTATCGCCTTCCCAGAGCCAGGCTTTGCCACCCAAAGTGAATGCCAATCAGGACTTCCTTTCATCTTATTTGAAGCATAAGCAGTTAAGTCTCTTCTTAATTTATATACCCACCCAAACCCACTGCCGTCAGAGTATATACGTTCACCAGATTCACAGATCACCCATTTATCATTTTTCATTTATTAATTTTTAGTAGAAGTAAGCAAGCAGGGCTTCTAAACCAAGAGGCTTGAGATAATGAGATAACTGTAGAAAGTCTGATTCCGAAGGCCCACGCTTCTCTGTGTCCAGGACCTAAAGCACGTGAATGCTTCCCCAAGTCAATGTGTGTGGGTGTAGGGTAATGCTATTCAGCTATATGAATCCCTTCCTAATGAAGGCAGCTTTGCCCTCCCCCAAAGCATGCTGGGGATGGACTCAGGCTAAGGTACAAGGCCAGGAGCGGTGTGACTGGGTCGGTGGCCAAGGCCGAGGAATGCCTTAGCAACAACAAGAAAAACATCCGGGCCTGGACATGAAGTCCCTGGGCATGCTGGCTGCCCAAGGACTTGGGAGAAAAAACAATAAGCCTTAGCTCCAACTGGAATGGTATATACGGTCGTGTCCCCTGCTAGGTGGTAGCAGAGTGCTACGCCAGTCCAGCCGCCATCCTGTATATAAGTTCCCTTAATAAGGCATATGTCCCAATTTCTGGTTCCAGAGTCTTTCTTTGGTCTCTTGGAGACGCGGCAGACCTTGGGTCCAGACTCCGATGGGTTGTTGCTCAACAGTGAGTATTCCCGGTCCTCCAGTCTCAGTGACCATATGCAGCCCTTCTTTCAGGAAGGGTGAACAGAACATGCAGTGACGGTCTTAAGAACAATGTATGAAGGTCACAATCCACTAATCCCATCCACTTTCTATGAGAAGAAAATTTCCTTACCCGGAGTCTGGGGACCTGGAACCGTGGAGGAGATTTTTTCAGGGGGGCCCTTGTAAACACAAGTAAGTAGGTTATGGAAGAAAGACCAAGGAGCTATTGATCAAAGATTCAAGTAAAGCTGAGATCTGCAGTCCCTCACCCAACTGGAAAGATCAAGCTAGCAAGGCCTGATAACAGACACTGGGGGACCACAAAGAAGGCACGTGGGGTTCAGAGTCCAACTGTACCTCAATGCGAATGTTTCACATTTCCCAGCCGTCTCCAAAGCAACCGTGGCTATTACAGCCCGGCCAGATTCATGGAGCATCTCTGGTGCCTGGCTCTACAAGGCTGAAACAAGGGGAGGGAAAGACTGTGGGGCCTCGTACATCAAGGACACCGTAAACCAAAGGAATCGATAACAATGGTTACCACTAGGGAGGCAAAACTGGGGAGCAGAAGGTCTGAAATGGGAGAAAGACTTTAGCTTCTACTCTGTATTGTTTTATATGGTTTGAAGGGTTTTTTTCTTTTTTAACTATAGATTAACAATTTAACATTTTTAATTAAATGTCAGAAATTACTAAATTATTTAGGGGAAAAAAGGTAGAAAAAGGAATACACAAATGGCCAGTGGACACGTCAGACAGCATCAGCCTGACTCATCCTTGAAAAACTGCACGTGAAGAACAGTGACAATGTTAGGAGTTGGTGTGAGCTTCACAGAAACATGCAAAACCCTCCCTCTCTTCTGACCTTCGGGCAGCTGTGATAGCTCAGGGGTGGCCCCCCCCCAAAAAAAACCCGTGTCCTGTCGATTCCGACTCATAGCGACCCTATAGGGCAGAGTAGAACCGCCCCACAGAGTTTCCAAGGAGCGCCTGGTGGATTTGAACTGCCAGCACATCACGTGAATTCAGAGGCTTCGGGTCAGGCTGCAGCTCTCGGAAACAGGAGTTCTCTTTTTCTCTCTACACTATAAAATACAGCTTAGGGAAGTAATTTATGTCCTGCTTAAAATTCCACTCTTGCTGACAGCATACAGGACCATGAGCAGGAGAGGCCTCTAGGCACCTCACACACCAAAGCGGGACCATATGACATTGGTGACAGTTCTTATGTGTGGACGAATGCTGACAGCGAGGGGGATTTAAAAAGACCCCAAAGACTTCATGTGAAATGTACGCATCTGTCTATCAACGTTTGCGCCAAGGGGGAATAAACAAGAGAAACAGATCAGTTAATAAGACAAAAATGCTAGGAAGAGACAGGCATCCACAGAAATTATCGTCTCTGAATAAGCAGCGGCCACAGAACTGCTCAGGTGACAAGAGAAGGATACGTTTCCGCCAATGAGACTAATAACATTTCACGCGGATTTCCTTCTGCTTGCATCCTTAAGCTATAGGAAATGTTAACCAGAATCAACGCTTGGGAGATAAAAAACACCAGAAAGTAAAACTCAGAGACACAAACGTTACCACCTAGGAAAGCCGGCTTCTGCTCTCAGCCTTCCCGGTGCCTGCACACGGACTTTGGAAAGCGCTCCCCTGCTTTAGGTCCTGGGCGTGGGGCGAGTGTGGGCCTTCAGAATCAGACTTTTTGTTACCTTGTTAGCTCAGCCTTTCAATACCTGTGTGATTTTATGAACTGATTGTTTTTGGATTTGCTAGCGTGATAGATTTCTGTGATATATATTGGCCAGGAAATTCGCCGATCTCTTAATCCCATGAGAAGACCCTGACTTCACTTCTTTCTGTAGCAGGGAAACTAGCCAAGGGGGTTAAATCAGGAAACCCAGCTGAGCCAGGCCTGTTGCCATTAGGTTGATTCTGACCCGCGGCGACCCCATCGTTGCAGAACAGAACTGCTCCATTGGGTTCTCTTGGCTGGAATCTTTATGGAAGCAGATTGCCAGGCCTTTCTTTCATGGTACTGCTGGGTAGCTTCAAACCACCAACTTTCAGGTTAATTGTCAAGCGCAAACCAGGGATCTTAAATCACAATAGTCCCATGTTATTTTCAAAAAAAAAAAAAATTGAAAACAATTGTGTCTGATTCCCCTAACACAACCCCTTCCCTCACGCACCTCCAGAACTAAGCTTATGGAGCCAGTTTGTCTCTACAGTGTTAAAATACAGTCACACGTCGCTGAAAATGGTGCTTGCTGAAGCTTGTAATAACATGGAAAAACACTTATCGAAATGTTAATTGGGAAAAGAATATGAACTATCACATAAAATATTATCTCAACTTTTAAAATTATGCTTAGAAAAGAGACATGAAGGGAAATCAACAAAATGTTAAAAAGTATTTCATTTTTTTCCTGGATGGTAAGAACTAGCCAGATGTTTATCTGTTCTCTGTACCGTTCTATACAATTTTCTTATTTTTCCCAAATGAATGCTAATTTTCTTATTAAAAATATAACAATGTTTTTAAAAATAGACTGGACTTAGGGGTATAAAGAAAGAAATCAGTCTTAAAGTTGAATTAAAACACACAGAAGAAATTGTTGGGGAAATAAATTTTCTAATTAGAATAAACAACCACTCCTTACTGCCTGAAATTAGACCCATGGGGCTGGAAAGAGCCAGGATTCCTGGGCAACTACTGCAGCCCTGCCCCTCACTCGCGGATTCTGTGGTCTTTGATATTATCACTATTATCATTATCACTGATAAAAATTTGCCAACTGATCTAACCAAAGGATCAACCCTCAGCAAAAATCAGGTGGGAGGGGTTTATTCTGATTATTGACCTGCGGACCAAGACCTCTGCCTTCTTTGACTTGGGCACCTCAAGGAGAGAGCAGAATCGGAGCAGTTCCACAGGAAGTGGACCCTCCCCAAGGTACCCCCTCACCAGCCCAGCGTGAACTCTGCCATTGGAGACTCCTACCCCTGAGTTAATGAATGGTCCTCCGCTAAGATCAACACGCACAAAGATGTGATTGATAAGCCATCACATTGTCTTGCCCACAAGCCCTGGTGCAGTCTGCGGGGTCAGCGGGACAGGCCAGCTGGAAATAAAAAGGATAGGGCTGAGCGGCTAGACTTGAAAAGGTTTAAGGCCCACTGGAGTTTAGGAAAGAAGATGGGAGATGGAGAAGGTGCTAGCCCAGCGTGGAAGGAGATTAGGGATATAAACTGATCACCGGAGGGAACAGGGTATGAAGTATTGGACATATGGTGGCTACACTATCAGAGTTTCCTGCTGATGGAGCAGAACTGCCACCTCATCTATATCAGGCAAGATCCCTGCGAGAAACAGAGTGACCACTCAGTTAGAATACAAGGGCTACTTACAGAGGTTGTTGTTGTTGTTAGCTGCCTTCGAGTTGGCCCCCGATTCATGGTGACCCCATGCACAACAGCATCGGTCCACTGGGGGCCTATAGAGTTACATTGGCTGATATTTTTTGAAAACAGATCACCAGGTCTTTCTTCCTACTCTCTGCTGAACCCTGTTTAGCATCAAAGCACCACACAAGCCTCCGTGGACAGACAGGTGGTGGCTGCACATGACGTGCATTGGCCGGGAATTGAACCCAGGTCTCCTGCGTGGAAGGCGAGGACTCTACCACTGAACCACCACTGCTCCCCCTTACAGAGGTAGGGGTAGAGTGAAGAGGACTGTGCTAGTCAAGGTCTAGTCAGGGGAAAGACACGACATCAGGGATTCGAACAGGGAAGTTAATATAAAGAATTTTTAACTCATTGAAGTGGTTGCACATTTAAAGCAGTAAAATAGGACTCAAAGGGTCTAGAAGTAGAAAATGCAGAAAGCAACTGCTGCCTCTTGACTGAGAGGGAACAAGGAAGCAACTTAGAAGAAGGCTTCTCAAGGCTGAGATTCAGACATTCGGGGTAAAGGCCTGGCTGCCACCACGCACAGCTTACTGACGGTAAAGAAATTCTCCAGAGGGAGTGACGTATCCCCGAACCCTAGGAGCAGCCAGCAAGGCAACAGAAAAAAATTGCCAGAGGGTGTGGGTCCAGGGAAGGAGCCCAGTGGTTGTAGAAACACTTGCTGGAGGGGTGGGCAGGCCAAAGCTGCTGAAGGCTGCTGAGCCTTCCCACATGCTAATCCGAGGTGCCAAAAAAGTGCACGCAAAACAAGGAAGCAAAGCCCATTCCTCTTGTTACCGTCATGCAATGTCCTTCTAGTCCCCTCTACTGACAAAGCCTCACACGGGGGCAGCTGGCACAGGAGAGGTGTTTGTAGGTTTCAGATCCAGTATCGGAAGCAGGGATTTTGAGCTGAGAATTAATGAATTGATAACCCACAGAGCAACAAACAAGGCACGCTGAAGCACTGTGAGAACAGCAAGACTGTAAGCCATTAGGACTCGTAGGTCTACAGACAAAGTGGAGGAAAGAACGCTACTGGAACCTGGTGATTAATGGAACTGCAGTCACACAGGGACGGAGTCCTGACAAAGCCCCACCGCAGAAGCAGGGAAGACATATGCAACTGTCTCTCTCCTAAACCCCAGATCTCCCGCCAGTGCCTCCATTGTGTGAATTCACCTGGAAGCAAGATGGCAAGACCTTGACACCAGGAGCTGAGTACAAATAGTTTATTTGGGAGATGATCCAAGAAGAAGGACATTAGGGAAGGGACACAGAAGCGAAAGGAGGCAACAGAAGGGACATTATCAAGCTGGTTCACACTGTGAGCAAGCAGGAGTTCCAGGCAATTCTAGAAAACAGGGAGGGGGTTCAGTTCTTGATCCATCAACTTCCACCGGTCCTTACTTGAGGATTACTTCTGGGAAGCATGAATTCCTTGGCCTTCCTGGCCTGTGGTATGCACAGGCCAAGCACGCTCTGGCAGCCCATTAATCTCCCAAGCTGAAGGCACCAGGGCTGGCTGCTGTCAGGCAGGCCTGCATAGAAATGGCAAGTGCTCAGGAGACACGGGCAAGACAGCAAGAGCACCTGCTACAGAGAAGAGCAAACCCAACCCTTTGCCCTGGAGTCAGTTCCAACTCGTAGAGACCCCATAGGGTTTCCAAAGCTGTAAATCTCTATGGAAGCAGACTGCCACATCTTTCTTCCTCGGAGCCACTGGTGGTTTTGAATCACCAGCCTTTCAGTTAGCTGTCGATCACTTTAACCACTGTGCCACCAGGGCTCCTTACAGAGGAGAGCAAGGAAGAGTAGAAAACAGATTTCAGGACTGGCAGAGAACAAACAGCTAACCACCCACCCCTACTTTTCCAGGGCACACGTGTGCAAAGGAGCCAAAGGTGGCTCTGTACATAGAGGCATTGACCTTGTACTTCTGCTGTGGTGTCAAGGTCATCCATAACCATCTGTGATGTCAGAGGCTATTTCCTTGAACACCTGCTGCTGCAGGTATCACCCAGGTGGTCCTTATGCCTTGCAGAGAGGCCATCAGGCTGCATAAAGGCCCCAAGAAACAACTTCCCCAAAATCCTGGGTGAGGAATTGGCAGTGATCATGTACCTCTTTTAACCTCAAAGGCCTAAAAGCACAGGGTCACTTAAGACCAAAGAAAACAGGATTCAGAAATTTATTCATTAGACATAACCACAGCCTTCTGTATGGACTGCACCTCAACATAAAGAAAACAAAAATCCTCACAACTGGACCAATGAGCAACATCATGATAAAAGGAGAAAAGATTGAAGTTGTCAAGGATTTCATTTTATTTGGATCCACAATCAACAGCCATGGAAGCAGCAGTCAAGAAATCAAAAGACGCATTGCATTAGGTAAATCTGCTGCAAAGGACCTCTTCAAAGTGTTGAAGAACAAAGATGTCATCTTGAAGACTAAGGTGCACCTGACCCAAGCCATGGTATTTTCAATCGCATCATATGCATGTGAAAGCTGGACAATGAATAAGGAAGACTGAAGAAGAATTGATGCCTTTGAATTGTGGTGTTGGGGAAGAATATTGAATATACCATGGACTGCCAGAAGAACAAACAAATCTGTCTTGGAAGAAGTACAACCAGAATGCTCCTTAGAAGCAAGGATGGCAAGACTGCGTCTTTCATACTCTGGACATGTTGTCAGGAGGGATCAGTCTCTGAAGAAGGACATCATGCTTGGCAGAGTACAGGGTCAGCGGAAAAGAGGAAGACCCTCAATGAGATGGATTGACACACTGGCTGCAACAATAAGCTCAAGCATAACAACGATTGTAATGATGGCGCAGGACTGGGCAGTGTTTCGTTCTGTTGTGCATAGGGTCGCTATGAGTCGGAACCGACTTGACAGCACCTAACAACAACAACCAAGAAAAGGGATGTGGAAGTTTGTTTCCAGTAAAACAGCTGAATGAGCAAACAGACACCTCTTCCCTTTCCCCCAGCAGCAAACTCATAAAAATTCTGGATAGAATTTAACAACCAAAACAGGTGTTTGAATGCTTAACTAATCTCAAAAGAAAGAATGGGAAAACCCAAGGTGTCAGAAATGAAGAAACTTGATGTCAAAGTGAGGATATAAGCATGGGTCCTAGATACGGGTTCCAGTGGTTAGAGGCTGAGGTTTAATGTCTACTCAGGGACAAATGACGTGACCTGTGTACGATAAGATTGGAGACCAAGATCGCTGCCAACTACTATAACTATTGAAAGGCACCCCCCTCTGAAACGAGGCAAAGAAAACATTGCCTGCTTACCTTGGAAAAGGCAAAGAAGCTTGTCATTCTCCCCGGACTCTGAGTAGGAAAAGAAACTGGAAAAATAGTCTGTGTCACATGCAGGTGTGGGTTTATGAACAAATGCTTCCAGGATGATGCTGGAATCCCAAGCTGCGAAACTGACCTAAACACTGGACCCCGAGCTGTGGGATCTCTGGAGCCCTGACCGAAAGGGAAAAGGAAGCCTGTAGAGTGTTATGTATTACTATGTAACGATCTTTGATTAACATGAGTGGGGGGCAGTTAAAGCTAGGTAGAACTGAAACATCGGGGAAAAAAATAACATAAAAATGTGGAGGAGATGGGCCAAAGAAAGAGTTCTCTGAAGTTCTTCAACTGTTCAGGATAAGCATAGGAATATGTATTAATTTCTGACTCTGTACATCAAGTATGCATGATAAAAACTTAAAGGTAATTTTCAAAAACATAAAAGAATGCATAGCTTCTCCTTGATAAGTGAATAAGTGAGATGCATAATAATATATTTCTACCTAATTTATTTATTCATTTTCTTCATTGTATAAACCTTCACAGGTAAGAAATTTAAAAGGAAGTTTTGTTGGTTTGTTTTTAGAAACTGTGCATTTATAACCTCCTTGTGATTTTGCTGAGTTGGTGGGTGCTGGCTGGAGTGAATGAGTGGGGGCCACAGGGAGGTTCCCTTAGCCTTATATATCAGTACTTCCCTCCACAAGACACAGAAAGTGAAAGGAAAGGAAACATCAAGGCGAATGTAGCACAGCGTCTGAGGAAAGCCACAGAGGTTTCTCATTGTTTCAAAATAAAGTATGTAGACGAGCCTAACTTCCAGCAGAAACAGGAGATTTGGTGCTGACTGTGTTTCAAAACCTTCTTCGCATTTACCTTGTGCAGAAAACAAAGTCTAGAAGAGTGAGAACCTGCCCACAGCAGAGCCAGGTACCATTGACAAGCTCCGCCCTGCAGGGCTTACTGGCTGTGAATGTTTATCACTCCCTCACCCTGGGGGTAGTAACTGTTTGAACGTTTGGGTGCAAAACAACAACTTGAAATTCATATCCTAACCCGTATGTATACACATCAACAAAGACAAATTTAGAACTGATTTGAATTTTTCGCTTTTTTTTTTTTTTTGTCTTTAAGAACTTTTGAACAGTAGACCTGTAATGGAAGACAGGGGAGAAAACAGACAGAGGTTTTTCTTGTAAAGAATTTTTTCTCACTAGGTACATGCACCAGCCACATTTCAGCGGACTTGATAGTTTTTGAAGGATGAGGCTCATGAAATCATTCTGTTGCACAGTGAGATGACGTATTTGGCACTAAACACATGTTTCTCGCATAAGCTGTTGTAGCCTGAGTACAGAATGTCCTATGAGGGGTAATAGATGTGCTGCCTCCCCACTGCTCAGGGCAGGTTGGAACTGTTTCCCGAGTCTTAGGAGAGCAGTGACAAGTCCACATTTGGAAGCTCAGCAAAGACTGCACACCGCCTATATTTATGGTCAGTACCCAGGGAGCCCAGCCCCTGTGGGATTTCTCCACCCGCAGGATGTCCTTCCGCGTTTTGTACATTTTGGTGGTTGCTGTGATTGTACCCTGGGCTGTTCAGTGTCAAGCTGCATTTAAATCAGAGAGCCGGGCTATGTCACACACCGCAGCAGGTCTGCGTCAGCGGAATCTCACCCAGCTTGTCTCATCTGCCAGAACATGAATCAGTACCAGGACTTACAAAGCTGCCTGGTGGTTCTTCCCCTGCCTGTGGAAAGGAACTCGGTCCAAGAACATCCTCAGACACACTTCTCTCCTCACTGTTTGTTGTCTTCATTCTGTTTCTAACTCAAAGCCAAAATCCACAGAAAAAAGCAGAATCCCCCATGATCCTAGAAGACTGGGGAAGGGGTGGTGTGACTTTCAAGGCAATAATAAGAGCTCTTGCCCCTTTGATTTTCTAAGAACCTGAAGAAGGGTGAGCGGGGTAACTCCAATGTAGATAACAGGTCTTCAGAGTCAGGGGAAACAAGAACTCTGATGGGCGTGGGCACTAATTACAAGGCTGGGGGTAAGGCTGTTTGGTCAGGAAGGAGTTACCGCTTGGTCAGGGTGGTCAGCCATGAGTCTGACCCATCATGGAGCTCGGTGGAAAGGACCCAGGGATCACTGACCCATTCAGAAACAAAACTGGCTCCAGTCTTAGTTAACAGGACCTCCAGCATGGAGGGGCCCCGCCACCAAGTGGTCAAGAGCAGAGGGTGAGATAGCGCTGGTCATGCCACCCATCGTCCAACATCCAATGCAGTCCTACTGCGCAAAAGTCAAACTCTGGAGTAAAAAAAGCTTTTAAAGATTAAATCTCCCTTACCTGTTCCTAAATCATATAACACCCTTAACAGAAGATCAGTGTCCCGTAAGCACAGGTACATGCGATGGCTGAACAACATGATGAAATTAATTAATGTCACTGAACCCTACATGTGAAGATTTTTGAAATGGCAAGTATTTTGTTACACACATATCTATCACAATAATTTTTTAAAATATATAATGTAATTGTAAACAAAGTATACATGGTTTGAATATATTCCCATCAAAAATGTAAATAAGTAAAAAAATAAGTAGATGTAAGAAATTTAGAAAATAAAAATTTAAAAAATACAAATTAAGACAAAATTCCTTGTCGATGTAGCTTCATTTTGGGGGAGCAGGGTTATAAAAATAAATAAATAAAATGGATGTAAAACCAAGAGACCATGTGATTAAAAACAAACATGGTAAGGAACAAGGTAGGAGGAAACGGTGCCAATGTGAAGCACTGATCACTCGGGGGTGAGACACCTCTGAGGGCAACAATCTGGTTTAAAAAATCACTTTATGTCCCACAACTCTGACCTCTAGCCGCTGGCCTCAAATGAGCACCAATACATGCTTATTGATTAAAAATGTTAAATGTGGTATGATTTGGACTGGACCTTGGAGACTAAAATTTTAACTAAGAGAGAACTGCATTGTCACGGGGGTCCATCAGGAACAAGATAGGGAGTTATAGGAAAAAAAACAACTCACAAAATGTAAGAGCTAAAAGGGATTACAGAGATTATTTTATCCAACATCGTCATTTAGCAGATGGGGAAGCGCAGCCCAGCAAGGGGGAGAGCGTGCCGATGCCACACAGCCGCTAAAGGGCTGCACTGGGGTCTAAGCTCAGTGTCAGTGCTCTTTCCACATCTGAAACAAACTTGTTTTCACCAGACAGCTCTTTGGAGAACACATCCAGGGAACCCTCAGAAGACCCCTGTGGCTGCAGTAGAGACAGCCAGGGTGAGCTCAGTCCATCGTAGGGATCAGGAGCCACTTCATACAGGGATTACAGACCATGCTGAGCACATTTACAGCTATTTTAAGAGCAGTGCTGTTACTTGTTGTTGTTGTTAGCTGCTGCTGAAGTCAAGTTGACTCCCAACTCATAGTGACCCTATGCACAACAAAACAAAATGCTGCTCAGCCCTGCACCAGCCCCTGATCAGTTGCAGACTGGACTATTGCGATCCATAGTGTTTTCACTGGCCTATTTTCAGAAGTAGATCACCAGACCTTTCTTCCTTGTCCTTCATAGCCTGGAAGCTCCACTGAAACCTGTTACCGCCTCACAGCAACAAGAAACCCTCCACAGACAGACGGGGGTGGTTGCTCATGAGGTGCATTGGCTGGGAATCAAACCCAGGTCTCCTGCATGGAAGGCAAGAATTTCACCACTGAATCAACCAAGAGCAACAGGAAACCATTATAAGGCATCATAAGTAGAGAAGACATGATCAGAGCTGAAAAACGTTGCTCTGGCTATTCTCTGAGGAATGCTTGGAAATGGAGGATGGGAACAGCTGGAAGAAGCCTGGTTAGCAAACTGCTGCAGTGTACAGCCAAGAGTGAGTGGGGGCTTGGAGAGCAGGGTTGTGTGTACGAGGGAAGAGGAAAAAACAGGAGTTGTTTCTCCAGCAATGTAAAATCTTTCCATTTCTCCTCACCACCCAGGGCACGGTCTACACTCCTTGGCACAATGTAAAAGGCCCCCTGAGATGGTATTCAGGCATCTACCCCAGACCATACTATGTTTTTTCAAGCTGCCATTAAACTTGGTGCTCCTTCTACCTGTCACAGTCTTTAACCCCTGCATTCTGCCTTTCCCTGGATGAATTCAGTTTATCTTTCTGGTATCATGCCAGGTGCTCCCTCCTCTGACAGGTCTCCCTTGATGCTCCCCCCTCCCCCTTCCCCACTGCACATACCCATCCTGTGTATCCCTGTACCTGTACCGCCTCCATCAAAGCACTACACTGGGCTACAATTGCCTGCTCACCTGTCCGGCTCACCCTCTGCTCCCACTGGACTGCAAACCCCTTATCCTATTCAGTACCCAGCATCCAATAAATATTTGTTGAATTTATGAAATTATGTTGTCTTATTCCACACCACTAAGTTAGCAAATGTGTAATCAATTCATTTTGGACGGGAGCCTTTTTCAAATTGATTATACATTTCCTCGCTTTATTACACAGAGTGAGCTGACAATAGCTTCACCTTGAATACAAGGTCATCATTATGAATGCAGTCACAATCACAGAACTTCAGAATCCCTTAGATATTATATAGTCCAAACTGCTCACATTATTCATGGGTAAACTGAGGCCCACAGTGGTGTAGGAACCACGGCTTGTGCTAGATCTATCATTAAAATCCTAGTATCCTGACACAATTCAGCCATGAAGAAAGCTGCCTCCACAGTCATGTCCTCAGGATTTTTGGAGATGCCTTGAACTCTGCCCCGCCACCCATGGCCTTGACTGCTATGTTTAATTCTAGTTCTTGTGCCTGTTTTTGTAGCTTTTGCCTCCTCCGATGTTGCCAACTCTCACTTCTTACTCCTACAGTATAGCCATGTCCAGCAAACTCTCTCTTCACTTTGATGTACTTGGAAGCCAGATATCACTCCTTCTAGCTCCCCATAGCATCGTAGTCCTTACAGCACTCAATTGTAATTCGTGTATTACAAGTCTGACTCCTTCACTAAACTGAAATGCAAGATTTGCTCTACTCTCTTCTTTGCATCCAGTGCCTAGCACATGGCTTGGTATATTCGTGTGTGCTGAAGAATTATCTAGCTTATCACGTATCATATAAAATAAGTGTTATTAGGCTTAAGGAAAATCATGAACCCTAGTTCATGGTCTTCATGATGCTCTTGAACATAGAGTAGCTAAAGTGAGTGGAAGAAATGATGAAGTAAAAGAGCTGAACAGAAGATTTCAAAGGGCAGGTCCAGAAGACAAAGTAAAGTATTATAATGACATGTGCAAAGATCTGGAGTTTGAAAACCAAAAGGGAAGAACGCGCTTGGCATTTTTCAAGTTGAAAGAACTGAGGGAAAAAAATCAAGCCTTGAATTACAAGTTTGAAGGATTCTATGGGGAAAATATTGAATGATGCAGGAAGCATCTAAAGCAGATGGAAGTAGTACAGAGTCACTGTACCAAAAAGAACTGGCCAATCTTCAGCCATATCAGGAGGAACTGATGGTATTGAAGGAAGAAGTCCAAGCTGCACTGGAGGCACTGGCGAAAAACAAGACTCCAGGAATTGACAGAATACCAACTGAGATGTTTCAACAAACAGATGCAGTGCTGAAAGTGCTCACTAGTCTAGGCCAAGAAATTTAGAAGACAGCTAACTGGCCAACTGACTGGAAGAGATCCATATTTGTATCCATTCCAAAGAAAGGTGATCCAACTGAATGTGGAAATTATCAAACAATATCATTAATATCACAAGTAAGAAAAACTTTGCTGAAGATCATTCAAAAGGAGTTGCAGTAGTACCTGGACAGAGAGCTGCCAGAAATTCAAACTGGATAAAGAAGAGGATGTGGAACCAGGGATTATCACTGCTGATGTCAAACGGATCTTATCTGAAAGCAGAATATACCAGGAAGATGTTCACATGTGTTTTATTGACTATGCAAAAGCATATACCTGTGTGGATCATAACAAATTATGGATGACATTGTGAAGGTGGGAATTCCCAAACACTTAATTGTGCTCATGTGGAACCTGTACATAGATCAAGAAGCAGTCGTTTGAACAGAGCAAGGGGATACTGCATGGTTTAAAATCAAGAAAGGTGTGTGCCAGGATTGGATGCTTTCACCATACTTTTTCAACCTGTATGTTGAGCAAATAATCTGAGAAGCTGGACCATATGAAGAAGAATGTAGCAGCAGGATTGGAGGAAGACTAATTAACAACCTGGTATGCAGAAGACACAACCTTGCTTGCCGAAAGCAAAGAAGACTTGAAGCACTTACTGATGAAGAACAAAGACTACAGCCTTCAGTATGGCTTACACAGCAGCATAAAGAAAGCAAAAATCCTCACAACTGGATGAATGAGTAACATCATGAAAAATGGAGAAAAGGTTGAAGTTGTCAAGGATTTCATTTTGCTTAGATTCACAATCAACACCCATGGAAACAGCATTCAAGAAATAAAATCATGCATTGCATTGGGCAAATCTGCTGCAAAAGATCTCTTTAAAGTGTTAAAAAGCAAAGATGTCACTTTGAGGACTAAGGTGGGCCTCATCCAGTACATGATATTTTCAATCACCTTATATACATGTGAAAGCTGAACAATGAATAAGGAAGGCTGAAGAAGAATTGATGCCTTTGAATTATGGTGTTGGCAAAGAATATTGAATATACCATGGACTGCCAGAAGAACAAACAAGTCTGTCTTGGAATAAATACAGCCAGAGTCCTCCTTGGAAGTGAGGATGGCAAGACTTCGTCTCACGTACTTTGGACATGTTATCAAGAGGGACCAGTCCCTGGAGAAGGGCATGATGCTTGGTAGAGGGTCAGCGAAAAAGAGGAAGACCCTCAATGAGATGGATTGACAAAGTAGTTGCCACAATGGGCTCAAACATAGCAACAATTGTGAGGATGGCGCTGGACCAGGCAGTGTTTCACGCTGTTGTACAAAGGATTGCTGTGAGTCAGAACCAACTCAATGGCACCTAACAATGACAACAACAACATATTTCCCTGCCTCTTTTCTGATTCGTAGTTGTGATTTGCCAACCTTAGCTCTAAGCTAGTTACTGTCAAGTCTTTCCAACTCAGGCGATTTTCTCATGTGTGTCAGAGTAGAACCGTGATGCACAGGGTTTTCACTGGCTGATTTTTCAGAAGTAGATCTCAAAGACTTTCTCCCAAGGTACCTCTGGGTGAACTCAAACCACTAACATTTTAGCTAGCAGCCAAGAGCATTAACTGTTTACACCACCCAAGGACTTCCGTCAGCGTGTTATTCTTGGATTTAGTGAGGAGTAATTGGTGTATGAGGAAGGATTTCCTTCCCCTCTTGGAATAATTAAAAACCTGTGAGGATACCCCAGGCTTTGAGACTGTCTCCCTCACATCCCTGTGTTTTGTAAGCAACTCAGCACAAGGACGTTGAAGGAATTTCAAGGGGTAGACGTTGAAATTCAAG
The DNA here is from genome assembly GCF_024166365.1 of Elephas maximus indicus. NCBI lineage: Eukaryota > Metazoa > Chordata > Mammalia > Proboscidea > Elephantidae > Elephas > Elephas maximus. Next base: position 10,093,965 of record NC_064839.1, on the reverse strand, counting down.
TCCCCTGATGATTCCAACTGAGGGGTTTTGCAGTGGACCTTTATGCTTTGGTCTGTGCAGAGTGAAATGCCTCTGTGTTTATGGAGAACTACTCCTCCCCAGCTTCCACCAGGAGCTTCTGGGAGTCACATTACATGACCAGACAACTGGCTGGGGGATGGACACATAACTCCAGCCACATCAGCTGGGGCCATTCCCCCAGGAACTTCTGAAATGGAACAGGGAAAGAGACTGAGACTCTCCTTGATAACAAGGTCTTGCAACGCGAGGTCTGCAGCCACATTTTCCCATGAAAGTAGAGATGGCCACTTTAGAAGGACAAGGCAAGGTGCAGAAGAGGTAGACATAAGAAAGAGTGCCAGCTATGTTGAAGTCCTGGGGGTCCAGCACCACCACTGCCCTTTCTGTGGATGGTTCCGGGGGCCCAGCACCACCACTGCCCTTTCTGTGGACGGTCCCGGGGGTCCAGCACCACCACTGCCCTTTCTGTGGACAGTTCTGGAGGTCCAGCACCACCACTGCCCTTTCTGTGGACAGTTCTGGAGGTCCAGCACCACCACTGCCCTTTCTGTGGACAGTTCTGGAGGTCCAGCACCACCACTGCCTTTTCTGTGGACGGTCCCGGGGGTCCAGCACCACCACTGCCCTTTCTGTGGACAGTTCTGGAGGTCCAGCACCACCACTGCCCTTTCTGTGGACAGTTCTGGAGGTCCAGCACCACCACTGCCCTTTCTGTGGACGGTCCCGGGAGTCCAGCACCACCACTGCCCTTTCTGTGGACAGTTCTGGAGGTCCAGCACCACCACTGCCCTTTCTGTGGATGGTCCTAGGGGTCCAGCACCACCACTGCCCTTTCTGTGGACAGTTCTGGAGGTCCAGCACCACCACTGCCCTTTCTGTGGACAGTTCTGGAGGTCCAGCACCACCACTGCCCTTTCTGTGGACGGTCCCGGGGGTCCAGCACCACCACTGCCCTTTCTGTGGATGGTCCTAGGGGTCCAGCACCACCACTGCCCTTTCTGTGGACAGTTCTGGAGGTCCAGCACCACCATTGCCCTTTCTGTGGACAGTTCTGGAGGTCCAGCACCACCACTGCCCTTTCTGGGGGCAGTCCTAGAGGTCCAGCACCACCACTGCCCTTTCTGTGGATGGTCCTGGGGGTCCAGCACCACCACTGCCCTTTCTGTGAACGGTTCTGGAGGTCCAGCACCACCACTGCCCTTTCTGTGGACTTTGAGGGCAGCAGCTCTATGCGACAGGAATGTCGTTCTACTGCACCCAGTATTTGCTGGGAGAGGGATGCTATGTGCAGAAAACACAGGAGATGTACAGAAAGCCACAGAGGCCAGATATTTAATGTTGAATTAGAGAAAAGCCCAGTGTTTTGTCATCTTTCCTCATCTGAGAATTGGTTGCCATTGATCCAGAACCCCAACAAGATTTGGGGGTAATTTTATGGATTAGATCAGAGTCTGAAACAACAGGCGGGCGCCCCCATTTGTCCCTGCCCTGTCACTCTCTCAGTGTGAGTCTTTGTGGTGGAAGAAACCTCCACGTTCCAGGGAGCAAAGCTGGCTGACAGGGTGCAGTTCAGCTCAGCACAGGAGGAGTTTTCTGAGAAGCACAGCTTCCCAGTGGTGGCTGCCTGGCGTGGCAGTGAGCCTCCTGCTACTGGGAATATTCAAGGAGAGGTGCCGGTATCAGGGGGCATCAGAGAGGAAATATTAGATGGAAGATTAAAGACTGACTTGGCCAGTTCTTTTCAGCTCTGAGAGTCTGTGGGACAAATTTAAAACAAATGTCAAAACCACTGGCTGGTAAGTGAGTTGGAGCTTTTCTTCTGGGTTCTGTCAAACCCTCTATCCCCAACTCCCTTCCCAGGTGGTACATTGGCAGTGTCCCCTGGTCTCCTCCTCTGTGGGAGGGAGTCCCCTTCCTCCCATTGCTCCAGCCTCAGCACCTCCCCCTCCCCAGCACCCCTGTGCTCATCCTCTATCATCCCCATAGTCATCCTCCAAGCCCTGCACACCAGTCAGCCTAGTGGAGCTTGGGGTGACCAGGGAACAGGCTCTAGGGCTCTGCCTGGGGACCTGTCATTTGTCCCCGCTCCAAGACCTGTTCCTGTCTGAAAGCAGGTGGCCCAGTCTCTGTAGTCTCTGTGCCGGCTCTATGGCACTGACATGCACAAGCTTGGAAACCACGGAAGTCCCCTTCTGTCCCTGGAAGCTAGGAGCAGGGGTCCTGTAACGCCAGCCATATGCCAACCCCTTTGAGAACTCACTGGGCCAACCCCAGTCAGCACCACAGCTACTCCATCTTCAGCTATTAACCCTTGAACTGCAACAGTAAATGGAACAGCCAGCTAAGGGATCACAGTGTGGCCTCCTGAAGGCCTTGGCTGAGACCTCCGGACTCTGTAAAGGAATACCAGGAAAACAAGTTGCCATTAAGTTGACTCCAACTCATGGTAACCCATGTACATCAGAGTAGAGCTGTGCTCCACAGGGTTTTCAATGGTTGATTTTCTGGAAGTAGATCACCAGGCCTTTCTTCCACAGTGCCTCTAGGTGGACATGAGCCTCCAGCCTTTTGGTTAGCAGCTGAGTGTGTTAACCGTTTGTGCCAAGCAGGGACTCTTGTGAAGGGACACAGAGCTCTAATAATAAGCACTGATGTTCATAACTCATGCTACAGATTATACTGATCAGTATTCCCTTCTCTATGCCAGCGGTTATATCTGGAGCCCAGCCGACAGCCTCTGATGTGCCAGGCTTAATTCCATGTTGGTATTCAGGGAGATCACACTCTCCGCCCCAAAGCTGATGACACAGACTCCCTCCAGCCCTTCTCCCGCCTCAGGCCTCTGGCTATGGCTGCTGTGGACGCTGGGCTTTTCTTCTACTCTCAGCTCCAGCTCCAGAGAGATGGGAAGAGGACTTCTGTTACATTGTTGTTTTTAGGTCCTAATCTCAATTCTGGAGCCCTGGCGGCAGCAGCTCAAATCCACCAGCTACTCCTTGGAAACCCTATGGGGCAGTTCCACTCTGTCCTATAGGGTTTCTGTGAGTTGGAATCGACCCGATGGCCATTGGTTTGTTTTTTTGTTTTTTATCTCAATTCCAGTGCAGAAGTTTGCAACCCCTCCCTGCTGTGGGAGATCAAAGTGCAGACTGCACAGAGGCCTGGAAGGAGGACAGAAATGGAGAAGAAAAAGCCCCCTGTTACTCCTGGTTGCTGGGATTTCACGGCCTCCGCTGCCTAGGACTCCATCAGGAGATGGTGCCAAGAGTGCACCGCCCTCTCTGTGCTGAGCATTACTCCATCCCTACCCCCACATTTTCCACCCAGCTCTCTCAGTCTTTCTCCCTGGGTTGCCCTCCACGTGTTCCAGATCAGCCCCCCCGAGGCTTTTGTTGGCTCCACATCCTTATCGTGGCCCCACCTGCTACCTCTGTTACCCAGGCCCCTGGTGAAGGCAACATTCTTCTGGAACAGCTGACATATATAACACCCCATTATGGCTCAGGGCCTCAAGGGTTCATCCTCCTTGCTTATGGCCAGTAAAAGCAGAAACCCAGACACACCCCAGGGCTGGCTTATTCCCAAAATTCCAGCCTCAGCACTTCTGCCCATGTCACCATCATTAACAGCAAAAAGCAGAGGTTGGTGGTGTGGCCTGCTCCAGCCCTACATCCATATGGCCAGAGACAGCTCATATCCATTGCCATAGTCACTTCAGAACCTGCCACGCCTTAGCATCCAGGCCCAACTGCCCCCAGCCCCCCTGGATTAAGGACCTCCTCCCAGGGTGAGTGGCTGCAGACACCTACTTCCTGTGGAGAAGCTGTCATCCCTCCAGCCAGGATGCGATCACACCTCATGGCCCAGCAGTTCACAGTCTGGGCAACTCACTCTTCTCCCCAAACGACTGGTTACCTCCCTTTTTGCTCACCCCTTCTCTTCCCAGTCATTCCAGATGTTTCTCTCTGTACCCATCAAACTACAGCTGGAGTGCTATGGGACCCAGGCAAGCTTGAGAACATATTACTAATACCACTAAAAACAACAACAATAATATTAATAAATATCTAGTCACAGCTTACTCCAGACACTGTCTTATGTCCAGCCTTAGGGTGTGGGAAATGGAATCATCAATTTTGGGATAAGAAACTGAGGCATAGAGAGAATGTGTAAGGTGCCCAAGGTCACACAGACAAGGATTTGAACCCAGTCAGTCTGACTCCAGGGCCTGCTTTCTTCACTGTGTTAACCCTTTCATCACTATTGGTGTAACAGCGTACCAGTCATTTTTATGCCTCTGGACCTCCTAGATAATATGCTATTCCAGCTCTCATGCATTTAGCCTTAAGCTGGGTCCCTTTTGAAATGTGTGAAGCTCAGCAGACCGGAGTTGGAGCCTCATTGTTGTGTAGGTTGAGCATTCCATTAGGTGAAGCTTCCTGGATGTTAGTTTTGATTTTGACTTTTTCCCCTTTATTTCTGTGAGATTAGGCTTGCAAGCGAAATTATGGCTTTCCTGTGTGATAGGTAGGGAGCCCGGATGGATTTGATGGGTTTTTCTGCATTATGTTTGGAAGAACAAAGGTTCCTCATGTAACCTAATGGAAAGCAGTTGTAATAAACTATCTATTTAGTTCTCATTGCTATATTGTCATACCACAGATCTGTGGCACCACACTGCCACTCGCCTCACCTGTGGCTTGTATTACCAGATCATATACCTCAAAATCCATAACTCACATGAAAAATTCTGAGTCGGTCTTTGAATCAGCATGCTATAATTAGTGAAAACACATAGGATTAAAAAAATGTTTAATAAAAATTTAGTAACAAAAGGGTTAAGCTGCAGCGTGAGAACTCACTGTCTTCTTCCAAAACACATGAAAATGAGGGTGCTCAGCAAAGGGCATCTCTGGAGGAGAGGAAGCGGTAAGATGAGACCTGCCCTCCCTTGCGGAATCTGTAGAAGAACTAGATATGTTAGGTGTGGAGTGAAGAATGGGGGCGGGGAGGGGTTAGGGTTAGATTAGGTCATGAAAGGGGTCTAAGAAATGCCACGGACTGAGGAAGGGATCGTGTTCTTTTTAGTCCCAAGGGTTAAATGACTAGAACCAAAGTGTCCATGAAGTCCCTTCAGGAAGTAAGAGTTGTTTTTTAAGAGGTTCCTCATCACTGAGCCTCAGTGGCCTGGGGATCCTCTGCACATGCTCTTGTAACAGGGATGTAGCTGACAGTGCTGCTTCCTGTCCATATAACTTGGACACCCAGGTGCCAATACCCTGCTACAGGCACCATGACACTCCACCTTAGGGGCGGAGCAAGCTGGAAGGCCCAGGGAGCGAGCACCCCTGGAAGAATCCTAAGCCAGTGATGAATGGGAGCTAGAGGTAAATTCCCCAGCCCCCTCACCATTACTGTGAAAACTCTGGGGCATGTTCTCAGTGTTTCTCAGAGGTCTCCAGCAGGACCGAGCCTCAGGTGCCTACAGCAGTAACCCACTCACTGAGGCAGCTGGTATTGGCTTCTTTCCCTTGCCTGACATCACCTCCCACATTTGTAATTGGTTCTTAGGAGGAATCCATGCTTATAAGGGAATCCAGCCTAAGCCAAGAGGTTCAAGTATTATGTGAAGTCTGGTCTGGATGACTTTTATGGTTTTTTTAATGGTTTTTCCAGTCTGGGAGGCTACAATCACATTTTATTTTGTTAGACTCAACCCTAAGAGTCCCTGGGTAGTGTGAAAGGTTAAGTGCTCGACTACTAGCCAAAATGTTGGTGGTTCGAACCCACCCAGAGGAACTTAGGAAGACAGGTTTTTGAAAAATCACAGGAGCAATTCTACTCTGCACACATGGGGTCACCATGAGTCAGAATCAACCTGATGGCAACTAAAAACAACATACTCAACCCTACACAAGGGCACTTCATTCAGTCCAACCGAGTGACTGGACAGGTTTCAGATCCTATGTGCAAAGACAGTCAGTAACCGCCATAATTTGCAGAAGACACTAGAACTTATTCTAACTGGAATGGGACACAGGGCAGGACATTTTTGAAAAGGGGGTGAAGAGGAAGACAGCCAGAGCACTGTGTAAGAGGTGCTCCAAGAAAGGCACAGGGCACGGGGGACAGAAGGTGGTGCCACAAAGAACAAGCTCCACTTTCTCCTCCCACTTGGCGAGGGCCATCTCTGAATTTCTCTCTCCATCTGGCTGGGTGTGTGAAATTGAGGATTAATAAAATCACTTTGATTTCCTTCAATGGCCATTATGAAAAGCTTTCTAGAGTCACATCTAAACGTACTTTTTCAATTGCATTTTCTCAAACGATCTCCAAGGTCAGGAGGAGCAAATGGCCAATTAGCCATCAGAGAAAGGACTCAGAAGCACACAGACATTGTTGGCATTTCAGTGGCATGCTAAGTGCCATTGGAGAAGCCTGCATTTAACTTGTTGAATATTAAAATCACCTTTGCTTCACTGCAGAGAAATTTCTCTTTCTCAATATTCTTCCCCAAATTTCTCCCTTGAATCGTATTATTTCAATTCAGCCTCAATTACACCATTAAAATTCCACTAGTCATAAAAGTATTACCGTTCTGAAAATGTACTTGATGGTATTTTTATACCGTGCTATTGAATACTGCACTGTGACTTAAAAAAAAAAAAAAAGAACTAATAACCAGCTTCATTGTAGCCAATTGGCCAAAAAACACTTAAACATAAATCAAGTTTGATAGAATCTGCAGGTCACACTGGAGTTTATAAACATATTACGGAAGCTCACGGCCTTGAAATTCAACCTTGTCAAGCTTTGATCTGGGCCACAGTATCACAAGGGTAACAATAGCAATATATTTACAAGCACACACAAGCATAGCCTCAAACTGCAATGGATGCCCCAGCCGGAGAAGGGAAAACACTAAGAGGTAGCTGACAGGGTGGGTATGTGCAGTGAACCTGGAGTTGAGCACCAGGGTCTCTGCGAGCTGAGGGGAGCTTCTTCTCTGAGACTCAGTATCTCTATTTATAAAATCAGAGCAACTGTAACTCCAACCTCACTTGGCTGCTTTTGTTCAGATTAAACAAGGCAACGCACTGGAAGCACTCACCCAGTGCCTGGTGCATTGTAAACGTTCTGCAAGTGGTTCTTTATTAAGGTGTTGTCTCAGGGAAGGTCCAGAATTTAAAAAGGGTGCAGGTATCTACTGGAATGTGGAAAACGGAAGCACAGACAGAACAGACCATGACACCTGTCAAGGACTGAATTGTGCCCCCACAACAGATATGCTGAAGTTCTAACCCTCCTATACCTGTGAATGGGACCCTGTTCAGAAATAGAGCCTTTGAAGATGCTGTCAGTCAACGTGAGGTCACACTGCAGTAAACCAAAACCAAACCCTTTGCCATCGAGTTGATTCTGACTCATAGTCATCCTATAGGACAGCGTAGAACTGCCCCATAGGGTTTCCAAGGAGCACCTGGTGGATTAGAATGGCCGACCTTTTGGTTAAGCAGCCAAACAGTTAACCACTATGCCACCAGGGTTTCCAACACTGCAGTAGGAAAGGTCTTAATCCAATATGAGTGGTGACCTCAGAAAAGAAGGGATGCAGAGGGAAGATGGCCATGTCATGACAGGGTTATGCAGCAGCTTCAACCCAGAAATGCCTGGGGCCACCAAAAGCCGGGAAAGACAAGAGAGGATCTCCTGCTAGGGCCTTCAAACACAGCATGGCCCTGCCGACACCCTGATTTCACCCTCTGAGCCTCCAGAGCTCTGAGACAAGAATTGCTGCTGTCTGAAGTCACCTACTTTGTGCTACTCTGTTCTGGCAGACCAAGGAAAGTCCTATAAGACCACATGAAAGGCAAGGCAAGGATAAGCAGCAGCTGAAGCAGGCCCCCTCAGAAGGTCTTCATCGCTTTTCATTTTGGGGACGCCTCCCTGGTACAGATGAAAGAGCTGAAAGCTGAGAGTCAGGAGGGCTGCCATCTGAAAAAGGACCGTCTCCCAACTTTATCACCCTCAGCCCCTGAATCTTTTCATCTATAAAACATTTATGAAAATAAATTTCTCATCTCAAGTTATAAGGTTTTGATTTTGTTTTTTTGAGTGGGGACTATATATGTAATATATAAATGTCCTCGGAAAAGAGAAAAGAAATAAATAGACATGGGGGTAGGGGAGATGTTTGTCCAAGAAGCTGTTTCAGGCTGGACCGACATCCAGGGAGGCTCCCTGGCAAGACAACTGCACATCCAGAGCCAGGGAGAGAGAATGGGCCAGAGAACAGCCATGGTAGGAGAGGAAACAGAAAAGAAATTGTTTCTGGTTTTGCAAAACCATTCCAGAGACTGAGACTGAGATGGATGCTGGGTCTGCCCCACGCAGGTGGCTAGAGGGCTCCCAAACCTCCCGGCCACTCTGTGGGGAAGGCAGAGTCCAGAGCAACATCCCCTCTGCCCAAATAGGGAAACATAGGGTTAAAGAGGTACAGTGGCTTTCCTAGGAGCACAACACTAGTCAGTGGTGAAACCTGATGTAGATAAAGCCCCTCTGATGGGCCCTGCAGGACCCCTATGCTGCATACCTACGAGACCCCCCCTCCTACCTTGCATCCTACCACCAGCCACCCGGGCTTTCTTGCTGTCCTCCCCACAGTGCTATGTGAGCCTGCCACAGGGCCTTTGCACCTGCTGCTCCCTCTGTGTGGGGCCTATTCCCTCAGATAGCCCCACAGCTCACTCTCCACTTGTTCCAAGTGTTTGCTTAAATGTCACCCTATGAGAGCGGCCTTCCCTGTACGTACCATCCAAATAGCAAACAGTCCATCACTTTCTTTTCCCAGCACCGCTTTATGTCTCTTTTTCTCACTTATCACCACTCAAACCACTATATATGTGCTTATTGTCCATCTCCCCCACAATCATGTAAGCTCCAAGAAGGAAGGAGCTACTTTGTTCTCTGTTGCATTACTAGAATAGCGCCTTAAGAGCCCTGGTGGTGCAACGGTTAAGTGCTCACTGGCTAACCAGAAGGTTGGTAGTTTGAACCTACCTAGTGGCTCTGCAAGGAAACCCTGGTGGCACAGTGGTTAAGAGCTATGGCCGCTAACCAAAAAGGTCAGCAGTTCAAATCCACCAGTCGCTCCTTGGAAACCCTATGGGGCAGTTCTACTCTGTCTTATACCGTAGCTATAAGTTGGAATCAACTTGACAGCAACTTTTTTTTTTTTTTAGTGGCTCTGCAGGAGAAAGACGGGGCAATCTGCTTCTGTAAAGATTACAACCAAGAAAGCCCTATAGGGTAGTTCTACTCTGTCACGTGGGGTCACTCTAAGTCAGAATCGACTCAACAGCACCCATCAATAACAGCAACAAGAACAGCTCCATTAAAATATTTTGAATGAAAAATCACCTGGCTTAGAAGCCTGATCTTCAGTTTGTCCTACGTAATAACTTTACCATACTCCGTCAGAGACCTGAACCCAGGTGGGTACCTGGCTGCTATGCCCAATCAGTCTGATCTTTGACAGCAGTGAATGTCGCACCTGGCTCACGGGTCGAACCCTTTCCTCGTGTTTTCATCTAGGGTATTTTAAGACTTTGACCTATGGTTTGAGCCCAAGGACGTGTTGACTCCGTGTTTATCAGTAGAAATATGTAGGTCAAAAATTTTCAAATACCGGTGAATATTATCTAGGAAGCATTTTTCCAAAATAAACTCCTTCAAGCCATTGCACTTCTTGGTGCTCAGTCCACGTGGTCAGGTGCCTGCCCTCTCCATCTGCCCAGCTCTTGTCCGTGCCAGCTCCATTTTCCAGCCAGAGCTCTCTCCCTCTCTCCCTCATCTGGGCAGCAACAGCTCCAGGCTCATGTTCCTACCAACTCGCAACCCCAGCTGAAATTTTCTTTTACCAATTGTTTCAGCAAAAGTCCTGCAACCAACTCTCACCTGGCTGATCAGGGTACTGGGCCTATCCCTGTCCCATCACTGTGACCTGTGGACACTCTAATGGGACAGACCTGGGGTATAAAACTATCCCTGGAGGTGGGGATTCAATCACCTCACCCAAACCTCAGAGACTAAGAGCAGGTAAGGGATAGCTCACCTGCTATCCCTCAAAGATATCTGGGGCACAGTTATCATTAAAAGGGGAATGGATGCTGGATAGGCAAACACAAAAGATGTCCCATATAGCAGATTTCTGGATTTGATGAACTCTTGGGTCCTTTTCCAACCATAGGGCTTCTCTGTCAAGGTAACGTGAATATCAACAGTAGTTCTCCTTTCTGTTCTGCAGAAGAGAGCAACAGCAAGCCCAGTGAGTTGGCAACTCTCCCTCAGGCAGGCTGTCACTACCTAGAGGGTGTGGATCTCCTGGCTAGAGGCTGTGGTGACTGGGACCCACCTGTGCCCTCCTAACACTCACCCTTCCCAGCTCACCTGCTAAGTCACTGTGTGTGTGTCACAAGAATGGGCAGCCAAGTTTTAGAAGGACAAGCACACATCATGACCCTTCTGCAGCACCTCCATTTTTTGTCACTCTCACTGACAAACATGAAGCTCAGCCACCAGTATTTAAAGCTACCTTAGACCTTAAAATAAATAAATAAATAAACAAATTTTTTTTAATAGACCTTTCTCCCTCCAGTTTCTTCATTTTACCTGAAATTGAGACTCACAGTGGCAGTACCACAGAGGGAGGTCATCTCTTGGGTGAGCTGAATGTCCCAGGCCTCATCAGCCTGTGTATCTCAGTCAGATTCATTCAAGAAAAAAGAATCCACACCAGTTATTCACACAAAAAGGATCTAACTAACATAGGCAACTGGTAAAACACAACAGACTAGATAAACAGGTACAACCAGTGGCTCTTGAGTTGATTCTGACTCATGGAGACCCTGTGTGCATGCGAGTAGAACTGTGCTCCGTAAGGTTTTCCATGGCTGATTGTTCAGAAGTAAATTGCCAGGCCTTTCTCCTAAGCACATCTGGGTAGAATCAAACTTCCAACATGTGTAACCAAAAAACTAAACCCATTGCCATCAAGTTGATTCCAACTCATATCAACCCTATAGGACAGAGTAAAGCTGCCCCATAGGGTTTCCAAGGAGTGGCTTGTGCATTCAAACTGAGGACCCTTTGCTCAGCAGCCGAGCTCTCCTAGGAAGACTAAACAAGGCCATGGGGGCACTGAGGTAGCCCAAAGATGGCAGCTGCAGGAGGTGGTTACTGACCCTGGGGCCGGGAGCAGAAGGGGAGGTAGGTTACTAGCCCCTCCCAGAGAAGTGGCCCACAGAGCTGAGGAGGGAGCACCTCTGAGGGAATCTGAAGAAGCTGGTTCTGGGACTGCCATAAAAAGCTGCAAACTGGGGCCAGCTGCCTCAGCAACCAACCTCTGCTGCTGAAGTGAGGACACGTTAATGGGCTGATGTGGACAGGGACAGGAAGAAAGAATCAAGTCCTTCTTCCCTCGTCCAGCTCTCAGTCTCTACCCAGCTTCCTCTATCAGCAGAGCTAGCCAGGAGACAAGTGACAAAGGAGAGACGTGGTCTCCAGCTTCCCAGCCCCAGCACCACAGAGCCGAGGATAAAAGGGTGGTTTACAGCTGAGAGACAATAGCTTAACAACCAGCACAAATGAAATCAAATGAACATTAATGCCCAAGTTTTGCTAACTCATAGCACACGCTGTCGGGAGAGCTATTCCTTCCTCTGGCCACTATCTTACCAAGGCCCATAAAATAGGAACTTCCAACCTCTCAGAAGTCTGCAAAAGAAATCTCTAGACATATCTCCACCTCCCCACTCACCGGTTTAGGAAAGCTTTCCGATCCTGCCCATCCAGAGGCCACAGGCTGCATGCATCCCCTTCCCCAGTCACTGAGAAGAGAACACCCACCCTGTCCAGCTGCCCTGCCTGCAACTGGGTAGTACATGCTTAGAACTCAGGTCCACCATGTTCACTGACCCAGCTTCACCAACAGTAATGGCGGTATCCTGTGTGTATATCAATTTTTTTACAATCTGGACAGAAGAGAAGTATACAACCTCTAACACCAGTTTATACAAAAAAGGGCTGTGTCAGGATCACCCTGTCCTCCATCCTTCCTGCCATAATTCTCCCCATTACGTTTGGGTGGGTCTGGGATTCACCACCTTCCCCCGCGCCCCCGACTCCCAGCTGAGCACCACCTCTTAGGGCCCACATGAGGAACTTAGCCTTCATGAGAACGTGCTTCCCTGCCCAGGGTGATACTTCTCAAAGTTCTAGAACCATCTCTGGACTCCTTTTGGTGCTCCTGTCCCAGAGCCTCACTGTGTTTCAGGCAGACATGGCAATGGCCTTCTCTCTGGCTGTGTGCACCTTGTCATCAGAGTCCAGACAACAGCCTATGGCCCAGGATTCACAAAAGCTGCCAGCCACATGGCTTGGGAAAGAAACCGATGTCCGTCTGCTCTGTCAGTGGATGTGGAGTCACATGTTTCTGAGTGCTGGAGACTGGCTGGAACATCCTTCTGGGCTCCTTTCTCTCCAAGTCCCTCAACTCCTACAAGTAGGTGCCTGGGGAGGGGACAGGGCTCAATTTCATAGATACTGTGAAGCTTTGAACCCAAGTTTGGGCTCCCTGGGATCCCTATTGCCCTATGTTAAAATAATTTTTTGTTCAGATTCTTTCAGTTACCCAGAAACCAAACCAAGCCCACTGCCATTGAGTCAATTCCAACTCATAACAACCCTGTAGGACAGAGTAGAACTGCCCCCATAGCTTCCAAGGCTGTAATCTCTAAGGAAGCAGACTGCCACATCTTTCTCCTGCAGAGTGACTGATGGGTTCAAACTCCTGAGCTTTCAGTTAGCATCCGAGTGTTTTAACCACTGCATCACCAGGGCTCCTTCTTTTAGTTACAAATGCTAGAAATCCAGCTCAAACTAAGGCAGAAAAGGGCAATTAGCTCATGAGACCGGGTCACGGTGAGCTGCTGATACAATCAGGGCTTGGTTGGTTTCCCTGTAGGCTGTTTTCACCCTTCGCAGACTCACATGTTGCCGTCAGCAGCTCAGGCTAAAATCTGCACCAGCTCAGCAGCTCCAGCACAAAGAGAACAGTATTAGCAAAAGTTCCAACAAAAATCCCAGAACTGAGTAGAAATGGGCCAATTCTGAGTCACAAGGACATCTCCAAATCAATAATCACTGTGACCAAGGGGCTGAAAAAGACTAATTGGCCAGCCCTGGATCATGTCCCCACTCCAGGAGTCAGGGATAGAATTGTTACTGCAGTTTCGTGAGTTAAAGCCGCCTGCTGCAAACAGCCAGTGCTTGAGAAGGGGTGAGGTGGGTGGCAAGAGCTTTATTATATACCCCAGTATACAGAGGCAGAGGGGAAGGCTCTCCTCCTAAAGCTGTCTGTCTCCCGGAACTGCAGGCCAGCTGGGGTTTTATAGGAAAAACAGGGCATGGGTTTTAGGAACTTGTGGAATGTCCATTCTCTTTCTGTGTGGTTTAGGTGATAACGTCTCAAACATGTTGATTTTTTCCTGCCATTATCCCATCAGCCAAGGGGGTGACTGGCACCACCCTTCGTCCTGTTTGACAGGCTTAGACAGATATCACTTGTTTTTCCAGTCCTAGGGGAAACATTGGTTAACATTTAACTTATAGAGCAGCTAACAGCAAAATCATACTTGGAGACAGAGACAGGCTGTGGAAAGGAAAAATGGCGCATGTTCTGTTCAAGAGATGGCTGAGCAGCCTGTTTGAAGATCAGCTAAGCTGGACCACAGAGCAAAGCCTGGGGCAGGATGGGTTCTGCAAAGGAAAATCAGGGACAGCTGCCAGCAGAGAGGAGAGTGAATGCAGCGCAAGCAGAACGGCAATTGCCCCTTCAAGCCATTTATAGTCACCTTTTTATGCTTCTTTGGTATTTCTTTACCTAGTATATTTATACTGTATTTAATTCTTATATATTCCCTGAAAATGTGTAAACTTATTTCCATTCCCCAATTCACTTAACACAGATCTGACAAAGAGTAGAGGCAGAATAAGGGCCAGCTGACTGTGTGATCAGAACGCTACCTCCGTGTAAGAAATCAACCTTCTTTTGGAGTCATGAAAATACACTGGGGGAGGGACCCATCTTTGAATGGCTAACGATGCAGCTGATCCCCTCAACTCTGAGAAAGCCTGGATGCCAAAAGATATTTCAAATTAAGCATTTAGCCATGATCAGTGTCTTAGTATGGGTTTCACCAAAAGCAGAGCTGAGACAGAAACTTGGGAGCGAGTGGTTGAATTGGGAGGTGAGCTTGGGAGGCAGGGGCGAGGGAGACTGAAAGCAAGGGAGGGAAGGATGGTAAACCAATATAAAGACGCATGACTGAGACCACCGCTCTGAGCAAAAGGGGCCTAGTTCTGCTGGGACCCTCTAGAAGCACCTAGAATTCCTCCCTGAATAACCACTTCAGGACTGGAGATGGGGGTATTTGGCCTCTGGTTCCCACCCTCATTGTTGAGGGATTCTCCTTGGGCACTGATCCCACTTCTGGGTTGTGGCATCAGAGAAGCTCTGGTTCAGTAACGAAAAGATACACAGTGCAACTTGGAGGCAGGAGGCTCTCAGCAGGAGAGTCTAAGCTTGTGTGGACTGGTCAGCCCGTGTCCTGAGGGAAGAAGTGGGCTGAGGGCGTGTGGCCTGGGGTACCAGAGGCTCTGTTACAAGATGTGCCTGGAGAGTTTTGCCAAGTCATTTCCAGCCTGTATAGTGGGTGAGAGGCCAGTGACAGTTCAGTGGTAGAATTCTCTCCCTCCATACATGAGACCGGGGCTCAGCTCCCAGCCAGTGCACCTCATGCACAGCCACCATCTGTCAGTGGAGGTTTGTGTGCTGCTATGATGTTGAACGGGTTCCAATGGAGCTTCTAGATTAAGACAGGCCAGGAAGAAAGACCTGGCAATCGATTTCAGAAAATCAGCCACTGAAAACCCTATGGATCATAACGGACTGATCCCATGGTACATGGGGGTTGCCATGAGTCAGAGGCCAACTCAGCATCAGCTGACAACAGCAACACAGGGGACAGGCTCAGTTCAGGTGGATGGGTCAAGCCTCTGTTCCTAGAGACGTTGTTCGGTTATCTGAAACATCACCCAGTCTCTGGTATTGCCTCTACTTCCCTCCACCACCTCCACACACTCACACACATTCTTCTCAAAACATCTGAGAAGAGATGTGCCATGTCACACGCTCTCAGCACTGTCCCCCTCCCCACACACACATACCACAAACCGGCAGCTGTGCCTCAAGAAGAGGCCAGAACAGAAAAGACTCAGTCTCAGGACCAGCTGTGGATGACCTTAGCATTGCTTCTTTCTAGTGAAGTTGTAAGACCAGGAAAAAGGAAAAATTATTTTCTCTGGGCTTGTCCGCTCACCTCTGGGCACCGAGCTGGTAGCTACAACCCTCGAAAACTGGAAAGTACATTTTCTCCAACAAAAGCACAAGGTTCCCTTCTCAGATGACAACAGCTGTGACAAATCTGTGTTTGAATCGTTTTCAATCAGTCTCTCTGGGCTCTCTCAGGTCTCTCACATGGCTTTGCAACAGCATGTCTTCAGAGAACTGGCAGGTGTATTTAGTGAGAAAGATGGGTGGGACCAGAAGGGGTAGTCTTCCTTCAGAACCACCAAAAACACAGGACTGTCCTGGGAACACGATGACCCTAGAGCAGACACTGCCCTTCTCTGCCTGGAAACATGACCAAGTGACAGGCTGGTGCAGAGGGACAAAGTGGGTGGAGGCTGGGGACCGAAGAAGGGAATGCCTGGGGGGTGGGCTGCGGGGAGGACAGTCCTTGCCAGAAGATCCCCTGATCCTCATCTGAGTGGAGACTTCACCACACCGGCCCCTGGGACTGCCCAGGAGGAGTGGTGCCACTGTAGGGCTGTTTTGTGAGGACACCTCCCTGGAGACCCCATCCCCTCCTCCGGGATAACACTAAGAACTAAAGACATCTGGCAAGGAGAGGAAGATGGGCCCCCAGGCCTGGCTGTGGAGACAGGAGGGGCATGGATGGAGATGATACTAAGGGTCTACCAGGAGCTCTGGTTAAATGCAGAGTCTAAGCCAGCAGGTTTGGGGTAGGGCCTGGGGTTCTGCATTTCTAACCAACTCCAGGTACAGCCAAAGCTGCTGGCCTGAGCATCAGTGAGCAGCAAGGTGCTCGGCTCCCCACTGGTGCAGTGTGGAGTGGACACACCTGTCACAGGAATTGTTCAAAGCCCTGTCCTTATCCCATGTTCTCAACTGCTTTGGATTTGTTATTGTATCAGTCAGGGCACAGGCAGGGATGAGACAGCACACCCAATCCGGACAATTCGGGGAGATTTTAATGAAGATATTATTTCCAAAGGTACAGGCAGGGTGTAGGAACCCTCAAAGGATAGGGCAGTACCCTGAGGTGACTGACAGGAGTCACCGCCTTTGGCCAAGAGGGGCAGGCAGCCCAAGGACCTCTGATCCCTCTGGGCCCACTGGTGAAACCCAACCTATAGCCAGGAAACCCAACACAGGTCAGCCAGGAAGCCCCGCACAGGTCAGCCAGGAAGCCCCGCACAGGTCAGCCAGGAAGCCCCACACGGGCTCGCCTCCTGGGCCCAGAGCAGGGTGGAGAGGGGCGTGGAGGGGCACCGTTAAGTTGCCACATCCTATAAATCCTTGTTTTCATGCTTAAATTATTTCAGAACAGGTTAAGGGACACGTAAACCAGGGATAGACAACTTTTGTTTGCAAAAAACCATATAGTAAATATTTTAGGCTTTGCAGGCCATCTGGTCTATGTCACAACTCTACTGTCTCTGTAGTGACAAAACGGAAACAAATGGGTAGCTGTATTCCAAGAAAACTGTATTTTTAAAACAAGACTTCATGCCAAACGTAGTTTGCCGACCTCTGGTACACACACACACACCCACGCACGGGCACGCACACACACATGCACGCGCACACACATGCGCACACACACACACAAGCACACGCACACTCTCTCTCTCCTCCCGACTCTTCCAGCCTGGTCTGTGAGAGGAGGAGGTGAGGCTGAAGCTGGGGATTGAGGGGCAAGGAGAACACGCACAGGTGAACGGTGGTAGATGGAGATGGAACATTTCAGAGGAAATCTGTGAGCAAAAGCAGGAATAACCTTTGTGGTAGAGTTCTCGCCTTCCAGGCGGGAGACCTGGGTTTGAACCTCAGCCAGTGCATCACGCGAACAGACACCACCTGTCTGTCAGGGGGGCTTGCGTGTTGTTGTGTGGAGAAAAAGGTTTCAGTGGAGCTTCCAGACTAAGGCAGCCTGGGAGGAAAGGCCTGGTGACCTACTTCCAAAAATCAGCCCGTGAAAGCCCTGTGGGTCACAACGGTTCCATCTGTCGCCAGTTACGGGGGCGGTATAGGATTGGACAGCGTTTTGTTCCCTTGTACGTGGGGTCGCCACGAGCCGAGGGCTGACTCAGCGACAGCTAACAACAGCAACAAGAGAAAATAGATGAGGAAAAAACTGGGCTTAACTGTGAGGACCTTGGGAATCAGGCAAGAAAAAAAAGGGAGGGTATCTTCAAAAGGCAATTAGGGAGCCACTAATCAGGGGCCCTGGAGACCTCAACAGGAAGCAGGCCGCCCTGCAGCCGGCACTGAGCAGAGTCACCCGGGCGAGCCTGAGAAGAGCTGTTTACTGTAACAGATCCTGTCTAAAACTGTTTATTCATAACACAGTTTAAGTTGGTCTTTTTGTCAGCAAACTTGTGTCCTCCCACAAGCTGTTCATTCCTCACATGAAACCGCTTGCAGAAGGCTTCTCGATGCAAAACAGGGGCCAGAACCACCAAGCAGTACATTCTGTAACCGACTCTGACAAATCTTCATGAAAACGAAGAGCAGATACGGTCTGCCAGCCAGCAGGGCGGGAGCACCAGCTGCAGAAATGGCAAGCTCCTCAGGCTGAGTCTGAAGGGGCGAGCTCAGTGGCCAAATACCCTCTAAAGCCACCCTCTATATTGTTGCTAGCTGCCAATCGGGTGGCCCTGGCTCATGGCGATCCCATGCAAAACACCATCAGACCACTGTGATCTCATTTTTGGATGTAGATTGCCAGGCCTTTCTTCCAGTCCTTTGTAGTCTGGAAGCTCCGCTGAAACCTGATCAGCAACATGCAAGCCTCCACTGACAGACCAGTGCATTGGCCAGAATCAAACCTGAGTCTCCACATGCAAGGTGAGAATTCTACAGGTGAACCACCACTGCCCCAGGGGATCCTGGGAAACTGGAAAGGGAAAGAGAACCCTCCTCCCTTAGAGCATCTACTTTAGAAAACTTGTAATTGCAAATTCATTCTCTTAACAACCCCCTGTACTTCTCCACTGTTGTTGTCAGGTGCCGTCCTGTGGATTCCAACTCATAGTGACACTTTAGGACAGGGACCTGCCCCATAGGGTTCCCTAGGCTGTAATCTTTACAGGAGCAGGTTGCCAGGTCTTTTCTCCTGTGGCGTGGCTGCTGGGTTCAAACCACCAACCTTTTGGTTAGCAGTCGAGCACTTTAACCACTGCGCTCCACCAAGGCTCACTACTTTTCCACTAAACCCAAATCCATGGCCATTGGTTAATTCAGACTCACAGTGACCCCATGGGGTTTCCAAGCCTGTGAATCTCTATAGAAGCAGACTGCTACATCTTTCTCCTGAAAAGTGGTTGGTGGTTTCAAACTGCCGGCCTTTTGGTTAGCAGTCGAGCAGTTTAACCACTGTGGCACCAGGGCTCCAGTACTTTTCTACTAGCCCACCTAATGCCCAGCTTAGTCTTTAAAAACCCTGCTGCTCCTCCTTTCGGGGAAGTTGAGTTCATACCTAGTCCTGGGTTCACTTCCCTATTGCAATAGAGTTTGAATAGTCATCCTTGCCTGTTTAACAGCATCTGCTGCAGATTTTTTCTTTGGCAACCCTGATGTAGGGGACTCTGAGGCAAGTTCCACATCACCTCCTACAGGCCGCAGAGCAGCTGAGCCCCGTTCCCACAACGAGAGACAATTTGTACATTAACTCATCCTGTGTCCTGCGTCCCCTCCCCGGCTCACTGCTGCAGTCCCTACAGTTGCTTCTTCCCACAAATCACTTACCCTCACATCTTGTCTCAGGCTGCTTCTGGGGGAGTTCAACCTAAACCACCCCTGTGCCAGACTCTCAGGATGAGGAGACAGAGTGTCCACCCTCTGCGAAGCCCCGCGTCCCCCTGATGAAGGTCAGAGGAAGCGTGCCAACTCATCTGGCTGTCTGGGATGTCATGACCACCATGTATCGTGTTCTGTGCTGAGCATCAGCGGACACAAACCAAAAAAACCTGGGAATTGCTGCCAAGTCGATTCTGGCTCATAGCAACTCTACTGTCCTGTAGGTTTCCAAGGAGTGGCTGGTGGATTTGAACTGTTGACCTTTTGGTCAGCAGCCAAGCTCTTAACCACTGTGCCACCAGAGCTCCTCAGGGAACACCAAACCAGTTGCCGTCAGGTCGATTCAGACTCAAAGTGACCCTATAGGACAGCGCAGAACTGCCCCCATAGGGTTTCCAAGGAGTGCCTGGTGGATTTGAACTGCCAGCCTTTTGGTTAGCAGCTATAGCTTTTAACCACTGCACCACCAGGGTTTCTTCAGGGGACACAGAGAAGAATAAAACGCGTTCCATTCAGGAGATCACCCTAGGTTAGGTTCATCTAACTGCAAGCCCTTAACTTGTGGCCAATCTGAGTCTCAGGCCACAAGTCAAGGTGTACAAGAAAGGTCACATTTCCTTGTTGTTTTTAGGTTATCTTGACTTCAACACTGAGCCCCATTCCTCCGGCTTCAGTCATTCTCAGAACTGCCCACCCTCTCTGAACCATCTCTCAGCCCCACCCAGGTGGCACCAAAGTCCTAGTTAGGAAGTAGACTATAGAGCCAGATGGCCTGAATTCCAACTTTAGCTCTGAAAATTACTAGCTGTGTCTCTTGGGCAAATGGCTGGACCTCTCTGAGCCTTTGCCTCCTCATCTGTAAAGTGAGGGTAGTAACAGTACCTGCCTCCTAGAGGTGCTGTGAGGATTAAATGAGATAATACATGGTAAGCTCCTATGACGGAGCCAGGAACTTGGAAAGCAAAATACTGGTGGCATAGTGGTTAAGAGCTACGGTTGCTACCCAAAAGGTCAGCAGTTCAAATCCACCAGGCACTCCTTGGAAAACCTACGGAACAGTTCTACTCTGTCCTATAGGGTCTCTGTGAGTTGGAATTAACTCAAGGGCAATGGGCCTGGTTTGGATTTTGGCCCTTCTGCAGCCATGCTTGAGCTGATACGCTAAAGGCGCTGATTCTGAAAGCCACATCTCTCTCCCAGCTCCCACCTCAGGAATCCCATAGGAGTCTTGGGAAAGAAAGCCACCCCACTCTTTCTGCTTCCCTCAGTGACACTTCTCCGGCCTTCCCCCAAGACGCCTGGTTTAACCTGCCGGGGGCTTGTGGAACCGGAAGTCCCGTCAGGCAGGGCTGCTCTGGCTGCGTTGGTTCTGCCCTTTGCAAACCCTTGTTGAGGCAAGAAAGGAACCTGCTGCTATTTAAATGGGGGAGGCAAAGGGGAGAAGGTAGAAAAGTATACATGAGTCTGTCTCAGGGGACTGGCTGCACGCATTAGACATTCACCACATATTTCTTGATGACCTAGTATGCACTAAAGCAAGCCAAACCTGCTGCCGTCCATTCTATTCCGACTCATAGTGCCCCTATAGGACAGAGTAGAACTGCTCCACAGGGTTTCCAAGAAGCAGCTAGTGGATTTGAACTGCCATCCTTTTTGGTTAGCAGCTGAGCTCTTAACTGCCGCACCACCAGGACTAGGGAGTGGAGAACAATATAGACCAGACGGTCCTGTGTTGGTTTCCCCTTTGGAGCTTCTCGGCAGCGGGCAGTCGTGGCAGAATGTGAACGTGCATACGATTCACCCCAGGAGCTTGTTAAAATCCAGATGCCCGTGATGCATTCACAGAGTTCAATTCAACAGACCTCCGAAGTGGCCTAGAAATCTGTATTATTAATAAGTATACCAGGTGAATCTGGTAGGTGGTTCTCAGACCCCAGCTTTAGAAACACTAAGGTAGAGAAAGCCTAGACCTAAAGGGTAAATACCACAGGAAAGACAGCAGAAGGGGGTGGTCAGGTCCAGAAATTATTCTCGGTTGAGAATGTTGTGGCTTGACTTACTTGTCCTGTTGGTGATATACAAGAAGAAGCTGCCTGTTACAAATTGGATGGTGTCCCCAAAAAAGATATGTTGAAGTCCTACCCCTGGAACCTATGAACACGACCTTGTCTGGAAACTGGGTCTTTGGAGGTGTCATCGGTTAAGGGAACAAGAGGCCATACTGGAGTAGGGTGGGTCCTAATCCAATCTGAGTGATGTCCTAATAAAAGTGACACAGAGAGACAGAGGACAGACAGCAGTAATGGTAAAGCTGGGACCCTGGTGGCGCAGTGGTTAAGCACTTGGCTGCTAACCAAAAGATCTGCAGTTCAAATCCACCAACTGCTCCTTGGAAAGCCTATGGGGCAGTTCTACTCAGTCCTATAGGGTCACCATGAGTTGAAATCTCCTCGACAGTTGTGGGTTTGGTTTTGGTTTTTTTAATGGTAGACTTATACTGCAGCTGCAAGGCAAGGGATGCCTGGTGAGAGAAGCTGGGTGAGACAAGAAAAGATCTTCCCTGGAGAGAACATGGCCCTGCTGACACCCTGGATTCAGACTACTAGCCTTCAGAACTGCAAGACAATATTTTCTTTTGTTTAAAGACACCAAGTTTGTGGTATTTTATTATAGCAGCCCAAGAAACGAACACCTTGCCTACTGTGGAGTTATGTTCCCGAGCAAGCAAGGTGCAGAAGAGGGATGCTGCAAGGTACAGGGGCTTCAGCGGAAGAATCTGCTCCTGGTCTGGTGGTAAGAGCATCGAGCAGCTGGCAAGAACACACAGGACAAGCACCACCACCCCCATGCTGCACTGACCTAGCCAGCTGCCAGCCTTTCTGCTGAATTCCAGCTGCAAGTGGGTGCCAAACAAAGGCAAGTCTGCAAATATGCGCACTCTACAAAAATGTTCCCACTTGGCATTGACCTTGATTTCCTTGTATACCAGCACTGCCAGCTCCAGCTCCTAAAGTCCCCCTCTTCCCTCCCCTTCAACTCTCTACAGAAGCTGAGCTAACCTAGGCAGTATTAAGGCTCTGGCTATAGTTCTCATGGAGATCCAGCCCAAGCTGGGACAAGTCTTTTTGACTTGAAGGCCTGTTGGTCTCTGGAGTATGGTTCCCATGTCCCTAGTAAGGTCCTTAGCATGATTCTCAGCTTCAAGCCTACATTAGAATCTCAAAGTCAGCCTTCTCGCTCTGATAAAAACATGTGTGTCTTAGTTAAGAAAAAATTCCAAAGAGAGGAAATATCATACAGAAAAAATTAGGGTAAGTGTTTGAATTGTCTAAAAAAATCATTTGTGTGCTTTGCTTTCTTTTTTTTTTATTTTTATTCTTTTAAAATCAGTTGCCATCTAGTCGATTCCGACTCATGGCGACCCCTGTATGTCAGTGGAACTAGATAGCCAGGCCTTTCTTCTAAGGCACCTCTGGGTGGACTTGAACCTCCGACCTTTTGGTAAGCTGCCAAGGATGTTAACTGTTTGTACCAGCCGGGGACTCCAAATATCCCTTTAAATGGCTTAAATAAGAAGAAAGAAGAAGAGATGGAGGAAAAGAAAAGGCAAAGGGGGAGGTGAAGAAGGAAGTGGAGACAGAGGGGAAGGGAGAGGGAGGAATGGAAGCAATATGAGATTGTAATCATCCGTTAAGGAGCCCTGGTGGCCCAACAGTTAAGCACTCAGTTGAAACCAAAAGGTTGGCAGTTCAAACCCACCCAACGGCTCTTCAGGAGAAAAACCTAACAATCGGCATCCGTGAAGATTACAGCCATGAGAATCCTATGGGGCAGTTCCACTCTGTAACACATGGGGTCGCAATGAGTCAGAACTGACTCCATGGCACCGACCGACAGGAACAGCAGTCATCCACCGGCTGCTGTGCAGGTGAATCTTAACTTTCTGAGATGCTACGACCTTGCCTGGGGAATGAGACTTTTCGCTTTTGTTTCCAGTCAGAATCCAGTCAGCAAAATACACTGCGGGAGCAGTCCCCACGGCCACCGAGGTCAGGCTGAGTGGCACGGAGCAGGACAGGTGTGATCAGTCCTGGCCTGCAGAGCCCCCCCAGCATAGTCTCAGTCCCCTCCCCACGAAGGCCTCCATGAGCGGCTAACTCCCACCCTCACACAGACAGGGATGCTGGGGGACATTAGCATTCTTCTCTAATAGTGACCACCTCAGCCGTGCTCTGATGATTTACATTCTCCCCTTAAGCAAAACGTCAGCACTTATCACCAAGTCCGGGAGAATATTGCTGTCTACAAGGCTTGGGCTCCCCGTACACTTTTAATGATTTCAAAACAAGGCAAAACAAACATGCCCCTTGAGTGGAAAAGCAAATAAATAAATAAGACTGGCCCCCACACGCCCCCACCCCCCGCTGCTGAATATCAAAGCACACCTTTGTCTGGGCTTCCGCAGAGCACAGAGCAACCCCAGCACAAAGCTGGAGCGGACAATCAGAGCAAGACATGACATGTTCTCTCTTCTCAAAGGAAGTGCGGGTCCCACCAAGGACTTTCTCTCTGCCAGGAATACTCCTCTCAACTTGATTAGCATCTGTGCCAAGATTGAGGGGCCCAGGGGAAAGGGTCCTGGTTTTTCAAATATTTTTCATGGCACCCAAGGAAGGAAGCCCCGGTGCTTGGCAGGACCTGGGATGTGGGCTTCATTGGACAGCACCTAGGATCCTGTGACGTTCTTTCCCCACCCATTCATCTCTCTCGCTCTGAGAACATCCCACACACCAAAATCATATCAATCCCCCACCAGACACCACTCCATACGCACTCCTCCATTGCTCTTAATCCTTGCCTGGCTTGCCACTTCTCAAAGCCCAGTCTTCCAGGACCCCATTTTAGCCTACTCATAGCATGCAGAAGCTGGACAATGAAAAAGGAGGACAGAAGAATTGATTTGCTTGAACTGTTGGCGAAGAATATTGAACATATGATGGACTTCCAGAAGAGGGAACAAATCAGTCTTAGAAGAAATACAAACAGAATGCTCCTTAGAAGCGAGGATGGCCAGACTTCAGCTCACTTACTTTGGACGGGTCATCAGAAAAGAACAATCACTAGAAAAAGACATCGTGTTTGGTCAGTGAAAACAAAGGGAACCCTCAATGAGCTGGGTCAACACAAGAGCCACAACAAACATATCCATGAGCATGAAGATGGCACAGGACCAGGCCACATTTTGTTCTGTTGCCCATAAAGTTGCCATGAGTCAGAGCTGACAGGATGGTAGCTAATGACAACAACAGCTTTCTCTGGTCTAGCAGGGCCAGGGGCCTACCAGGACACCAATTCACATTCATTCCTACCTCCAAACTTTCACTTGTTTTCCCTTTCATTTTGCTCCTCCACTATGCCCATCCAAATCCCATCTATTCCTAAAGGCTTATCCACTCAGGATGCATCCATTCATTGAGTCATGGCCCTATGGCACGCACTGTTCCAGGCACCAGAGACTGCTGGTGCCTTCTTTCCTCAAAACTCTCAAAGCACCATTAGCTCCCTGTCCTCAGCCACTTGCTAAATATTGCCCCAGAGTTTTTCCTCATTGATTATTCCTCCTGGCCACCAGCTACCTATCAGAGGATGGCCATCCTACTCCTGAAACTTCAAGAGCCCTAAAGGATGCTGGGCAAACAGCAGGTTCTCAATGATGGAAGATGTCCCCAGAATAGGTGATGAAGGGCAATAGTTCTTAACCCTGTAAGGCCAGGCCTCACGCCAGACAACAGAATAATAACCTTGGGTGGAACTCCAGAATCGGTATTTTTTAACAGTGAGAGACAAGAACCAATGACTTAATCTCTGCTACTGGATGATGTGATACAAGAGGAGGAAAGAAACTTCTTGAGAGAAACAAAATAGAAACAGGAAGAGGAAGTAACATCCTTCCCCAAGGAATCCTCTTAGGAAGCAGGATGGAGGATGGCATTGTTGGGAACGTTTTTTGACAGACACACTCAGGGTGGAAGTTGGCCAGCTCTGAGGCTGTGGGAGTGGAGCCCGGGGAAATAGAGGAACGAGTTTCCAGAGGAAGAGGGTAAAGGAAGGAGAGATGAGAGAGAAGAGGAGCTGAGCGGTGGGCAGCTGTGCAGTGTGCAAAGTTATCACTCCCTCGAGTCCCAAATCTTCAGCAAATTATACCAAAACTCATGAAAATGTTTGCTGTGGGTAGATTTTTAGTGGAATCCAGGGAAGAGCCTGAGCTTGGTACACAGACAGACATGGGGAAGACAGAGCAAGACAACTTGAATTTGCTGAGTCCTTGGGGAGTCTCAGGGCTAGTTATGAAATGGGATGTACTTGGGATGCCTGACTATGGAAAAAAAGGCAAATGCCAAACTCACAGAAAATCACGAACCTCAAGCCATTCTCTGTCACTGTCAGGGGTCTGGGCTCTTGAGTGCATGACAGATGACAGTGTTATAGCAGGAGGTCTATTTCTCAGTATTGTGTGATCAGGAGGAGGTAGCCTGGTGCAGAGGAGACCAGCCCTAGGAACGCAGACACCCGCACTCTGCAGCGTACTTATTTCTTCTCTTGGTTAGAGCTCTTCAACGTGTCATCAGAACTGGGAATAACCTGAGGTCTCCAGGTCTTGCTTGTCTGTGGCTACCAATGAGGTGGCGGTAGGCTGCATGCCTGCCTTTCTCCAGGTTGATAGGCTTTTTCGGTGTGTTAACTGCCATCGAGTCGGGCCCCAACTCATAGCCACTGCATGCACAATGGAACAAAACACTGCCCAATCCTATGCCATCCCCATAATTGTTTGCGGATCAGACTTGTGATCCACAGGGTTTTCATTGGCTTATTTTTGGAATTGCTGGGCCTTTCCTCCTTGTCCATCTTAGTCTGGAAGTTCCACTGAAACCTGTTTGGCTTCATAGCAACATGCAAGCCTCCATTGACAGATGGGTGGTAGCCACACTTGAAATGCATTGGCCAGGAATAGAACTGGGGTCTCCTGCATGGAAGGCGAGAATTCTACCAGTAAACCACCACTGTCCCCACTTGATAGATAAACCAATGGAAATGTGGGAGCTTGGCCTTCTCCTTTCAAAGCTCCTCCGTTGTCTCACTTAGCAGTGTGCATTTACTGGGTCTTTCTGCACCCCCAGATCAGTCCGGTCCACTTCTCAAGGGGTTCCTGCTATGTAATTCTAACTCACCTCAAGCCACTGCCCCTAACACTAGCCTCGCCAAGGCTGGGCCCACTACCCAGACCACTGACAACACTGAAGTCACCATCTTGTTCAAGATGGCTGCTCATTTCTTCACTACCCCATGGACAGAGAAATGGTGCCTTCACCTGCGTTAGACTCATTTAAAGAGACTCCCCCTGACCCTCACCCCGCCATGTCAAGATAGCTCAAGGCCCAGCATGTTATCACTCTGCAGGTCTGAATACGTTCAGTTTTCCTACCCCCAAGAGCATACACATGCTGCGATAGGCTGGTCAGGAGAGGATCACGTAACAGCTACCACACCAGGGCCAGCATCCTCGCTGCCTTCAGAGCCTCAGTCATGGCACTGAATCCGACTCGTCCTCCCAGACACTTTCCCCTTGGAAAGCATCTCATCCAGAGGTTCTACGCCTCAAGTCTCAGCTTTACTTTTATCAGGCCTCTCTCAATATGCCTGCCCATATTGGAATGCCAATTCCTGACAGTGTTTGAGGTTCCTTTCCATTTTAATACAGTCTTTATGAGCAGAGATGATGAAGAGAAAGGCCACAAGGCTCCCAGCCCATGTTGCCCCTTGGGCTCAGCCAGGACACCTTGATTAGATCCTTAGGTGCCAGGTGGTAGCCCCTGGAAGATAGGGAGCACAAACCTTTGGGGCCCAGCAGCACTGACTGTTGTCTACCTTGTTCTTCTTCCAACTGTTCCTCCTACCCACTGGGTGACCCTGAGTAGACCCCTCCCTCGCGGTGCTTCAATCTCCTCGTCTACAAAGTAGAGATGTAGTTGATACGTAGAGGTGCCAATAAGGCACTCCCCAAACTCTAGGAACTGAATTGAAAAAATAAAACACAATAGTTTGAGATTAAAAAAACTCCAATTTGGATGGAGGTAAAGGAATTTTAAGATAGACTGCCTTCCAAGGCAGAGAGAGGAAAAGGCAACAGAGTTCAGTGGTACCTGAAAGGACAAAGTCATTGACACATTTAAAAAAGAAAGACCAAGACACGCAAAGGGAAAGATCAGCCCTAATGCAGCCAGTCTTGTCCTTCCAGGTAGAAGGTAGATTCCAGGTAGAGATAAGTGAGGGTAACAGGCGATATGGGATCATATGCAGCCTGATTCCATTAAACCTTGAGAAACCAAAATCCATTGCCGTCGAGTCAATTCCAACTCGTAGCAACCCTACAGGACAGATGGTTTCCAAGGAACAGCTGGTGGATTCAAACTGCCGACCTTTTTGGCTAGCAGCCGTAGTACTTAACCACTACGCCACCAACATTCCTCTAAATACTCTGGCTCTGACTCCATCCCTACCAAATAGACTTGCGATTACTTTTTTGGCTTTGTGTGGGTGAATGAATGCTTTGTAAGCACTTTGTAAACTGGAAATCGCTGGACACAGTTAACTCATTATCTTAACATGGTGTCAGGCCGTTAAGCCACATTCATAGCCCAAAGAAGAAAAAACAGCCACCTAGTAAAACTTCTAGGCCTTCTCCATCCATCAGCCTGTATATAAAGTCCCCCAAAAACTGAACACTAAAGATGTACAAGAAAAGGCAAATGATCCCATGTCTTGGATTCCCGATGTCTGTGTTGTTGATGATGAGGATGTTTTTGTTTTAAACAATCACCTAATTTCTACCTGGTCCCAAATATACCCTACATTCCAAGAATGCCCTAGGCCAGTGATACTTAACTTTTTGGAATATTATGTTTGTTAGGGCACTACTAGTTGCTATAACAAATAAACTCCAAAATATCAGTGGCCTTACACAACAGAATTTCATTTCCAGTTCAGGTGCTAATGTGGGTATTGCTGGTTGATAAGCAACCTTCCTTATATGTAATTCAGGGTCTTCTAATGGATTGTCTCACATTCCTAACCTCACTATCCTGCCCTCAAGGGCTCGAAGACAGCACTTGCTTCTTCTGACCCCAACCCAGTGACTCGCCACCCATTTTGGAAAACCCTACTCCTTATCCACCCCATGATTCTGTCTTCCTCTCTCCAGCGATACATTTGCCCAAGTATGAGTTAGTCCACCTAAATTAATGCAGTAGGGAGCCTGTAGTTACGAGTCCCACTATAACCCCCAGGTTGTACACGTGACTGCTAAGTCTGGTGGCCTCGGAAGCCTTACTCTTCTTACTGTGAGGTTCAAATACACTCTCTTCCAATTAACCAGCAGATAAATTTTGAAACACACACAGGCACACACATACACATATATCCAAATGGCAAATATTAACACACATAAATCCAAAAGGCAAATACAAAATCTCAGAGACAGCGCGATCTCTGGGATTGTAAACCCAAATAACTACTGGATCTAGGTAGCTACTGTCATAGGGTGTAGTGTTGTTGCTGTTGCTGTTGTTGTTGTATGCCATCAAGTCGATTCCCACTCATACTGATCCTATAGGAAGGCGTAGAATGGGCCCATAGGGTTTCCTAGGCTCTACAGAGGAGCCCTGGTTGCACAGTGGTTAAGAGTTCGGCTGCTAACCAAAACATCAGCAGTTGAAATCCACCAGCTGCTCCTTGGAAATCCAATGGGGCAGTTCTACTCTATCCTATAGGGTTGCGATGAGTCAGGATCAATTCAACAGCAACGGGTTTTTGGTTTAATCTTTATGGGAGTAGATCACCAGGTCTCTTCTCCTGTGGAGCCACGAGTAAGTTCCAACAACTGACATTTTGGTTAACAGCCTAGCACTTAACCATTGGGCCACCAGGGCTCCTTGGTGTGTAGCGGGCAGGATGGAAACAGGCAAACTGTGACGTGTACTCCCTCCTCTGCCCATGCCATCAGACTGCTGCCAGGTGTAATCTGGACCCAGTTTTGCCAGGTCATCTGAATTCACAGCACAAGCTGGAAATCTGGATTTTGATGTGAAAACTTCAAATGTTGAAATTTCTAAAGTTAAAATGAAATACTCAGTGGGCTAAATTTGGATGTCTGTGTACCACTTCTGGTCTGGATTGATCAAAAAAAGAAGAGATCATTTTCCCAAAATTTGTTGGCCTTTTCTGTTTCACCCAGTGGAGCAGGTTTGTTCAACGAACAATGCGGAGAAGCATCGGCTGCTGTTCTCCTTCACATCCCATTATCCTAGAAGGCCTTGATTGAATTCTTGGGGTTGGTACATATGTGTTTCAGGGGTATCATTCTTAGAAGTAATAGCGTGTACACACCAGACACAATTTCAACACAGCACAAGGCAGAGTGTGATGCCTTCTGTCCTGCTGACGCCACAGGAGTTTGAGGAAGAGAGGTCAGGGTGAACCAGAGTCCTCTGGGCTTCCTGGGGGAGGTGGGCTGGAAGTTCATGTCATCGCATGAAATGTGGGCTGGCATCCAGGACAGGCCTTTGCCCTGAAGATAGAAAGGAGTGGAATGTGAGACAGGAGAGGACTCGCGTGGTCCCCGCAACATTAATTATGATGCACCTTTGTTTATCTTTGGCTCCATAAATGGAATGAAGTGGAAAAGAAGTTGGACAGGAGCCTTCAAAGTAGCAAGGACTTGGGAGAGGGGGGAGAAAAATACAGCTTAAATGCAAGACGTTCAGCAGAGTCTGTAGGCAAACGTCAAGTTGATTTGAAAAAGCTTATTATGTTTGTGTCAGTAGTTCTAATTAATTTCCAACATTCCTTTCACGATCCAGGAACTTCAGCCACTTCACAAGAGATGGAAGAGTGTAGCTTAAATACTGCAGACATTGGTGGCATGGAAATACCCCCTCTCTATCAAGTCAAAAAGATGTGCTGCCCACCTTCCTAACATAATTTAGATTTCTCAATAACAAGGGAAATAAAGGCCTGGTTCAGCTCTGTTTAAGCCCAGGTGCCAGTCCCAGGCCCTGAAATCCACCTTTCTTACTGTCACTGGAGATTAAGCTTTTAAACCCCAGATCTAATCACGTCATTGCCCTGCTTAACACCCTTCAAAGCTGCCCCATACCATAAGGCTTTGGTAACCACAAGGCGGGGCCATAGCTGAATCAGAAGCATGTGTGTTGAAGAAGAAGGTGGTAGCTGCTTATAAGCATTGCCTCTACCCCACCGCCTCAGGTTTTGATATGCTTTCTCCATCCCAACCTAAAAGGAAGATACTCATATTATAGGTGAAAAGTATCACTGTTCTAGTGAGCCATTATTACTGAGGAAAGTGTGTAAGAGCCAGCTGGCGTATTTGGGGTAGGAAGAGAAGTTTCATTCTGAAACCTGGCATACGGTGTCACGTTCTGATACTTCCCACAGGGTGGGATGGAACATGATGTTAAGAGGCTAATAGACCCAGCATTAAATCACACTGAATTACGGAGTAAACATATTGTTAGCTTTTAAGGCTTATTTTGCCCCTTTTATTACACCAGGAGAAAGTCTCAGTTTGGGTAAGCATATCTTTAACAGTGTTTTAGTCAAAACAAGGTAACCACTGGAATAAACCACTATAAAACCTTGGAGCTTTACACAATACAGAGGGATTTTTCACTCAGTAGGGATGTTTAGTGGGCAGGCTTCCAAGTGGTGACTCGAGGATCCAGGTTCCTTCTATCCTGTGGCTCTGCCATCCCAAGGGGCCTCAGAGTTTCTCTCAGGTTCTCTTCATCAAGCTGGCAGATGAGGAGAAGAGTGAGAATGTGGAGGATTGCAAGCGTAGATCCTATGTGTCAGGACTTGAGGAGACACCCATCACTTCTGTCCATTCCCTTGACTAGAACTCAGTCATGCCACAAGGGAGCCTGGGAAATGCAGCCAGGTTACATGCCCAGGAAGAGGCCTTATAATAACCTCAGAAAGGGGCTTATTAAAGAGGCAGGCTCTCAGACCTCAGGCCCAGAGCCTTCCCAAGCAGCAATATTTTAGCTAGAATTTAAAAACATTCGTTTGTTCCCATTCTACTTATTTTATGTTGTCTTCTATTTTTGGCAAGTGAAACTGGTTTTCCTTACACGGCTCGTTGTTAGGTGCTGTCGAGTGGGTTCCAACTCATAGTGACCCCATGTACCACAGAACGAAACATTGCCCAGCTCTATACCATTCTCACAATCGTTGTTATGCTTAAGCCCGTTGTTGCAGCCACTGTGTCAATCCATCTGGTTGAGGGTCTTCCTGTTTCCCACTGACCCTGTACTTTACCACACATGATGTCCTTCTCCAGGGACTGGTCCCTCCTGATAACATGTCCAAAGTATGTAAGAGTAAGACACAGTCTCGCCATCCTTGCTTCTAAGGAGCAGAATACAGGTAAACATCCTTCTGGTATTCTCTGCTTTCAGCCGGGGTCCATCTGACATCAGCAGTGATATCCCCAGTTCCACGTCCTCTTCTGAATCCAGCCTGAATTTCTGGCAGTTCCCTGTTGATATTACATGGCGGTGCTATAAAATTTCTTTCAAAATGAGTTTAAGTTTTAAAAAGTGAGCCTATTTAAGAAAAAAAGTATAAAATAAGTAAAAGTATCATGAAAATGGTCAAATCTGTTAAGGGGAGACGTCAAGGAGCACAAGGCCTTTGCGTCACCTTGCCAGCATCCTTTTCACGCCCTCTGCTTCCGGCCCCAGTTTTCAGAGTCTAGTGCCTCTCAGACTAGGCTTCCATTGCACACAGGCTTGCTGTGATTCAGGGAACAGGTTTCTGCCACCAAAATTAAAAACAGTGACTTTTCCCCAATTCTCAAGGGGAAAAATTTAACGAATAAGCCATATGCTTTCAGTTTTTAATTTTCTTTCCATAGATTAAAAAAATACTTCTGCACTTGGCTACTAGATCTAGAAGGAGACTCAGAATGATATCATGCATTTGCTTATTTGAAATGAAGTTTTAATAGATTATAAGTTCATGGCACCCTGCAGAAAGTAGGAGGATGTCCAGCTACGCTGTGTTCCAAACAAGCTAGAGAAGTACACCATGGTTTCTCCTGGGGCTTCATCCACAATTCTCCCCTGTCCCTGGGTTCACCCAAACCCAGTCCATCCGTGGTCCCACCCCCTTAAACTCACTGAAATGTGTACCTCACCCCATCCCCCTGGTGCCCCCACTGCCCCCCAGATGGCTGCTTGTCTTCTGACTATCCTCCCACCTCCTCTCTTTTCAGGCCCATTCTCTCCCCACCAAGCTTGTGTGACACTTCTCAAATCCAAATCTCATCATGTTATCCCCCTCCTGAAACTCTTAAATGCTTCTCCATCTGTCCCCTGGAAACTTCAGACACCTGATCTTGATTACTACGGCCCATGGAGATTGTCTTGGTCATCTAGTGCTGCTATAACGGAAATACCACAAGTGGATGCCTTTAACAGAGAGAAGTTTATTCTCTCACAGCCTAGGAAGCTAGAAGTCCAAATTCAGGGTGTGAGCTCCAGGGGAAGGCTTTTTTTCCTTCAGCTCTGGGAGTAGGTCCTTGTCATCAATCTTCCCTAGTTGAGGAGCTTCTCAACATAGGGACTCCCGATCCAAAGGACATGCTATTCTCCTGGCTCTTGGTTCTTGGTGGTATGAGGTCTCCCTGTCTCTCTGCTCACTTCTCTCTTTTATATCTCAAAAGAGATTGGCTTAAGACACAACCGAACCTTGTAGATTGAGTCCTGCCTCATTAACATAATTGCCCCTAATCCCACCTCATTAACATCATAGAGGCAGGATTTATAACACATAGGAAAATCCCATCAGATGACAAAATGGTGGACAACCAAATAATACTGGGAGTCATGGCCTAGCCAAGTTGACACACATTTTAAGGGGACACAATTCAATCCATGACAGAGATGTTGCTCCTGCTGCTGAGACTCATCTCTCCTCAGCTTTCCCAGCATTCCCCACCACTTACAGCTCACCAACAGCCCCAACCTCCTCTCTTTATCGGCCACTGCCCAAGCTTCTCTCTCTACTGGGAGCATTATTCCTTTCCTCCCCTGTTGCCAAAGAACCACTCTCACCTGACCAGGCCACCTGAACCAGTAACCAATTGCCATCAAGTAAACTCTGACCCATGTTTGTCACAGTAGAACTGTGCTCTGTAGGGCTTTTAATGGCTGATTTTTTGGAAGTAGATCACCAGGTTTTTCTTCTGAGGTGTCTCTGGGTGGACTCGAACCTCCAACCTTTTGGTTAGCAGCCAAGCATGCTAACCATCTGCACTGCCCTGGGACTCCTATAAGCTCCCATTGTTGTTGTTGTTAGGTGCAACTGAGTCAGTTCAGACTCACAGCTACCTATGTACAACAGAAAGAAACACTGCCTGGTCCTATGCCATCCTCACAATCTTTGTTATGTTTAAGCCTATTGTTACAGCTACTGTGTCAATCCATCTCATTGAGGGTCTTCCTCTTTTTCGATGACCCTGTACTTTATGAAGCATGATGTCCTTCTCCAGGGACTGATCCCTTCTGACAACGTGTCCAAAATATGTGAGATGCAGTCTCACCATCCTTGCTTCCAAGGAGTATTCTGGTTGCACTTCTTCCAAGACAGATTTGTTCATTCTTCTGGTAGTCCATGGTATATTCAATATTCTTCACCAACACCACAATTCAAAGGTGTCAATTCTTCTTCAGTCTTCCTCATTCATCAACCAGCTTTCACATGCATAGGAGGCAATCAAAAACACCGTGGCTTGGGTCAGGCACACCTTAGTCTTCAAGGTGACATCTTTGCTCTTCAACACTTTAAAGAGGTCTTTTGCAGCTGATTTGCCCAAAGCAATGCATCTGTTGATTTCTTGACTGCTGCTTCCATGGGTGTTGATTGTGGATCCAAGTAAAATGAAATCCTTGACAACTTCGATCTTTTCCCCACTCATCATGATATTGCTTTATTGGTCCAGTTGTGAGAATTTTTGTTTTCTTTATGTTGAGGTGTAATCCATACTGAAGGCTGTGGTCCCACAGCTCTGTGTATATTGTTTTCAAGGAGCCCTGGTGGTGCAGTGGTCAAGCACTCAGTGGCTAACTGAAAGGTTGGCAGTTAGAACCTACCAGCCACTCTGCAGGAGAAAAATGTGGCAGTCTGCTTTCATAAAGATTACAGCCTTGAAAACCCCATGGGCAGCTCTATTCTGCCCTACAGAGTCACCATGAGTCAGAATCAACTCGAGGGCAGTGGGTTATATTGCTTTCACATCAAACATGGTAATGCAGGGGTTTTTTGAGCTCCCAAAAGAGAGATATTATTCTTTATTCTTCTTTGTATCTTCAGCGCTAAATTGAATGGCTCATAGTAGACACTCATCTCTCTACAAGGAGCTTGCTTTGTCTATCCGGAAGCTCCCTTCACTTCTGCACTAAGCACCACTTATTTTGGAGAATTGTTTCTTACCCTCTTCAACCAAGGGGATCTTCAGCGGTTCCCAAACAGGGTACCACACCCCACTTCTGGCCAATCCAAGCCGAGCTAATCTTTGGTCTTCCTGGGAACTTTTCAAACTGGAATTTGAGAAAACGGACTGGTCCCTCCGTAGTAGCAAAGCTGAGACGTATGAGCCTGCCACAAGCAGGGCAAGGTGGACAGGATGAAGGGCCACACTCAATGAGGCAGCTGACAGGGGCAAGAGGAGGTGAAGTCAGCATATGACCCAGGGTTCAGTGGTCCCTAAAATCTGATGTACACCTGCTCTTTGAGCCTTCTCACAATGCCCCCTTCCTCAAGCTGGTTTGTGTTGGTTTCTGCACCAGGACTCCTAGAGTTCCAATTTTAAAAGCCTTCCCTACACTTGAGCTCCTTTAGAGCAGGGCTGGACCCAACACATGCCTGACAAGTAAAGGCAAGAACTTGGAGTGACAAGGGAAATGGCTGAGTCTGCCCAGCTCTTCATCCAGCTGTGCTCCTCTTCAGCTATTTCCTGGCAAGAAACATTCCCTACACCCTTCTGCCAACTGCAACAGGAAGACACGGCATATAACAATGCAGATGGAGACCAGGGATGAAGAGGTTGGTGCTCCCCTTTGTTTTGTGTATAAATATAAAATGCATAGCAGAAGTGAGGGTTTGATCAACACTTTAATCAAATCCAAGCTACTATGAAGTGAAAGAGCAATTTGCTGCCTTAAGATAAAAATCTGCTAAGTTCAACTTTTGAACATTTTAAACATTCCCATGAGCTTTCCTCCCTCAATGAGACATTAAGTTTCTGAAGGCATAAACTGTCTTTACTTCAGTGTCCGTCTCACAGGGCCCAGCATGAGGCTGGGAGCAGTGCTGGTGAGTTTTAAATAGAATCATATAGAATGAGTGAGTTCAGTGAAAGAATGGGTGGGTGCATTCCTAAATTCCTCGAGAATTATACAGAACTTTGTATCTATAGGAGTCCCCGGCTGGAGCAAACGGTTAAGATGCTCAGCTGCTAGCCAAAAGGTTGGAGGTTCAAGTCTACTCAGAAACACCTTGGAAGAAATGTCTGGTGATCTACTTCTGAAAAATCAGCCATTGAAAATCCTATGGAGCACAGATCTACTCTGACGCAACATGGGGTCGCAGTGAGTCTGAATCAACTCAACGGCAACTGGTGCCTTAAAGCTATAACACAAGTGTCTGCCCCTCCCAGACCCAAATTCTAAGACCTGTGACAGCCCAGAGCTGAGCGAGATGGTGCAGCTTTCTTTCTCGTGTCGTCTTCAGCCTCTACACTCCTGCATCCAGGAAGGCTGTCTCTGATTGGACCCATATCAACTTGAGTTTCAAAATCCAGGCTCTCCACTGGTTTCCACAAAAGGCCCTGTCATTCCAGGTATTTCCTGGTTTACTTATTTATTTTAGACTTGGCCAAGATTTATGGGAAAGTTCACAACAAACAGCACATCCCTTCCACCCCTCACTGCTTGTCACTTTGCCTCTCCCTTTCTGTCCCTGCCCCCTCTCCAGAAAAACAAGGAAATGCCTCCTTTTGAGTCATACACAGCCCTTCTCTGCCCACACCAGGACCCCATAGGTGCCATCTCCTCTCTACCCTTAGGAGTTTCTCAAAGCATGCCTTCCAAGCACAGGCAGCAGCCTCCCCTGAAAGAACAATGGTCAACGACATTTCCTTCATCACATTATATAGTTATTCTAACGTTCTAATAAGAATGGGAGTTTTCCGATGATTAAGTTTCCCAGGCTTTCCACAGCCTGGACAAAAATGCTCAGGACAGATAGATCAACAGATCTCAAAGCAGTAACTAAAAATATGTTTGACATTGATTGTAATTAACGCAGGATGCAGAAAGGTGAAGAGTTACCTAACACAAATTCCTCTGGGTGGAAATGAACCTTTCCAACATAAAGCAGCTTTCAAGTATCAGGGCTGCAGCGCTGCCTACTCATCAGGGAGGAATTTAACCTCTGAAAAGGTATTGTGATAGATGCTTCCAATCAGGAGCTGCAGCCTGTTAAATAACAACACAAGAGCAGGGTAGCGCGCCATGCTCAAAGTGGGGCTGCCAGCTGGCTGAGGCAATCAAAACAGACCTGCGCTGATGAGGATGTCCTGAACCCAGTGAAAGCAAAGGCAATCATACTGATTTTTGCTCAGAATAAACAAATCAGATTTCCACCAGGGAGCAGCCAGCTTGGAAATGACGTGTTGTTGGGTGCCCGGGATCAGTGCGCATCCATTTACTTCTGCCAGTACAAGCCATGCTGTTGGAAAACAACCACCCAGCATCACTTGCACTCTGGTCCTCACTTTTTGGAGGGAGGGGTTTGGATCACTGGGTTTTGGCCTTCTAAGTCCTCTCTCTGAATGGGTGCCTTGGTCTCTGGGCCCCTCCTGGGAGGCTGGGGAGACCAGGAGCTGAGTCTTTCCAGTGGAATGAGGAAGGAGCTCCTGAAAAGAGAAGCAATTCCCAGGCCCCCCACAGAGCAACAGGCCAACTGCTGTCCTTGCCTGGAGAAGGAGTGCTGCTCAGCCAGGAGACGAAGCTGTCGTCAGGCACAGAATGGGATTGATTAAACCTTTCATCCTGAGCTTCCACAATCTTCCGCAGCAATTCAAGTTTTGAGCAGGCGCAGTGTGTGATGCAGAGATGCCTCTGGCACCTCCTCTCCCCAGGCGTCAAAGGGATCCTTAGTGCTGCAAGATCCAGGTAGTGGTAATAATGCCTACACACACATAAGTCAGTCCATGCTTTCAACAGAAACCATTATCTGCTGAGTGTCACAGATAGCAAGGGACCCTACAAAAACACAGAGAACAAATACACACACACACACCTGTAACTGTTGGATGCTGTGTCCCAGGCACTTTAATGCACTCTGGGCAAGCTATATCCATGCAGCTTACAGTTTATCGAGGAAACATACAGTATCCTCTAAGTGAAGGCAACGCACAATATCTGCCTAAAGAAAGTTGCAAACAGGGCTCTAGGGATTTGGAGAATAGGGCCAAACATCCAGCTGGGCAAATAAGGAAAGGCTTTACACAAGAGATACCATCTGAAATACACATATGCCATGCTGTGTGTTTGTTTTTAGGATCCTGATGGAGTCTGAACTGAGTGGTAGAGCCTGGTCGTGGCTGATAAATGAGTTGGCTGGTGGCTCCTCCAGGCTTCTATTTACTTGAGCTGGTATCATGGAAGAAGGAAGCCTGAAGCAAGATATTTCACGTTCAGATCCCCGGGGATAATGGTGGTACAGAAAGGGGGATGAAGAGAACAAAAGAGCCCACAAGGACAAAGTCTAGAGAGAGAGGCTCCACAGGGAGTAGATGAAGAAACTGTTTTCATATGGGATTCTGTGAGGTTCCAGGCATAAGCTGTGGGAGCAAACACAGGCTCCTTCTCCCCTTTCTAGGAAGACTGTTACGTCAAGGAGGCAGGCCCAGGACACGGAGGCCACCAGCAGGGAGCACGGCAGTGAGAAGCTGGGGGCAGGACCCAGAGGAACACATCCTGGAATGTGGTCTGCAGCCAGGGGCTCTGCAGGGAGTGGCACAGTTGAGGGTGGAGTTGAGAGGTGACATATGGGACTCGCCTTCCTCAGGAACTGCTGGTTTTACACATTTCCACGCTGGAACTCTGATTCTCAGGGCAGGAGGGAGGCTGCTAGGGGGAGACCCGCCCTCTCTAAAAGAGTTTAAATCTGCACGTTTAGAAAGTTGGGAATGACGGCAAGCACCAAAAACAAAACCAAATCATCTGATTTATAACCAAATCATATGAAGTCGACAAAACCCAAACTTAGTTGGAGACGTATTTCCATATTCATTTGTTCCCTGAAGTTGAATTTCCACAAATGCCTGTCATTAAATAATCTAGCTCTTTATGTGATTGCCACATTGGCCCATCCTGGTCTAATTTGGGTCATTCTTAAGGCAGAGGTCCCCAGGATGTGGAAAATTCCACTGCTCAAGCAGCTTGCTCAGCCTGTCCCATAACTTTACATTAGAATCCTAGTTCCTTTGCTTGGCCTGCCCTGTGAAAATCCTGGTGATGCATGAAGCTTATATAAACCCCATTGCGCCTGTGTAGTATGATTAAGAATTTTGCTGACGTAACTTGTATGAACTCCCTGCTTGTAAACCCCTTAAAAACAACCTTTCCCCTCGCCATCTCAGAGCAGTCTTGGCAGCAACAGCTCCGACTGCCTCCTTTCCTTGCACAATGAAATAAACGTGCCTTTTCTGCTCTCCCACCTCGGTCTCTCATTTATTGGCCAACACAGGTCACGCTGAGCAGAACCTGCAGCTTCTACCCAGTAAGATTCTCATCTTCAATGCCAATAGATACAGTTGAACCAAATGTACACATATCACAAATGTGGCCAGAGGACGATCATCCCTGCCATACTGTCAGGGACAGACAGGTAAGTGAGAGCAGGCCCCTTCCAAAAGTCTTTCTTGTTCATCAATTAGGAACACAGGACTGGTGGAGACCCCTGCATCACCCTCACCCTCAGTTAGAGGAATGGCACCTCCACAGGGCCCACAGACAGCTTTGGCTACAGGTTTTTGAAACCTTTGTAGAACTGACCTTGCTTAGCATCCCTTTGTTTCCAGCTTCCTTCTCCACCGCTGCCATTTCTGGAAATGTCAGTCGCTTCCCTGGAGGAAGAGACCTTAGGTGGTGTAAATGGTTAGTGCACTCAGCTGCTAACCGAAATGCTGGAGGTTCAAGTCCATCTAGAGGCACCTCAGAAAAAAGGCCTGGCAACCTACATCTGAAAAATCAGCTACTGAAAACCGTACGGAGCACAGTTCTACTCTGACGCACATGGGGTTGCCAGGAATCAACCCGGTGGCAGCTAGTTTGGTTTTCCTGGAAGACATATTCAAATCGTATGCGAGGAAATCTGAATTAGCTTTAAAAAAAAAAAAAAACTGTCTGATTTTCAGATACTGAAAAGAGGCTGAGAGAAGTGACGCTGATGGACTAATCAGCGCCCAGCTTTCCAGGAGCCCCCACTTCCACATCCGAAGCTCTAATGCTAATGGAGATCACAGGAGAACCTGGCACCCTCCACTCCCAGCAGCTCCCCCAATGAAACTCTGTGCCCTTCCCTTCTCACTCCCCCGCCCCACCAGCGACCAGACTAGCTCTACAGCGAATAAAGAGCAAAATGTGGGTCATCACCCAGAGTAACCAGCTTCACAGCATCAGGAAGTCTCTAAACACCAAAATCTTCTCCTGGGGAGAGGCGGATAAGCGCAAGGGGACGCCCTGGCAGGGACCGAGATGCAGTGTCTGGAACTTGTGGGAGGACGCTCAGAAAGCAAAAGCCCTTTCGCTTTTGTCCAAATGTTCAAGATGCCTGCATCACGTGCCCTTTTCAAGGCTCAGCTGCCATCACTCCATTTGTCCTTTTTATAGAAAGGAAGATCAGGAGGAAGAAAAGGAGAGCTGAAAGGGGTAAGGAGGGTGAGGAAGATGGCTAGGTTGAAAACACTGAGGGAGCTCTTGCTGTGATTTAATGCTTCCTTCTTGTCACAGCCCATTGTCTGTCTCCACCCCTCAAGGTGAGTTTGGCACCTTTGGCTGTCATTCTTCCTTCTGACCTTGCCTTCATTTCAACTCTGGGATGTTCTAGGATAAAGTCTTTTCAGTCCCCAGTCTCCCCGCCCTTTCCCTTCCCCTCCTCCATGTTGCCATAGGATACAAACTCCAATGGCCAACCTTGAACACCTACATCTCTCAATTCGCTCTAGAGGACATTAACTTCTTTGTCTTCCCAGAACCATCTGGGCCAAGCGGCCTCATATATTGGGGTGCAGATCCCCCCACCTTCTTTTAGGAGAACTATTCCCTTCCTGGGTGGAATATGTTTAAGCACTGGACTACTTACTAACTGAAAGGTTGGTGGTTCAAACCCACCCAGAGGCACCTCAAAAGAAAGCCTGATGATCTGCTTCTGAAAAGCCACAGCCTTGAAAACCCTAAGGAGCAGTTCTACTCTGCACCCATGGGGTCGCCATGAGTTGGAATCCACTTGATGGCAACTAACAACACAACACTCCCTTCCTAGTGCTGCATATGGAATTAGAATGAGAGTTGTAGTCTTTTTTGGGGGGCGGGGGGTTGATGCCTATTCTAACCTCAGCGGAACATTGTGGACCTACAACAGCAACCAGTGATTGGTCTAGGGGTGGAGCTGGGGCACAAGGCAGACCAATCAGAATGCTTTCACGGGGATTTCCAGTTGAAACTAGTGAAGCAGGTCCTCTTCTTCCCTAGACATAAAGACATGATGACAAGGGCCTTAAAGTTGCCGTACAAAAAAGTCCCTCTGAAAGAATGAGGTCAACAGGCAGAACTGAAACCGAACCAAACCCATTGCCATTGAGTCAATTCTGACTCATAGCGACCCTAAAGGACAGAGTAGAGCTGCCTCGTAGGGTTTCCATGGAGCGCTTGGTGGATTCGAACTGCCGACTCCTGGCTAGCAGCTGTAGCTCTTAACCACTACACCACCAGGGTTCCCAACAAGCAGAGAGAAGCAAAAATGAAAGGTAGAGGGGGCTTTTGAGTTCTGGGTTCCACTATGCTAAGGATAGCTACCTCCCTGTCTTTCTCGGTGGTTTGCTCAATTAATCCTTCCTTGGTCGCTATGAGTTGGAATCGACTCGATGGCAGCAGAATGATTTTAAAAACCAATAAATTCCATTCTGACTCTGTCAAGTTAAATTGCAACCAACAGAGTCCTGGATCGTCTACTCACATGTTCTTCTTGCTGTGAGCTGCCGTCATGGGGGCCCCATGCACGATGGATTGTACCGTTGTGTGATCCGTAGGAAAACTCTGCCGAAAGCTGTTCACCGTCACAGCAATACACAAGCCTCCACTGACAGACCAGTGGCAGCTGTGCATGAGGCATTGGCCGGAATTGAACCTGGGTCTCCCACATGGAAAGCAAGAATCCTACCACTGAGCCACCAATGCCACTCACTAATAATGACTCCTAGTCACCTATAGCAGCATCCCTTTCTCAGTCTAATTTCCCCCAACGGCCCCTAGACAATCTAATGCTGTTAACCATACATTTACTCCATGGACCCACACCTTGGTGGATTTCCTTCTCCCCCTCCCCAACTCCTGACTCTCAATCACTCTCTTCCGGGTCTTTTGAGGACCCTAAATCCTCCTATTGTCTGATTTCTCCCCCGAAGTTTTGCCCTAAGTGTCTGCTCTCTCTCTGCAAACTCTTTTCCTCAGAGATCAGCCACTCACATGGCCTCAGTAGTTACTTCTTAGTAGCTCCCAGATTCCTAGACACAGTCCTGATTTCTCTCTTACCTGTATCCCAATGCCCCTGACCCACTGCCCATCTCCTCCACAGGCTCAGCATGTCACCGAAGGAACTCAGCACCTTCCCCAGCAAACACAGCGTTGCTCTCAGGTACGGGGCTGTGGCTCTGATGCTGCTGGGCCTGGAGGTATGACGTGGACTCAGAGTATCTCCCCATCCTTCCTGCAGCTCATCCGCAGATAGGACAGAAATCTCATCTTCACAGGAGACGAGGCTCAGATGACATTCTCAAGGTCCGAAACTATTGAGCAGCAGAGTGGGTGCCTCCAGATTCTGTACTGATGCTGTCTCCCACACCATACTTCTCTGAACCCCCTTAAAACACAACTGAAATAAAAAAACAAACTCATTGCTGTCGAGTCAATTTTGACTCGTAGCAACCCTGTACACAGAGTAGAACTGCCCCATAGGGTTTCTAAGGAGCGGCTAATGGATTCGAGCTGCAGACCTTTTGGTTAGCAGCTGAGCTCTCATCCACTATGTCACCAGGGCTCTCTTAAAACCCAAGAGAGTCCTAAAGGAGAATGTCTGCCTTATGGGCTGAGG
This sequence comes from Elephas maximus indicus, assembly GCF_024166365.1. Lineage (NCBI taxonomy): Eukaryota > Metazoa > Chordata > Mammalia > Proboscidea > Elephantidae > Elephas > Elephas maximus. The sequence continues at coordinate 10,051,202 of NC_064839.1, read as the reverse complement.
ACACTTGTTCAACTGCTTCAGCAGCGAAGGCCTCACCTAGCTGACAGCTGAAAATCTTACAGATGAAATGCGTTGGGTCTTTTCATGGTTTTATCCATACTGTTCTTCCTAAGAGTCCCCCAACAAGTATATGTAACTTACCAGATCATGCCCACCACGTGTGTCTCTCTGTTTAAACCCACTTTAGAGTATCTGAGGCTTTCAGATTTGAAAGAACCCCCCCTAAAAAATGTTGCTGCACAGAAGAGGCCCAGAAACCTTCTTCAAGATCAGAAGCCACTGAGCAGCAGAGCTGGCATCTCCAGATTCTGTACTGATGTTGTTTCTCAAGCCATTCTTCTCTGAACCCTTATGGTGACCCCATGTATTGCAGAGTAGAGCTGTGCTCCATAACATTTTCTTGGCTATAATCTTTATGAAAGTGGATCACCCAGCCTCCCTTCTGCAGCACCGTTAGGTTAGTAGTTGAGCGTTTGTACCATCCAGGAAAGGGAACTCATACAGACCTCAACACAACACACACTGTCATCTTCTGCAGCACAGATATATGACCCCAGGCCCCAGCTCAGAGTTCAGTGATGGGAAATTCACCAAGACAGCCACTGAGTACCTCAACGACTCTTAGAAACACTTCCTCAGGTTGAGATGAAACTACTCCTGTGTAGCCTCCACCCACTGTTGCTAATTCTCCTCTCTGCAGCCACAAGGCAGCCCTTCCAACATATGAAGATGGCCCTTGGTCAGTTCCCATTACACCTCTTGTATTTCAGACCCAGCATCCAAAGCCCTTCAGGTTGTATTTCCAGGCACTTTCCCTCCTGGCCCCTCCTCATCTAGGTTGTCAACCACCTTCTTATCTAATGCCTCCCTAAGTGACTGCACCACTACAGATGGCATCTGAGCAGCTCCAGGCAAAGGAGGGCTTTCTCCTCTCTTGTTCTGGACACTCTGTATTTAATAGTGCAGCCAAAGATCCCATTATCTACCTCAAAATCCTTTAAAATCTTGATGAATCTGGACAGGATCTAAATTTGCTAATGCAACCTTGTCAGTGAGAACAAAAGCAGCATCATTTTTCTTCCACAAAAACCAAAACCAAACCAAACCCAGTGCCATCGACTCAATTCCGACTCATAGCAACCCTATAGGATACAGTAGAACTGCCCCATAGAGTTTCCAAGGAGCACCCGGTGGATTCGAACTGCCCACCCTTTGGTCAGCAGCCATGGTACTTAACCACTGCGCCACCAGTGTTTCCTTTCTTGAATAGGAACCCTATAAAGGCCCCTGGGAGTGGTGCTTTCAGATAATTAAGCTTCTCTGGGTGTGACAGACACAAGATGCAGCCTGTAGCAAGGACGCATCTCTGAGCCCGTTGGCAGGACCATTACCAGATCCAGCCTACCATCCTACACCAAGACAGCTACGTCCTCAGTGCTATGGGGCATCGCAGGAACTCCGTCCCATTTCTGAGTTTTAGGCCTCTTTACTTCCTCCTGGTGGATAAAAATAGTGAGACTGCGGCTTGTATATGTCAAGCTGATTTTGATTGCAGTCAATAAAAACCATCCCAGTTGGCCTCAGCAAACAGGCAAGAAAAATGCTAGGGCATTTCGTGAAAATGATAGAAGGTGTTGGGGATACGCAGATCTCTTCCTTCCAGGTTTTAACTTCTAGGGTCCTAAGTCATGTTTCCTAAAACAAAGCTGAGAGGGGATTCTAGTACAAGCAAGATTTATTGAGGGAGCTCTCAGGAAAGCTGGAAGAGAATGAGGTAAAGAGAAAAAGCAAAGATGTGTCCAGCAGTCTAGCCTCCACCTGATTCTATGGGGAGCTCTAGAGTTGGCCACAGCCCTCCGTGGAGGCATGGTGGAGCGGTGGGAGAGAAGTGCCCATCCTCCCAGACATCACCAGCTGAGGATGTTTTGGTGTTAGCTGCCTCAAGTCAGCTGACTCTGGTGGTTCCATGCACAACCAAATGAGATGCCGCCTGAACCTGCGCCATGCCCTGATCAGCTGTGGATGGAATCATAGTGATCCATAGGGCCTTCATCAGTTGTTTTTCAAAAATCGATCACCAGGCCTTTCTTCCTTGTCTATTTTAGTCTGAAACCTCTTCATCATCAGAGGAACACACAAGCCTCCACTGACCAACAGGGGGTGGCTGTGCACGAGGTGCGTTGGCCAGGAATTGAACTCAGATATTCTGCATGGAAGGTGAGAATTCTACCACTGAGGCATCGATGCCCCCATCAAACAAGGATTAAAAAAATCCATTGTTGTCGAGTTGATTCCGACTCATAGTGACCCTATAGGACAGAATAGAACTGCCCCACAGGGTTTCTAAGGAGAGGCTCGTGGATTCGAACTACCAACATTTTTGGTTAGTGGCTGAGCTCTTAACCACTGTATCACCAGGGCTCCTCAAACCAGGATAATCCTCCTGAAAAGGGTACAGATGTGAACACACATGGTGATTGGGAACTAGATGCGCTGGCTAGATAAAAGTGTTCTGGGTGAGAGGCCAGACGATGTTCGCCACAAGGAGAGTTATGTCTCTGAGCTAAGGCAGAGGGGCAGGGTTTCCTAACACAGCCACAGTCACCGGGAGCCTTCCACTGTGTATCAGGGACTCTTCATTCCCCCCAATACCCATGCAATAAGCATTAATGAATATGTGCTAAGGTCCCTAGGTGGCAGAAACGGTTCGTTCTCGGTTACTAACTTAAAGGTTGGTGGTTCAAATCCCACAAGCAGGCCTGGCAATCTACTTCCAAAAAGATTGTTATTGTCGTTGTTGTTAGGTGGAGTCAGTTCTGACTCAGAGCAACCCTACATTCTACAGAACAGAACGCTGCCTGGTCCCTCGCCATGCTTACAATCATTGTTATGCTTGAGCCCATTATTGCAGCCACTGTGACAATCCATCTCACTGAGGGTCTTCCTCTTTTCCACTGACCCTCTACTTTACCAAGCGTGATGTTCTTTACCAGGGACTGATCCCTCCTGAAAACATGTCCAAAGTATGTAAGACAAAGTCTCACCATCCTTGCTTCTAAGGAGCATTCTGGCTGTACTTCTTTCAAGACAGATTTGTTCATTCTTTTGGCAGTCTGTGGTATATTCAATATTCTTCAACAACACCACAATTCAAAGGCATCAGTTCTTCGGTCTTCCTTATTCATTATCCAGCATTCACATGCATATGATGTGGTTGAAAATACCATGGCTTGGGTCAGGCACACCTTAGTCTTCACGGTGACATCTTTGCTTCTCAACACTTTAAAGAGGTCCTTTGCACCAAATTTGCCCAATGCAATGTGCCTTTTAATTTCTTGACTGCTGCTTCCATGGGTATTGATTGTGGATCCAAGTAAAATGAAATGCTTGACAACTTCATTCTTTTCTCTGTTTATCATGATGTTGCTTATTGGTCCAATTGTGAGGGTTTTTGTTTTCTTTATGTTGAGGCGTAATCCATACTGAAGGCTATGGTCTTTGATTTTTATCAGTAAGTACTTCAAGTCCTCTTCACTTTCATCAAGCAAGGTTGTGTCATCTGCATAACATAGGTTGTTAATGAGTCTTCCTCCAATCCTGATGTCCTGTTCTTCTTCAGATAGTCCAACTTCTCAGATGACTTACTCAGCATACAGTTTGAATAAGTATGGTGAAAGGATACAACCCTGACACACACCTTTCCTGACTTCAAACCATGAAATATCCCCTTGTTCTGTCTGAACAGCTACCACTTGATCTATATATAGGTCCCTCATGAGGACAATTAAGTGTTCCAAAAACATTAGAGCCAAGAAACCTCTGTGGAGCAGTTCTACTCTGTAATACATGAGGTCACCATGAGTTGGAATCAACTCAACAGCAGTGGGTTAAATTCTTTGGTTCTTGCTATGTCCTGGGCACTGTGCCAGATTCTGGGGACACAGCAGTAACCGTTCCACACGTGGTTCCTGCCTTCACGCAGCTGACATTGCAGAGAAGTCCCGATTATTGTGCACAGAGAGTGAATCTGGTAGGAATTTCAAGACATGGCAGGACTGCATAATGGTTAGGAGCATGGTCTCTAGAATTCTGGTTCCTGACATAGTCACTATGTGACCTCATGGGGATGACTTCACCTTCTTAAGCTTCTGTCTCTCCATGGGATAAAATGGGGCTCCCACTTACCTTCTGGATTGCAGCTGTGAGCATGTGAAGGTTAAATCAGATACTGCATGTAAACTACTTAGCCCAGGATCTGACTCAGACTAGTTCCTCAAAAGGGTCAAATAATAATGATATTACTATCACCACGACATTGGTTAGTACTTTCCAGAAGACAGTTTCTCAGTGGCATTTTTTATTCACGTTTTATTTTTTATGCATTGAGTCATACGGTGTGGCTGGCACCACACCAGGTCTGAGGGGGTAGATGGATGAACAGTGATGCTTTGCTTCAGGATCCTGTAGTGATGTATCTGACTCCCCTCCTTCTCTCTAAAACCTCTTTGCCTCTGCCACCAGCTATCTCTCCTTTCTCTGACTCACCCACAAGAAACTTCTGCAACTCTCCAACAGTTTCCCTCAAACAATAACTTCAGGTTTCAGGAATAGGCTGGAATGGAATCTAGGAATTACCACTGTGAGCCAGCACTTCTGACATAAACATGCAGGCAAAGAGAGGCGCTCTGTCTTCCACGCAGGTCTGAACCTACTCACTGGGGTAGGCAGGTCCCCTGAGTCTTCAGGAAGTATCTGTGGCTCCTCCCACGTCGTGGTGACTCCTACACACACACACACACACACACACACACACACACACTAGATGAAACCTTTTTTTCCTCAAAGATCCCAGCTCCCTGGCTCCAGACTTGAGGTCTGTCTGCCCCAGGCTTGCAGATGGCGCCTCTGAGGGTTTACATGACCTCACCCGTTAGCTGTACTGACACGTTAAACGGGTCAGCATCAAACATGTAGCAGAAAGGTTAATTCACCAAATGTCACGTTTTTTAAAACGTCTACACAGGAAGAAGCCCATTCCTTGTGCTTCTCTGCTGCCTTTTTCGTAACAGCTCGTGTGACCGCTGGCTCTTCTCGTAAGATGCCATTGTGGCAGGATGTTCAGATTCTATTTCCCCCAAACAGAGGGCGAAGCAGGCTTTCCGCAGCTTCTAAATTGCACCTCCTCCAGGAAAATCTTCTACAGAGAACACAGCCCTTTGTGAAATGTCTCAAGGAGCCGCAGCCTGTAAAATAGGCAGACACTGACAAACTGAAGCAGAAAAATGAAACACAAATAGGAAACACGCATTCCCTCAAGCTGTGATACCAAGGTCCAGGACACGTTGCCGCTGCCTCGTCTCATAAATGCAACAGAGAGTTCACTGCTTTGCATGAAAGATCTCTTTGTGCAGTCTGATCATTCGCACGACCACTTAATTCCAAATCCAATGAGCCACTAATTTCAGAATGCTATCAAATGTAACAGACAGGGTTGCTTTGAGCTCTGGGTAGATGGAACGGTCAGCTTTACAACTGAATGGACAACAAAGGAGATCAGGATTGAGGCATGTCAGGAAAATGAAAAACACTTTCTAACTTCCCGATAACCAGGCTAAATCCTTGTCTTTTCTGAAAGGTTGCTCCTCAGTTAAATATGCAAAGGCAGGAGGGCCAGCCCAGGGTTGCACCCAGACCATGCCAAATCCCTGTGGTTCACAGCCACGTCACAGCCAACCCCTAAATGTCCAGGAATTTCTAACCAACACCAGGCCTGGGCAGGGCTTTCACTTAATAAATGATCAGAATCGTGCATTTCTTTCTGGAAATATCTCAGGCATCCTACCTCGGTCCTCTGCACCGTCAGTCTTCTTTTCCATCTCGAAATTGTATTTGGGGGGAGAAAAAAGTCAATCTGCCTCGTATTTCCATCACGGATTTGTTCTGACTGACACGAACCACATTATCAGTGATAGCCTAGCTTTGTCTGAAATCCCCGTCTGTTTTCAAACAAAGAAAATCTCTACATCTTTAAGAGACCTGAAACTAAAACACAAATTACTGCTTCGGGGACATTCATTCCCTACTCACATACACAAAAAAGACTAATATAGAATGAACATATTCAAAAGCGATGCTATTCAAGCTCTCTTCTCTTGACACGACATAGGTGAGCCTGGCTTCCCTCCAGGGTGAGGACAGGTATAACGGGGGAGATAGCTGTCGTTGCATGCTGTCAGTATCAATTTAGACCCCTCACTGCTTCTTATTTACTCTTATCATTGATTCTACAACTTTTTTGCCCATATCGGGCAGTTTCATTCTCTCTAACATGACAAGTCATTAAGGATTTATGGACATTTTCTCATGCTAAAACAAATTACCATTCTTGCTAGAGTTCTGTTATCAACCCCCGGTGGAAAACTACAAAAAAATGAAGACGCTATCAAAGTCATCCCCAGCTGCCAAGATGGAAATGAACACCAGTCATTTTTAGTTATAAACCAAATGAAAAAGTTAAGTCATAGCCACATCTCAGACCACAAGATAAAAGCAAATCTAAGTTCCCTCCTATACTGCCAGCTCCAAATGATTAAACTTTGGGGGGAAAGGAAGCAAATCAAAATGCTAAATTAGTTTATTCTATGCTGTATATTTAAAAAAAATTATTTTTATACTGTATATGGAAACCCTGGTGGTGTAGTGGTTAAGCGCTATGGCTGCTAACCAAAGGGTCGGCCGTTCGAATCCGCCAGGCACTCCTTGGAAACTCTACGGGGCAGTTCTACTCTGTCCTATAGGGTTGCTATGAGTCAGAATCAACTTGGTGCCACTGGGTGGGTTATACTATATACTTCTCACCATAATCAGCATAGAAAGTGATTTGCTCCTTGGTCGGTCTGTACCTGCCTTCCTGGTCACTATATTCTGCCTCGATTTCTGATCTAATATTAATAGCCATATGTTGACAGATAACACATGTTCTATTCCAAGCAGACTTAGCATCTGGATAGATGCCTGAAATCCCTTCCTTTTCTTCCCGATGTTCCCAGGCTTTGTGGTCTTGGACACTGACAAGAAACACAACAGAATGAATGCATTTAGGTGTTAAGAACAGGATTTTCAGGGAAAACACATGTCCTCCATCACCACCACCCCCCACCCTGCACCACACTCCTCTCAAATGTCCTTCAAGGCTCAGGTCAGACTCCAGCCCCTCCAGCAGGCTTTCCCATCATCCTTCAGGGCCCAGGTCACACTCCAGCCCCTCCAGCAGGCTTTTCCATCATCCCTTAGGGCCCAGGTCACATTCCAGCCCCTCCAGCAGGCTTTCCCATCATCCCTCAGGGCCCAGGTCACACTCCAGCCCCTCCAGCAGGCTTTCTCAAATTGTCTCAGGCAAAATTAGCCTCTGCTACTGTTTGTTGTAGCGCTGTCATGGACCTCAGGCCTCCCTTGGAGCTGGTTCTGGAGCATCATTTCCTCCACATGAGGGAGAATTCTGGCGAGCAGAGGCCAGCTCTGATGCAGCCTTGTTTGTTTCCAGGCTGCCCCAGCCCAGTATGGCAGAGCCCAAACAAAACCCACTGCCATCGAGTTGATTCTGACTCATAGAAACTGCATAGGGTTTCCAAGACTACAGATCTCTACAGAAGCAGACTGTCACGTCTTTCTCCCATGGAGCTGTGGGTAGAGTCAGCCCTTTGTTATCTGTTTTCGTTTTTGTTTTACTGTTAGGCTGAACCATAGGAGATTGCCAATATTTAACCATTTTGACCTATAAAAACAGCAATTTCCTATCATTAATCCTAATAGATAAAACCAGCATCAATAGCATCCATTTCTTTTAATGCTTTCTCACTCAGTGTCAAATTTCTTTAAAAAAAAAAAAAAAAAAAAAGACCATTGCCATGGAGTCGATTTGAACTCATAGCAACCCTGTAGGACAGAGTCAAACTGCCCCACAGGGTTTCCAAGAAGTGGCTGGTGGATTCAAACTGTGGACCTTTCAGTTAGTAGCCACAGCTGGCTGCAGCTCTTAACCACTGCGCCACCAGGGCTCCAATTTCTTTAGGTGCCATGAAATTTCATGCAAGTCCTGAGACTGTAGGCACTTTCTTTTACTTGTCTGAATCTTAAATTGCCCAGTAACAAAGTGTGTTTGGTTGATAGTCAGCTAGCCAATCAGAATGCTCTAAGCACATTGCAATCTCAAAAACTTACACCAGGCCCAGGGCAGGGTTCCTACTACTGCTGTATCTGGCTTAATGAGGTGTTTTGCTCACTAATGGCAACAATGAAAACCCCCTACTCTGCTGCTGTTGCAAGGAAATAAAAATTCCTTGATGAACTTTTATACTTTCAGCTCATTCTCCACTTTTCTTCCATTCCTAGTGCCAAAATGGAAAGAAAGAAAGAAAGAAAAGCTGTCTGTAGAAGGTAATTTTCTTCATTATGAAAACACTTCTGGCTTTCTTCACTATTTTTGTTTGATATATATATATATATACATACGTATATATGGCTGTTGTGGCTATTAATATTATCATTATCAATATCTTACCTTATACATAATATTTTGTAACACTTTCAGACATATCACTTTATTTGATCTCCAAACAAACATCCGAAGAATAACTAAAAGACTGAGGAATTGAGAGTTGAAGTGACATTCTGAAAGTCACACTAAAGTTAAACGTGAAAAGAGACCTTTCTCCTCCCAAGGGCAGCACCGTCTGGGCAGAGACACTCTGCATTTTCAGGGAGGAGGCTAAACACCTTGCAAAAAACAATGCAATGCCACTACGCACTATTAGAATGGTTAAAATCCAAAAAACTGACACCATCAAATGCTGATGAGGTTGTGGAGCAACAGGAACTCCCATTCATTGTCGGTGGGCATGCAAAATGACAGAACTGCTTTGGAAAACACTTTGGCAGTTTCTTACAAAACTAAACCCATGATCTAGCAATCTTACTCCTAGATATTTATTTACCTAAAGGAAAACTTTCACATGTAAGTTTACAGCAGCTTTACTCCTAAGTACCCAAAACAGGAAGCAACCAAAAGGTCTTCAACAGGTGAATGGATTAAAAAAACCCTCAATAGTCGGCCATCCTTCTCTGCAGATTCTGCTTCCACAGGCATGGATCTAAAATAATTCAGGAAAAAAAAAAGTTCCAAAAAGCAAACTTTGCATTTGCCATGTGCCTAGCACTCTGTTGAGTCCACATAAATGAAGGGATGTGTAGCAGCATCCCCTGCTGTAGCCTGCCGCCATCTCATGGTCCTCAGTGTCTCTCCAGCACTCGTTGTCTGAGCATTGTTCATCTCACACCTTGCCATTATTCCCTAAATAATATACCATCACAACCATTTACATGGCATTTACATTGTATTAGGTATGCTAAGTCATCTAGACATGATTTATAGTATATGGGAGGATGTGCACAGGTTATATGCAAACAATGCCATGTTATATAAGGGATCTGAGCATCCTCCACAGAGTTTGATATCCACGGGGTTCCTGGAACCAATCTTTCTGGATACCAAAGGATGACAATTGTACAACTGAAGGAATGAATCTCAATGTAAACTATGCTCCTTCCTCAATAACAATGTATCAATATTAGTTCATTATGGTAACAGAAAAGGCAAATGAATAGTACATTAGTGGACACTCCTCCATCCATAGCAGACATGAGCAATCAATCTCAGCACTTGCTTACTGAGCATAGGTGCGACATAGAATCCTTCTCAACACAGCACTCCAAGCAGCCCCTCTAGGAGGTCAAAAAGGTGACCTACTTGGTTACCTGCCTATGAAACAAATGACTGATAAAGGCACCAAAGAAAAAGATACTGGCCACCCTTAAGGCTCACCAAATATACAACTGGTCTCTTAAATGCCTGGCACAGAGAAGACATTGGTAAATGAAAAAGAAGGAGAACAAGACAGGCAGCAGGAGAGAAAGGAGGGAAAAAAACCTGAGTCACAACAGAGTGGCTACACTTCTGGTTTAATTGTCGTGATCATTAATGTATACCTGAGGCCGAGCCCCTGATTCAAGACTGCACCTCTAAATCACAGACACTTGCCTTCAGCTAGTTCCAGATCATTTAACCACCTGTAGGAAAATACAGTGAAAAGTGGAGCATGTTTTGGTCCAGGATCGCAGCTACGGTTTCATTTCTTTTTCTCTCTGCAGCTCACAAAGCCTAGAGTGCCAGGCCTATGAAATGACCTCTCTCAGGCCAGCAGCCTGCCGGGGCTTCGCCATCTAGCTCGTTCAGAAAATGAGGCAACGTTTTGATTCTAAAGCCTCATGTATCTACCATGACATAATTAGACAAAGCAGACACTAAGAAACATCCCGTGTCCTCAGACCCCAGTGACTCCTAAACGATTATCCCCACATCTCAGCTAGTGTTTGTTTAGAGACTACTAGAAAGCAGCGTCGGTCTGCATTCTACGAACGAGGAGATTCCAACTGGACTCCAGATTGTAGTCTTTGTCTCAATCCCAGAAGCTTAAAGAAACTTAAGGACAGTGTGTGACAATTTAAGTATTTTTTTATGTTTATATTCTTTCATTTATGTATTCTGTTAAAAGAGGGCTTGCAAACTCAGAGTCCTATAGAAATGTAACATAAGCCCGTGAGGTGAGCTGGGAATATTCTTTCAATATAGACACAATTTGTGTAAGAATATTCCCACAAAGAACCAGTCTTGCTCCCATTTCCTTGAAACATGTGGTTCTCACAATCTTCCCTTCTGACAGAAACAAGGCTGCTTAGTTTGGGTTCCCTCAAAAGCAGAACCTAAGACAAAGGTTTGATTACAAGCCGTGTCTTTGGGAGATGACTCTGGGAAGCCGTGGGAGGGGAGCAGGCAGGTGAGATGAGAAGGAAAGACAGCCAATGGCCATCTGGGCAGTACAGATGGTTAACATGCTCAGCTGCTAACAGAAAGGTTGGAAGTTCAAGTCCACCCAGAGGCACCTGGGAAGAAAGGCCTGGTGACCTACTTCCGAAGAAGCAGCCACTGAAAGCCCTATGAGCACAGTTCTGTTCTGATGCACACAGGGTCACCACGTGTCAGAGTCTGCTCCACAGCAACCGGTTTAACTGGAATGCGGGCAATGGGGGTTCTGCCTGCTGGGGCCCTCCGGAAACAACGGGAGCATTCCTCAGAGTTGCTGCACCTGAGGGAGGAGGAAGCTGCGCACTTACCCACCCAATTCTTGTCTGTCATTGGCTGCAGGCTGCTTCTGGGCTCCTATAACACTCCAGCACTTCTGGCTTGCCCTAGACTGTAAACCTAATCTACTCCCAAGACCAGTAATAAACAGCCGTGGGCACAAGAGGGAAGCGCCAAGGGCCAATATATAGGGCACTGTTGTAGGTTGAATCGTGTCATCCTAAATGATCTGTTGATGTCCTAGTCCCTGGTACCTGTGAATGTAACCTTACTTGAAAGGAGGTCTTTGCAGAGGTAATCAAGTTATGATAAGGTCGTATGGGATAAATCCAATGGCTGCAGTCCTCATAAGGGGAGAGAGATTCAAACAGCAGACCCACAAGGAAGAAGGTCATGTGATGAGGGAGGCAGATATTGGAGTGATTCTGCCACAAGTCAAGGAATGCCAAGGAGTGCTGGCAACCACCAGCAGCTAAAAGAGATGAGGAAGGACTCTCCCCAAAGGCCCTCTGAGGGAGCACGGGCTTGCCAACACCTTGATCCAGACTTGTTGACTGTGAGAACTTACATTGGTGCTGTTTTAAGCCACCCGGCTTGTAGTGCTGTTATAGCAGACCTAGGAAGCTAATACAGACACTCAGAGCATAAAAAAAATAAATAAATAAAATAATTTGCTATAGGTGCAATAAATAGTTCATTCTCCTTTTAACCGTCCAATAAAGCAACCAAAAGCACAGTGAGATGGTAAATAATGAACTGGCACGCAGTCTGATTGGGGACACTAGGGGGTATGTGGCTGGGAAAGCTGGGCAGTCCCCCCTGTCAAGAGGGAGCAGTCATGAGCCAGCTGCAGCTTTAGTGGCCAAGACCAGGTGGCTGGTTTTCCAGATCTGAGATTTTCAAGAGAAGCTGGGAATCTGAAGCTTTATGTAACATCTCCTGATTTTTAAATGTTGGCAACTATTTTTTTAAAAAGGTTAAACATTCTTCAGGCTAATGATATGCATCCCAGGGCTGAATTTTGCCATTACATCCAATTTCAATCCCATAATTTATAGTTTTGTTGTAGTGCCTCGTGATGGTTAAGGTGATGTGTCAACTTGGCTAGGCCACGATTCTCAATGGTTTGGCAGATATGATGTAATTATCCTCCATTTTGTGATCTGACGTCAGCAACTAAGCAATTGAAAGGGAAGCTTCCTTAGGGGTGTGGCCTACTGTCAATGTATATGGATGTTCTGGCAAAGCTCATTCTCTCTCGATCCTGCACCTGACTCATCATCTTCTGACCTCCAGCTCTTGGGATGTGAGCCAGCAGCCTGCCATCAGACCCGCCAATTTTGGGTTCCTCAGTCCCAGCAACCACGTGAGTCAGGAGAAGCTTCCAGCCTGACACCTAACCCAGATTTGGGACTTGCCAGCCTCCACAACTTCATGAGTCATTTCCTTGAAATAAATCTCTCTATATATTTGTCTGTGTGTGTGTGTGTGTGTGTGCGTATACTTCACTGGTTTTGCTCCTCTGAGGAATCTAGCCTAAGACATACATACTCTATGCCCAGCCTATCACCTGTCCATCATTTATCATATTATGGTGGTGTGTATGTTGCTACGACATTGGAAACTATGCCACTGGTATCTCAAATACCAGTGGGGTCACCCAGGGTGGACAGGTTTCAGCCCAGCTTCCAGACTAAGACAGACTAGGAAGAAAGGCCTGGTTATCTACTTCTGAAAATTAGCCAATGAAACCCTTATGGATCACAACAGAATACTGTCAACATAGTGCGGCAGGATAAGCCTCCTAGGCTGGAAGGCACTCAAAGTACACAAGGGCCGCAACAATGGACTTGCGCATACCAACGACCCTGAAGATGGTGGAGGACAGGGTCGGCGTTTTGTCCTGCTGTACATAAAGTTGCCGTGAGCTGGAGCCAACCTGATGACAACTAACACCACCGCTATGCCCAGCATTTTGATGAGTGCCCTGGGGGACTCAGAGGTACCCCAGACTCAGCCCTTCTTTCAGGGAGCTTACGGATGGCCAGACGGGTTAGCGAAGACAGCCGCAGGATGATCCGGAATAAAGCAAGCCTGTCTGTGCAACAGATACAAGACCAAGGTTGCTGTGGAGGTTGGAGAGGCGGAAGATTTTAAAGAGAGATAGACACCATTAAACCCTTTTATTGCTCAATTCAGAGACCGCCAATCAATATGAACTGACATTAATTGCTATTGTTCAACAAATATGCGCACTTAGCATGCATAGGGCACAGTCCCATTAAATTCAAAACCAAGCCAAAGGTCAGAACGTCAGGCAGAAAGAAGGTTGAGCTCACATCATAAAGGGTAGAATACCTGTAGGGATGAAGTCAAGGTGGCGATGCAGGTGATGCTTGTCTTTGACACCCCAATTTCTTTCTGAAGCCACTTTGATATCAGGAATTCAGTAACCTTGTGTCCCAGCCCTGCTGGTCCCAGGGCTCCTTCACACCAAGCCAAGGCCCCCAGCCCCCTCCATCTAGCCTGTCTGCTGGGTGCTCCGACTGAGCAACGGGGTGCAGCTGCCAGACAGTGTCTCCGTAGGGCTACATGAACCTTGAGGGATAATCCACTGGGGTACAGAAGGAAAACATTAGGAAATTTATTTATATTTGTTTTTATCTAAAACATGAGAAAAATAAGCTTTACTAATATTTCTTACATGATTGTCCCTGAATCTGTCTCCTAGATTATGGACTCCTTGACGGGAGTGAGGAGTTTCACAGATCAGAAGCAAGCATTTCTTTTCAGCTTCCAGAGACAGACTGCAGTATGCTTATGCCTGGTTAACGGATTTGTGGACGGTTTTAACTAATCCAACACTCACCAAATGGACAGGGGGTTTAAGGAAATTCCTGCAGAGAAACTGCAAATTGGAGATAAACTCCTTAGAAGTGAGGATGGCGAGACTTCGACTCTCCTACTTTGGACACTGTCATCAGGAAAGACCAATCGCTAGAAAAGGACGTCATGTTTGGTAAAGTAGAGAGCCAATGCAAATGAGGAAAATTCTCAATAACATGGACAACACAGTAACCACAACAATGAGCTCAAACACACCACCAATCACAAAGATGGCGCAGGACTGAACAAAGTTTTGTTCTATTATACATGAGGTCACCGTGACTCAGAGCTGACCCAACGGCATCTAACAACGATGTGTCAATTGTGACTTTCAATATTAACTGAAGATTGTTGTTGTTAGGTGCCGTCGAGTCAATCTGGACTCACAGCGACCCCATGTGACAGAGTAGAATTTCCCCATAGGGTTTTCTAGGCTGTAATCTTTTTTAATCTTTAGGGAAGCAGATCTCCAGGCCTTTCTCCCATGGAGCCGCTGGGTAAGTTCAAACCGCCAACCTTTTGGTTAGCAGCCAAATGTTTAACCACTGAGCCACCAGGGCTCCTTAACTGAAGATGGTAGCACATATTATAACTTAAAAATACACAACTATTGATATACTGGGAATGCATGCTCCAAAAGGCTTTGTTAGTGGGCTGCATAACGGAAACTCAGGTATCACTGAGCTAGGAGACTCAAGTCATTACAAAAAATCAATGAACAAGGAAAAAAACTTCTCCATGAGGTCCAAAAGACAGAATTTATTTCACTTATTTAGCCTACCCAACAAAATAGGGAACAGAAGAAAACCTGGACTTTAAATTATTGATCATCTCCTTTTTGTAGAAAATAGCCAAGCACATAAAACCAGGATTTTGTCAGAGCTTCAGGCTGGACTCCGAAAGGTGTCATAAGGACTCTGAAAGGTGCTGCCTTCACACTGATTTGTGAGTCTGGCTCTGATTGGGGTAGATCAGCGAGTTTCTGCAAAAAGAGAAGCCATCCACGCTAGGCACTGATTTTTCACATTGTTTTTTTCAAGTGTCTGACTTTTCAAAACTGATTTGATGCAAAGGGGAGCTTTTTGCTGCAGAACTGGGTCATGCTGTGCTGAAAGGGAACCCTTCCTTGCAGCAGACTCCGGCTGCTTCCCTTGTCCTGCTGACTGGCTTTTTAATAGGCTCTGTAAGGCTGGCTAACTTTTCAGTTTGAATCATGCACACAAGTTCATTTGAGTGTTTGACAGCTAAATTCCTATACCCACCTTCCATGGCAGCCACACTGCATGACTTTCGCTACTGAGCTGAGCGCAACTTGGAATGACTTTTCAGAAACAGGACTTCGGGTTTCTTAACCTATTTGTTCCCTCTTCTCGGCTTAATAAGAAAATGCCTACCCAGTCCTCTCCTGCATTTATACTTCTTTTCCCCATCTGCTGGATTCTTACCTGTAAATCAGCAAAGGCCAGGAAAGTCACCAAGAAAAATTGTCTAGTTCCAAAAAATTTACAAGTGTCTTGTGTGTGTGTGTGTGTGTGTGCACGCGTTGTAACGTAAAAGTTTTTGCCTTTAGCAAATGTCGTGGATTGACTTGTGTCCCCCCAAATATCTGTCAACTTGGCTAGGTCATGATTCCTTGTATGATTGTATGATTGTCTACCATTCTATCATCTGATATGATTTCCCAATGTGTTGTAAATCCCATTACTATGGATTAAAAAAAAAATGGATTAGTGGCAGTTAAATTGATGAGGTCTACAAGATTAGTGTCTTAAGCCAATCTCTTTCGAGATATAAAAGACAGAAGCAAGCAGAGAGACAGGAGGACTTCATACCACTGAGAAAGCAGTGCCGGGAGCAGTGCACATCCTTTGAACCTGAGGTTCCTGCCCTAAGATGCTCCCAGACCAAGGGAAGACTGAAGACAAGGACCTTCCCCCAGAGCCGGCAGAGAGAGAAAGACTTTCCCCGGAGCTGACACCCTGAATTTGGACTTTAAGCCTACTGGACTGTGAGAGAATAAGCCTCTGTTTGTTAAAGCCATCCACTTGCAGTATTTCTAAAATAGCAGCACTAGATGACTAAGCCAGAATGTGGTACTGAGGGAGTGTATTTCTCTTTGCTGGGGCCATCCACCTGTGGTGTTTCTGCTGCAGCAGCACTAGATGACTAAGACAGCAAACAGGAAAATTAAGTTAAAATAGTTCATGACTCCCCGAGGACATAAATTCAAACAGGGAATTTTTCCCAGAGCAACCCAGGTATGAACAGAGAAGAAGTTGTCTAAGGAAGTCTGATTATGTCCCATCAGTCACCTCCCCTATCTTTTAATGGATCCACTCGACCAGCGTCCACAGAGAAAATACCCTGACAAGCAGACGCTCTCCAAGGTTCATTCCATCTTTATGATTCTCGGCTTCTCTAACAGCCCATTCTGAGAAACTTCCAGGAGGTACTGAATTTTGATAGGATTAAGTGTTTACTAAAATGCCACAGAATTCCATTGTCAGAACATCTGAAAAGAAATTAACAGATGGTGTCCACATTTTGCAATATAATTCCTTGACAAGCACCATGGTTTTATCCTTCTATTTCATTTCCTGAAGAAATGCAACGTTCAAAAGACATTCTGTACTGAAATTGCTCATTTCCCTGATTTCCCCTCTGTCTTCCTGCTACCTTTGAACTTTTCAAGGACCATGCCTCTGTCTTGCTCCTCTTTGTTTCCATTATCTCTCGTGAGTGATAGTTGCCTGAGAAATGCGCGATGAATGAAGAAGGAATGAATGGGTGAAAGGATTGAGATTCCACTTCAGAATGTCTCGGCAAGTGCTGTGTAGTTGGGGAGAGAACATAAGCTTTGGAATTAGCCCCAACCTGAGCCCTGATCCTCATTAATTAAACAACCTTGGGCAGGTTACTGCCTCTTCTTTAAAGCAGAGATAATAACCGTACTTAGCTCACAGGGTTATCAGGAGAATTAAATAAGATCATGCACGTAATAGCTTTCCATGAGTTAGTTCATCTTCCTGCCCACATTCCATCCTTCCCTCTGAGCCCACCCTTCATGCAGGTGACTGCAGGTCTGATGACCTCAGCTAATGAAGGGGACAATGGGGCAAGTCTTAGGAAGCCAGGCTAGAGGACAGTGAGAGGTTAGGGAGAGAAGACAGCCACTGCCCCTCTCTGATCATCCCTTTAAGGTCCTTGCCAAATGGCTCTCTTTGCAGGTAATGAGCTATCTGCCCAAGCCTTTGCCTCCATCCTGTGCTAGGCGCTGGGCACACAGTGTGGACAAGGTAGACCCTAACCTCACCCACGGAGCAGCCTATGTTTCACTCAGCACATCCAGCAGGGCTCCTCTTCCTAGTCTTCAAAGGTGACCATCATCCAGCCACCACCTGAGACAGAAGCCACTGGTCATGTCCCCTTCCTGGAACTAACCACTGCAGCCAGAGTTCCATGAAGCCTGGCTTACTGATATGGGACCACACAAGGTGAGAGAAGAGGAAGAGCGGCCCCTTCTCCAGAAGACAGGGGTCTGGCCGCTGTCTACCCCCACCCAGCTTCATGCGCAGGGTCTGAGTCAGGCAAAGACTAAAGAAGCTGTCTTCAGAGAGGGTCACCTGGGCCCCTGAGGAGCCCTGCCTCTGACCCTGGATTGCACCAACTGTGGACAGAGGGAGAAGAAGCAGTCTGCTCACTAAGTATCTGTGGAGGAAAATTCACCTGGGACTTTGGGAGCCCAACGTGGCTAGTCCTTGAGTAAAAACCTAGCATTCTGTCCATAAGCATGAACAGAGCAACACCCTTGAGGGGCTCTGGCTGCCCAGGAAGAAGAGAAGGAGAAAATGAGGAGACTGTGATTGCAGTCAGAAACCCCAGGGAGTCCCCAAGAATACTGGGGATCTTAGAGCAAGAAGTTAGGATCAAGATAAAACAGAAGGGGGGAAAGACCATCTGAATTTTTCACCCTACCATCATAAGTTCATTCCCTATATAGCTCTCATTCTTCCTAAGGGGAAGACTGCACCTTATCTATTTTTTCCTTGCTACCCCACCTCCTGGGCACCGAGGGCCTAGCTCAGTGGCAGTGACTGTGGTGACAAGGACAGTAATCATTTACTGTGTACCGTGTGTGAGCACTTTCTGTATATCCCATTGATTCTTCCCTGCAGTCTATGAGTGTTGTTATTGTTATTAGATGCCACCGAGTTAGTTCCACCTCACAGGGATCCCATGCACAACAGGATAAAACACTGCCCAGTCCTGTACCATCCTCACAAGTGTTGTTATGTCTGAGTCCACTGTTGCAGCCACTGTGTCAATCCATCTTGTTGCAGGCCTTCCTCTTTTTTGCTGACCCTCTAGTTTACCAAGCATGATGTCCTTCTCCAGGGACTTGTCCCTCCTGATAGCCTGTCCAAAGTATGTGAGACAAAGTCTCTCCATCCTTGCTTCCAAAGAGCACTCTTGCTATATTTCTTTCAAGACAGACTTGTTTCTTCTTCTGGCAGTCCATGGTATATTCAATATTCTTCACCATCACCATAATTCAAAGGCATTAATTCTTCTTTGGTCTTCCTTATTCATCGTCCAACTGAATAGGTACTATTTTAATCCTTATTCCACAGATGAAGAAAAAAAGGCTCAGAAAATTTAAGTGGTTTGTTTAAGATAACACAGCCAAGAAGCCACGCTGTTTGCAAAACTAGCTTCTACTGCAGATTTGCTGACTTAGCAGCCTCTGGTGCCCCTGGGTGGTACAAATGGTTAGTGTGCTCAGCTGCTGGGTTCAAGTTCACACACAAGCACTTCAAAAAACAAGGGCTGATGATCTACTTCCAAAAAATCAGCCACTAAAAACCCTGTTGAGCACAGTTCTACTCTAACATACCTAGGGTCACCAAGAGTCAGGATCAACTCAATAGCAACCAGTTTCTGGTTTGGCTCTCATCCACTGCTCTCTGCCACATGGTGACGTAACTACCCACTATCTCTGACATGACCCTCTCCTTCTCTGTGCACAATCTTTAAAGATGTTGGTTCATTTCCAGAGCATTTGGACTCCAGAAAAAGAAATCCGAAAGGATGTGGGATTCTCAGCCAGGGAAGAAACGAAGCTGCCAGGTTCGGGGAGGGAAGGATAGCAAGCAGACAGCACTGTGCAAGCAGTGACCAAGATGCAGAGGCGTGTGAGGAACCGCGTCTCTATGCCTCTCTCCAGGGATGTTCAGCCTCAGTGAGAGACCAAACAGGGCTGCTGGAGAGCACAGCTCTCCCTAACAAGGGTAACTCATTGGGGAGGGGGCTGTTTCCAAGTACCTAAGACTTTGAAACAGCAATCCAAGCTACAGCCGGACAGCAATTGGAGTATTGTATCTCACTAAGAAGGAATTATGACAAATAGCCAAGATAGAAACACTCTTTTTTCCATCACAACCTTCATATTAAAAGTCACTATACTGTAATGATCTAGGTAGTGTGCCCGAGCTGTCTAAGGCACTGGATTAAACCTTCAGTCTCTTGGGATCATGAGTTCGAATCCCACCACTGCCAGCAAGAGATTTCAGAAACCTTGGTGGCATAGTGGTTAAGTGCTACAGCTGCTAATCAAAAGGTCAGCGGTTTGAATCCACCAGGTGCTCCTTGGAAACTCTATGGGGCAGTTCTACTCTGTCCTATAGGTAACTACAAGTTGGAATTGACTTGATGGCAATGGGTTGGGTTTGGTTTATACTATAATGATTTATTCCCATTTTGGGGGGTGCATTAATTATTGCACTAAAGATAATGGGGTCCATGTTATATAGCAGAAAAGAATTACCCTAGCTCTAAGTGCTTATTAATGAACAATACCACATACTCAATTAAGGGACACGAAAGAAACATGGTGGTCAGTGACTGGTGGGTTGGCCATTGGGTCTCATTTTTGTTATTGGGTCAGGAAAGAGAGGAAGCAAATACTCCTCAAACGGGAGGGAAGGAAATTACAAACGTGATGAAAATAAATCACCTTTTGAGCTTTAAAGCCCTTTCAACTGAGGCTTTGGTTAACGTGGGTGACAGCCCTTTCTGCCTGTTACTTGGCACGTGGTTATCAGGAGCCATTTGTAACACTCCCATTTTGTCTGTGAAAAGACATTTTAATTGAAAAATCATTTGCTCATAAAATTATTATCATCAATTCACATTCCACCAAAGGTCTGCATTACGACCATAAAACAATTTGTAAGTGGATTCATTTTACCCACTAAATCACTTTACATTATGCTGTGTACAGAATGATTAAAGCAAGTTAGCATTTTGTTGGCAAAGTCATTACGTTATTATGCATTTCATCCACACAGATACTTACACCACCAAGTCCATTTGTCTTGTTGACAGAACATCTATATGTATCAGACAGAGTGCATTTTATTCAGTTGATGCAATTAATTTTATTCACCAAATGCTTTTAAACTTCAGCTAATTTTTTTTTTTTCACAGATTTGACTGTGGGACAAAATTAATCTTGTCCACATGATCCGTGCTCATAAAGTTTCTCCAAATAACTACCCAAGTTTGCAAACAGGGAAACAAAAATAGGAAGAAAATAATGGGCAAGGGCAAAAGAGAAACTGAAAAATATTCCCCACGGATTCATTTCTAAAACTGTTCCATGTAGCTTTTGGTTGCCGTTCAGCCAACTCCGACTCATAGCTTATCTATGTGACAGGGTACAACTGCCCCATAGGATTTTCTAGTCTGTAACATTTATGGAAGGAGATTGCCAAGTCTTTTGCCCACAGAGCTGAATGGTAGGTTGGAAACACCAACTTTCAGTTTGCTGCCAAGGGCTTAACTGTTGTGCCACCAGGGCTCCTTCCCATGTATCTGGGGGAATAAAATCTTATGATACCTTAAAGATGTGGGGGTGGACATAGTGGTGGAAAGAGAAGGGCTTCCCAGATGCCTCCCTGGGCGCCCCAACTTGTCTTTTGCAGCTACTGGCCATTTCCCTGCCTCCCACTTGGGGACTAAGGGAGGCTGGAGTGGGCCAGGGATGAAGTCCCTGTGACCCACCTGGACACATCTTCCTGGCCTTTGTGATTCACCTGGAAAGTAAATGCATCCCCTGACATCCTTTGGACCAAGGACAAAATCCCTCAGTAGCCTTTGGTCTTTCTGGAGATACGTGGAAGCTTTTTAACAGCTACATTATCATGATTTTCAGAGGATATTTTTCTCACTTAAGAAAACAAATGGGAAAAAGGGCTTTTGCTTACAGTATATTAAGTTACTTTAAATTACTGGAAGCCATTTGTAAATTACTTTTCCTGGCAAATTTGAATATGGATAAGGATATTTTACTCCATCTGACACTTTCATAAAATATCCTCCAAATGGAACACAGCAAGGAAGGAAGCATACATTTTCATCTCTAATGTGGGCTTTTTACAAAAAGGTAAGTACCACAGCGTTCCTGATCCCCTGGAAAATAGGTCACAATGAGTCTTGTAGAGCTTTAGAAGGTCGAAAATTAGGTTCAATGGAAATTATGCTCTCCCAACCCATCCCCATCACCAGAAATTAAGAAGAGAAATTCCAGAAGTCAAACTCATGAACAAGAGGCATTCCGTGAGTCTCGTTAGGTGTGCGGTTACTTTTATTTTCTTGGAAATAAAAGGCATCACATAAAGTACCGTGCCAGTTATATTATATGTGAAATCAGATTTATATAAAGTTGGTGATTTAGGCTTCATGACACCAAACCATCTGGTCAAGGCCATCAGAGCTCCAGTCAATCACCCACATGTTGAGTAGATGCAATAATGACAACCAGGGTTTTTTGGAAAGCCACAGCTGGAGAGGACTGCAGACTTCAACCCTGCCTACACATCGGCATCACCTGAAGTGCATGTTAGATGCTTGGGCACCATCCCCCAAAATCTGGTTCAGTTACCCTAGGGTTGTTTTTTTCGGGTCCTTTTTATGTGCTCCAACTCACAGAGACCCCATGTACAACAGAATGAAACACTGCCCAGTCCTGCCTCATCCTCAGTCGTTGTTATGCTTGAGCCTGTTATTGCAGGCACTGTGTCAATCCATCTTGTTGAGGGTCATCCTCTTTTCTGCTGACCCACTACTTTACCAAACATGATGTCCTTCTCCAGGGATTGGTCCCTAGGCTGAAACCCAGAAATCTGCATTTTCACTAAGCACCCAATCCTTCAGGTACAGATGGCCCTGAGACAGGAAAAACTGGCCTGTATATCTAGGCAGTCTACAGAGGTAGCTACAGCCAAACGTCTGCCAGTGTGCTGTTTGCCCAGGCCTGACTCACCTGGAGACAAAGTGCGACAAATAGCCTGGCTCTGTCCTAACTCCTCCTGTTCTGAATTTCTAATGTTTGAGTCCATGACCATTGAGGGATTTGGAATCTTATGTGATGTCAGTGTTTAGTATTTAAGATATCTTTCCTAAGTTTTCTCATCTTTAAAAAAAGAAATAAAAATAGTTCCTATCCACAAAGTCATGGAAGCTCCATAGCCACATCCAAAGTCCCTAAGAGGCCGAATTGCTGGGTTGAGGGTTGTGGGGACCATGGTCTCAGGGAACCCCTAGCTCAATTGGCTTAGCATAGCTTATAAAGGAAATGTTCTACATTCTACTTTGTTGAGTAGTGCCTGGGGTCTTAAAAGCCTGTGAGTGGCCATCAAAGATACCCCATCGGTCTCATCCCTTTGGGAGCGATGAGGAACGAAGAAAACCGAAGATACAAGGGAAAGATTGGTCCAAAGGACTAATGGACCAAAATTACCCCCGGCCTCCACCAGACTGAGTCCGGTACAACTAGATGGTGCCCAGCTACCACCACCGACTGATCTGACAGGGATCACAATAGACGGTCCCGGACAGAGCTGGAGAAAAATGTAGAAAAAAATTCTAACTCACAAAAAAATACCAGATTTACTGGTCTAACAGAGCCCAGAGAAAACCCCAACAGTATGGCCCCCGGACACCCTTTTAGCTCAGTAACGAAGTCACTCCTGAGGTCTACCCTTCAGCCAAAGACAGGCCCATAAAACAAAATGAGACTATAGGGGCACACCAGCCCAGGAACAAGGACTAGAAGGCAAGAGGGGAGAGGAAAGCTGGTAATAGAGAACCCAAGGTCAAGAAGGGAGAGTGTTGACAGGTTGTGGGTTTGTTAACCAATGTCACGAAACAATACATGTAGTAACTGTTTAATGAGAAGCTAGTTTGTCCTGCAAACCTTCATCTAAAGTACAATAAAAAAAAAATGCAAAACAAAAAAAGTTATAATAATAATGAAAACAATAATTTCTACCTCGTAAGGTGTTAACCCATTGCCATTGAGTCGATTCCAACTCATAGAGACCCTACAGGACAGAGTAGAACTGCCCCATAGGGTTTCCAAGGAGCGGCTGGTGGATTTGAACTGCTAACCTTTTGGTTAGCAGCCAAGTGCTTAAACACTGCGCCACCAGGTGTTAATGAGGATTTACAAGGTAACTTAGGTAAAGAGCTTTACACAGGGCTTGGGACATAACACGTGTCCAAGAATTATTGATTATTATATTACTCTTGTTTTTGACTCATCACATATGAGGAGGAATTAACTGTCTACCTTATAATGGAGCACTTTCTGGTTATCCAGGTTAAATAAATTGTTTACCCTTGTGTAGGGACATGGGTGATTTCTGGGGATGACACCCAGGGACTTTGGTGATTTCTGCCATATGTTATTGAAAACAAAAGTGTGCGTTTCCTTATCTTTCAGACTCGACATAAGAGACTGTGGCCCACAGATCCCAAACCCTGACCTTCCCAGCCATCCACGAAGGACTCAGCAAATAGCCAAGTACATTCCCAACTGTCACTTTAGTCATAATAGCCAAAACCTGGAAATAATCCAAATGTCCATCAGCAGAAGAGTGGATACATAAATAAGTATATTTATATGATGGGATATGACACAGCAATAAGAAGGATAAACTACAGACAAACACGGCTACATGGACTAATGCTCACAGTTGAGCAAAATAGGCCAAACACCAAAGAGTATATACCATATGACGCCATTTCTGTGACGTTAAAAAACAGCAGAGTTACTCTGTGGGGGATGAAAGCCAGGCCAGTGGTTACCTCTGCGGGTCAGGACCTGGGAACCACCTGGGGGAGCTAGAAATGTTTTTATGCCTTGTCCTGGGTGATGCTTTCAGGGATAAAAATTAATTGAGCCGTACATTTAAGATTAGCGCACTTCCCACTTCATTTCATGCATTATACCTTAGACTTTGAAAAAAAAATGCAAAGCACAGATGCATTTTAAGGCCAGCTATACAAGTGAGACTGCATACCCTTTTATACTTACCTACGTGTGTGCCTCAACTTCCCTTCAAAGTGGGGGGGAATGGTCTGAAGTCAACGGTCAGAACATTATACAGAAGTTTTGCCTTATTTTATGCCTCAGTTTCTCATCCCTTCTGCCCGTGGTGTTCCCAGCATTCTTCTCAAGGCATTTAATGATTATTTCATGACCATTAATCAGATCATTCCACAGCCTGACTTATCCTACAAAGCAGTGTTTTCCCAGACACCTGAAAGAAATTTACCCCTTTCCGAGGCCGGCCAATCACTCTCTTGGCACACAGTCCGGCACGTACCATGAATAGCCCTCGGCTCAGGCTGGAATGCGGTTTCCACTCAGAAGCTAATTAGGGAATTGCGTTTGTTTAGTCTCATGACAACCCGGATCAAACACAGACCCTCTGATGATTTGTAGAACAGCCCAAGCAATGGGCTTGGAAATGTTGCCGTGGGAAAGGTTTCCAGCGGAGGCTGAGAAAAATAATAAAGTCTCCTTTTATGCACCACCAAGCTGCGTCCCTGTTGACTTCACTCAAACCCCAGATACCCTTCTGAACAGAGACTCTCAAAATTTCTCTGCAGACCTACCTGACAACCTACCTCTATGATGGCAGGTACAACACCTGGAGTTTGTTCTTTACTCAACAAACATTTATTGAGCACCCATAATCCTCAGAAGCCCTGGTGGTGCAGTGGTTAAGAATTTGTCTGCTAACCAAAAGGTCAGCAGTTCTAATCCACTGGCTGCTCCTTGGAAGCCCTACGGGGCAGTTCTACTCTGTCCTATAGGGTCACTATGAGTAGGAATTGGCTTGATGGCAGTGGGTTTTTTTTCTTTTTTTTTTTTTTGGTATCATGCTCAAAGGTCCCTGGGTGGCACAGTTTGTGCTCAGCTATTAAATGAAAGGTTGGCAGTTTGAATCCACTCAGCACCCCCATGGAAGAAAGTCCTGGCCATCGACTTCCAAAAAGTCACAGCCATTGAAAATCCTATGGATGCAGTTTTACTCTGACACACATGGGGTCGCTATGAGTCAGAATCTGCTCTATGGCACTGGATTGTTTTTGTTTACTATACTTAGCATACGGCAGCAAACAAAACAGAACCTGTAGCCTTGCAGAGCTTATATTCTAGTTGGAGAGGTACTAAAACAATAAGATAATTTCATAGGATGATAAATTATGTGAATATATAAAACCAGGAAATAGGATTAAGAATGCTTGCGAGTGAGGGGGTAAAGCCACATGCAGGCTGATCAGAGGAGGCCTCTTTGAGGAAGAGCTCTCAAGCAGAGCCTTGCATGACGAGAAGCAGCCAGCCATGCGAGTTCTTCCAAGGGTCTAAAGGTGAAAACCATCTCTATGTGTTCTAGAAACAGAGAGAAGGGGAACCCAAAGCAATCCTTGACTCTGGACTCCTGACTAAGACCTCTTCCTTCTTTTGAAATTTGGCAGTGGCCCTTGGAGGTACCATGGCATTGTCTCCTTCTGAACAAATGCCAAAGGTAGTATCAGCATCCACCATGATATGATTCCTCTTCTAAAGCCCTGTTGGAGGACCCCTGCTCCTTGTCCCACCCAGGCCCATCTGACATCTCTGACCCCCAGGAGACCAACAGCAGGGCTTCAATTGGACGACTGGGTCTTCCACAGCTCCCCACGTAGAGAAAGCTGTCTTCTGGAAGGAGGTGCTGTCCAAGGCAAGCTAGAGTTGAGTCAGCACAAGAGGGGGGATCAATAAACACAGCCAGGAATTAGGATAGGGTTACAGTTCCTTTGTCAAGACTAACCGTGGGCTCACTCTAAGTAACAGGCCATTTCTGGTGAGGACTATTCCTAAGACAGCACGCTGGGTTTCACATCGGGCATTTCACATAATTAGGATTTCACAGTTCCAACCACTGCTTGATGTTTTATTCCTGAAGGTGAAGCTGTTAGTCAATTAAACAGGAGCCACTCAGAGCTCCGGACACGAACAGATGCTCAGCAAGGATCTGGTGGCATCACCCATTCAACTTCTAATTTTCCTTTCTGATTCTCAGGTCCCATAGAAAATAACAACAACGACAAAAAAAGTTGTCATCAAGTCAATACCAGCTCACAGCGACCCCATGTGTATCTGAGTAAAATTGTGCTCCACAGGGTTTTCAATAGCTGGTTTTTCAGACATAGATCACCAGGCCTTTTTTCTGGGTGGACTCGAACTTCTGCCCTTTTGGTTGGCAGCCAAGCACAATAACTGTACCACGCAGGAGCCATAGGAAATGGCTAAATCCAGTTTGGGTGTTCCCAGCCATTAGATCCCCTGAGCCAACCAGAAATTACAAGTCAAAGCTCCACAGATGCTGAACAAGAATTTGTGTCTTGAGCTTTGACTGATAGACCAAGAGGTTGTAAAAGAGAAAGGCCAGGTCCAGTGCTTAGGGCAGTACCAGGTTCTATCAGGGGAAGAAGCAGTGGAAATCAAGGGTGACAGTACAGAGTTAAGGGCACAGTCCCTGGGTTCAAATGCTAGCCCCCCACTAACAAACGACATGACTTTACTGATTCCTCAGCTATGAACAGGAGCAATAATAGTGTCTGCCTGTGCTGGTTCGGCCAGGTTGCTCCACCCTTCCGTACTGGCCCCTGGCCCCTGGAAGCTGACCATCAGGGACTGCCTCAGGCTCCCTTGCACCGTAGTTCCCAGGTGGGTGTCGCTAGCCCAGCAGGAGATTGGGGAGTGTGAGGAAAGGGAGGGCAGGGCGTCTGTTCCTCCCCCCACTTCCTGGGGCGCCTCTGGTAGTGCAAATGGGCCAAGAGGGCATCAGAAGTCAAGTTCACCGGGAAGCCGACTCTGAGATGAGACAAATGTGCAGGCAGTTTATTAGAAAAGGCTCTCAGGATCAACCCCTGTGGGGAAGGGGAGGAAGCTGACTGGGCAGAGGGAGTTTCCAGCCTTAGTAATGGTCTCCGCTGACTCTATGGACATCTCTGAAGCTGGGATGGCCCTTCAGAGTTGTCCCCAGGGTGCCAGGCCCCCATCCCTCTCACATAGATGAGACATTGGGTACAGGTGCCAGCCCCTACGTGCAGCCCCGCCCTTGTTTATTCCCTTAATTCCAACCAAAGCTCCATGAACACTCTCTTAAATAAAGTCCCTTTAGTTGCTATTGGTTTCCCATTGGGATCCTGATGGATACAGCCCCTCAGAGATAAAGCTGATATGCACATAGAGCCTAGAATGGTGCCTGGAACACAGCCAGTTTCCATAAATGTCAATGATTACCAAGAAATGGCTCCTCACTCTTACCTGGCAGTGGGTGGTCCTCCATCCCACCACTGCCATGAGTTAGTAGTCAGTGAGGTTCTAAAAGGGCATTGAGTGGTGGGGTAACTTCAAGGTGAATGTGTTTTCCTGAAGAAACTGACTCTGAGCAGACTTTTAAGTGTCTAAAACATGAGCTTAGTTTGAAGTTATGCTCCCAAACAATGCAGGCGCTTTATTCAGATACTCATTCATTCATTCAAGGGAGAAATTAAAAAGAAAGACATCCCTCCTGCCCTTGAATAGTTTATAGCCCAGGATGAGAAGGAAAACATACCAGGAACCAAGCAAACATGTAGCTGCAAATTGTGATGTATGTGATGAAGGAAGGGGACTGTTTGCAGGGACAGAGAGAGGCCTGGGCGAGAGGACGGAATAGCCAGGTGCACAGGGCAGCCTCAGAGGAGTTGGCATTGCACCTGACATAGCCAGGGACGCATTAGGCTTAGGGAGGCAGGGTGAGGCAATCCACCCATGTTGTTGTTGTTCTTAGGTGCCATTGAGTCAGTTCCAACTCACAGCGACCCTATGTACAACAGAACGAAACACTGCCCGGTCCTGCACCATTCTCACTGTCGTTGTTATGCTTGAGCCCGTCGTTGCAGCCGCTGTGTCAATCCATCTCATTGAGGGTCTTCCTCTTTTTTACTGACCTTCTACCTTGTCAAGCATGATGTTCTTCTCCAGGACATGAAACAAAGTTTCACCATCCTCTCTTCTAAGGAGCATTCTGGCTATACTTCTTCCAAGACAGATTTGTGCAGTCTTCTGGCAGTCCATGGTTTATTCAGTATTCTTTGCCAACATCGTAATTCGGCACTTACTGAGTATCAGTTGTGTGCAAAGCTCAAATACCACTGTATAAATTATTTTATCACTACTATTTCATGCATCTTGCTACCTAAATTACTCAGCATTTTTTCTAAATGTGCTTCCCCCTATGTCTGGACCACATCTAGCATGGGCGCCACATACACGCCTTTCACAGGCAATGGTGAGTCCTCATGCCCTTGTGGGAAGTAACAAACAGCCGTTTCCAATGTGACACAGAAGGCCGGGGGAATGGGGCCGAGGGGAAGGTGTCCTCCCAGTCCCGCAGGCACTGTTTTTAGAGGTACCCGCTGGTCAGAGGCCAAAGCGGTCATGTCTGGCTAAATGGATCCCCACGGTGCATGGCTCAGCTTGATATGCCTTGGGGCTTTGTACAGGTCAGAGCCCCTGGCCCTTCACTCCTTCACTGTTCCCCTCACCAGCGCATCCCTGCTTGTCTCAGATGTTCACACCATCTGGTTTCCAGAGGGTTCCTGTAAGAAGGACCATCTGCTTCTTGTTAGAGTGTCATTAGAACAATTATGACAAAGGTGAGACAGGAACTTGCATACATCAGGCCTCTCTGGCTTGACTTTCCCACCGAGGATCTGAACTGTCTCCTTGGGAATCTTTAGTAACACCCTCTACTTCCAAGCTCCTAACTCCAGACCAGTCTGGAAATCACACATGCAAACTGCTAAAATTCCATCAAACCCAATGTTACAGCAGGACCCAGGATGGGTGAGAAAGGAAGTTACATGGAGTGCAAGGTTTATGTGCCACCCCTCCAGGGAATTAGCAGCTTAGAGAGACTCTGCTGGGAGGAGGCAGTTAAGTTCAAAGAAATAAATGGCAATCGGAAGGCTTCAAGTTATCATTTAGGCTGAAACTTGGATCCTGGAAGACTTCAAATGCCCATGAACCTATGATGACATTCTGGAGAACATGGACTCTCAAATCAAGCTAGTCTCACATGCAAAGAACACCTCTCCAAATTGGAGACATGGAGAGTAGGAGCCAGCCTCCACAACCATCTGTCTAGGAGTTAGCCTTCTAGAATACAGACGGGGAGAAAAGCTAGAAAAGAAAGCTTACCTTTCCTTCTCACAAACTTAAGATTTGCAAGACTTTTCTGACCACCGAGGAGGTTTCAGTGTCTTCAAACTAGGTTACAGTGGAATGATACGCAAAGATTTTTCCACAAAACATGTTGCTAGTGCTGCAGCCCAGGCCCCACCACGATCTAGCCTGAGACCAAACACTAAAATGCCCCGGCGTCTAGGAGTGACCTGCTTGCCAGTGGATGAGTATTTGATACAAGGTGTTTTCTTAAGAGATGAATAATCAAATCAGGCCTGAATTATCTAGATTTCACACAGTTTAGCATAAAATTAATTAGTTTGGAGAATTACAAAGCAGATAAACACGCCAAAGAGCTAGGCCTTCCTAACTGCGTGTTTACGTTTACACCCGGCTCCTTTCATTATTCCAGGGAGCTGCCTGTAGCATGACTTTCCCATTACAGGAGAGGAACCCACCAAGTGATTTCATTTTTATATCTGCAGAGCCACTGATAAACTCACAGCACCATCGGAGTTCTCCAAATACGTTTTATTTTCATTAAATGGCTAATCTAAAACCAATCAACCAAGACATATATAGAACGGCTGCTCCGAATCGAAATGTTTCACTCCCTCGGAATGCACACTAAAACAAACCCACAGTAATTATCCAGGCCGACGATGCCTGTTAAAGAGAGTTTAACTTTAATGCAGTTGACACCATACTGTGTGCACAGCAATGATGGACAGACAGCTTGGATCTGTCTCAACAACTTCACAACTTGAGGAGTATAGGTGTTGGAGTGTAAATTAAATTACTCATTGCAAATAGCCCGAATAGGGAAGCATTCAAAATCCTGGAAGTATGAATCAAACCTCATTGCCTAACATAAAGTGGCTACTGCTGAGCCAGAATGGACCCAGCTGCGTGTTGGAACTGGGCTGAATCTGCTAGGGAAGTTAGTAATGAACAATGGTAATACAAAATGAGAAATCAAGCCTGGTGTTGGTGGGGTGAATGGGTACCTGGTTACAAAGAAAGAGAAAATATTAGACCCCACTCACAGCAATGGAGGGGCTATGTGAAGCCCACGCTTGGTGACAAGTTTCCGATGACCACTTTACTATTGGTTTTAACTTGCAAATGGGATTACAGCGTTCCCTTTAGGGTACAATTGAAACTCTCCAGTCCTGGGGCTGTGCAGTGGCAGGTGGACCTAAAGCTTTGACATGGTAGAAGCAAGCAGGATGTGGAGTGGCCTCATTTCCTGGCTGAACTTGACAACTGTGTCTGCTGTTCCAAGCTGTGCCAGGTATGGGACCCAGAATTCCTGGAAATGCTGCTGCATCAGAGCAAGACACGGGGACATGGATGCTGCTCCCAGAATGGCTTAGCCATGAGTGGGAATGCCCCTACCATGTCAACCCGATCCATCCCTTTCATGACTGTGTTAACCAAAGAGGCATGTTTATGGAGCACTGATGCTCTCTGAGAGCAAACTGTCCTACCGGCAAATACCCCTGAGGAGAAGGGCAAAGGGGAGCCATTTCTTCCTCTGGATATAGAGCCATCAGCAAGCTGACAGGCCCCGCACACCATTTTGCTTGACTTGAGACCCAGCCAACGTTTGTGCTCTCCCTGGTTGTTTTCAGATGAAATAAAATCAGAGGAAACCTCAGTGGAACAATTAACTTCCTGAATATATGAAATGCTTTGGGGGAAGCGAGATCTTATAAACAAGTCTTCGCCGCACAGGTCACACTCCCCCAGATCTCAGCAGATAAACTGAAATGGATTTTCTGCCTCAGTATTTGGAAGGAATTATTTATGTTCTGAAATGAAGCTAATGCATGTTATAAATAAAATCTGAATATGCTTATCTCCCTTGTTTCCATGGCCTATGCACCTTCCAGAGCCCATAAAGGCCCTTGGCTGGCCGTGAGGATGGGAGGGGCAACATACCTGTTTCATGGGTGTCACCTGGCCTTCTTACCACCCAAGGTGCCCTGTTCCCCGACATGTGACCCCAAATCTGCCTTGTAAAAATGTTTAACTAAAGACATTTTTCACATCAAAATCCAGATTTCTGTCTTCACTTAAAAAAAAAAAAAAAAATCTGCTAACCGTGTGCACACATTACTTCTTGGCAACCTGAATGGTGGCTAACCCTTCAACTGGTCCTCAGCTCCCCAAGAAACACAGTCCCCACCAGCCCCAACTGCCTCCCAGTGTCTGTTGTCCAAGGTCAATTGCCATTTGTTATTATTGTGCTATTGTAAAGATAAAAGGAAAAATGACAGATTTCATTATCCACCTCTTTATCAAAAGTGGTAAATGGAAAGATAGCCTGAGGAAGCTTCATGAGTCAAGAAAATGGAAGAAAGACTATTCCAAATGGGAATGAGGACTGTGGCTACCCCTAGCCTGCTTCGTCACTAATTCACCTTCTGGTAACTTTATGGGAACAGGTATTGCCAAGTGTGCAGTGGCTCACAACGCAAGTCACATTCACCAAAGAACCACCTTCTGGCCCAAGGTCGGGGTGGGGGTTGTGAGGGGACAGCAACTTCTAGTTCAGTCTTCAACCAATCGAGTACCCTCACCCCTAAACCAAAGCCTCCTTTTTAATCTCTAATGTCCTATAGTTTGTATCCAAGTGCATGATGTGTGTTCGAATCCTACTATAATTTCACCGGTTGGTTTCAACACCTCCCACCAGAGGCTAAATCTAGGTCTTCCCAGGTGTGAGCGAGTGGAATGGCACTGGGGGGACAGGAAAATGCCCTGGAAGGTGGAGGGGCTGAAATCAGGCTCGTATGGTCTTAAGGAGCAAATACGAAACAAATGTGAGAGGGATTCCAGACAGAGACTCCTGGCCTCGTTTCCTAAGCTGATGAAGTCCTCCAAATGGAAGCACCTTGACGCCACCACGACCTCCAGGCTTTCTCCTTGTCACTTTTCATTGCTTCTGCCCCTTCCTCACTCTATCACGAGGCACACAGATCCTACAATTGCTAACACCTTTTATACACACTTTTGTCAAACCTGGAAGGCTGACATGCTGCTAGAGGGACTTAGACCACAAATCTCAAAGTCCTAATGATTTAATTACATTCACTGCCAGTGAAAGTAAACCCACATTTCTGGCACCATCAGAAACGAAGCCTTCCTCTCTCAAAGCACTCGTTCCAAGCTTTACTTCAATTTACAAACATACAAGTCATTGGATTTTTCCAGATGACTCAGAAATGGGGACTATGGAGAAATCAGAATTCCAGTGACCCATGGATGAGATTTGTAACAGTTTCTTGTAGGTTTCCCAGCCCTTCACTTCTCACAGTTACAGGGCAGGATGCAGTAACACAAAACATTAGCCAGAGATGACTGGTCAGACATTAAACTGACCAGCTCTCCCCGGGGCCTGAGCAGCAAAAGCAGTGTTAGAAAGAATTAATGAAGGTGTAACATACACCCAGGTCATTGTGTTATGTCTCAGAGAAAAAGCTTATAGACATTTGCCAGAGCCTGGCTATAAACTGCTTTGCTACAAAGCATCGTAATTCTGTCCAGCTACCCAACACAGAACTCAGCAAGCCATCGCACTGGGGAAACAGAGAGGCCAGCTAGCTCAGCACTTGCCACTGACATGATGGGGATGTATTAGCTAGCTTTTGTTGTGTAATAAACTGGCCTCAGACTCAGTAACTTAAAGCAACAAACATTTATTATTTATGATTCTGTAGTCAGCTGGGCTGTTCTTCTGGCCCAGATTAGGTTGCCTGATGTCTTAGTTATGTAGTGCTTCTATCAGAGAAATACCACAAGTGGATGGCTTCAACAGTGTATTCTCTCAGTGTCTGGTAGGTTAGAAGTTCAAAGTTAGGGTGTTCCAGGGGAAGGCTTTATCTGTCAGTTCTGGGCAGAAGGTCCTTGTCATCAATCTTCCCCAGACAAGGAGTTTCTCAGCGCAGGGACCTCAGGTCCAAAGGACGCACTCTTCTCCTGGCTCTTGTTTCTTGGTGGTATGAGGTCCCCATGTCCCTCTGCTCACTTCTCTTTTATGTCTCAAAGGAGACTGACTTAAGACACAACCTAATCTTGTAGATGGAGTCCTCCCTCATTAATATAACTGCCACTAATCACACCTCATTAACATTGTAGAGGTAGGATTTACAGCACCTAAGAAAATCACATCAGATGACAAAATGGTAGACAATCACACAATACTGGATATCATGGCCTAGCCAAGTTGACACTCATTTTTTTTTGCAGACACAATTCAATCCATAACTGCTGATGTCTGCTGGGCTCGCTCATCTGTGGTGGGTCAACTGCCAGCTGGATGGTCCAGGATGGCCTCACTTGGGTGTTGGCAGGTTCCTGGAGGCCAGGGACCTCAGCTCTACTCCACGTGGACTCTCATCCTGCAGGGCTAGCTCAGGCTCATACTCATGGGGGCCTCGGGGTTCTCATACAGCAGGAGAACACACTGCAATGTACAAGTGCTTCTCAAGTCTTTGCTCGTGTCACTTTTTGCTAATATCACACCAGCCAACACAAGTAACATGGCCAACCCCAGAGTCAGTGTGGAAAGATAATACCTAGCCATGAGGACTCAAGGAAAGAAAGAATTTGTGGCCATTTCTGCAGTTTACCACAGGAAATCCTGCTTGTGTTCAAAGAAGTCAGAAAATTGGAACATGGACTATTGAAAGCCTTTGAAGCAGGCTCTGAGACAAGGATTTGGGTGCATGTAATTTGTGTGGGAGGAGATCCCAGCCAGTACCTGTAAGGAAGTGGGGACATGAAGGAAGGGAAGAGGAAAGTATGTTAGTGGGCAAGTTATCACTGTGGGCACTTGGGGCTCAGTCTCATTGGAGACCTCAGGATTTTCCAACCCAAGGGACAAGGAAGCTGAGGTATTGAGCTGCCACTTCCTGTCTATCATTGGTTGAGAGATGCTGCAGGGGGTACTTCTGGCCAGCCTACCCGTGACCCCAGCACGTTAGTGGCCAGTGGAAGCTCTCAGCAAAAGAGCTTCTGTGCTTGCAGTTGGAAGCCCCTGAGTTGTCATCAGGGGATCCGGGCAAGACACTGACAGCAACTGCCACAGTGGAATGGCGAGGCAGCCTGGGTTCACATCCCACCTTCAGCACTTACTCACTATATGTCCTCGTACACAAGCTAATTCCCCTCTCTGTGCCTCAGTTTCCTCATAACTGTGCCTACCTCATAAAAGAGAATTAAGTAGTCTTACATGTAAAGTGCATAGAACAGTGCCTGGCACATTAAAAACAAAGCCAGCTGCAGTTGGTTCTGATTCGTGAAGACTCATGTGTCCAGAGTAGAATTGTGCCCCATAGGGTTTTCAATAGCTGTGATCTTTTGGAAGGAGATAAAAAGAAGGAGATAGCCAGGACTTTCTTCTAAGACACTGTGGGGTGGTTTCAAACCACCAACATTGCAGTTAGTGGCCAAGCTCTTAGCCATTTGTGACACCCGGTACTCCTTACCCGCACATACTAAGTCATTTATTTTTTTCTTACACCTGGAACATATTTGAGGTCCAGGGAAGCCCTTCAGCAGCCCAGAGGGGAAAGAAATCCAAAGGCTCCCTTTGCTGAAAGAATTAACTCTTAAGTACAGACTAAGGCCCTTTTTATTAATAAGTTTTCTGCAGAGTGTAAGTAAACAAGTAGGGAGAAAGCCTGAAGCCAGAGGAAAACTTTAAATTAAATTTCAATAAGAATCGTCATCTCAGCGCTCACATCTGGGGCCAGGCAATTTCAGCGGCTGCGGCACCAGGGCAGAGGCTGCCGGGGAGAGGCAGCCACCTGGCCCGTCCCCCACACTCCATGGAAGCTCATCAGATCTCCCCTCCTTTCCTTGATCCCCCCAGAAAAGTCTCCTTTGAGGCTGGCTGCATTATCAGCCAAGCTTCTCAGCACTTTGCTCCAGTGAACAGCCAAAGCCCCACAGACAACTCCAACAGTGTTTGCATTAACTCTGGCTCATGATAATTTGTTTGGGATGAGAAGTCCGCAAAGAAACCTGAGCCAGCCCTGGAATTGGAAGCAAATGGACTGTGTGGTGGGCCCACCCCATCTGTCACGTTTCTGGGGCTCCACTGCCATCAAACCTCTCCTGCTTCCTCCCCACTTTCAGGGCTCTCAGCCAGACTTCCTGGCCAGCAACCCTGGGCCCTGCCCTCCCCTCTGATCTCTCTCCCTTATAACAATGACTAATCACTAGAATTTGATGAGCCTTTTCTCTGTGTAAATGCCTCCGTGATCACTCTCACTATATTCCCATTTTACAGTTGACGAAACAGAGGTACAACGAGCTCAAGTAGCCTGTCCAAAGCCACACTGTAGGCAGATGGTAGAACTAAGGTTCAAATCTGGGCAGACACAATCCAGTGACCACCTCTGCATTACCTGACCATGTTCTACCTCTTTCTCAAACCTGGGTTTCTTGTGCATCTGCCTAATCTCCCAGGCTAGACCCTGAGTTGCTTGAGAGCAGAGATCTTGGAATTCTTAAGCTTGAAGGATTCCTTGACATCATTTAATTGAATCCAATCTAGTCTTCTACCAAACACAGGCATCTCTTATCTGTCATCATTTAACCCTTGCTCGAATGGTGCCAAAAAGACAGACCACCCTGTTGGTGGACACATCTCATTGGTAAAAGTTCCTTCTTTATTCTTAGCTTAGAGCTGCCTCCCGCTGGACTCAGAATGGCTCCCTCTTCCACGTGACAGTCCTTGAAATATGTGAAGACAGCAATCATGTCACCTCTTAGTTTTCTGTCCTCCATTCCAAAAATTCCCCACTATCTCCAGCCATTCCTCAAATGGCATGGCATTGCCTGTCCTCCTCCATCCTGACCACCCTTGTCTGAACATCTTCCTGATGACTGTGACTTTTTCAAAGACTGGTGACCAGAATGAATAAGCCAAATGTGGCCTGCTCAGCACATAATGTGGTATCTTGTCAACAGCACTCACCTAACACAATGATTGGCCCTCAAAAAAATATCCGTAGTGTAATGGCCTAATATGCATGAGTGGCCGAGCAAATGACTCTTTGTGAACCTGAGTTTCCTCATCTAAAAAATGGAAGTGATTACTTCAAGTTTTTCTCTTCTCAAAGGTTTGTAGAGAGGAACAAATAAGAAAATACATGTGGAAACTGCAAAATATAATTAAATATAAAATTTTAAATTCATGTGATATATTAATTTAATCTGTTTATTATCAGAGCTAGGAAGACCAAACTTGGCCACTAATTTGAGGGGAAAAAAAGATAGCCCATACCTTAAAAAAAAAAAAAAAAAACCTGTGGTTCAGTCAAGACCAAAACACTTGATCAGCAATATGGTGGGACCACCAGAGGTCATCTTCTCTATCCCTGTGGCTGGTATCAGTTTTCTTGCTGCCCTTTCACCGTTTTTTGATAAAATATTACCCCAACAATCCTCGAGGTAACCACCTCTCCCTCACTCTCATACCATGTCAATTGAGAGGGATTAATCTCACCCCCATCCACAAAATGGACCCTGATTGGCTTTAGCCAAACAATTATTCCATCTTCTTGGCCACAGCAATTGGTTCTTCTGTGGGTATTAGACCTAAATTAGGCCAATGAACATCAAGTCTGGGACTTTTCTTCAACTGTCCTAGCGAGAAGTTCTTTCTTTTCTGCTATATGTGCTCAAGGGAGGCTGAAGACTCTGAACTACTGGCAACCATCTTGAGATGATGAAGAAAGAGCCTGCCAGACAATGGAGCTAACATCAGTGAAGTGGAACGAAGAAGTAAGGAGAGAAAATTAATCCCAGACATACTGCTGGAGGCTAGACCACAGTACACCTGAACTGAGACCAGATCCATATTTTAAGACCAGATCCATCATTTAAGACAATGAATTCTCTGTATTGCTTTGACTGGTCTTGGTCAGCCTTTCTGTTACCAGAAATCAAAAGAATGCTTCTGGATAAAGTCCTCTTTGGTACTCTCCACCTTTCCTCCTTTTCCTTCTGAAACTTCTGAGATGAAAAATACAAGGAACAGCAGTTCAACAATTCTCAGTCTGTAAGATTCCATGAACATGGTGTAAACTTTTAAGTCCCCTTTCTTACCAAATGGAGGCAGTAGAATATGCCTGATAGAGTTGTTTTGAGGGTTAAATTAGATGATGTGTGCATACTACTTTACACATTTCAGGACACTTATTAAGCGTGCAGTACATTTTTCTTTCATTATCAAAAGGCACTATTCTACTGTGTCCCCAGCCCTTGACAGAGCCTTCCAACTTTAATCACAGAGTCATGGAATGTAAAATGAGACTTAAGATCTGGCCACAAGGTCACGGAAGATGGAAGAGTAAGGAGTTCCAGGAATCAGTCTTTCTACCAAAACAACTACTGAGTTGGCAAAAACTGTAAAAATCAACTACTTTGTAATACAGAAGTCTGGTAAAACTCTTGCAGCACCTAGAGGAGCACTGAATGAAGAAAGAGGCTGGTTGGTGTATTTTGGCATTTTGTAGAGCAGCGATCATTCCACATCTCCCACAGCAAACAGCCATGGAAGGGCAATCACATTCCTGGTGCATCTTACTGGTAGTGCCAGCTGGGAAATAAAGACCCTGTCCTCCAAAAATCAGAGCTGTGTGTTTTCATCTGCCTGGTTGGTCACTGAGGGACTGGCACAGAAGTTGGTCATTGTGTTAACCCTTGGGCTGAAGCAGCTCCCTGAGAAGTATCTGTCAAAAGAACTTAAAGGGATAAAACATCTTTTCTTCTTTTCTTATTGGATTCAAGCATTCAAGAAAATTTCTGTCAGGTCATTGGCTGACCATGAAGATAACAGACAGTTTTCAGTTTCAACACATAAAAATAAGCATAATTTTTAAAAAATAATTTAGAAAACTCACTAAACAAATAGAAGACTAAAGCCCTCAATGAATAACAACAGCAGTCCCTGGGAGAAGCTTGAAAATGTCCAGGTCTCAACAATAACAACAAATATTACAAAACTTACAAAGAAGCAGGAAAGTATGACCCATTTGCTGGAAAAAGAGAATTGATAGAAACCACTCCCAAGGAAACCCAGGCATTGAACTTACTAGAAAAAACTTTAAAGTAGCTGTCTTAAATATGCTCAAAGGGCTGAAGGAAATCATGGATGAAGAACTATAAAAATCAGGAGAATGATGTATCAACAAGTAGGGAATTGCAATGAAGAGATAAAGGTAATAAAAAGGAACCAAATAGAAATTCTGGAGGTGAAAAGTACAATCGTCAAAATGAAAAATTCACTAGAACGGCTCAACACCAGAATCGAACAAACAGAAGAAGAAAGTCAGCAAACCTAAAGATAGGGAAATTGAAATTAGTCTGAGGAACAGAAAGAAAAAATAATGAAGAAAGATGAACAGAGTCTAAGGATCTATGAGACACCATGCAACACATGCATTACGGAAGTCCCAGAAGAAGAGGGAAAAGGGGAAGGAAGAATAGTTGAAGAAATAATGGCAAAAAAAACTTCCCAAATTTGATAAAAGGCATGAATCTACACATGCAAGAAGCTCAATCAACTATTCCAAACAGGATTAACTCAAAGAGATCCCCACCAAGACACATTATGATCAAACTGTTGAAAGACAAAGAAAAAATCTTAAAAACAGCAAGAGGGATGTGACCCATCATGTATAAGGGACCCTCAATAACAGTAACAGCCAATTTCTCATCAGAAACTGTAGAAGCCTAAAGAGAGTGGGATAATAAGTTTAAAGGACTGAGAAGGGGTTAAAAAAAAAAAAAAACTGTCAACCAAGAATTCTATATCTGGCAAAATTATCTGCCAAAAATGAAGGTGAAATTACAACATTCCAAGATAAACAAAAGCCAAGTGAGTTTATAGATAGTAGGCCTGATATAAGCAATGCTAAAGAGAGTCTCTCAGGCTGAAATGAAAGGACACTAGCTGTATGAAGAAATAAAGATATCTGATAAAGATAACTACAGAGGTAAATGGTAAATATAAAAGCTAGTATTATTATATTTTTAGATTGTAATGCCTTTTGTTTCCTACGCAATTTAAAGACAAGTGCATAAAATAATAATGTAAAATAACAAGTGTTGGCAAATATGTGGAGTAATTGGAACCCTCGTACACTGCTGGTGAGAATATAAAATTGTTCGTCTGCGGTGAAAAATAGTTTGGTGGTTCCTCAAAAAGCTAACTGAGAATTATCATATGACCTAGCAATTTCACTCCCAGGCATACCCAAAAGACTTGAAAGTAAGGACTCAACAGATGTGTGCACACCAATACTCATTGTAGCATTATTAACAGCAGCCAAAAGGTGGAAACAATCCAAGTGTCCATAAACAGAGGAATAGATAAACAAAATGTGGTAGATACATGCAATGGGATATTATTCAGCCAGGGAAAGTAATGAAGTACTGATACTTGCTACTTCATGGACGAACCTCAAAAACATTATGGTATGAAGCCAGACGCAAGAGGTCACATATTGTATGATTTCTTTTGTATGAAACGTCCACAATAGGCAAATCCACAGAGACAGAAAGCAGATAGTGATTTTTACAGGGTAGGGGGACAGGGCAATGGGGAGTGATTACTTAGTGGGTACATGGTATTCATGTAGGCTGATAAGAAAGTTTAAAACTAGAAAGAGATGATATTTTTACAACTTTGTGAATGCACTATACACCACTGAACAGTACACTAACTCCATATTGTAGGAATTTCACCTCAATTAAAAAAAAAAAATCTGGCTACGAAAAAGCAGCCTATGGGGAAAGGGGAATGAGGAAAAGCCCCTGGGCATAAGACTACCTTTCCCTTTGAGGATGTCACTCCTGGCTCCTCGAAGTTAATAGAGTCTCTATAAAGAGCCTCGACTGCTAACCAAAAGGTCAGCAGTTCGAATCCATCAGCTGCTCTTTGGAAACCCTATGGGGGCAGTTCTGCTCTGCCCTTATAGGGGTGATTTAAGTCGGAATTAACTCAAAAACCGGTTTGGATTTTTTTTTTTTTAATACAGCTGCTTGGTGAGTACTTGCAAGACTCAACAAATTTTCAGAACTTTGGTTCCACAAGCTTATTTTTCCCATTCCCAATGCTCCTGAAAATTCCCGTCTCCCAACCCCACTGGTTGCAGAAGAGGAATGTCAGCTACTACCAAACTTCAGATGACCTCGGCCAGTAAGAAAGTGACACCCTCCTCATCAGAGCCCCCCAGTGTGGAGGAGGCTGGGCACCCCATGCAGTATGCCAACACCTCTCTGCCCATCCCTTATTTTGGTGTCACTCCCTCTTCACCTCAGGAGATGCCTCTGATTGC
This sequence comes from Elephas maximus indicus, assembly GCF_024166365.1. Lineage (NCBI taxonomy): Eukaryota > Metazoa > Chordata > Mammalia > Proboscidea > Elephantidae > Elephas > Elephas maximus. Next base: position 10,010,188 of record NC_064839.1, on the reverse strand, counting down.
ACAGATGTCCCTACCGTACCTTCTGCCCACTCCAATGTCTGTCCTCTCCTCCCCTCTTCTGACCTCCAGGGCATAGAATAACAGCCCCCACATAGATCCCTGAACACTTCACTAATACCACCCGCAACCTACAGTTTTAGAGATGTGCAGCTTATGTGTCTGTCAGTTTGTCATACCATGGGGGCTTGCGTGTTGCTGTGATACTGAAAGCTATGCCACTGGTGTTCAGATACCAGCAGGGTCACCCACGGCGGACAGGTTTCAGCTGAGCTTCTAGACTAAGACAGTCTAGGAAGAAGGACCCTGCAGTCTACTTCTGAAAAGAATTAGCCAGTGAAAACTTTATGAATAGCAGGAAAACATTGTCTGATATAGTGCCAGAAGTGCCCAGGTTGGAAGGCACTCAAAAGCCAACCAGGGAAGATCTGCCTCCTCGAAGTAGAGTCTACCTTAATGACATGGATGGAGTCATCAAGCTTTCGGGACCTTCATTTGCTGATGTGGCATGACTCAAAATGAGAAGAAACAGCTGCAAACATCCATTAATAACTGGAGCCTGAAAGGTACAAAGTATGAATCTAGGATAATTGGAAACCGTCAGAAATGAAATGGAACGTGTAAACATTGATATCCTAGGTATTAGTGAGCTGAAATGGACTGCTATTGGCCATTTCGAATCAGACAATCATACAGTCTATTATGCCAGGAATGACAACTTGAAGAGGAATGGTGTCACATTCATTGTCAAAAAGAACATTTCAAGATCTATCCTGAAGTAAAACACTGTCAGTGATAGGATAATGTCCATACATCTACAAGGAAGACCAGTTAATATGACTATTATTCAAATTTACGCATCAACCACTAAGGCCAAAGATGAAGAAATGGAAGATTTTTATCAGCTTCTGCCGTCTGAAATTGATCGAACATAAGATCAGGATGCATTGATAATTACTGCTGATTGGAATGCCAAAGTTGGAAACGAAAAAGGATCGGTAGTTGGAAAATATGGCTTTGATGATAGAAATGATGCCAGAGTTCGCATGATAGAATTTTGCAAGATCAATGACTTCTTCATTGCAAATACCTTTTTCTACTAACATAAATGGCAACTGTACACATGGACCTTGCCAGATGGAATACACAGGAATCAAATTGACTACATCTCTGGAAAGAGACGATGGAAAAGCTCAATATCATCAGCCAGAACAAGGCCAGGGGCCGACTGTGGAACAGACCATCAATTGCTCATATGCAAGTTCAACCTGAAACTGAAGAAAATTAGAACAAGTCCACGAGAGCCAAAGTATGACCCTGAGTATATCCCACCTGAATTTAGAGACCATCTCAAGAGTAGATTTGAAGCATTAAACACTAATGACCGAAGACCAGACGAATTATGGAATGACATCAAGGACATCATACATGAAGAAAGCAAGACTTCATTGAAAAGACAGGAAAGAAAGAAAAGACCAATGTCAGAGGAGACTCTGAAACTTGCACTCGAATGTCGAGCAGCTAAAACAAAAGGAAGAAATGATGAAGTAAAAGAACTGAACAGAAGATTTCAAAGGGTAGCTCGAGAAGACAAAGTAAAGTATTATAATGACGTGTGCAAAGAGCTGAAAATAGACAACCAAAAGGGAAGAACACGCTCGGCATTTCTCAAGCTGAAAGAATTGAAGAAAAATTCAAGCCTTGAGTTGCAATAGTGAAGAACTTTATGGGGAAAATATTAAACAATGCAAGAAGTATCAAAAGAAGATGGAAGGAACACACACTCATTATACCAAAAAGAATTGGTTGATGTTCAACCATTTCAAGAGGTAGCGTATGATCAGGAACCAAGATACTGAAGGAAGGAGTCCAAGCTGCACTGAAGGCACTGAAGAAAAACAAGGCTCCATGAATTGACAGATCATCAATTGAGATGCTACAGCAAAAGGACGCAGCGCTGGAAGTGCTCACTCATCTATGCTAAGAAATTTGGAAGACAGCTACCTGGCCAACCACCTGGAGGAGATCCGTATTGATGCCTATTCCCGAGAAAGGTGATCCAACCAAATGCAGAAATTATCAAACAATATCATTAATATCATATGCAAACAAAATTTGGCTGAAGATCATTCAAAAGCGGCTGCAGCAGTATATTGATAGGGAACTGCCAGAAATTGAGGCTGGTTTTAGAAGAGGACATGGAACCAGGGATATCATTGCTGACGTCAGGTGGATCCTGTCCTGGCTGAAAGCAGAGAATACCAGAAGGATGTTTACCTGTGTTTTATTGACTATGCAAAGGCATTCAGCTGTGTGGATCATAACAAATTATGGATAACATTGTGAAGAATGGGAATTCCAGAACACTTAATTGTGTTCATAAGGAACCTGTACATAGATCAAGAGGCAGTTGTTTGGACAGAACAAGAGGATACTGAGTGGTTTAAAGTCAGGAAAGGTGTGCGTCAGGCTTGTATTCTTTCACCATACCTATTCAATCTATATGCTGAGCAAATAATCCGAGAAGCTGGACTATATGAAGAAGAACAGGGCATTAGGATTGGAGGAAGATACGTTAACAACCTGAGTTATGCAGATGACACAACCTTGCTTGCTGAAAGTGAAAAGGACTTGAAGCACTTATTGATGAAGATCAAAGACCACAGCCTTCAGTATGGATTACACCTCAACATAAAGAAAACAAAAATCCTCACCACTGGACCAGTGAGCAACATCATGATAAATGGAGAGATTGAAGTTGCTAACCAAAAAGTTAGTGGTTTAAATCACCCTGCAGTGCCACAGAGCTAGGCCTAGTGATCTAATTTCATAAGGTTACAGCTTCTAAAAACCCTGTGGAGCACATTCCACTCTGACACACACAAGGTTACCATGAGTCAGAATCTACCCAATGGCAACAGGTTTGGTTTTGGGTTTAATTTATCTCCTAGGACAGAGACCATGTCCTCTCTGCATTTGCAAAAATACCCAGCATTATAGATGTTAGTAAATAAATTTTAAATGTATTTTAACAAACTAAAGTCACTATGGCTGTTAACCAAAAGGTCAGTAGTTTGAATTCACCAGCCACTCCTTGGAAACCCTTTGGGGCAGCTCTACTCTGTCCTAGAGGGTCACCATGAGTCAGAATCAACTCGACAGCAACAGGTTTGGTCTAGTCACCAAAGTCACCAAAGTTTCAGAGCCGTGGCAAATTCCAGTGATCAATCAATTTCTCTCTCTCCCCCAACATCAAAGCCACATCCACTTGGGCTTTCCAGAAAACTACTTTCTGGCCAGCTCTGACTGAAAACACACCTTCCAACTTTCCATTTGCTCTAGCCCACTGTGCTCAGAGCATGGAACGTACTTAACAACTTGATTGAATCTAACTTTTACTCTTCTTTCTGTAAGACATGCTCAGACTTGCCATATCATTTAAATTTTCTCTGGGCCCTTAGAAAATAGAATCATGAAGAGATGCATTACCTTCCAACTTTAGAAATTTCTCCTCAAGTCTTCAGACAAAAGGAGCGGGAGAAAGAAAGAGATGGAGACGGAAGAAAAGGTGGAGGACGAGGCGGAGAAAGAGAAAATGAAGGAATTTTTTTCTTCAACACTGTTATTTGATACAAGGCTAATAAAAGTAAATCATTTTTTTTTAACTTTTATTGAGCTTCAAGTGAACGTTTACAAATCAAGTCAAACTGTCACATATAAGTTTATATACACCTTACTCCGTACTCCCACTTGCTCTCCCCCTAATGAGTCAGCCCTTCCAGCCTCTCCTTTCGTGACAATTTTGCCAGCTTCCAACTCTCTCTATCCTCCCATCCCAAAAGTAAATCAGTTTTGAGGATATAGATTTCATTAAACACTCCCACACAAAGCCAATTATCATGATTTAGATGGTGTTTGCATTCATGTGGGCAAATAACAAGTTTAATATTTTTTAAAGACATTATCAAGCAAAATGGCAGTAAACGATCATATTCTGAGAAATCATCTTCTAACGACTCCAACCTCAGAAATTCCAGAACCAGAAGCTGGGGGTGGGGGGCAGTTTTTTAAAAGGTCTGAAATTAGTGGATATGGCAAGGCAGCTTTTGGGAAGGTATGGATCTAGCCCCTCCACCCACTGCCTAACGGCTTTCTGAGAACTGGACTTCAGAATTCACTTGGTCAACCCAATGGTCCACATTTGCCTTGACCTTAGGGTTCCTCCTGGTAGAAGAAACCACCCCCAAAAAAACATGTAATTGATGTGAAGCAAAGAGGTGTTAACTCTTTGGGGAACTGGCTCCCCAACCTTTGAAAGCAAGTGACCAGTGGCCTCCGCATTTCCAATTTGGGGCTGGTAGAAACATGCCCATACCTTGGTGCAACCAAACAAATCCTGCCTCTTTCTGAAAGCAGATATTCCACTCTATCACTGGCCCGGGAATTCACTATAAAAGATTCACTGTCTAATTATATCAGGAGAGTTCAGGACAAGCCATATAATTAGATTTTTTTTTTTTGAAACTGTTTATTTAAGCAACTCAGCATGAGAAAGTTCAGATTCAATTTCAAGTTTTTAAACACCTCTTAAATAAGCAACTCATTAAATGAAAACTGCAAACACCTGTGACCAGCCCCGCACTGGTGTCCTGTATTACCAAGAGCCAGAAAGAACAGACAGATGAGGAAATCAGGTGTGCGGCAAGTCGCAAGGATTTTCTCAGACCCCCAAAATTGTGACCAGCAATTACGGGACCAGAATCAAGGTCCCCAAGTCCTAGCCTGAGAGGTGATGGTGGGCAGGTGGAGTAGCCTCATGAACAGAGTCAGATATCAAACAGAAGTCTTGGTGAAAATCCAGGACGTGGCAGCAAACTTAGCTGGAAATGCAATCTCCTCTTTAGAAGAGGTGTGAGCTCCCTGCTATCCCAGAGAGCATTTTCCCTTCGACCAGCAGTTACTGACCTGAATTTATTTAGTTGTGGAGATGGGTGAGGAAGGCCTACACTGTGATGAGCTTATGGACAACAGGAACCAAGCTATCTTTCTGGACGATGACATTTCATGGCATACTGAGATGTATGCTCTAGGAAAGAGACAAAACACTATGCTGCCTCTAAGAAAAGAAAATATGGCAGAAAGTCCTGGGGGGAAAGGAGAATTATAACTCGGAACCTGTCCAATGTATCTACAGTTATGATCATTCCAACAGTGTGCTATCAGCACCAAGATCAACAAAAAAGATCAATGGAATACAGTTACCAATCCAGAAAGAGATGCATGTGGGACTTTAGCATGTGATAAAGATGACATGTCAAATTCGTGGGGAAAATATTCAACACATGCAACAGTTTGGTACCCATTTGGGAAAGGTTAAATTTAGACCACTCACCCAGTACCATAAACAAAAAATGAATTCTACACGGTCCAATGAGCTAAAAAACCCATATAAGTAATAGATGAATCTATATATTTTTTAATGTTTTTATAATTTTGGGGTGGGGAAAGGTATGACATGAAACCCAGAAGCTATAATGGAAGAAGACTGAGTGATTTGACCGTTTACATTTTTTAAACTTGTATGTAGCAAGCATATAAAAAAAAGGTTAGCTTTTATCATTATTACTAAATTCGTAAAACAAGCCTGCAAGGTAGTATGATCCTGTTCTTACCAGGAAAGAGGCTTAGAGAGACTTGTAGCTCAGCAGGCTCTGCCAGGAGAAGGGGCGATGCTAAGAGGCAGGCTTTGCTAACGGTCCCCCACCCCACTCACTCCTTTGTGAGTCAGTCCAGGACTGGCAACGTGTTGCTCAAAATAACTCTCTGAAATCCGGGTCGAGTAGCAGGAGCAATAACTTGTGTTCTACTCTGCACTTTTCCAAGCATTTTCTGTGGTCACCTCACTTCGTTCCCACAGCAGCCCTGTGCCATGGGAACACGGGGCACTACAGTCATGGCCATTTCACAGATGAGGAAATTGAGGTCTGTGACAGTCAGTGGCTGGCTGGGTCACGGAGTTCATGAAGCAGAGATGTGGCTGGACTCCAAAGCCCTTTCTTCCTAGTTAAAAGCTTCCATCGTTTTATCCTGCCATCTCTCTGAAACACTCGCCAATGTTTTAGCGTCTTCAGCAGCGAACGGCAAAACATCTCCAGTTTGCAGACATTTCAATGTAAACCTGTGCATCAGACAGGCAAAGAAGACTCAAATCCTCCCCAGAAGAAACCCAGAGAGCAGGCTCCTTACCTCCACCTTCTAGCTTCATACTTAATTCCATGGGTAGCATTGCTGATAAGCCAGCCTTCAATTAACTGTCAAGAGGAAAAGGTTTCCCCAGCCTTTCTGGGGGTGGATGAGAGGCAGCAAGGAAAACCCATGATTCCAGGGTACATGCTCACCATCCTTCTCATTGTGTCTCAACACGTTTCATTCCTCTGCATTCACTCTTCCTGCGATGCTTGAGCAGATTCTAACAACCGATACGGCAAGCAGGCCGAGTGGGTATATAGATTCCCCGTAAGCACACAGGCAGTTCCACTTAATTTATAATCATTTTTATTTCATTGAAAGACTCAGACAGTGTCATCAGGTACTATTAACTTAAGTGCTTCGTGGTAGAGATGCACTTATTGGGGATAATGGAGAGAGACAGTCACTCTCAGTAGAGTCGCTATGAAGGCCCTTTCCACTGGAGGGAGAGTCAGGAACAGCGTCATGAGATAGCATCGTAAAACCGGCCATGATCTCTACGTAATTACGCTTTATGGATCTTAAAGGGATCTGCTTCCCGGGAGTGTGCCATTAGCAGCTGTCTCATGATACTGACCAAGTCCAAGCTAGACAACTCACTACTGTTTCTGTAAACCACAGACAAGGGGCCAAGAGCTAGAACCATCTGGCCAAGAGCTAGAAGGGCCAGTTCTAAGGTGGGGGTGACAGGTTCCCCAACACCCGACCCACACCTATGTAAATCATCTCTTCTTGAATTAGCTTAATTTTCTGTTTGCTAACTGATATATTATGCTTTGTCATATGCTAAGTTTCTAATCTTGTAATTATGCTCTTTGTTCTTCTCTTTGATGTAAGACAATGAAATGGGGTAAGCACAATTATAGGGAGCACACAGGTGGTGGAGGAACACATACTAGGGACATCTAACTTAGGATGAAGCAATCAATGAAGGCTTGTCAGGAAAATAATATCTAAGCTGAGACCTAAAGGGAGAAGAGTTTGACAGCAAGTGCAGAGACCTGGAGGGAAGAAAGAGCAAGAAGAAAAAGGGAAAATTAAGAGTCCAGAAGGTGGGGCCAAGATGGCGGACTAGGTAGATGCTACCTCGGATCCCTCTTGCAACAAAGACTCGGAAAAACAAGTGAATTGATCACGTACATAACAATCTACGAACCCTGAACAACAAACACAGATTTAGAGAGGGAAAACGAACAAATACGGGGAAGCAGCGATTGTTTTCAGAGCCTGGAGCCAGCGTCCCAGTCAGGTAACCTTGGTGCCCGATTTAGGGCAGAGCCTAGGGGAGCTGACGGCGCAAACAAGGGGCCCAGCCCTACCCCCCTGAACTCACCCCGGGAGGGGGCCCAGCCGGTTCACGCCGGCGGCGTGGCTACGCAGCCGGTGGGAGAAGTCCCCGGGAGGCAGTGACTGGTCTTGGAGCTGGGAGAGCAGCGTCCCAGCCGGGGAACCGTCCCGCCGGGATTTTGACTGGGCGCTGGTACAGCACAAGCATGGGGAGCTGCTCCACTCCCCTGAACTAACCCCAGGAGGGGGCCCAGCTGGTCCGCGGGAGTGGCGCGGCAACGGCTGGTGGGACAAGAAGTCTCCGGGAGGCAGTGACTGATTTTGGAGCCGGGAGTAAAGCATCCCAGCAGGGGAACCTTGATGCTAGGAGTTGGACTGGCAGCGGGTGGCTTCAGAGGGCCAGAACCCCGGGGGCAATCTCCACACAGCCAGCACACATAGGCGACACGCCCCGCGGGAATCTCAGATATAATAGTCATTCCAAGCAAGACAAGCAACTCTGGCTATATTCCGAGGTGCTACTCTCCTATCTCGCTGATCCCTCCCCCACCCTTCCCAGGCGGCTTCATTAACATTGGAATTGCCTGAGCCAGAGGGAGAACGGCTCGGCTCCGCGGCGGCTTTGCTTTTCCCCCTTTTTTTTTCTTCTTTTGGTCTTTTCCTAACCCACTCTTTCGGCCTGAGAGAAGGAACAAAAACAACAACAACAAAAAAAACCCAGGGACCAAAAATCCACCCTTAATTGGACTAAAAACACAGAACCAGCTACAGCCAAGCATATATGATCCAAATCTCAGACTTTAATCCTTACAGGGAACAAGGTGGCGGTTATAATCCAAAGGCAATTCTGATAGAGATCTGACTGCATTTTTTTTTAGCGGATTTTCTGGAAAAACTAGTTTCCCAGTGATGGCTCGGAGACAGAAGTCCATATCAAACCACATAAAGAAGCAGACCATGACAGCTTCTCCAAGCCCCCAAACAAAAGAATCAAAATCTTTCCCAAATGAAGATACAATCCTGGAATTATCAGATACAGAATATAAAAAACTAATTTACAGAATGCTTCAAGACATCATAAATGAAATTAGGATAAATGCAGAAAAAGCCAAGGAACACACTGATAAAACTGTTGAAGAACTCAAAAAGATTATTCAAGAACATAGTGGAAAAATTAATAAGTTGCAAGAATCCATAGAGAGACAGCATGTAGAAATCCAAAAGATTAACAATAAAATTACAGAATTAGACAACGCAATAGGAAGTCAGAGGAGCAGACTCGAGCAATTAGAATGCAGACTGGGACATCTGGAGGACCAGGGAATTAACATCAACATAGCTGAAAAAAAATCAGATAAAAGAATTAAAAAAGATGAAGAAACCCTAAGAATCATGTGGGACTCTATCAAGAAGGACAACTTGCATGTGATTGGAGTCCCAGAACAGGGAGGGAGGACAGAAAACACAGAGAAAATAGTTGAAGAACTCCTGACAGAAAACTTCCCTGACATCATGAAGGACGAAAGGATGTCTATCCAAGATGCTCATCGAACCCCATTTAAGATTGATACAAAAAGAAAAACACCAAGACATATTATCATCAAACTTGCCAAAACCAAAGGTAAACAAAAAATTTTAAAAGCAGCCAGGGAGAAAAGAAAGGTTTCCTTCAAGGGAGAATCAATAAGAATAAGTTCAGACTACTCAGCAGAAACCATGCAGGCAAGAAGGGAATGGGATGACATATACAGAGCACTGAAGGAGAAGAACTGCCAGCCAAGGATCATATATCCAGCAAAATTCTCTCTGAAATATGAAGGCAAAATTAAGATATTTACAGATAAACACAAGTTTAGAGAATTTGCAAAAACCAAACCAAAGCTACAAGAAATACTAAAGGATATTGTTTGGTCACAAAACCAATAATATCAGATACCAGCACAACACAAGGTCACAAAACAGAACATCCTGATATCAACTCAAATAGGGAAATCACAAAAACAAATTAAGATTAATTAAAAAAAAAATACTCATAACAGGGAATCACGGAAGTCGATATGTAAAAGATCACAATAATCAAAAAGAGGGACTAAACACAGGAGGCATAGAACTTCCATATGCAGAGTGATACAAGGCGATATAGAACAAAACAAGTTAGGTTTTTACTTAGAAAAATAGGGGTAAATAATAAGGTAACCACAAAGAGATATAACAACTCCATAACTCAAGATAAAAGCCAAGAAAAAAGTAACGACTCAACAAACATAAAGTCAAACACTACGAAAATGAGGATCTCACAATTTACTAAGAAAAACGTCTCAGCACAAAAAAGAAAGTGGAAAAATAAAATTGTCAACAACACACATAAAAAGGCATCAAAATGACCACACTAAACACTTATTTATCTATAATTACGCTGAATTTAAGTGGATTAAATTCACCAATAAAGAGACAGAGAGTCTAGGACTGGATAAAGAAACACGATCCGTCTATATGCTACCTACAAGAGACACACCTTAGACTTAGAGACACAAACAAACTAAAACTCAAAGGATGGAAAAAAATATATCAAGCAAACAATAAGCAAAAAAGAACAGGAGTAGCAATATTAATTTCTGACAAAATAGACTTTAGACTTAAATCCACCACAAAGGATAAAGAAGGACACTACATCATGATAAAAGGGACAATTGATCGGGAAGATATAACCATATTAAATATTTACGCACCCAATGACAGGGCTGCAAGATACATAAATCAAATTTTAACAGAATTGAAAAGTGAGATAGACACCTCCACAATTATAGTAGGAGACTTCAACACACCACTTTTGGAGAAGGACAGGACATCCAGTAAGAAGCTCAACAGAGACACGGAAGACCTAACTACAACAATCAAGCAACTTGACCTCATTGACTTATACAGAACTCTCCACCCAACTGCTGCAAAGTATACTTTTTTTTCTAGTGCACATGGAACATTCTCTAGAATAGACCACATATTAGGTCATAAAACAAACCTTTGCAGAGTCCAAAACATCGAAATATTACAAAGCATCTTCTCAGATCACAAGGCAATAAAACTAGAAATCAATAACAGAAAAACTAGGGAAAAGAAATCAAATACTTGGAAACTGAACAATACCCTCCTGAAAAAAGACTGGGTTGTAGAATACATTAAGGAGGGAATAAGGAAATTCAAAGAATGCAACGAGAATGAAAATACTTCCTATCAAAACCTCTGGGACACAGCAAAAGCAGTGCTCAGAGGCCAATTTATATCGATAAATGCACACATACAAAAAGAAGAAAGAGCCAAAATCAGAGAACTGTCCCGACAACTTGAACAAATAGAAAGTGAGCAACAAAAGAACCCATCAGGCACCAGAAGAAAAAAATAATAAAAATTAGAGCTGAACTAAATGAATTAGAGAACAGAAAAACAATTGAAAGAATTAACAAAGCCAAAAGCTGGTTCTTTGAAAAAATTAACAAAATTGATAAACCATTGGCTAGACTGACTAAAGAAATACAGGAAAGGAAACAAATAACCTGAATAAGAAACGAGAAGGACCACATCACAACAGAACCAACTGAAATTAAAAGAATCATATCAGATTATTATGAAAAATTGTACTCTAACAAATTTGCAAACCTAGAAGAAATGGATGAATTCCTGGAAAAACACTACCTACCTAAACTAACACATTCAGAAGTAGAACAACTAAATAGACCCATAACAAAAAAAGAGATTGAAACGGTAATCAAAAAACTCCCAACAAAAAAAACCCCTGGCCCGGACGGCTTCACTGCAGAGTTCTACCAAACTTTCAGAGAAGAGTTAACACCACTACTACTGAAGGTATTTCAAAGCATAGAAAATGACGGAATACTACCCAACTCATTCTATGAAGCCACCATCTCCCTGATACCAAAACCAGGTAAAGACACTACAAAAAAAGAAAATTACAGACCTATATCCCTCATGAACATAGATGCAAAAATCCTCAACAAAATTCTAGCCAATAGAATTCAACAACATATCAAAAAATAATTCACCACGATCAAGTGGGATTTATACCAGGTATGCAAGGCTGGTTTAATATCAGAAAAACCATTAATGTAACCCATCACATAAATAAAACAAAAGACAAAAATCACATGATCTTATCAATTGATGCAGAAAAGGCATTTGACAAAGTCCAACACCCATTTATGATAAAAACTCTCACCAAAATAGGAATTGAAGGAAAATTCCTCAACATAATAAAGGGCATTTATGCAAAGCCAACAGCCAGTATCACTCTAAATGGAGAGAGCCTGAAAGCATTTCCCTTGAGAAAGGGAACCAGACAAGGATGCCCTTTATCACTGCTCTTATTCAACATCGTGCTAGAAGTTCTAGCCAGGGCAATTAGGCTAGACAAAGAAATAAAAGGCATCCGGATTGGCAAGGAGGAAGTAAAATTATCTCTATTTGCAGATGACATGATCTTATACACAGAAAACCCTAAGGAATCCTCCAGAAAACTACTGAAACTAATAGAAGAGTTTGGCAGAGTCTCAGGTTATAAAATAAACATACAAAAATCACTTGGATTCCTCTACATCAACAAAAAGAACACCAAAGAGGAAATAACCAAATCAATACCATTCACAGTAGCCCCCAAGAAGATAAAATACTTAGGAATAAATCTTACCAAGGATGTAAAAGACCTATACAAAGAAAACTACAAAGCTCTACTACAAGAAATTAAAAAGGACCTACTTAAGTGGAAAAACATACCTTGCTCATGGATAGGAAGACTTAACATAGTAAAAATGTCTGTTCTACCAAAAGCCATCTATACATATAATGCACTTCCGATGCAAATTCCAATGTCATTTTTTAAGGTGATAGAGAAACAAATCACCAATTTCATATGGAAGGGAAAGAAGCCTCAGATAAGCAAAGCATTACTGAAAAAGAAGAAGAAAGTGGGAGGCCTCACTCCACCTGATTTTAGAACCTATTATACAGCCACAGTAGTCAAAACAGCCTGGTACTGGTACAGCAACAGGCACATAGACCAATGGAACAGAATTGAGAACCCAGATATAAATCCATCCACATATGAGCAGCTGATATTTGACAAAGGACCAGTGTCAGTTAATTGGGGAAAAGATAGTCTTTTTAACAAATGGTGCTGACATAACTGGATATCCATTTGCAAAAAAATGAAACAGGACCCATACCTCACACCATGCACAGAAACTAACTCCAAGTGGATCAAAGACCTGAACATAAAGACTAAAATGATAAAGATCATGGAAGAAAAAATAGGGACAACCCTAGGAGCCCTAATACAAGGCATAAACAGAATAGAAAACATTATTAAAAATGACTAAGAGAAACCAGATAACTGGGAGCTCCTAAAAATCAAACACCTATGCTCATCTAAAGACTTCATGAAAAGAGTAAAAAGACCACCTACAGATTGGGAAAGAATTTTCAGCTATGACATCTCCGACCAGCACCTGATCTCTAAAATCTACATGATTCTGTCAAAACTCAACCACAAAAAGACAAACAACCCGATCAAGAAGTGGGCAAAGGATATGAACACACACTTCACTAAAGAAGATATTCAGGCAGCTAACAGATACATGAGAAAATGCTCTCGATCATTAGCCATTAGAGAAATGCAAATTAAAACTAAGATGAGATTCCATCTCACTCCAACAAGGCTGGCATTAATCCAAAAAACACAAAATAATAAATGTTGGAGAGGCTGTGGAGAGATTGGGGCTCTTATACACTGCTGGTGGGAATGTAAAATGGTACAACCACTTCGGAAATCTATCTGGCGTTATCTTAAACAGTTAGAAATAGAACTACCATACAACCCAGAAATCCCACTCCTGGGAATATACCCTAGAGAAACAAGAGCCTTCACACAGACAGATATATGCACACCCATGTTTATTGCAGCTCTGTTTACAATAGCAAAAAGCTGGAAGCAACCAAGGTGTCCGTCAACGGATGAATGGCTAAATAAATTGTGGTATATTCACACAATGGAATACTACGCATCGATAAAGAACAGTGACGTATCTGTGAAACATTTCATAACATGGAGGAACCTGGAAGGCATTATGCTGAGCGAAATGAGTCAGAGGCAAAAGGACAAATATTGTATAAGACCACTATTATAAGATCTTGAGAAATAGTATAAACTGAGAAGAACACATACTTTTGTGGTTACGAGGGAGGGAGGGAGGGAGGGAGTTTTTTATTGATTAATTAGTAGATAAGAACTGCTTTAGGTGAAGGGAAGGACAACACTCAATACATGGAAGGTCAGCTCAGTTGGACTGGACCAAAAGCAAAGAAGTTTCCGGGATAAAATGAATGCTTCAAAGGACAGCGGAGCAAGGGCGGGGGTTTGGGGACCATGGTTTAAGGGGACTTCTAAGTCAATTGGCAAAATAATTCTATTATGAAAACATTCTGCATCCCACTTTGAAATGTGGCGTCTGGGGTCTTAAATGCTAACAAGCGGCCATCTAAGATGCATCAATTGGTCTCAACCCACCTGGATCAAAGGAGAATGAAGAACACCAAGGTCACACGACAACTAAGAGCCCAAGAGACAGAAAGGGCCACATGAACCAGAGACCTACATCATCTTGAGACCAGAAGAACTAGTTGGTGCCCGGCCACAATCGATGACTGCCCTGAAAGGGAGCACAACAGAGAACCCCTGAGGGAGCAGGAGATCAGTGGGATGCAGACCCCAAATTCTCATAAAAAGACCATACTTAATGGTCTGACTGAGACTAGAGGAATCCCGGCGGCCATGGTCCCCAAACCTTCTGTTGGCACAGGACGGGAACCATCCCCGAAGACAATTCATCAGACATGAAAGGGACTGGACAGTGGGTGGGAGAGAGATGCTGATGAAGAGTGAGCTAATAATATCAGGTGGACACTTGAGACTGTGTTGGCATCTCCTGTCTGGAGGGGGCATGGGAGGATAGAGAGAGTGGGAAGCTGGCAAAATTGTCACGAAAGGAGAGACTGGAAGGGCTGACTCATTAGGGGGAGAGCAAGTGGGAGTACGGAGTAAGATGTATGTAAACTTATATGTGACAGACTGACTTGAATTGTAACCGTTCACTTGAAGCTCAATAAAAGTTAATAAAAAAAAAAAAAAAGAGTCCAGTTCGTTCATTCAGCAAATGAGTATTGAGGGCTACTATGTGCCAAGGGAAGCCCTGGTGGTGCAGTGGTTAAGAGTTCGGTTGCTAACCAAAAGGTCAGCAGTTTGAATCCACCAGCTGCTCCTTGGAAATCCTATGGGCAGTTCTACTCTGTCCTATAGGGTTGCTATGAGTCAGAATGGGGTCGACGGCAATGGGATGTGCCAAGCACCAAGTAGAGAGTTCGTGGACACTAACAATTAAAACTACCCGTTGTCATTGAATCGATTCTGACTCATGGCAACCCTATAGGACAGAGTAGAACTGCCCCATAGGGTTTCTGAGGCTGGAATCTTTACGGAAGCAGAATGCCACATTTTTTTCCCGTGGAACAACTGGTGTGTTCAAACTGCTGACCTTTCAGTCAGTAGCTGAGCACTTTTAACCACTGTGCCACCAGAGCTCCAGCCAAAACTAGAAAGGCTAATTACAGATAAGAGTACTGCAGGGGGAGGAGAGAACTCTTAAGACTGCATGGGCGGAGTAGTGCTCTCCAAGGATGCAACATTTGAGTCAAGGCCTAAAGGAGGAAAACCAACAGCCCTCATAGAGCTAGAGGAGAGCATCCTAGAAAAAGGAAAAAGCAAGGGCAAAGTATGAAGGCAGAGAATGGCATGGTCTATTTCAAGAGAAGCAAATAGACCAATCTGAAGAAGAGAAAGGAGGCCTATGTGTGTGGGGAGGAGGGTGTGTAGGGACCGAAGGAGAGATGGTTTGGGGTGAAATGATTAGGCTGCTCTCACATGAGGCCAAGAGAGCCAAAGTTTGATTTTCATTTCAACTGCAGTGGGAAGCCTTTGGGAGACTAAGGGGGGGCCGATATGATCCAGTTTAAGCTTTAGATCACTGTAGCTGTTTGGAGGAGAAAGGATTGTAGGAAGACCAGTGACAGCAACTTGGATGGAGTTGGCAGTTGTAGAGAAAAAGAGAGAAATGGGGGGATTTGAAATATATTCCATAGGTAGAGCCCACAAGATTTACCATCAATATCGAACGAGGAAAAAGGAAGGGTAAGAAATGACTTGTAGCTTTGAAATTGAGCAACTGGATTGAATGGATGGCTGGGGTCCAGCGTTTGATGCAAGGCGGGAGGTTGGGGAACTGTTGAGGGATAAGGCAGGAAAGGTGGGGAGAAGCCAAGTCATAAAGCTCCTTGTAAGTTCTATTAAAGAATTGAGTTTTTTTCATGAGGGCCGTGGGAAGCCCATAAACAATTTGAAGAAATCAGTCTGTTGTTGTTGTTTTAGAAGTACCACTCTGGAGGTCTCACCGGAAACGGGCAGGGACGGGGATGAGGGGCACTGTGAGGGTGCAGCCATGCTGGGACAAGCAGGGCCTGCCATGGTCTTTGGAATTTAGCTGGGTGCACTGTGGTTGTTTCCTTGTCTCGTCAAGCCTCATGCCTCCTCCAGGGACAGCAGAGTTTGAAGTGGGAACCTGCCCAATGATTTATGGGGCTCTCCCTTGGGGGCTGAGGATAGATGCCCTGTCCTTTCAGGGTCTCCGCTTCCTCCCCCTAAAAAAACTGAGGACCACAGAATTCCATCCTCCTAGTAAGCCAATTTTTTTTTTTTTTTTAGTAAGCCACAAATAACTCTGCTTTCCTACCAAGGCTGACTGTACTTAAAATCCCCCAGGAAACACCAAGGAAAAGATCCTGGACACTACTAATCTCCTTGGGGATGGGTGGCAGCGGAGGGGGGAGTGCTCTTATGCTAATGTCAAGTTGCGATTCCTTATGGTGTTTTCTTTAACGACTGAATTTCCCTTTTAAAAAAATCACATTAATTAAACAGTGTTCTCCTGCCCCCAGCAGTCTAGTTATCACAGCCATGTAATCCATTAAAGTAGCTGGATTTAAATGTTTGATTTGAACACCTGATTTTTCTAGGAAGAAGTTTCCTAAGTGCCCGACATTAGCTAATTGGAGAGAAAAAAAAAAAAAAAAGACCATAACTTCTGGCTTAAATATAGCCAGAAAATAAGCAGCCAGGTCATCCCTCTCATAGCACAACCCTCCAGAATCCAGCCCTCAACAGAATTAAGGGGTCTACAGAGATTGCTCTGAAGCTCCCCAGCTCTGACACCACCACCGAGCACCAAGTCCAACCACCAAGGCTTTTCTTGCCCTGCATAATGTAGAGGTTAAGGGCACATGCAGTCTTGGGACTTGCCCTACTTACCTCTCTGGTCTTTCCTTCAGAGGACTGGTATGAGTAACATATGAGTTAACATATTTACATGTTGTCTTTCCTTCAGAAGATTGGTATGAGTATCATATGAGTTAACATGGTTACACATGGTCTTTCCTTCAGAGGGTTGTATGAGTTCACATGTTTATACACTTAGAGCAGTACCTGGAACACAGTGAGAGCACGTCTATAACTCTTACTATGTTCTAAGTGTGCTGTTATTATTATTTTTATTACCACTTCTACCACTGCCAAAGGCTTCCTTATTTACTATGTGGTGTGGATTTAAGACGCTGACTTCGTTCTCTCAGGGGAAACTGCACTAAAGCTATAGCCCTAATGGTGAACCAAAAGCGCTGCTTCTGGATTGTGGTGCAATGACTCACTTAATATGGCCCTTCTAGTCATGGTCTTTGTGACTCGCACACAATGACTGAGTGGGACTGTGCAAATAAGGTATATGGAACCTGTGATGGTTGGGGTTATGTGTCAACTTGGCTTGCCGTGATTCCCAGTACTGTATGGTTGTCCTCCGTTTTGAGATCTGATGTAATTATGCTAATTTTCTCCATTTTATGTGTTGTAAATCCTGACCTATACATGTTAGTGAGGCAGGATTGGCGTGGGGTGTATCTTGAGTCACAGCCTTGCAGGAGGGTGTGACTCAATTCCTACCCTTACACAAGTTGTGCCTTTCCCTCGGTGTGGCTTGTATCCTAGGAATTTATGTGGGTCCTTTGGTGGGGCTCTCTCTGCATCTGGATCCTGTGTCTGGTTTGTCTCTGTCTGACCTCCAGTTTTAGGAACTTGAGCCAGTGGCCTGCTGTCTGACCTGTTGATTCTGGAATTTCCCAGCTTCCACCACCCCATGGACCAGAGACCTATTGTCTGACCTGATCAGCCAGCTTCCACAGCTATGTGAGCCAGCAGCCTATTGACTGATCTGACTCATCAGCTTCCACACCCTTGTGAGCCAGCAGCCTGTCACCTGGCCTACTGATTTGGGTTCGTCCACCACTGTGGCCATGTGAGTCAAGACAAGCCTATGCCTGATCCACAGATTTGGGACTTGCCAGCCTCCACAACCACATGAGCCATTTTGTTGATATGGTTCAAAAGGTCTGTGAGACATTGCTGCAAATTAGGGAACCCAAAAACATGCGGGAGAACACTGAGGGGAGGGAGAGTAGTTGGTGTTAGAGATGACAGAGTGGGACAGCAGTTTGGAAAAGCTGGACATCTGGGGCATCTTTAATCTCTGCCTCACAGGCACCAGCTTTATGCTGATCCTTGTAAAACAAATTATTCACTTATGTG
The DNA here is from genome assembly GCF_024166365.1 of Elephas maximus indicus. Lineage (NCBI taxonomy): Eukaryota > Metazoa > Chordata > Mammalia > Proboscidea > Elephantidae > Elephas > Elephas maximus. The sequence continues at coordinate 9,991,905 of NC_064839.1, read as the reverse complement.
TTAAACTTATCTCAGGCTGAAGGGAAGTAGAGAGAAGGCCTCATAGAAGTGAATGTTTCTTCCTGAGGGGGAAAAGATGTTCTCCTGACATCTGCCTGGTCCCGCACGCAGACTGAGCCTGGCCTGCCTCCCCTCACCCACCCTCCCTGTTCAGAGGAGTCAGTATAGGCCTGGGTTACCAGACCCGCAGCCTATACTGGGGTTTACCAGCTGCCGTGGAGTCGAATCTGACTCAAGTGACCCCATGTGAGTAAGAATAGGATTGTGCTCCATACGGTTTTCAATGACTGATTTTTCAGAAGTAGATCTCCACGGCTTTCTTCCAAGGCACCTCTGGGTGGGCTCTAACCACCCACCTTTTGGTTAGCAGCCAAGAGCGATAACTGCTCCACCCAGAGCCTCCTTGTACTAGAGTTTAGGATCTGGGGAAGAAGAGAGAGGAAGAAAGCTCAGGTCCCACTAATTTTACAACCAGAATATCCAGAAAGGAGCTGTTTCAATTTCAGCATACACATGCATTTTGTTTTGTTTTGAGGAAAAAATACACACACACACACACACACACACAACTTCCATCAGCTCTGAGCAAACCTGCATGGAGGAGAAAGGGTTGTGGGTCCACCCTCTGGCCCTAGGAGTAATAGCTATGAACAGACAGGAGCACACCCTCCGTGGCCCAACAGCCCAGAATATGCAGGGAGACAGAGTAGGGGGCAAGGCAGGGGACCCCATCCCCCAGCTGGCCACATTCGCTGCTCGATTCCCACCATGCACCTGGGCAGCCACAAAGCCCATGCCCGTGATCACAACAGAAAAACGGAGAGTGACAGAAAGTTGGGTGCTTTTATGTTAATGCACCCAAGTCATGTTGGACCCCTGTTTAGAAAAATGATTTGGTTTTTCTTTTTTGTTGTTGTTTTTGTTTTCATTCAATCAGTGATTTAATTATGAGAAAAGCGAATAGTGTTAAAGCTGTGAGAGGCTCCCTGAGTCCGGGAGGCCTGAAAGGGTAAATACAATTACGCATTGTAATGAAAGCTAGTGGAGCACCTTCCTGCCGCTGGTTCAGAGCACTCGGATATGCTTCTGGAGAGGCATAAACAATGCAAAAACCTATAATTGCTGTGTCAGTCACGGAGTACAGGCAGAATACCAAGTACTACTCCCAGCTGCTGGCTTTCCACCCCCATTCCGAAGGCAGGATGGGCGTTCAACCACATAGTCCTCTGCTGGGTGCCCCCCCCGAGGGATCAGCGTCACTTCTCCCTGCCCCTGGCAGTGGCCCAGGCCTTCATCCGCCCACCAGAGATGCCTTCAATTACATGCCACCCCCCCATGTCTACCGCACACCAAAGTCACAGGCTGTAGATGATGTGGGTGGTCTTGCTGCCTCAACTGCCCCCCAGGGCACCCTGACCCATGGCTTCATGAGCACAACTCTCCCTAGGGCTGCGCTATCCAGTAGAGATGGTCCGAGCCACACCTGCCATTTCATGTTTTCTCAGAACCACATTGAAAGTGGAAAAAAGAAATACGTAAAATTAATTTTAATAGTTTATCTTGTTTAACTCAATTTATCTAAAATATTATCATTTCAACGTGTCATCAGTATAAAAAAGCATTAGTGAGATATTTCACATGCCTTTTTGCAGGAAATATTTGAGGTCTGGTATGTATTCTGCACTCAGAGGCTCAACAGCCACGTGTAGCTAGTGGCCCAGCACAGCCCAGGGAGCCAAGATAGCCACTGTCTTCCTGGAGCCCACCTGCCCAGGACCCTGGAAGTCCCAGTCACCCCTAAATGAGGCAAACCCTGGCCTGGCTCTGAAAGCCAGAATACCGGAGATGTGCCCGACACCTCCTGTGCCTCCCTCCTGCACCCAGCTGTTCCGAGACCTCTCCTCCAGGCTGGAGAAGAAGGCCTCAGGGCCTGGGCTGGCCCAGGTAACTTGCTGAGGTTGGATAACACTTCTCTTTGCACAGTGGCATCCACCAAGAGCCACAGGAGACCAGAGGTTCAACAAAGATAGCTTTTGAGTCTGGGGACTAGGAAAAAGGATCGTCAAGACTTCCCTCTAGTGACAATGGAGACAGAGGGAGAAAGGGGACCCCACACAGACAGCCTGTGCTTCAGTCTGCCGCAGGAGGGTCTGCCTGAAACACTTCCAGCACGGTATTCAGCTTACAAAACTGTCCCAGGGGAGCTTCTAAAGCCGGGCCCAGCAGCCCTCCCTCCAGGAAGTCCAGCCCAGGAGGAGCTGGAAGCTGCTCTCTGGGCAGCAGGGGGCTGCGCTAGCCCTAGGTGCTGGCTTTTCTTTTAATGCAGCTCAGTCTGCCCTCTGGGCACCTGTGGGCACAGCACAAAGAGGCCACACAGAGCAATTTAATTTCCTGTGGTGCAGACAAAGGTAGCTGGTCTTCCAGAAGAGGGAGGAGAGATGCCTGCCTTCCATACTCCCAAAGAGAGTTGAAAATCCCATGCATTCCTAAAAAAAAGAGCACCCCCTTCCCAAGGACCTCAGGTCTCCCACCTCTGCCCCCTTTAACTCTGAGGGCCCAGTTTACCTTCCCTCCTCTCTCTTCCACTCAAATGAAATGCTTCTCTACCCAACCCATCCTCCTTCCTTCCCATCTCCCAAGAAAAAGTGTCTGGGGAAAATCCTACCCCCCAACCCTGGTCCAATCCCCTTCCACCTCCACCCAGGCCTTGTTCACCCCAGTTTCCACTGTCTGGCACCTTCAATTTCTGCTTCTCCAGACCCCTTTCTGCGGCCCACACACAAGCCTCCTCCAAGTTCCCACTGCACCTCGCCTTCCTCTCCTGGTCAAGCCTGCTTCCTTCACACCCCTTGTTCCCTGATCTTTGGCAATCTGACTTCCCTCCCCATCGCTCTGGGCACCACTCTCAGAGTTCAGCAGGGCTCTGGTCACACAAAATCTAATGCTCACCCACCTCTCAGAGCCACCTTCACCATCAGCCCACACTCATCCCCTCACCTTAGTCTTTGTACAGCTTGCAAGCCCCTAGGTGTACTGTTCAAGGGCTCAACAGCCACAGGTATGGTGGCACAGTTCACTCTTTGGGCCTGCGCAATGGGATCTACACCCCGTAAGGGGGCTTCTTGATTTCAGGGGCCGTGACACCCATTATTCAGTTCGTGCTCTACAATAGCTATTGAACACTAATGTCTTAGTTTACTAACACTATTGTGGCAAAAATACTACAAATGGGTGGTTTTAAAGAACAGAAATTTATTTACTCACAGTCCTGGAGGGTAAAAGTCCGAATCAGGGTCTCAGCTGTGTTGATTCCTCCTTGTAGGTGGGTCCTGGCGTTTCTTGGTTCCTTGGCTTGTAAACAACTCTTGCACGTCTGTCTTTCCACGCGTGGGTATGTTTCTGTGTATTCTGGTCTTTTTTTTTTTTTTTTTAACTCAGAGGTGATTAAGTTTAGGATCCACCCTATGTTGGTTGATTGATTGATTGATTGATTACACGACTTTAGATTGCATTATGAAATGTGATTGCATTCTATTACATCACATCATGAAACGTTACGCACTCTATCCAGGGCTAACTGATTTCATCACATATAACCACTCCATAACAGCAACTAGACTAGTGTTTGGTCGAAAAACTAGGAACCAGAGCCTAGCCAAGCTGACACCTAAAATTAACCATCCCACCTCCTGTGTGACAAGCCTGGGCTAGGCCTTGTGATCCTGCAAGAAAGAGAACAGCAAGGTCTCTGTGCCTTGCAGATCTTACCTTCTAGTTGCAAAGACACTAAATAGGCAAAAAAACAAACTAAAAAATCAAGATAACTGCAGATAGGGGAAAGTGGGAAACCCTGGTGGCGCAGTGATTAAGAGCTATGGCTGCTAACCAGAAAGGCTGGCAGTTTGATTCCACCAGCCACTCCTTGGGAATCCTACTGGGCAGTTCTACTCTGTCCTATAAGGTCGATAAGAGTGGGAATCAACTGGATGCCAACGGGGCTGATTTTTTCCGGTTTAGTGGAAAGTGCAATGGAGATTAAAGAAAAAAAAAAACAGAGAGGCGGAGCCAAGATGGCGGACTAGGCAGACGCTACCTCGGATCCCTCTTACAACAAAGACACGGAAAAACAAGTGAATCGATCACATACATAACAATCTACGAACCCTGAACAACAAACACAGATTTAGAGACGGAGAACGAACTAATATGGGGAAGCAGCGATTGTTTCCAGAGCCTGGAGCCAGCATACCAGTCAGGTACGGCACAAGCACAGAGACCTGCTCCACCCCCCTGAACTAACCCCGGGAGGGGGACTAGCCGGTTCCACGGGCGGCGTGGGACGCAGCCGTTAGGAGAAGTCCCCGGGAGGCAGTGACTGATCTTGGAGCAGAAAGAGCAGCACCCGAGCCGGGGAACCGTCCCACAGGGATTTGGACTGCACGCAGGTACGCCATAAACACGGAGAGTTGCTCCACCCCCTGAACTAACCCCGGGAAGGTGACCATCCGGGTCGCGCGGGCGGCGTGGGACGCAGCCGGTAGGAGAAGTCCCCGGGAGGCAGCGACTGGTATTGGAGCGGGGAGAACAGCGTTCCAGCCGGGACACTCGGTCGCGGCACAAGCACGGGGAGCTACTCCACCCATCTGAACTAACCCCGGGAGGGGGCCCACCTGGTTCACGGGGGCGGCACGGCCACGCGGCTGGAGGGACGAGAAGTCCCCGGGAGGCAGCGACTGATTTTGGAGTCGAGAGTGCACCGTCCCAGTAGGGGAGCCTTGACGCTGGGCGTGGGGCTGGAAGCGGAGGATCTGACCGTGACTCCAGCGGGCCAGACCCCCCGGGGGCAATCTCCACACAGACAGCACACATAGGCGACGCGCCCGCGGGAATCTCAGATATAATAGTCTTTCCAAGCAAGACAAGCAACTCTGGCTATATTCTGAGGTGCTACTCTCCTATCTCTCTGTTCCCTCCCCCACCCTCCCCAGGCGGCTTCATTAACATCTGAATAGCCTGAGCCAGAGGGAGAACTCTGATAGGGATCTGACTGCAGTTTTTTTTTTAGCGGATTTTCTGGAAAAACTAGTTTCCCAGTGATGGCTCGGAGACAACAATCCATATCAAACCACTTAAAGAAGCAGACCGTGACAGCTTCTCCAACTCCCCAAACAAAAGAATCAAAATCTTTCCCAAATGAAGATACAATTTTGGAATTATCAGATACAGAATATAAAAAACTAATTTACAGAATGCTTAATGATATCACAAATGAAATCAGGATATCTGCAGAAAAAGCCAAGGAACACACTGATAAAACTGTTGAAGAACTCAAAAAGATTATTCAAGAACATACTGGAAAAATTAATAAGTTGCAAGAATCCATAGAGAGACAACATGTAGAAATCCAAAAGATTAACAATAAAATAACAGAATTAGACAACACACTAGGAAGTCAGAGGAGCAGACTCGAGCAATTAGAATGCAGACTGGGACATCTGGAGGACCAGGGAATCAACACCAACATAGCTGAAAAAAAATCAGATAAAAGAATTAAAAAAAATGAAGAAACCCTAAGAATTATGTGGGACTCTATCAAGAAGGATAACCTGCGGGTGATTGGAGTCCCAGAACAGGGAGGGGGGACAGAAAACACAGAGAAAATAGTTGAAGAACTTCTGACAGAAAACTTCCCTGACATCATGAAAGACGAAAGGATATCTATCCAAGATGCTCATCGAACCCCATTTAAGATTGATCCAAAAAGAAAAACACCAAGACATATTATCATCAAACTCACCAAAACCAAAGATAAACAGAAAATTTTAAAAGCAGCCAGGGAGAAAAGAAAGGTTTCCTTCAAGGGAGAATCAATAAGAATATGTTCTGACTACTCAGCAGAAACCATGCAGGCAAGAAGGGAATGGGACGACATATACAGAACACTGAAGGAGAAGAACTGCCAACCAAGGATCATATATCCAGCAAAACTCTCTCTGAAATATGAAGGCGAAATTAAGATATTTACAGACAAACACAAGTTTAGAGAATTTGCAAAAACCAAACCAAAGCTACAAGAAATACTAAAGGATATTGTTTGGTCAGAGAACCAATAATATCAGATATCAGCACAACACAAGGTCACAAAACAGAACGTCCTGATATCAACTCAAATAGGGAAATCACAAAAACAAACAAATTAAGATTAATTAAAAAAAAATACACATAACAGGGAATCATGGAAGTCAATAGGTAAAAGATCACAATAATCAAAAAGAGGGACTAAATACAGGAGGCATTGAACTGCCATATGGAGAGTGATACAAGGCGATATAGAACAATACAAGTTAGGTTTTTACTTAGAAAAATAGGGGTATATAATGAGGTAACCACAAAAAGGTATAACAACTCTATAACTCAAGACAAAAACCAAGAAAAACGTAACGACTCAACTAACATAAAGTCAAACACTATGAAAGTGAGGATCTCACAATTTACTAAGAAAAACGCCTCAGCACAAAAAAGTATGTGGAAAAATGAAATTGTCAACAATACACATAAAAAGGCATCAAAATGACAGCACTAAAAACTTATTTATCTATAATTACCCTGAATGTAAATGGACTAAACGCACCAATAAAGAGACAGAGAGTCACAGACTGGATAAAGAAACACGATCCATCTATATGCTGCCTACAAGAGACACACCTTAGACTTAGAGACACAAACAAACTAAAACTCAAAGGATGGAAAAAAGTATATCAAGCAAACAATAAGCAAAAAAGAAGAGGAGTAGCAATATTAATTTCTGACAAAATAGACTTTAGACTTAAATCCACCACAAAGGATAAAGAAGGACACTATATAATGATAAAAGGGACAATTGATCAGGAAGACATAACCATATTAAATATTTACGCACCCAATGACAGGGCTGCAAGATATATAAATCAAATTTTAACAGAACTGAAAAGCGAGATAGATACCTCCACAATTATAGTAGGAGACTTCAACACACCACTTTCGGAGAAGGACAGGACATCCAGTAAGAAGCTCAACAGAGACACGGAAGATCTAATTACAACAATCAACCAACTTGACCTCATTGACTTATACAGAACTCTCCACCCAACTGCTGCAAAATATACTTTTTTTTCTAGCGCACATGGAACATTCTCTAGAATAGACCACATATTAGGTCATAAAACAAACCTTTGCAGAGTCCAAAACATCGAAATATTACAAAGCATCTTCTCAGACCACAAGGCAATAAAACTAGAGATCAATAACAGAAGAACGAGGGAAAAGAAATCAAATACTTGGAAAATGAACAATACCCTCCTGAAAAAAGACTGGGTTATAGAAGACATCAAGGAGGGAATAAGGAAATTCATAGACAGCAACGAGAATGAAAATACTTCCTATCAAAACCTCTGGGACACAGCAAAAGCAGTGCTCAGAGGTCAATTTATATCAATAAATGCACACATACAAAAAGAAGAAAGAGCCAAAATCAGAGAACTGTCCCTCCAACTTGAACAAATAGAAAGTGAGCAACAAAAGAATCCATCAGGCACCAGAAGAAAACAAATAATAAAAATTAGAGCTGAACTAAATGAATTAGAGAACAGAAAAACAATTGAAAGAATTAACAAAGCCAAAAGCTGGTTCTTTGAAAAAATTAACAAAATTGATAAACCATTGGCTAGACTGACTAAAGAAATACAGGAAAGGAAACAAATAACCCGAATAAGAAATGAGAAGGACCACATCACAACAGAACCAAATGAAATTAAAAGAATCATTTCAGATTATTATGAAAAATTGTACTCTAACAAATTTGAAAACCTAGAAGAAATGGATGAATTCCTTGAAAAACACTACCTACCTAAACTAACACATTCAGAAGCAGAACAACTAAATAGACCCATAACAAAAAAAGAGATTGAAACGGTAATCAAAAAACTCCCAACAAAAAAAAGTCCTGGCCCGGACGGCTTCACTGCAGAGTTCTACCAAATTTTCAGAGAAGAGTTAACACCACTACTACTAAAGGTATTCCAAAGCATAGAAAATGACGGAATACTACCCAACTCATTCTATGAAGCCACCATCTCCCTGATACCAAAACCTGGTAAAGACATTACAAAAAAAGAAAATTATAGACCTATATCCCTCATGAACATTGATGCAAAAATCCTCAACAAAATTCTAGCCAATAGAATCCAACAACACATCAAAAAAATAATTCACCCTGATCAAGTGGGATTTATACCAGGTATGCAAGGCTGGTTTAATATCAGAAAAACCATTAATGTAATCCATCACATAAATAAAACAAAAGACAAAAACCACATGATCTTATCAATTGATGCAGAAAAGGCATTTGACAAAGTCCAACACCCATTTATGATAAAAACTCTTACCAAAATAGGAATTGAAGGAAAATTCCTCAACATAATAAAGGGCATCTATGCAAAGCCAACAGCCAATATCACTCTAAATGGAGAGAACCTGAAAGCATTTCCCTTGAGAACGGGAACCAGACAAGGATGCCCTTTATCACCGCTCTTATTCAACATCGTGTTGGAAGTCTTAGCCAGGGCAATCAGGCTAGACAAAGAAATAAAAGGTATCCGGATTGGCAAGGAAGAAGTAAAGTTATCACTATTTGCAGATGACATGATTATATACACAGAAAACCCTAAGGAATCCTCCAGAAAACTACTGAAACTAATAGAAGAGTTTGGCAGAGTCTCAGGTTATAAAATAAACATACAAAAATCACTTGGATTCCTCTACATCAACAAAAAGAACACCGAAGAGGAAATAACCAAATCAATACCATTCACGGTAGCCCCCAAGAAGATAAGATACTTAGGAATAAATCTTACCAAGGATGTAAAAGACCTATACAAAGAAAACTACAAAGCTCTACTACAAGAAATTCAAAAGGACATACTTAAGTGGAAAAACATACCTTGCTCATGGATAGGAAGACTTAACATAGTAAAAATGTCTATTCTACCAAAAGCCATCTATACATTTAACGCACTTCCGATCCAAATTCCAATGTCATATTTTAAGGGGATAGAGAAACAAATCACCAATTTCATATGGAAGGGAAAAAAGCCCCGGATAAGCAAAGCACTACTGAAAAAGAAGAAGAAAGTGGGAGGCCTCACCTTACCTGACTTCAGAACCTATTATACAGCCACAGTAGTCAAAACAGCCTGGTATTGGTACAACAACAGACACATAGACCAATGGAACAGAATTGAGAACCCAGACATAGATCCATCCACGTATGAGCAGCTGATATTTGACAAAGGACCAGTGTCAATTAACTGGGGAAAAGACAGCCTTTTTAACAAATGGTGCTGGCATAACTGGATATCCATTTGCAAAAAAATGAAACAGGACCCATACCTCACACCATGCACAAAAACTAACTCCAAGTGGATCAAAGACCTAAACATAAAGACTAAAACGATAAAGATCATGGAAGAAAAAATTGGGACAACCCTAGGAGCCCTAATACAAGGTATAAACAGAATACAAAACATTACCAAAAATGATGAAGAGAAACCCGATAACTGGGAGCTCCTAAAAATCAAACACCTATGCTCATCTAAAGACTTCACCAAAAGAGTAAAAAGACCACCTACAGATTGGGAAAGAATTTTCAGCTATGACATCTCCGACCAGCGCCTGATCTCTAAAATCTACATGATTCTGTCAAAACTCAACCACAAAAAGACAAACAACCCAATCAAGAAGTGGGCAAAGGATATGAACACACATTTCTCTAAAGAAGATATTCAGGCAGCCAACAGATACATGAGAAAATGCTCTCGATCATTAGCCATTAGAGAAATGCAAATTAAAACTACGATGAGATTCCATCTCACACCAGCAAGGCTGGCATTAATCCAAAAAACACAAAATAATAAATGTTGGAGAGGCTGCGGAGAGATTGGAACTCTCATACACTGCTGGTGGGAATGTAAAATGGTACAACCACTTTGGAAATCTATCTGGCGTTATCTTAAACAGTTAGAAATAGAACTACCATACAACCCAGAAATCCCACTCCTCGGAATATACCCTAGAGATACAAGAGCCTTCATACAAACAGATATATGCACACCCATGTTTATTGCAGCTCTGTTTACAATAGCAAAAAGTTGGAAGCAACCAAGGTGTCCATCAACAGATGAATGGGTAAATAAATTGTGGTATATTCACACAATGGATTACTACGCATCGATAAAGAACAGTGACGAATCTCTGAAACATTTCATAACATGGAGGAACCTGGAAGGCATTATGCTGAGCGAAATGAGTCAGAGGCAAAAGGACAAATACTGTATAAGACCACTATTATAAGATCTTGAGAAATAGTAAACCTGAGAAGAACACATACTTTTGTGGTTACGAGGGGGGGAGGGAGGGAGGGTGGGAGAGGGTTTTTTTATTGATTAATCAGTAGATAAGAACTGCTTTAGGTGAAGGGAAAGACAACTCTCAATACATGGAAGGTCAGCTCAATTGGACTGGACCAAAAGCAAAGAAGTTTCCGGGATAAAATGAATGCTTCAAAGCTCAGCGGAGCAAGCGCGGGGGTCTGGGGAACATGGTTTGCGGGGACTTCTAAGTCAATTGGCAAAATAATTCTATTATGAAATCATTCTGCATCCCACTTTGAAATGTGGCGTCTGGGGTCTTAAATGCTAACAAGCAGCCATCTAAGATGCAGCAATTGGTCTCAACCCACCTGGAGCAAAGGAAAATGAAGAACACCAAGCCCACATGACAACTAAGAGCCCAAGAGACAGAAAGGGCCACATGAACCAGAGACCTACATCATCCTGAGACCAGAAGAACTAGTTGGTGCCCGGCCACAATCGATGACTGCCCTGACAGGGAGCTCAGCAGAGGACCCCTGAGGGAGCAGGAGAGCAGTGGGATGCAGACCCCAAATTCTCATAAGAAGACCAAACTTAATGGTCTGACTGAGACTGGAGGAATCCCGGCGGTCATGCTCTCCAGACCTTCTGTTGACACAGGACAGGAACCATCCCTGAAGACAACTCATCAGACATGAAAGGGACTGGTCAGCGGGTGGGAGAGAGACGCTGATGAAGAGTGAGCCAATTATATCAGGTGTACACTTGAGATTGTGTTGGCAACTCTTGTCTGGAGGGGGGATGGGAGGATAGAGAGAGAGGGAAGCCGGCAAAATTGTCAAGAAAGGAGAGACTGAAAGGGCTGACTCAAGACGGGGAGAGTAAGTGGGAGTAGGGAGTGAGATGTATGTAAACTTATATGTGACAGACGGATTGGATTTGTAAACGTTCACTTGAAGCTTAATAAAAGTTATTATAAAAAAAAAAAAAAACAGAATGATACAATAAGAAAGAGAGTTTTATGGGGGGCGGGAAGCACTTAAGATTGGGTGGTCCCAGAAGGCTAGTCTGAGATGGAGACAGTTGATTTGAGGCCTGAGTAAAATAAAGGCTCAGGTCAGGGCTGGTATGTGGCTGGTGGACAACAGTGCAGACATTCATGTTGCCCACAGCCAGCACCTGTTCTTACTGGTCAGATCCCATGCTGTGCTAGGCTCTTTCCTCTGGCCCAGCTGTGATAAAGTGAAGGGGCAGAGCACACGGTACAGAGACCCTGAGCTGAAGGAGAATGTGACTTGTTCACGAGAGAGAAAGTGAGATGGCTGCCCGGGAGATTAGAAATCATGGAGGCCAAGGACATGGTCAGGGTCCAGACCACATATGTCTTGTCCACTTCAGTAAGGGGGTTGGATTTTCAGTGCCTGGGAAAGTGCTGAACAATTTAAGCAAGAGAGCAACATGCTCTGATTTGTGGGTTTTTTTTTTTTTTTTAATTGTGCTTTTGGTGAAAGTTTACAGCTCAAGTTAATTTCTCATACAAAAATTTATACACATATTATTATGTGACATTAGTTGCAATCCCTATAATGCGACAATGCACTCCTCCCCTTTTCACTCTGGCTTTCTTGTGTCTGTTCAACCAGTTTCTGTCCCTTCCTGCCTTCTTATTCTGCCTCCAGACAGGAGCTGCCCATTTGGTCTTGTGTATCTGACTAAACTAAGAAGCACACTCTGCACGAGTATTATTTTATGTTTTATAGTCCAGTCTAATCTTTGTCCCTGAGGAAGGACACCACGCTTGGGAAAGTAGAGGGTCAAGGAAAAAGAGGAAGACCCTCAACAAGGTGGATTGATACAGTGGCTACAACAATGCACTCAAGCATAACAATTGACTGTGAGCATGGCGCAGGACCAGGCAGTGTTTCGTTCTGTTGTCCGTAGGGTCACTATGAGTCAGAACCAACTCGAGGGCACCTAACAACAATAACAATCTTTGTCTGAAGAGTAGACTTCAGGATTGGTTTTAGGTCTGGGTTAACAGAGTGTCTAGGGCCATGGCTTTGGGAGTTCCTTCAATCTCAGTCAGACCATTAAGTCTGGGCTTTTTACGTGAATTTGAGTTCTAAAAGATAACTCCAGCTGCTCTGTGAAGAGTGGATTTGAGGGAGGGGAGTGTGAAAGCAGAGAGCCTAGATAGGAGGCTGCTGTCTTTGGCTGGGTCCTCCAGATCCAGACTCAGAATGAGGCATCACATGTAAGTAGTTCACCTGGAAAGTGATACCAGATAACTGAAAGAAGAGAGGGGAAGCGAGACAGGGAAGGGAAGGCAGCCGATATTGGGTGTGTTCTCAAGCAAGTTACCATCATGGGCAACTGGAATTTAATTCCTCTGGGGAACTTTGGAAGGCAGTGTGGGGTCACGCATCTCAGATTGTCCCACTTAAGTGTCGAGGAAGCGGAGTATTTACACCCCAACTCCTGTCATTGGTTGAAGGCTACAGAGGGAGGGAAGGCTGTTGATGGTGTTAATTCCCAGCATTTCTGGTGCTGGGTATGTAAGAAGAGGGAACTCTGGCAAAGAAGGAGACATGGGTGCTGGCAGTGGGAAGTCAGGGCATGTGGGTAGGGCACTGGCAGCATCGGCTACAAGAGCTGTTTTTGTAGTCCAGATGAGAGACCACGCAGGCTAAGAACTGAGTGGTAGAAGCAGTGATGAAAGGAGAAGTGAAGAGATTGAGAACATGAGTGCAGCCCATGGGACAGGCTGATGCGTTGGGTGTTGTGGGTGACAGAGAGTCATCAAGGACGATGGCTAGGCACTGAGAGGACACTATCTTATATACACTGCCATTACCCATTGCTTAAGCCAAATTAGTTGGAAGCTGCCCGGTAACGTTGGCTGAATGGCTTCTTTGGGCTTGGAAGGTCACAGGGAGCTCACCAGGAGAAGGACTGGGCATCTGGCAGTCTTACTCACAGCCTGTCATAAAATGTAATGTCCTCAGTTTCTTTTCCCTACCCACATGCTTTGCACAAAGCTCCTCAGTAGCTATTGGGTCAGCTGAGACGGCTAGATTCCAGGGAGCTGGGTGCCTTCAGGTCACAGCCCATCCTTTTCAGTCAACTTTTCACCAGTCTACCCAGGGCTGCCATCCATGAGCAATGGGTGCTGCAGCCAGAAGCCAGTGAGCAGGTTCAACACGACCCAGCGTGCATATACCGCCACCAGTGTCCTTCTGGGCTTCCTTCTTACCTGACTCAGAAAGTCTGCTTTAGCTTATTGCAGTTGGCTAAATCAATAAGCCTACATTTTATTCGATCTCCTTTTAACTAGCTGAGCTTGTAAAGCTATATGTGAGCCAAGTGAAAAACGTCACCTGTGCAGGCTTTTGCATTGCATCTCATTGAACCAGTACGATTTTCTGCGTTGACTTAATTCCCCAGCAAAGAATGCTAATCTGTTTTAAAGAATGATGTCTTGACTCAGTCACAGGCTGAGGACTTGACAGCGCTACCAAGAGTGGCCATGATGAGTGTGTAATGGGCCAGGTGGAGAGGGGATAGCCTAGCCAGAAACCAGCCCCTTTGTGTGCACGCAGAGCTTGTACATATAAACACTGGCAGAGACTCTGAAGACATCTAGTTCAGCTTCCGATTTCTCTGATGGAGGATGTCCAGCCCAGAGAGGCTCAGCGACTTGCTCAAAGTCACGTAGTCATAAGCGTGGCCAGGCTAGAGCCCTGGACTCCTAATTCTCAGGCCATCGTCTTTCCCTGGTGTCACACTGCCTTTCATTGCCAACAAAGACTTTCCAGTTGACTCCAATGTTACAACATCATAATGAACTTTGGTAAGAAGAGCGAAATGCAGCAAACAGAGGTAACAGCAAAGCATAAGGAAGGGCTACTCTGTGCCAGGCATGTGTTGTCTCAATTTGCCATCCTGCTTGCTAAACCTGCATGTGTGGGAACAGTGGGGTGCACAATTTGACCCTCTGTGTCTGCAGGTTGCCCTGATCCAGAAGATCACATGAGAGGGAAACACACAAGCAAGGGGTGAGGGGGGAGTCTGATCAGGATGGGACACCAGGAAATATCAAAGGGAGAGTCTGGCTGGCAGATATGGGTAGGAGGATGGCTTGAGCCTTACAGGCCATGTGCTGCCCACTCGGCTGTCCTTTCAGGGCTATTTATCATCTCCATAAAGCTGGGCTTAAATATGTCCATGAACAATGTCAGCTGAACAACTGCACCTAGTTATGCTTTTCATTGCAGTCTTTTAAAACCCCATCCATTCCTGCCACCTCCCCTCATTATGAAAATGGCACTTGCAGTCATCACAGGAAGAGGCACCTGTGCTGCCCACCTCACACCTCCTCCCCTCCTGGCTTCCCCTCCCATCCTGGAAGGCCGTCTGGACGGCCAAGGAGAAGCCTCTAGACCTGAAATGAGGTTTTATTGAGACTGGAAGGAAACTCTGCTGTTTTTCATGGGTGGGTGGGTGTCGGGGGGAAGCCTGAGTCTCTGGTGCACATTTCTTTACCACCCACAGTGAAAATTTCTCAGTTACCAGCTAAGTCATCCTCTGGCTTCATTCTTTCCTCATCACAGTTTAATGCAATTAGAAACAGGTCAGCCCCCAGGCTAGTTAAAGCCAGCATTTGTGATGGTCATTGTTGTTAGCTGCCATCAAGTTGGCCCCTGACTGACCATGACCACACGCACAGTGGAATAGTGTCCCATCCTGTGCCATCCCCATGGTCAGTTGCAGATCATTGTGATCCATAGGCTTTTCATTGGCTTATTTTCTGGGGGTAGATTGCCAGGCCTTTCTTCCTAGTCCCTCTTAGTCTGGAAGCTCTCCTGAAGCCTGTTCAGCATCACAGCAACAGGGAAACCTCCACTGACAGACAGGTGGTGGTTGCTTATGAGGCACCTTGGCCTTTAAGGCAGTTTATTCCAGACTGGGAGTGAGGCTGATGGAGACAAAGCCTACAGAAGGAATCTAATAACTCTAAAATGGGGGAGTAGGCTGAGGGGGCTTCACAAAGGACAGGCCATCCAGATGCCCCAACGCTGAGTGGCTATGCCTCTTTCAGTGTCTCCTTAAGTTTGGGCTTTAGTATTGACACAAAAAAAAACAAAAACTGTGATGATTGAAATCACCCCTGAACCTCTCTAGAAAGACGCTGTGCTGGACACCAGGACACCCTCTCATGATGGGTCCACCCTAGCCAGCTTCCTGGGTTGGCTTGTGTTTTAGCAGCCATGCTGTACGGAAAGTTGACGAGTTTAATTAACAATCAGTGATGTAAGTTGCTCATATCTGGAGGCATCTAGGCCCAGCATGAGCTGTTGGTGGGCCCACGGAGTCTGCTCTCCCCTTGCCGGGACAAACATTCACTGAGGGGTCATGGGCACAGCTTGTCAATGCTGTTTACATTAGTCTCTCTCTCTCTCTTTTAGTTCAATTCTTGTCACCTTAATACTTTTGTGGAGGACTTCTCTGCCCAGCCCCACATGTGGCCTGCGTGTGCATGTCTCTCCCACCCAGTGGTGGTATTTTCACAGAGCCCGTGTGTGTCAGCAACATTTGCTGACTGACTGCAAACACACTGGAGTAAGGGAAGCAAACGTCTTCTCCTAACTCTGTATCCACTCACAGTGCACACAGGCCAAGGCCCAGAGCAGGAAGGAGCCTGACACCTGATTGTTGGTGAGATCCTCATAGCACGGGCAGCCCACAGAGGTCCTTCCCCTGATGCTAGATGGAAAAGCGCTCAAGGCCCCTTCTGGAGATGTGTGCTTCATCCAGTCCAGCTCTGCAGCCTCCTCCTGACTAAGCATGCTGCCTCTGAAGCTAAGTACTTATACCCTGTGTGGGGGGCCAACCGAGGCAACTCCCTTCCTGCACATGACCCCAGCCTAACACGGCACCTCCAAGAGCCAGGAGATACCTGGCCAGGCTGTCACCGGTCTCAATCAGATTTCCTGGAAAAAAAAAAGGGGGCCTAGGGAATGATGAAGGGCTGGGATGGTCATCATGCCCCCAGGACCCCTGCCAGGGGTCTCAGGAAAAGGGGAAAGGAGGAGGCTGGGGACTCAAGGGGAAATCTTCTGACCATATTTTCCTAACTTCTTTCGAAACAGGTTAGTCAACCCTGCAACTGCACCTTCCTTGATCCCTTGCGTAGAGCCAACTAAAACGCAAGCAGGGTGTGACTGAAGGCCAGTCGCTGGACCGCCAGTGCCCTGGGTTCTTTTCTTCTGTAAAATGGTAACAGTAATTTCACAGGATGATTTTGAGATTAAACAAAAGGAACTCAACGTGCGGTGAGCTATGATGTTCATGAATGCTTGTGGGCAAAGCCCCACCTCCAGGAGAGGCTCACAACATTTCACACGATTTTATAAAAAAAGCAGAACATGGACACTGGAGTCAGCGCCAGTTCAACCCACCCAGGTCAGCCACGGCAATGGAGCCTCAGGGTTGATCTCTCCCTGCCTGGCCAGCACCCATTCTCCCTTCTGGTCACTTTCCTTTGGGGGACACCCCTCCTCTGCTCTCAGTCAGCCTGTATTTGGGCCTGGGGTTTGTAAGCTGACTCCGTGTCCCAGCCCCAGGACTTCTCAGTTATATAAACCAATAAAAAGGTGCCCCGGTGGCACAGTGGTTAAGCACTTGGCTGCTAACCGAAAGGTCAGCAGTTCGAGACCACCAGAGGCTCCATAGGAGAAAGATGTAGCAGCCTGGTTCCCTAAAGGTTACAGCCTTGGAAACCCTCTGGGACAGTTCTGCTCTGCCCTGTACGGTCATTATGAGTCAGAATCGACTTGATGCTTGATGACAATGGGTTAACCAACACAGTCCCTTTTTGGTTAAGCCAGTGGGTGATGGGCTCAAGTTACTGATAACTGAGAGTCTTCTCTAATTCAGGACATTTGGAAAATGGGTGGCATTTAACCAAAAAAAAAAAATCTGCTCCACAGGGTTTCCAAGGGACTGCTGGTGGACTCGAACTGCCAATATTTTGGTTAGCAACCAAGCTCTTAACCACTGAGCCACCAGGGGCCTGCAAGATGGAGCCAAATTAGCCAAGGCCTTGAGTGCCAAGGGAACTAATTGGCCATGCTGTGCCAAGCAGTGTCACCTCCATGAATTTGAACTTGCTTTGCCTTTTTGGGCTGACTGGTGGGCTCAGATACAAGGCAGCCCGTGCTGACACAGCGCTCACCTACCCTTGCATCTGTCTTGCTCTCAGGAAGCCCAAGGGAAGCAATAAAAGTTAGTGGAAAATGTGAACACAGCATGTTCTCGGGTGATTCACTTTGGGTCTCCAGAGTGGAGACGCCTTTGACAAAGGAACCCAACGTTCCAAGCCTTCAGTCCTACTAGGAGAACAAAGGCATCCTCTTGTTTCAGCAGTTGATAAGATGCTGCTGACATGTCAAATGGTTGCATATGAAAATTTGGACAACTGTAAGTATTTCTGACTGCAAAGTATCCTGCCGCAGCTGCAAGATGAAGAGGCTGTTTCAGAACCTATAATGACCTGTAAGAGAGATTGACTCATTATCTCCTGGGAACCTAGTCCATTCTGGTAAGAAAAACCTATTCTATTTTCAACTCTGGTAGTCAGATCTCCTGGGCCACCACTGCCAATCACAGTAGTTCTGGGTTTTAATACAACAGGCACCAGCTGCCTTGGGTTTTTCTCCGGCACCTCTGCTACGTTTCATTTCCAGCCTCTGCTACGTTTCATTTCCAGCCTGCTACAACCATAGAGGGACCTTTATCGAATCATGTTTCATGACCGTTCAGGGGGCTGGAGGTAAAAATCAGCATTGTCATCTCATTGTACTTTCATAAACTGCTGCCATTTCTTTCCACCCATAAGAGTTGAAACCTTCAAGTTGGACAGTTTTAAAAGCCACACAATCAAATTTTGATGATTTATGTATTTGCCAAAATCACTCCCCTTCAGTCCTGTCTAAACATGTGGTAGGGAGAAAACTGAGGGTTTGCAACAAACTGTTCTAGGTTTTCTTTTTTTTTCCCCAATGCATATTTCTCGTGTGTCATTCCTCTTGTCAGGGAGGCAGGTTTGATAGTTGCAAGAAAGCCAAAGAATCCACACACAGATGCCCAGACACATGTCTCTCTCTCCAGGCATGCTTGAACAGCACAGCAACCAGTCAGAGAAGACAAGCTTTGCCTCCATGGCTGTCATGGATTGAATTATGTCCCCCCAAAAATGTATGTATCAATTTGGCTGGGCCATGATTCCCACTATTGTGTGGTTGTCTTCCATTTTGTGATTGTAAGTTAATGTTAAAGAGGATTAGGGTGGGATTGTAACACCCTCACTCAGGTCACATTCCTGATGAAACCTAAAGGGAGTTTCCCTGGGGTGTGGCTGGTACCACTTTTCTCTCAAGACATAAAAAGGAAAGGGAAGCAAGCAGAGAGTTGGGGACCTCATACCACCAAGAAAGCAGCACTGGGAGCAGAGCGTGTCCTTTGGACCTGAGGTCCCTATGCCTGAGAAGCTCCTCAACCAGGGGAAGACTGATGACAAGGAATCATCCTCTAGAGCAGACAGAGAGAAAAAGGCATCCCCTGGAGCCAACACCCTGAATTTGGACTTGTGCCTACTAGACTGTGAGAGAATAAGTTTCTTTCTTAAAGCCATCCACTTGTGGCATTTCTGCTATAGCTGCACTAGATGACTAAGACAATGATGGGGATATCCCAGGTATCCAGGAACATGAGATTCTGCCTTGGGAAGACTGTGATGTCAGGTAAGAATGTTTTCAGGTAGCCACTGCACCCCCTATGTGACTCTGTCCTAGATTTCTAAGTCCCTTCCCTTTCTAGTGGAAACCCTGGTAGTGTACTGGCTAAGAGCTACGGCTGCTAACCAAAAGGTCAGCAGTTCAAATCTACCAGGCCATGCTTGGAAACTCTATGGGGCAGTTTTACTCTGTCCTATAGGGTCACTATGTGTCGGAATCGACTCGATGGCCATGGGGTGGGTTCCTTCCTAGCAGAGCCCTGGTGGTACAGTAGTTAAGAGCTCAGCTGCTAGCCAAAAAAAAAGGTCAGTAGTTTGAATCCACCAGCCGCTCCTCAGAAACCCTAGGGGGCAGTTCTACTCTGTCCTTTAGGGTCACTATGAGTCAAAATGGACTCGATGGCAATGAGCTTTTTTCCGGGTCCCTTCCTAATAGACTAGAACCTTCTCTCTGGTTCTGTCATCACAGTGCATCCACATCCACTAGAGGGGGAGACCCATGTTCAACTCTTCCTCTTTCACATAGACTGCCGACCGGTCAACAGGGATATCGACTGTTCCAGGCTCTCCCGCTACCCACCGCACAGAAAAATTGTATTAAAGCTCTGACGAGAGGTAAACTTAAGTTAGTATACTCGAGCAGCTGCCAAATTCTGGCTGAGAACAACAGAACTAAAGCAAAAGCAAAGAAGTTTCCTGAATAAACTGAATGCTTCAAAGGCCAGCGTAGCAGGGGTGGGGGTTTGGGGATCATGGTTTCAGGGGGCATCCAAGTCAATTGGCATAATAAAATCTATTAAGAAAACATTCTGCATCCAATTTTGGATAGTGGCGTCTGGGGTCTTAACCGCTAGCAAGTGGCCAACTAAGATGCATCAACTGGTCTCAACCCACCTGGAGAAAAGGAGAATGAAGGACACCAAAGACACAAGGTAATTACAAGCCCAAGAGACAGACAGGGCCACATAAACCAGAAACTACATCAGTCTGAGACCAGAAGAACTAGATGGTGTCTGGCTACAACCGGTGACTGCATTGACAGGAAACACAACAGAGAACCCCTGAAGGAGCAGGAGACCAGTGGGATGCAGATCCAAAATTCTCATAAAAAGACCAGACTTAATGGTCTGGCTGAGACTAGAAGAACCCCAGTGGTCATGGTCCCCAGACCTTCTGTTAGCCCAAGACAGGAACCGTTCCTAAAGCCAACTCTTCAGACAGGGATTGGACTGGACAATGGGATAGAAAATGATGCTGCTGAAGAATGAGCTTCTTGGATCAAGTAGACACATGAGACTATGTTGGCATCTCCTACCTGGAGGGGAGATGAGAGGACAGAGGGGGTCAGAAGTTAGAAGAATGGACACAAAAATAGAGAGTGGAAGGAAGGACTGCGCTGTCTCATTAGGGGGAGAACAATTAGGAGTATATAGCAAGGTGTATAATGAACATCGACTAATTCTTTTTGGTATAATGACTCTGTATATTCCTTCCATCTTCTTTTGATGCTTCCTGCGTCATTTAATATTTTCCCCATGGAATCCTTCACTACTGCAACTCGAGGCTTGAATTTTTTCTTCAGTTCTTTCAGCTTGAGAAACGCCAAGAGTGTTCTTCCTTTTTGGTTGTCCATCTCCAGCTCTTTGCACATGTCATAATAATATTTTACTTTGCTCAAGACACCCTTTGAAATCTTCTGTTCAGTTCTTTTACTTCATCAATTCTTCCTTTTGCTTTAGCTGCTCTATGTTCGAGAGCAAGTTTCAGAGTCTCCTCTGACATCCATCTTGGTCTTTTTTTTCTTTCCTGTCTTTTCAATGACCTCTTGCTTTCTTCGTGTATGACGTCCTTGACATCATTCCACAACTCATCTGGTCTTCGGTCACTAGTGTTCAATGCATCAAATCTACTCTTCAGATGGTCTCTAAATTCAGGTGGGATATTCTCAAGGTCATATTTTGGCTGTCGTGGACTTGCTCTGATTTTCTTCAGCTGCGGCAGTATATCGACAGGAACTGCCAGAAATTCAGGCCAGTTTCAGAAGAGGACGTGGAACCAGGGATATCATTGCTGATGTCAGATGGACACTGGCTGAAAGCAGAGAATACCAGAAGGATGTTTACCTGTGTTTTATTGACTATGTAAAGGCATTCGACTGTGTGGATCATAACAAACTATGGATAACATTGCGAAGAATGGGAATTCCAGAACACTTAATTGTGCTCATGAGGAACCTTTACATAGATCAAGAGGCAGTTGTTCAGACAGAACAAGGAGATACTGATTGGTTTGGTGTGCGTCAGAGTTGTATTCTTTCACCATAACTATTCAATCTGTATGCTGAGCAAATAATACAAGAAGCTGGACTATATGAAGAAGAATGGGGCATTAGGATTGGAGGAAGATTCATTAACAACCTGCATTATACAGATGACACAACCTTGCTTGCTGAAAGTAAAGATGACTTGAAGCACTTACTACTGAAGATCAAACACCACAGCCTTCAGTATGGACTGCACCTCAACATAAAGAAAACAAAAATCCTCACAACTGGACTGATGAGCAAAATCATGATAAGCAGAGAAAAGATTGAAGTTGTCAAGGATTTCATTTTACTTGGATCCACAATCAACAGCCATGGAAGCAGCAGTCAAGAAATCAAAAGACGCATTACATTGGGCAAATCTGCTGCAAAGGACCTCTTCAAAGTGTTGAAGAACAAAGATGTCACCTTGAAGACTAAGGTGCGCCTGACCCAAGCCATTGGTATTTTCAATCGCATCATATGCATGTGAAAGTCGGACAATGAATGAGGAAGACCGATGAAGAATTGACGCCTTTGAGTTGTGGTGTTGGTGAAGAATATTGAATATACCATGGACTGCCAAAAGAACGAACAAATCTGTCTTAGAAGAAGTGCGGCCAGAATGCTCCTTAGAGGCAAGGATGGTGAAACTGTTTCTTACATACTTTGGACATGTTTTCAGGAAGGATCAGTCTCTGGAGAAGGACATCATGCTTGGCAGAATACAGGGTCAGCGGAAAAGAGGAAGACCCTCAATAAGGTGGATTGACACAGTGGCTGCAACAATGAGCTCAAGCATAACAACAATGGTAAGGATGGTTCAGGACCAGGCAGTGTTTTGTTCTGTTGTGCATAGGGTCGCTGTGAGTCAGAACTCACTCGACGGCACCTAACAACAACAACAGCAAGGTGTATGTAAATTTTTGTATGAGAGACTGACTAGATTTGTAAACTTTCACTTAAAGCACAATAAAAATTAAAAAAAAATTCTGGCTGAGAGATGATCTCTAAAGAAGTCAGACTAGGGGAATAGTAATTCCTACATCTATCTTCGTGTTTCACTTTATCCTTGTTGTTGTTGTTAGTTATCGTTGATTCGGCTCCCACTCATGGTGACCTTATGGATAACCAGGACAAAACATTGCCTGATCCTGTGCTATCTTCATGATCGTTGGTATGTTTGAGTCTGTTGTAGCAGTTGTGTTGATCTATCTCATTGTGGGTTTCCCCCATTTTTGCTGACCCTCTGCTTTACCAAACATGATGTCTTTTTCTAGCAATTGGGCTTTCCTGATGACATGTCCAAAGTGAGCTGAAGTCTGACTATCCTCATTTCGACAGAGCATTCTGGTTGTATTTCTTTTAAGACTGATTTGTTCGTTCTTTCGGCAATCCATGGTATATTTAATATTCTTCGCTAACACCACAGTTCGAATGTATCAATTCCTCTTCTGCATTCTTTTTTCATTGTCCAGCTTTCCCATGCACATGATGGAACTGAAAAAACCTTATGTTAATATTAAAATATTAGATCGACCAAAATAGGCTTTGGCTTAGTTCCCATGGAAATGCTGAAACTTTCATTGAGTGACTCTCATAAGTTGTTTCGTACCTTAGATTCTGTCAAGGCTACTTTTAGAGACTGTAAAGTTTCGTGGATGCAGCAAAGATTTTGGAGGCAGAAGTCCTGAGTTCCAACTCCAGCTCCACCTCTTACTACCTGTGAGACCTTAGGCAAGTCTCTAAACTTCTCTGAGCCCTTGTTTCTGCATCTGCAAAATTCCTCTCTCCTAAAATGATGGCATATGTCCCCTTAACAGATAAGTAGGTACCTGTAGCTTTAGCCTGCCCAGCCTCAACTTTCATCTCTCCTGTGAGCAGTATCTCAGCTCTGGGGGGAAGAAAACAAACCCTTCTTACTCTGCATTCCTGGGAAAGGTTGGAGGTAGTGTGTGGTCCCACCAGTGATTTCAGAGTTGGGCATGAGACCCAGGCCTGGCCAGTCAGATTCCCATCCAGCCAGTCACAATGGTTGGTGCAGAGGAGGGTGCATGACTCAAATGGGTCTAATGAGAGTCAGCCCCCAAATTTGTGTCCCAGTTGTATCCTGAGTAACCTGACATAGGGAAAGGCTCACAGTAGGTACCCTTTCAAAGGTTTAGTGGTCCAGGTCATTCTTAAATTTTTCCCGCTGCTGATCTCACCATTCTGAAATGGCCTCTGAATACTTCCACTTCAGATCCTGATGTCGAAACGGCCATGTGAATGCAGTCCTGGCTGCCCAGAGAGCAGCTGAAACCACAGAACATAGGGATTTCAGTAGAGACTCAGAAGCTCAGTTATGCTGATAGTCTCTAACTGCAAGCTTCTGAGACTGTCTACCTGAGAGCTTCCTAAATTGTATTTGTACCTGCACAGAGGAAGGGCAGGCAGGAAATGCTGAGGGGCTGATGCCCTTAGAACAACCTCCAGACAAAGATGGGGTTAGCTGCCATGGAGTCAGCCTCCAACCCATGGTGACCTTAGCTTTGACAGAATGAAGCGCTGCCTGGCCCTGCCGCCATCTTCACGATCATGGGATATTTCAGTCCACTGTTTTGGCTATTTTGTCAATTCAACTTATTAAGGGTTTCCCTTGTTTCTGTTGACCTTCTACCTTACCGAACATAATGTTCTTTTCTAGCAATTGGTCTTTCCTGTGGATGTGTCCAGAGTAAACAAGCTGAAGTCTCACCATTCTCTCATATAAAGAGCTTTCTCGTTATATTTATCTAAGACTAATTTCTTTGTATATTCAACATTCTTCACCATCACCACAGTTTGAACATATCAATTCTTCTTCTGTCTTCCTTTTTCACTCTCCAACTTCCCATGCATATGAGGCAATTGGAAAGACCATAGTTTGGGTCAGTCATGCAATAGTCATCAAAGTGACAACTTTGCTTTTTAAAACTTTAAAAGAGGTCTTTTGTTAAAGATTTGTCCAATGTAATACATTTGATTTCTTGACTGCTGCTTCTATGGATGTTGGCTATTAATCAAGTAGAATGAAATTGTTGACAACTTCAATATTTTCTCCATTTATCATGCTGTTGCTCATTGGTCCAGTTGTGAGGATTTTTGTTTTCTTTATGTTGAGGTGTAATCCATACTGAAGGTTGTAGTCTTTGATCTTCATCAGTAAGTGCTTCAAGTCCTCTTCATTTTGGGCAAGGAATGTTGTGTCATCTGCATGTCACAGGTTGTTAATCTCAATCTACCACAGTAGGAAAACTGACAGATGGGTGGTGGCAGCCAATGACAGTTGGGACTACAGGATAAATATCTCAGGTTCCTCACTCCTCAGGTGGTATAACTCTAAGGCTTATAGTCCATACTGTTTCCAAGAGTCCCAGGGGACTTGTGCCCCAATTGTCCACAGCAGTAACCTGTACATTACCACACCATGTATTGTTTTTTCCCTCACTGTCTCTCTTCATTCCTTCTCTTTTGGCGCTTTCTGAGATCACCTCCCAAACAAACTCCTTGCACTAAAATCCTTGTACCAGCAGCAGCTGCTTCTGGGGGAACCAGGCCTAAGATAAGTCCCTTCAGATTCAAGATAACAGGTCTACCCTAGATTAAAATACAAGCAAACCTAGGTTGGCACAGAACGGAAGTAGTAACACCTCTGATGAGCCATCTTAGTAAAGTTCTTGTTTCACAAATTGATTCCAAAACCCAAACATGAGAATCTATCAAATTATTTTACTGACATGCCTTGCTTGCACTTTAAAGTCATAGAATCTTACAGCTAGAAGATTGTGTCATCTAATGACTTGACTTTTAAACTCCTTTTCTTTAGCAGTAATTTTTTTTTAATGAAACAATTGTTAACAGCAGGAAATGTTCATTGAGCTCTTTCTCTGTATTATCTCTGTACTAAGAACTTTCCGTACTCTTGTTCTTAGGTTTCTAAAAAAAAACTATGATACAGGTTCCATTATTTTACATAAAAGGGAATTGAAATCTTACAAGGATCCTCCCCACCCCCGTATGAAGTGAATGAATGCAGGAATTCTTTTGTAGAAGTGATCAGTGGCCACAGACAGAGTACACATGGCAGATGACTTTCTTGGACTGGACAACTATTGAGAGGCTGCAGGGACATGGGACCCACCTTCCCCTAGAAATGAAAACACAGTAGTACAGAGTTTTTCTTTAAGACTTCAGAGGATATCCATTCATAGGTCATCTGAAGATCCTCCCACTCTCCCTCCTTCACCCTTGGCATCTCACCAGCATCCCCCAAAGCCCTGCCCATTCTACATGCCCAAGATGTCAGACTTACCCTGCATATGCAATTAGGGACACATCTCTGGTTCTCCAGGAAAAAGAAAGATACTAGATATAGCACACCAACAGTTAAAAGGATGCTTTTTCCCCTAAAATCCCTCTTCTTTTTGATAATGTTAAACCTAGCCGTCCCATGCCTGCTCCTACCAACCAACGCGGCAGTGATTATAGCCAATTCCTGCCCTCCCTGCTGCTTAGATCCCAACCAATAGCTGACTTTTGCTGCTTCCTAGCACTTGCAGGAATGATCATAGTCCAATGTTTATATTGACCAATGAGTATGTGGCTAGAGCACTTTTGAACGATGAATGTCTAGTTCTACAGAGACTATCAATCGTGGCTAAATGAACTGATGGAGTTTTCAGGTCAGAGGCTAGAGATCAATGTGAGATGTTGCCATCAACACCCCCCATTGCACTTGCAGGCTGCGTATAGGACCAGCGAAGACCCTGCAGTTTGAGGGTGGTCATCTGCTGCAGCCACCACAAGGGGGGGCCCTCTTTGCTGGGGTGCATAATAGACCTGTGGTTTCAAGGAGCTTTTGCTTAGAAGTAATGGTTCTCCTTCCGGACCAATGGCTGGGATTATTACTTTTGCTTTTAGAAATTCTGTAAAGGAAACAAGAGTCTGTCTTCATTCATTCAGCCAAGATTTATTGAACTCTGTCAAGTATTATTATATCCATATTCGTGCATTCATGGATACGGATCCTGCATGCATGAGTTTAAACGCTAGCTGGGGAAGACGGACAATAGGCAAACAAACAAATAAGATTATTTCAAGCAGTGATAAGTGCTATGAAGAAAATGAAACAGGATAATGAGAGACAGGGCTATGAAAATGAGGAGGGGGGTTACTTAAGATATACTGGTCAGGAAAGCTCTCTCTGAAGAGGTGACTCTGGAGGTACCACCTGATGGAAAAGGGCCAGCTAGTGAAGGCCAGGAAGACAATACCTTCTGGGATTGATATGAGCTTGGCACATTCAAGGGACAATGAGGAGGCCCGTGTGGCTGGAGCAGAGCGAGTGAGGGTTGTGTCATCAGTGTTGGACCAGTTCCTTCTGCTGTAGAACATGTAAAATCCATGGTTCTGACTCCTCAGAACCATGAACAGAGGCAGCCCCACAACCACACACCAGTTCTTGCCAGGTCCCTCGCAGTCTGTGCTGCTTTAGCCCAGAGGCTCCCACGCCCTCTCACCTGGACACCTGCCCACCTCCCTGTAGCTCTCTGCCTTCAGCTTCATCCTCTCCAACATGTCCTGTCCAGGCCCCCGAGTCCATTCTCCTGAAGCCCAGCTCAGAGTGGGTCATGCCTGCTCAGAAACCTTCTCTGGCCTCCTGCTGGCTGCAGAACAAATCCAAGTGCCTCTGCTTGGCTCTCAGGCCCACTTCACGCTGGCCTAGCCTCCTGTCCTGACCTCTGCCTCTCGCTTCTCCTTCATGGCCCTGCGTCTGGGTCGAGGCATGCTGCCCTCCTTGTGACTTCTGTTATGAAGCTACTCCTTCCCAGCTGAGGGCCTTTGCGCAAGTGGTACCCTCCTCCTGAAATGATGCTGACATTAATAATGGACACGCAAATTTCACCTTGATGTTCACAAAGCCCTTTCCCACATGTCATTTTCTTCATCTTCTTAACCTCCTAGGTAGGGCTCTTCCTCCCATCTCTACAAACCCAGCCCAATCTTCAGGGCCCAGCTCCAATGATGTCTACTACAAGGAACTCACTCGGATCTCTCCTTCCTTTGTACAGTCGTGGTCCACTCTCTGCCTCTAAGAGCATTTATCATGTTCAACGTTGTACATTCATTAGTTCCCCAGGCTGATTCCCCCACATCAGACCATCCGCTCTTTGAGGACAAGGACTGTGCCCAGACCTTCTCTCCATGGAACCAGCACAGGATGGAGCAGAGCCTCAGGCAACACTCAGCACTGAACCAACAAATAACGATTGGTCAAATGTATATCTGAATGATTGAACAAACACATGAACAAGCTTAAAGTCTCAATCCTTAGTGGTTCTATAGATAGGAAACAAAGAATAATCCAATACCTTCCCTAAAATCACACATAAGCTTCAAATGTATAGAACGCACATGGAATTTGTAGTATGCCTCTACAGGAAGTCCGCCAGGAGCCCCCATCCCTGAACCTATCCCCGCCCGTAGTACCTACCTAGAACCAAACGTGTTCCATTGCTGTTTGTATATGTATATCTGTATACATACTTATGGATCTCTTTGCCCAATTGAGAATTCCAGCAATTTTTTAAGAGCAAGAACAAAGCCGCAGCCCCTGGTGCCCTTCCCCGACACTGCCTCAGCAGGCAAGGGGGAGGTGCCACACCACATCAGGCAGGAGCTTGCCAAATGCTATCTAGAATCAGGAGTGCAGAGAAATGGAAGCCATTTCTGACAGCTCTGATATACTCACTTTTCTGCGCCTCCCCTCCTGTTTTGAAGTTCCCCGGCTGTCAGATTCAGACGCTTCTGTCCCACCTCTTCCATGTCTTATAATGATGTCTGTTACAACCAACTCCACTAAGAAAGCACACCCCCACTCCCGGCCCTGATCTCTGTGCCCTTACGTAGGCCTGGAACACTAGCGACTCCAAGACCCTGTGGGAGAAGAGACACCATGGATGTCGAGCTAGCATTGCACTCACCAGAAACAAGGTCCACCTGGGTCTCCAGGAAAATCTGTGTTCCCTACTCTTCCCTCCAACCAGCTGGAATGATTGGGTCTTGGAGAGTTTGTAGGATTTATTTTACTTATTTGAAAAGCACTCCAATATTGCATACCAAACACTGTCCTTAAACCTTTGTGTTAGCCCATTTAATCCTCATAACAACCCTAAAAGTAGGTATTACTATTATCTTCATTTTGCCTATGGGGAAACTGAGGTCCAGCAAGGTTAAACAACTTACCCATGGTCACACAGCTACTAAGCAGCAGACGCTGGATTTGAATCCAGCAAATCTGTGTTCTTAACTCCCATTTGAGTCTGCCTGTGTAAGTTAAGGGCAAATTCTCTGGGTATAGGACCTAAGATCTAGAAGTTGACTGCAACTACTCCTTTCAAGGGCCCCAGACTAACCAAGATCATCAGCATGGCTGGTTTTGATGTTTGTTGGGGTCTGTGTGACACTGTGTTAGCACAGAGGCCTCACGGTACAGCCCTTCTTGGGTTTGGAGGCAGGTTTCTTTCCCTGGGGCCTCTCTGAGTCTCTGCCTCCTTGTTTGTACAGCTATAGTTATCTCGTGGAGATGTATGTGGGATTTCACAGAGATAACCATGTAACCTGCCTTGGGCAAGGTGTGGGATCTAGTCAGTGCTCAGTGAATGTTAGCTGATGTTCTTGTTACTTGGCTGCTTCTTCTAAACAAGCTTCCTTCCTCTGGCCATCCAGGTACCTTACGGCACTTAAAAGTACCGGGGGGAGTCTGATAAATGCAGATTCCTGGGTGCCACTCCCCGAAATTCTGACTCAGTAGATTTCAGGAGGGGCCCAGGAATCCGTAGGGGATTCTGATGCAAGAGTTCTTAGATTCTGAGGCACCCCTGACCTTAAAGACATTACAAAAAATTGCATTAAATTCCTCACAAATTACAAGAAGTGTCCACTGCTAAGTAATCAATGGACTTTGGCCTTCTTAAAACAAGTACAAATGGTAATGGAAGTCGGTGATGGCTGGAGCAAGCAAATGGTCTCTGCCAACTGTCTCCTTTGCTCTCTATAAACACAGATATTTCCCAGGCAGCCCTGCCTTGTAGAGAGCTGGATTAACTGCAATACAGCTAATATTTACTGAGTGCTTACCAGGGGAAATCCATCATTCTAGTGCTTTCTACACATCTCCCATTGAGTTCTCCTGACTACTATCTGTTATTATCTCATTTTATAGATGAGAGAACTGAAGCCCATACTCACTCAGTTTGAATTTAAGTTTGAATTCTTGTTCCATTGCCTACTGTCCAATTCCAAAGCTAGTGCACTCAATTAGTGTAAGACCAGCTACAAAATTGGTGCCCGAGGACCCAAGTTTCCAACCATGCCAAGTCTCCATGACATACGACCCTCCCTGAAATAACTTGAACACGGGCTGTTGACCGAATTGTCAGTGTTATGGGTTGAATTCTGTCTCCCAAAAGTATGTGCTGAAATCCTAACCCCTATACCTATAAATAGGAGCCCTGGTGGTGCAGTGGTTAGAGTACTTGGCTGCTAACTGAAAGGCTGGTGGTTTGAATCTACCAGCCCCTCCATGGAAGAAAGATGTGGCTGTCTGCTTCTGTAAAGATTCACAGCCTTGGAAACCCTATGGGACAGTTCTACTCTGTCCTATAGGGTCACTATGAGTCAGAATTGACTCGACATCAGTTAGTTTGGTTTGGTTTTGGAACCTGGAAATATGACTTTGCTTGAAAATAGGTGATTTTCTTTTGTTGCGTTAATGAGTTCATACCAGAGTAGGGTGGGTTTTAAAGCTAATCACTTCTCAATTATAAAAAGAGCTGAATGGACAGATATATACACAAGAGGAGTTGGGGAAGAAGACAGATGACAGAGACAGATGCATCTACAAGCCCAAGAACATCAAGCACTGAGGCCAAGCCAAAAAAAAAAAAAACCACATCCCCTGGTGCTGAGTCAATTCCCACTCATAGCAACAGAGCACAACCATCCCATGGGTCTCCAAGGCTCTTGTACTCATAGGACAGAGTACAACTTCCCCATGGGGTCTCCAAGGCTGTGAATCTTTACAAAAGCAGACTGCCACATCTGTCTCCCATGGAGGACCTGGTAGGTTCGAACCACCGACCTGTCAGTTAGCAGCTGAGTACTTTAACCACTGCCACCCACCAGAAACTAGGAGAGAGGCCTGTAGAAAAAACCAACATGGCTGAAACCCTGACTTGGACTCTTAGTCTCCAGAGCTGGGAGAAAATAAACACCTGTTCTTTAAAGCCATCCACTTGTGGTATTTCTGTTACAGCAGCACTTGCAAACCAAGAAAATTATTGCCCCAAAGACCTCATGATAACTCAGTTTTTACAAAATTGAAGGAATATGACATACAATAAGGGGTATTTAGTTTTTAACAAATACAAAATTAGATGGTCAATGAATTTTGTCCTCCAAAGATGGCACCTCGAGGATCTGCGCCCTTGTTCCAGCATGTGGCTTTTATGTGCAATGTTTTTGAGAACTCTTTTCTTGGCATAGTTTCCAGACCAGGGTTTTAGCCTCACAAAGTAACCCATATATTATAATTAATTCTTGCATTGGATCAAGCACAGTATTATCCAGTTTGAATATCAAAAGCTGCATATGCCCCAAGAAGATAAAATAAAAAAACATAGGAATAAATCTTAGCGAAGATGCAAAAGACCTGTACAAAGAAAACTATAAAGTACTACCACAAGAAACTAAAAGGGACCCACATAAGTGGAAAAACACACCTTGCTCATGGATAGGAAGACTTAATATAGTAAAAATGTCTATTCTACCAAAAGCCATCTATACATATAACGCACTTCCGTTCCAAATTCCAATGACATTTTTTAATGTGATGGAGAAACAAATCACCAACTTCATATGGAAGGGAAAGAAGCCCTGGATAAGTAAAGCATTACTGAAAAAGAAGAAAGTGGGAGGCCTCACTCTACCTGATTTTAGAGCATATTATACAGCCACAGTAGTCAAAACAGCCTGGTACTGGTACAACAACAGGCGCATAGACCAATGGAACAGAATTGAGAACCCAGATATAAACCCATCCACATATAAGCAGCTGATATTTGACAAAGGACCAGTGTCAGTTAATTGGGGAAAAGATAGTCTTTTTAACAAATGGTGCTGGCATAACTGGATATCCATCTGCAAAAAAATGAAACAGGACCCATACCTCACACCATGCACAAAAACTAACTCCAAGTGGATCAAAGGCCTAAAAATAAAGACTAAAACGATAAAAATCATGGAAGAAAAAACAGGGACAACATTAGGAGCCCTAATACAAGGCATAAACAGAATACAAAACATTACCAAAAATGACTAAGAGAAACCAGATAACTGGGAACTCCTAAAAATCAGACACCTATGCTAATCCAAAGACTTCACCAAAAGAGTAAAAAGACCACCTACAGACTGGGAAAGAATTTTCAGCTATGACATCTCCGACCAGCGCCTGATCTCTAAAATCTACATGATTCTGTTAAAACTCAACCACAAAAACACAAACAACCCAATTAAAAATTGGGCAAAGGATATGAACACGCACTTCACTAAAGAAGATATTCAGGTGGCTAACAGACACATGAGGAAATGCTCTTGATCATTAGCCATTAGACAAATGCAAATTAAAACTACGATGAGATTCCATCTCACTTCAACAAGGCTGGCATTGATCCAAAAAATACAAAATAATAAATGTTGGAGAGGCTGTGGAGAGATTGGAACACTATACACTGCTGGTGAGAATGTAAAATGGTACAACCACTTTGGAAATCGACCTGGCATTTCCTTAAAAACTAGAAATAGAACTACCATACGACCCAGAAATCCCACTCCTCGGAATATATCCTAGAGAAATAAGAGCCTTTACACAGACAGATATATGCATACCCATGTTTATTGCAGCACTGTTTACAACAGCAAAAAGCTGGAAGCAACCAAGGTGTCCATCAACAGACGAATGGATAAATAAATTATGGTATATTCACACAATGGAATACTACGCATGGATAAAGAACAATGATGAATCTGTGAAACGTTTCATAACATGGAGGAACCCGGAAGGCATTATGCTGAGTGAAATTAGATGCAAAAAAGGACAAATATTGTATAAGACCACTATTATAAGAACTTGAAGTTTAAACTGAGAAGAACACATGCTTTTGTGGTTATGAGAGGGGGGAGGGAGGGAGAATGGGGAGAGGGTTATTTACTGATTAGATAGTAGATAAGAACTACTTTAGGTGAAGGGAAGGACAACACTCAATACAGGGGAGGTCAGCACAACTGGACTGGACCAAAAGCAAAGAAGTTTCCAGAATAAACTGAATACTTCAAAGGTCAGCAGAGCAAGGGCGGGGTTTTGGGGACTATGGCTTCAGGTGACATCTAAGTCAATTGGCAAAATAAATTCTATTAAGAAAACATTCTGCATCCCAGTTTGAAGTGTGGCATCTGGGGTCTTAAACACTAACAAGCAGCCATCTAAGATGCATCAATTGGTCTCAACCCACCTGGATCAAAGGAGAATGAAGAACACCAAGGTCACAAGGTAATTATGAGCCCAAGAGACAGAAAGGGCCACATGAACCAGAGACTGCATCATCCTGAGACCAGAAGAACTAGATGGTGCCTGGCCATAACCGATGACTGCCCTGACAGGGAGCACAACAGAGAACCCCTGAGGGAGGAGGAGAACAGTGGGATGCAGGCCCCAAATTCTCATAAAAAGACCAGACTTAACGGTCTGACTAAGACTGGAAGAATCCTGGCGGTCACGGTTCCTAAACCTTCTGTTGGCCCAGGACAGGAACCATTTCTGAAGCCAACTCAGCAGACATGGATTGGACTGGACAACGGGTTGGAGAGAGATGCTGATGAGGAGTGAGCTACTTGCATCAGGTGGACACTTGAGACTATGTTGGCATCTCCTGTCTGGAGGGGAGATGGGAGGGTAGAGGGGGTTAGAAACTTGCAAAACAGTCATGAAAGGAGAGACTGGAAGGAGGGAGTGGGCTGACTCACTAAGGGGAGAGTAAGTGGGAATATGTAGTAAGGTGTATATAAGTTTATATGTGAGAGGCTGCCTTGATTTGTAAACTTTCACTTAAAGCAAAATAAAAATTATTAAAAAAAAAAAAAGCTGCATATGATGGTACTTCTCACATTCAACACAAAAACCATCTTGAACAAGGGTTGTAAGCCAGTTAGAATGCTTTTAAGAGCACATGGTACAAAACCCACCTCACAGGTCACAAGGAGAATGGGGCAGGGCAGTTCCTGAATTGGGTACTTCAGATGCCCAGCAGCATTATTAAGGACCAGGTCCTTTCGACCTCAATATTCTGCCCTCTAGGCCTGTCAGTCTTGGCCCCTTCGTGTTCCCAGTGGTACTATTTCTGCTCCAAGCATCACATTGTCACACTCCAAAGTCAAGAGCAAAAAAGGAGGTATTTCTTCCACTCATCTCTTTTTAAGAGCCAAGAAACATTTTCCAGATGCCCCACACTGGCCTTCACCCTTAAGTGTCTCTCCGTCCAGATGCATATTCCATGCCTTTCCTAACCCTCCCCCTAGAAAGGGGAAAGGAATTAGCGTGGTTTTCTTAGATTAGTGGAGTTCATCCCTTGGAACTAAGGAAAGGGCTCCTTCCCTAGTCAAAATACACACCTAGGTAAAACTGCCAATGAACACCTGTGGTGTTTTCTATAAGAGACACTGAGAGGTTGTATAATATTCCAGAACATACAAACCTTTGAAGGAGACATCTTCGGAATTTACGTTCTGGAGAGTTCCTTTAAAAACCAGCCAAACTGCTTTATAGTTACAGCATAGTGAATTCCCAGTGATCCTCAAAATGAGAGACAGTGACTAAGTCAGGATTACACTATTGTAAAGCATAGAAACTGACTGGTCAATTTATACTGAAGAAAAAAAAAAAGACTGTAAGGACATGGCGAAGCTCATAAGATGGAGACTAAAAATTCAGGATCAAATGAGAACAAGCAGCAGGATAGTCTAAAGGATTGTTGTTGTTGTTGTTGTGTGCCACCCAACTCATAGTGACCCCATAGGACAGAACAGAACTTCTCCGGAGAGTTTCCAACGTTGTAATCTTTTCGGAAGCAGACAGCCACATCTTTCTCCCACGGAGCAGATGGCCAGTTTGAACCACCGACCTTTCAGTTAGCAGCTGAGTGCTTAACCACTGTGCCACCAGCGCTCCTTGACAGTCCCAGCAAGGCTGCCCTCAAAGACTGAGGGGAAACCACCATTGTAGTGTTTTCTGTGCATTTCTCACAGAAGAAATTCCCCCAAAAGAAAAGTGAGATGTTGTTAGCAAAAGAAGGAGACCTGGAGGCCAGGAAACCCGCGTAACAGCTGCCCAGTACAGATGCCAAAGAGTGCAAATCTGATCTTGGATCTTGAGAAGCTGCGGTGTCAGAACCATGACTTTTTTGAGCCCCAGAAGACCAACCGTCAGTCTTCTGGAAACCCCATGTGGTAGACGCTGTTGGCCCTCAGGCACCCCACTTTATCAGACCACCACACGTATCTATCCCACAACTTACCACATTGCCCTTCTTCAGAGAATTGGTCCTGTCCAGCAGGATGCATCTGACCGGAATTGCCTGAGGGGTCACACCTTACCCCCGGTACGCTCATCTGCATTCTGTGGGGAGTAAAGCACAGGAAAGGCCTTTTAAACATTTGCTCCCAGTGAAGAGGGAAATAGAGTCTATCATTTTCTTTAAGAATCAATGAGGTAAATAAAGTATTTACTATCCTGTAGAGATGTTTCCATATTCTGGATAACATGAAAGAGACTAAAAACTAACATTTTGACCCATTTGCCCAACACTGAATGGAGTAATCAAGCAACCACCACATTGGGAGCCAACCCAGAGAAGGCTTTGCACAGAACTAATCTGGTAACCATAGCAACCTGTATGCATTTCATCCCAACTTTGACTAAGTGGTTATTTGAATATGATTTAAAAAAAAAAAAAAAAGTAAATCTGGGATTCTCTTCAACATCAAGAAACAACAGAACTGTCTTACCTTAGAAAATAGGGCCTTGAAAGTTTAAGAAAGGACACAAGGAATTGGTTTGTACGAGGCTGATTTCTGAGGACTTACAGGTGGACCTCAGCTTTGCCTGAAGCCTGACCCATAACATCTCGGAGGTGCAAGGAATTTTAGTACCTGCTGAGAGAATCTAATTTGTTAAACATCCCATGAAACTCTCCTCTCTCTTTCTCCTCTGGGTAAAAATCCAACCATTTTGGCATCAGAAAAAAAAACACCCTGAGTTATCCACTTGGCACATTCAAGGTATTAATTTTCCAGAGGAAAAATCATTTCCCAGCCTCTTGCCTCAATGATGAAGGAGTCTGTTGTTTCAGCTGGAATGGCTCCCATGAAAGTTTGATGTTTCTGGCTGAGCTAATGGAGTGAGAGGGCAGGGGTTTGTCTGCCGGTGAAGGAAGGCCACAATGCCGCCATCGTTCAGTTCAAGTCAGAGCCAGCCACTTCCGTCCCCTACGGCTGCTCGCTGAGCTCGGGAATAAATGATTCCCCCTTTATTTGCTATGCCAAGAAAAGATAATGCAGCACATTCCGTTAACATTTGTCACCGAAGCACAGTCCCCTCCAGGGATAATATGTGAAAGCAGCAAGGACCCAGTATTGCCAATTAATCAGAGCCAGGATTACTCATGCAAGAAATGAAAGGGAAAATTTAATATTTGGGAATAGAATGAAAGCGGTAGCCAAATCTAATTAAAACACACTTTCTGCTTTTAACTTCTGTGACAGGCTCCACTTTACCAGTCGCCTTAATTCTTGAGGTATTTCTCTTGCCCTCCCCCCCCCCCCCCCGCCGGGGCTACCCTGGGTAAGGCTCCCAGGTATTCCTACCTGCAGAGGGACTTCTTCCTAGCACCCTTCCGGGAAGCCCGAAGGCAAGACCTGTCAGAGGTGACCAGGCCTGGTGCAGGTCTGTCTGGCTTGTGGCCGTGTTGAATTCTTTTTCCTTGCCCAAGATTACACCCTGGTACTCGTGTGTATCAAGCCCTACTCTTTATTCCCAAAGGCAGCAGCACCTAGAACTCTGAGTGAGCAGCTGGAATACAGCTCTGTTGGTGGTAAATCTGTGGCCTGAAGCAGGCTTTCGTGAACACACCATTCCCCTCGCTTTCCTCTGCCAGGGTTGGAGCAGACCCACTTGGGCCCTGAGAACTGCAGCAATGTCATACCACAGCCAAGAGGCTCCTACCAAGAGGCAAACCAATATCCAGTATGGAGTTCTGAGCCAACTAAGCATAGACAGGATTGGTTGTGACTAATTAGTTTTATCACTTCATAAAATAACAGCCCAGGTCCCTGGTTTTCAGGGAACTTATTACAATTGCAAATGAGCTGGCATCACTGAAAGAGAAGGTCTTCAATGCCAAGGTAACTACAGTCCCCACAGTGTCTCCTCCGCAGTTCACACCCTGCCCAGGCTCGGCTCCTGGCTCTGGGAAGACCCATGAGCTCCTGGAGTCACCCAGTTGCCCCGTGGGCCTGGCTTGGGTGCCAAACACACGCGGTGGGTGAAACACACATTCATGGGCCTCTTCAACTCCCTGTGAGTTCACAAAAGATGTCTCAAGGGTCAAATATTATTTTATTTTATTTTCACAGGCCTGGATCAGATAACCTGAGCCTCACAACAAGATGGACATCCATAAATGTGTGTAAACAGAAGGCTTGAGCTTTGGGAAGGCTGTAGGATTCTTAGACAGCCAGAGATAGAGGCCAGACCCTGTCAGGAGTGGGACCGATGAGGATCTTGCACTTTCCGAACATTCACGGTGTTAGAGAGTGAAAGGAGACAAGAAAGAAAGTAGAGGCTCCCCTTTTGTGCCGGATAAACTCAGACATTAAAAAAACACCCTGACTATAGAAACTTGGAGTTGTTGTTGTTAGTTGTCATCAAGTCAGCCCCGATTCATGATGACCTTATGTACAACAGAACGATCTGCTGCCCAGTTCTGTGCCTTCCTTATGATCGTTGGTATGTCTGAGTCTATTGTTGTGGCTCTTATAGATAGGTTTTCATTGGCTAATTTTTGGAAGTAGATCACAAGGCCTTTCTTCCCAATCTGTCTCAGTCTGGAAACTCTGCTGAAGTCTGTCCACCATGGGTGACCCTGCTGACAGCATCATAGCAACACACAAGCCACCACGTCATAGTGCGACAAACTGACAGATGGAGTATATGATTTAAATAACTAGTTAAAAGGCCTATGTTTTTTTTTTTTTTACTTTTCAACTGATGCCTTCAGCGTCATTTAGACTTAATCATCACTAAGAAGAGCGAGAAGGAGAAAGAGGCTAGCTATAGATTTACATCCAGCATGGATATACATCCATTTCTATCCTCTTTATATAGCTGTGTGGACCCTGTTCTCAATTAAATTACCATTGCTGGGCCAGGAATATCACTCTTAACGACACCTTCATTTGCGAATATATAGGCACTGTCAGATGCTCAACTCTGAGCACATCACCACCATTGGTTGAAACTTAAAATGAGTCATTGTCACATATTTCTCCCAGAGTCTTGGAAGGAGCCCCTTTTCTCTTCATTCTGACTCCAACCCAACCTAGTTTCACCTCTGGCTTTAATCCTGGGACCATTCCTTTGCCCTCACAACACTTTTGACAGCCTTGACTAGAGAGGGACAGAACTGGTTTGGTAGATGTTATAGATTGAATTGTGTTCCCCAAAATGTACATCAACTTGGCTAGGCCATGACTTCCAGTATTGTATGGTTGTCCTCCATTTGGTGATCTGATACGATTCTCCTATGTGTTATAAATCCTCACCTCTATGATGTTAATGAGGCAGGATTAGAGGCACATACGTTAACGAGGCAGGAGTCAATCTACAGGATTAGGTTGTATCTTGAGTTAATCTCTTATGAGATATAAAACAGAGAAATGAGCAGAGAGGAGAGGGATCTCATACCATCAAGAAAGAAGGACCGAGAGCAGAGTGTGTCCTTTGGATCCAGGGTTCCTGTGCTGAGAAGCTCCTAGACCCAGGGGAAGATTGATGGCAAGGACCTTCCCCCAGAGCCAACACAGACAGAAAAGGCCTTCCCCTAGAGCTGGTGTCCTGAATTCAAACATCTAGCCTCCTAAACTGAGAGAATAAATTTCTCTTTGTTAAAGCCACCCACTTGTGGTATTTCTATTGCAGCAGCACTAGATGACTAAGGCAATAGAGAAGGTCAGCCAGAGGCCTGGCAGAAAGGGTACGCTGACCACACACAGAAAGGGCCACATCAAACATTTGAATGTAGAAGCGGGAGAAATAGGGACTCTGAATTCCATAGCTTCTTATAGGAACAGAGCTCAAGGCTTTGCCCATCCTTCACTTTTCCCTCTGTCTTCCCCAGACAGGAAGCAGCTATCTATCTCCCCTTAGTGACTGGATGTACCTCTTCCAGCTCAAGATTACTTAGGCTGCTGTGTTCTCTGCCCAAGGCCTCAGAGCTTACCCTCTCCCAAAGCAAAATGTTAACGGGCCCCTTTGCCTTCCCTGTCCCTCCTGGCTGGCCTCAGGTGGCTATTTTTTCCTAATGTCATAGTACCATAGTCTGCTCAGCCTTTTTCCTCAACCCACAGAGATTTCAGCAGAGATGAGACCTTCTCAGGGTGTGCCTTCAGGGTGCACAGCCCTGGGGACTGAGCATGGGAATCACCCCACCCCAAATCCCCCCTGCTCCAAGGAGTAACAGAGAGGCAGAGTAGACAAGACGTGCCAGAGCTTGCTCCCACACGTATCTCAGAAACTTCCCACTAGAGAATACATCTTAGAAGGGAAAATGACAAAGTATAAACTCAGAGGCGGAATTTTTTAAATCTGACTATAGAAAAGAATTTTGAGAAAATGTGTTAACTTTGTTGATAACACTCTGTCCAATTACCCTTGTTATCCCAGAGCAGTGATTTCACCCTTCTTAACCTTTACAATGGTTAAGAGCTCGGCTGCTAACCAAAATGTTAGCAATTTGAATCCACCAGCCACTCCTTGGAAACACAATGGGGCAGTTCTACTCTGTCCTATAGGGTTGCTAAGAGTCGGAATTGACTGGATGGCAACAGGTTTTGGTGTTAATATTTGAGTATCAGCCCCCCGGTTCTCCTCAGGAATTTTATAATTTTGATTTCAAACTCTGGGCGGCCAGGAGCTGATGTCTGTCCTCCATTTTTTCAGAGCTATCAGTCCACGTCTGCGTGGAGAAGGCGGTGTGGCTCCATACGGTGCTTCCTACTCTGGGAATGTCTCACCCAGCAAGGCCCCATCCATTCCTGTCAAGCCGAGGTGGTAGAGTGCTCTTCTTGTGGCGAGCTTTATACCAAAATCATTTCTTTCTTCTCAGTCTCTAGATAAGACAATTTGAATTCATTTTGATAGCTTGTAATTCTGGACTGCCTGCCTATAAATCAGAGTGCTGTAAGGGGGGAGAGAGAGCTCTTCTGAAGCTGGGATGAATCCCATTGATGGACTCACCTGTGTCTACACATTTAGTGATGGCTCCCCACACCTGACTGTACAGCCCACAGCTCAGCATCCATCATGCTCAACTAGGCCGGTGTCCATTCTATTTACAAACCAAATCCCAGGTCTTGTCTTCACAGGGTCCCTACCTCCCCCCAGGCACTAGACTTTAGAGAGGCGTCCTTCCACCGGCTGGCTTTTCCCAGAAGAAATCCAGCCCCTTGCTTTGCCATTCCCCTCTTCCTTGAAGCAGGTTTTTTTCTCTCAGACTGAGGAGCATGGTAACCCACGCCAGCCTGGGAACCCCTTGCCAGGCCACCTCACACACACAGGCCCTCTAGTGATCCCTTTGGTGTCTCCATTGTCTCACCACTTTCACCTCCCTAGGTCTGGCCTGTACGCCAGAGTGTGCAGAGAAATACATAGTAAAGACAACAGAGATATGAAACCACATGGGAAACCATGTGGAACCATGATTTATGAGATCTGGGAAATATTGGAGGCAACAACACACGCACAAACTTAAAAAAATGCAGAACCACACACACACCCATACAAAGGTATAAAAACTAACATGCACACACAAATATATACATACACAACTTCCACTAAATCCCTGAGAAATTTTGCTTTAGTGTTAAGGATATGGTATTTCTACTCTGGATCTTTCTGTAAGAGGTATTTGTCTCTCTCGAGAATCAATCTGGCACCCACTTTCAACCAAGTAGGTAGGAGAATAGCATGTCTCTCTCATAGGTAACCTGTATCGTTTTACCTACATGTCTTCTAAGCACCTCTTTTCCAGCCATTCCCAATCTAGAAGTTCTTCTCCTTTTTAATCTAAATTTTTTAAAAAATAAAACTACTTTGAATTCTTGAAAAAAGAAAAATAGGTGGGTTACTTTTCTCTCTGGGTTCTTTGCTTCGAGGGGCTGATCACGTGCAGGTCCTCTAAGGAAGAGGAGCTGAGGACCTTTGTGCTCAGGGCTCTCTGGGCCATCTCCTGACTGCTAAGACTGATGACAGTGACTCTCAAGGCACTATAATAAGGAAGTGCCTCCAACAGTCAACTCCTGCCACAGAAAGGAATTCCTCCAAAAACGGTGCCTTGCTCTGCAGTGTTGCTCCTAAGATTGACAAATGGCCCTGTTTCCTCCCATCAGCCAAGCAAGGCCACAGTGCCAGGTGAGGGAGGTCAGAGCATGGAGGATAGTGTGTCATGGAACCATAGAAACTGGGGCAGTGGGGACTTGAGCCCTACCATGTTTCCCCTATCAGCTTATATATTCACTCAATGAATATTTACTGAACACCAACCTTTGCCAGACTGGTCTGAGCTTTGAGAATAAAGTGTAAACAAGACAGAGAAGATGCCTGGTCTTGTGAAGCCTGGGGACAAGGAACAAGGTACATACAGTAAATAAGCAAGTAAATGAGACATTTTCGGATATTCACATGTGCTAGGAGGATAATTAAAGGGGCAATGTAAGCGGGCATAATCGGGGAGGAGGGCTACTTTAGATTGGGTCCTCAGAAGGCCTCTCTGTGTTAAGACTCAAATGGAGAAAAGGGACCCAGTTATGTGAAGGAGGAAGATTCCAGGTGGAAGAAACAGCAAGTATACAAGTCCTAAGGCAGGAACATTTAGCAAAATAAGTGGTTTTACAAAACCCATTCAGCCCAAATGCCACCTCATTGAGGTCGACCAGAGATACTGCATATCCCATCCTCTGAGTCCTCTGAGTCCTGTGAGGTGCTGGGCCTTTCTGGTGGCCCAGATCACATACCATCCTGCTGCCTCCCTCACCTTCTCTAGACTGCAGGGACAACATCTTCTTTAGCTCTGTCTTTTCACATCACCAAGGAAGAAGTTGAACAGAGATTTACTGAGTAACCGAACCAACGAATTAATGAGTGAGTGGAAAATATCGGACTAGAATGACATGTTTGTCCCTTAATCGGTGATTATTTTACCTTTCAGGCACCCGCCCATTTGGGGTATATTTCTCCATATGAGTTGACCATGAGTTGTTTGGGGGATTTCACTGCACCTTTTTCAGATAAGGAGATGTAGGCTGCTCAGTGTCTTGAAATCAAGGCCAGTCTCATTGGGCTGAACTGACAGGATATCTGATGCCATAGAGACATGGTCGCAACATGGCCAGACAGGTTTCACAACAACTTCGAAAGGAAAAAGAGAAGGCAGACGTCAAAGAAAATGGAGGAATATGGACCTCCAAAAATTCATTATTCTATAAAAGCAATGAAAAAACTGGCAAAAAATGTCAGAATCAACTTTTTCAAAACTCTAGAAATTGACCAAAAGCTTGTAGCAACCCAGAGAGCATTTATAATTGAAAAAAAAAAAAAAAAGCAGCTAAATCTTGGTAAGAAGAGTGGGCTTTGTGGCGTTTTAACTTACCTAGTCCCCTCCTCCTTCCCCAGCTCAGTGGTAGCATTGAAAATAACAGCCTGGATTCTCAGTGCTAAGGGGAGCAGAATGAACCTCATTCCCCAAGAACTGTCCTTATTTGACCTATCTGATAGTTCCCTGGAAGGCCTCACGTGAAAGGGTTGTCTTTATCAGTGGCACAGTGTTAAAAGTCTCTTGAGGGGGTGGATACGTGAGGCCATAGACAGCAGTTGGGGCTAACAATAAACTAACCAAAAAGT
Source organism: Elephas maximus indicus (assembly GCF_024166365.1). Taxonomy (NCBI): domain Eukaryota; kingdom Metazoa; phylum Chordata; class Mammalia; order Proboscidea; family Elephantidae; genus Elephas; species Elephas maximus. The sequence goes on along the minus strand of NC_064839.1, from coordinate 9,949,096 downwards.
TTAAAAAGAAAATCTGCAGAAAGAGATACATAGAGAGGCTTTGAAAAGCTTCATTGTATTCCTGGGAATCTAGAAAGCCCCTTGCATCTACAGGGCTATGCTTATGCTGAGGAAAGGTCTGAAGAGACCCTAAGCTCTCACTCTGGCTGATCTTCGACTCTGCAGAAGCAGAAAGTAAAGGCTAAGGCAGTGTTGTAAGCTACCTGGCTGAGTGTGGAAGGCATGGCCCAACACACACACAGAGCCCCTTGGTAACGACTGGAAGATTTATTGGTTCCAAGTGTTTAAGAAAATCTATACCCAATCATTAGCTATCAACTAAGTTAATGGACCACCACCTGTCTGTCAGTTTGTCACACTGTGGCAGCTTGTGTGTTGCTATGATGCCGGAAGCTATGCCACCAGCATTTCAATAACCAACAGTCACCCATGGTGGACAGGTTTCGGCAGAACTTCCAGACTGAGACACACTAGGATGGAAAGCTTTGCAATCTACTGTCAAGATTTAGCCAATGAATCCTGAGACTAGAAGAACTAGATGGTGCCTGGCCACAACCGATGACTGCCCTGACAGGGAGCACAACAGAGAACCCCTGAGGGAGCAGGAGATCAGTGGGATGCAGACCCCAAATTCTCATAAAAAGACCAGACTTAATGGTCTGACTGAGACTAGAGGAATCCCGGCGGTCATGGTCCCCAAACCTTCTGTTGGCCCAGGACAGGAACCATTCCCGAAGACAACTCATCAGACATGGAAGAGACTGGATGATGGGTTGGAAAGAGATGCTGATGAAGAGTGAGCTACTTGTATCAGGTGGACACTTGAGACTGTTGGCATCTCTTGTCTGGAGGGGAGATAGGAGGGTTAGAAACTGGCAAAATTGTCACAAAAGGAGAGACTGGAAGGGCTGACTCATTAGGGGGAGAGTAAGTGGGAGTATGGAGTAAGGCGTATATAAGCTTATATGTGACAGACTGACTTGATTTGTAAACGTCCACTTAAAGCTCAATAAAAATTATTAAAAAAAAGATTTAGCCAATGAAAACTTTATGGATCACATCAGAAAACTGTTCAACTTGCTGCTTTGAATGGGTCATCAAGAGGGATCAATTGCTAGAGAAGGACATCATATTTGGTGAAGTACAGAACCAATGAGGGAGGAGCACACCCTCAGTGAGATGACTGGTACCATAGCCACAAGGATGAACCTTGAACATGTCAGCATTTGAGAGGATGCCGCAAGATCAAGCAACATTTTGATCTGTTGTACATAAGGTCACCATGAGTCAGAGCTGGCTTGATGACAGCTGACAACAACAAAAAGTTAGTGAAACTAAGATTTCAGTGGCCATCTTTGACAAAGAATACAGACCAACCAGAATTAGTTCAGAAAAGTCACCAAACAAACAAAGAGTAACTTCAAAAAGCAGTAATAACAACAAATCAAGGGGATGGGGGAAAATCTGATTTCCAGAGTTGGCACATTATATTACTTATAATGTTCAGTTTTCAACGAAAAATTATGAGACATGCAAAGCAACAAGAAAGTATAGTCCATACACAGGGGGAAAAATCAATCCATAGAAACCGTCTCCGAAGAAACCCAAATATTGGACTTACTAGACAAAGACTTTAAATCAGCTATTTTAAATATGTTCAAGGAGCTAAAGGAAATTATGAGAACAATCTCTCACCAAACAGTGAATATCAATAATAATAAAAAAAAAAGAGACTGAAATTACAAAAAAGAAACAAGTAGAAATTCTGGAATTGAAAACAGCAATAATAAAATTTTAAAATTCATGAGAGGATCTCAACAGCAGATCTGAGCAATCAGTGAACTTGAAGACAGGTCAATTGAGATTATCCAGGCTGAGGAACAAAAAGAATGGAGAAAAATGAACAGAGCTGCAGAGAACTGAGGGACACAATTAAGCATATGGAGTTTCGTTTTGGGGTAATGAAAATGTGCTGGAACTAGATAGCAGTGATGGTTGTACATCTCTGTGAATACAGGTAGTCCCCACCTTATCAAGGGGTTCCATTGCAATGACTTCACTGTAGGTCAATTCTGACATAAGTCGAATATCACTTTTTTTTTAAGTTTTCAGTATTGTGGTCTTTATTATCAGTATCTTTATAAACCCCCAATCTTTGTTTGTCTTTGGGGTGTTGGAAGCATTACATGTAAACTTGTAGATGCGATGATGTCAGCAAATTAGGTGCTGCAACACTGTACGGAGTACTTACTGCTAGTGAGAAGGCTTACCCAGCCAGGAGAAAGAAGTATGGGCATAAGTATGGATCATCCTAACTTGAATACTTTAAGTCAGTGGCTGGGGGACTACTGTAAACTAAGGACCACCGAATTGTGCACTTTAAAATGGTAAATTGTATGTATGTGAATTATATCTCAATAAAAAAATAATTTAAAAAAAGGAATAGTTTCATTTTACAGCACTTGCAAACACTAAAACACATTGTGGTGAATGTGTCCTTCCTCCCCTGAGCAGTAAGTTTCCTGGTATATATGTCTGAACAGTTGATAGCTACTTTCTTGATGCTGTTGTTATTTTTCTAATCTATTGTCCCTTTTACAGAATAAAGGTGAGAAAATATGAAAGGAAGTTTACAGAAATAATGGCAACTACTCTTTGCATTCATGTAGCGCTTGGCAGTTACATGATGCTTTCATCTTTATTAATCAGCTTAATCCTCCCTTTGAACGTAGGGTAGCTAAAGCCAATGGAAGAAATGATGACGTAAAAGAGCTGAACAGAAGATTTCAAAGGGTGGCTCAAGAAGACACGGTAAAATATTATAATGAAATGTGCAAAGACCTGGAGTTAGAAGGCCAAAAGAGATGAATGCACTCTGCATCTCTCAAGCTGGAAGAACGGAAGAAAACATTCAAGCCTCAAGTTCTAATTTTGAAGGATTCTACAGGGAAAATGTTGAATGACACAGGAAGCATCAAAAGAAGATGGAAGAAATACACAGAGTCACTGTACTAAAAAGAACTGGTCAATGTTGAGGCATTTCATGAGGGATTTGTTCTCACACATCCTATTTTAATAAGGTAAAAAGGTCATGCTTCTTTTCAAAGTACAACAGGCTATGCCAGTAATGCTGGTTCTAGAACTGTAGGAAACAGAGGCACGCTCAAACTGAAGGATAAGTTGAGGGTGTCTGTGGGGTGCAGCTTGTGCTGCAGGAAACAGGCTGATCTCCAGAAGAGAGGAGCCTGGATTTGAGATGAGATGCCCCTTGGCTCACAGGTTTGCACTAGCAGCGGTGCGCATACCCTCAGTCACCAGAGCCTCACCAGGTCCACGTCCTCCTGTGCATCACTGTTTAAGTGCAGCAGTAGAGGCACCGTGTTGGCCAGAAAATGAAGATGGCCTGACACTCACCCCATCCCTCACAATAGCCAGTTCCTAAGGATTACTGGGGGGCAGGTCAGTGTGTCATTAATTATATGGCTATTATGCCAGCTTTGGATCCCTGGGGGCTCAGTGGTTCAGAGCTTGGCTGCTAACCAAATGTCAGCAGTTCGAATCCACCATCCACTCCTTGCAAACCCTGTGGGGCAGTTCTACTGTCTCCTATAGGGTCACTATGAGTCGGAATCGACATGAGGGCAACAATTTTTTGGTTTTTTATAATAGCTTTTCCAGAATGGAGTTTTCCAGCCCCACCTGCCCCCAGAAACTAATGTGAGCCCCCTACTGAGTCTTAGTGGTGAGTTACATCACTCAGCAGCTTTATTCAGAGGATTTGGGGGTTCTAGAACCCACAAAGAGTCTGTTGGGCTTCTGCAGACATGGCAACTCTCTTCCAGGTTTGGAGTGAAAGCAGTCCTTCCTGGTGGAAAAGAATTTCAACAGCAGCAAAGCTCTGGTTAACAGGACAAGAAATAGTGATCTCCCAGCCTCAGGAAGATAGGATTTCATCCTTATCTCTAAACCTAAACTTTCAGAGACCAGCAGGCAAATTAGCACAGTACAACACTGCCATCAAGTGGTCGAAAAAGGAAAAGAGCCAATGACTGAGGAGGTGGTTTCCAACAGCTGAATTCTAGGTGAAACTTAAATGAGATTCATCCATACCACCCTAACTATACTTTTTGTCCAGGTAGACAGCACAAATGTCCACATTTTAACTCCTTCTTTCTCATATCACTCTTTTCAGTCTGTTTTCCTCGTCTCGGGGGCTTTGCTCTTGCTTGCCCTCTGCTTGGAATGTCCTTTCCTTAGATCTTTTGATGGTTGATCATTCGTGTCACTCAGGTGTCAGCAGAAAGGCCACCTCCTCTGGAAACTCTTCTGTATTACTGTATCTGTGTCTCACCTCACAAGACACTCATAATACACAACTTTAATTTTTCTTCATAGCCCTTCCACACTCTGAATTACCTTATTTATTCATTTATTTACTTCTTGCCTGCCTTCTCCACACCCATATATCGTAGAAGGAAATTTCATGAGAGCAGGAAGTCATCTGTCTTCATCATCATAACAGCTACATGGAACAGTGCCTGGGCTACAGGAGCCGCCAACACAGTACGTGAGGCTTGGGTGGGTGGGTGGGTGGGTAGATGGACGAATGGAAGGACGGACGGATGGACCGATGGATGGATGGATGGACGGACGGACTGACAGATGGGTGGATGGATGGACAAACAAACAAAAAAAAATGCTGGACAAACAAGGGAACAAAAATGCCAATGTTTTACATTGGAGGCCCAAGGAATGCTGTCTCCATTAGCAATCCAACAGCCAACACGTGAGTTCTGTGTTTTTCAAAATTCAGTGACTTTGAACACAAGGACAGCCGATATCACCCATTCTTATTCAGAGAACACCTGCAATCAGTTAATCTGGCTTCAAGAAAAGCCACTCCAATCTTCTACCAGGTACAGAATTACCCCAGGTATTGTGCACAGGCTGAACCTTCCTTTAAAACCCCTCTCTGCTCATAAAGGTGCTGTTGACACAAGAAGACTTAAATGAGTCTTTCCTGTGTAAACTGAGAGCACTCAGGCTAAGATACAGAGGCTCTCTGGCAACAGAAAAAGGACGCACATTCGCCTGCTGAATATGGCAATTTCCTCCAACCAAAGGCCTCCGTCACAGTCATTTGCTTGTGTTTTAGGTCCGGGGCTTGAGCTTGCAGATGTGGGTTCATCAATGTACCCTACCAACAATGGGCATCCACTTAAGTAAAATCAAAACCTGTAAGCAAACTTGCCAGAGCTGGTGTTTTGTGGGGGCCTCTTCTCTCCAGAACTAAAATTAAGTTAGTGTTACTGTTGAATTATGTTCCCATTCTTACATAAATAGCTTTGGCAGGTCACAGTGGAGGTGACATTGCTAAGGAACTCTGCAGTGCTTTCTTGAATTGCCACGCCACTATCTTAAAAGGCAGGCAGGTAGTCTATAGCAATTGTGCAGAAACACTCAAGCTTCTACTTAGATCCTCAGCCACCCCTTTAGGTAATTAGATTCAAAAATTTGCCCTCTGACGCAGATAAAGATGATGGAGTTTTCCAGTAAGGAATTGCATGGCAAATCCAGGTGAAAGTTCCCTGCCAAAGTGTCTGGTAACTAAGAGGAAAATCCTTTAGACTTCCTAACCTGCAGGGTTTTCAGGAAACATTTGGAGAAAACCCTGCAAACATGCAAAGACGGTATTTATAGCCCCAGGGCTGGAAAAGTACCTTTCTACCTAGTGACAACCATTCTGGCTTCCCTGTAAGCTCTTGTGAATTGCTTTCTAACTTACATGCAAAACTATAACATCTGCCTCTTCACACATACAGCCAATATGAGGAGTGGGTACACCCCACCTTCATGGCACAGGCCAGCTGTTCTTACGCATCCAGGCCTTCATTTAACAGACATGTGCTAAGCACCTACTAAGTGCCTACAGCCCACTGTGCCAGAATCTGAGAGGCTATCCTACCCTCAAAGCCTAGAGTAGTTATAGCACAAGGAAGAATATTTCTTTGAAGCAGAAAACAAAGGCAGCAGTTCTGAGCTCCACCAATCACTCACGATGTGTATTTGGCAAGGGGTTTAAACTCTCTAAGCCTCAGTTTCCTTGCCTATAAAATGGGGATAATAACAGAATCTACCACTGAAGGATACCAGGACCCATGTAAATTGTCCAGGACACGTTCAGACTGCAATAAAACCAAACCCGTAGCCATCGAGTCAGACTCATAGCAATCCTATAGGACAGAGTAGAACTACCCCATACAGTTTCCAAGGAGTGGCTGGTGGATTCCAACTGCCGACCTTTTGGTTAGCAGCTGAGCTCTTAACCACTGCGCCACCAGGGCTCCAGACTGCAATAAGCACCCAACAAGCCAAGAACTTCAAGGGCTCAGAGGAGAGAGGGGAGAGTTTCCAGGGCACTCATGATCACACAGCTAGTGAGCATGCTCTGAGAGGCTTTGTGGATACCTGGCACTTTGGGCAAGTCACTTCCTTGCTCCAGGACACATTTCCTCACTTCTCAGATAAGGAATTTGGGGTAGAGTTGATTGTATCCTGCTCTTACTTTCTGTGGTTTGATCTGAGTCTTGAAAAATGAGTATGACTTGGATTTCAGAGATAAAGGAGGAATGGACATTCCCAGCAGAGACTAGAAGGGAATGTTCTTTAATCAGAAAAATCACATTTGTTGGCCACTATGTAGGCTATTGAGCAATTGCTTCCTGAGCACCTACTGTATGCCCACGGGAGACATTCAAAACATTTAACAACCAAGCGTGGGTCCCCATGGACCTAAAGAAATGGATACATGGGCCCCCACTGGCCTCAGGAATGGATGCCGGCCAAGGTGTTGGGCAGGATCCAGAGATCCCTGATGGGCCAACATTACCTAATGGCAGCTGGATCACGGGGAGATCCTGGGAGGAGCAGGTATGGCCAGGACAAGAACAAAGGACAGTACTTTGGCAGCTCAGGACACCAACCCATTACCACTGGGCCCATTACTAATTTGACACGTAGGGGAGCATGGCAGCTTTCCAATACCAGCACCCCTGTGTGTCAAAGTTGAGTTAAGACCCAGCTCCTATCCTCAAGGGGCTCTCAAGCAAGTAATGCTCCCACAGGCTGGTAAGCTGTACAGTGGAAACTGTGACTAGGTCTACTGGAGCCACCCAATCCACAGGAGGCAGGGGACAGCACTCTCCAAGCAGTCAGGGAAGTGGAACCAGGCACAGTGCTCCTTTCCAGGTCTACTCCTGACCCAAACTTGGCTGCAGCCATAAGTGTGGTCTAAGGGAAGGGGGCAGAGGTGCTAATCTGTGCAGAGCAAGGACCAACTGTTGTTGCTGGTAGGTGCTTTCAAATCGGTTCTGACTCATAGCGACCTTATATACAACAGAATGGTCCTGAGCCATCCTCACAATTGTTGTTATGCTTGAGTCCATCGTTGCAACCACTGTGTCAACCCATCTCTTTGAGGGTCTTCCAATTTTTCGCTGACCCTCTACCTTACCAAGCATGATGTCCCTCTCCAGGGACTGATTCCTCCTGACAACTTGTCCAAAGTATGTGAGAAGTAGTCTCACCATCCATGCTTTTAAGGAGCAACTATGGCAATACAAATGTAGTATGGTGTCTACAAAAGTAAATATGGCAAATACAGGCAAAGCCAGGAGTTTTTACAAGCAAGTCTAGGGTGATGAACCAACCCTTCTTTGGGAGGTGCATGGTGTTATGTGTGCTTTTTAATCATAACCATCAGAAGAGACACAACCAGTATGTACAGCTAACGTGGGCCCTGACGATATCCAGTGTTTATTAAATGTCTACCCTGGCTCCGATGCTGTGGTAAGTCACCAGAATGCATGATTTCATTTGATCTTCAGAACAGCTCTATGAAGAAGGTACTGATGTTATCCCCATGTTACAGAAGAAGAAACTGAGGCTCTGGAAGCTTGCGAATCTTGTCTGAGTTCACAAAGCAAGCTAGCAGCCAAGCCAGGACTTATGCTAAGGCCTGACTGACCCTGGAGTCTAGTTCACAACCACCTTCTTCAACTACAAAGGTTGGTGTGTGTCTGCCGTTAACCGAGAACACACCTACCCATCAGCTGGCTGACCAAATCCCCAGCCCTGCACCATGAGCACTTGGTCACTTGGAAACTATCCCAGAATCTAAAATCAGAAAAATGAAAGCATAGTGCCCCCTGCCCCAAGAACACAGCACTGGTCTTCCCAGTAACCAAAATTTTTGAAACAAAACAAAAAAACCATTACTGTCAAGTCACTTCCAACTCATGACGACCTCACTTGTGTCAGAGTAGAGCTGTGCTCCATAGGGTTTTCCACGGCTAATTTTTCAGAAGGAGATCACCAGGCCTTTCTTCCGAGTTGCCTCTGGATGGACTCCAACCTCCAACCTTTTGGTTAACCACTTGCACCACCAAGATTACTGGGATAATATTCTGAGGTACCAGCTGAGGGTTTTTACCACAGAATTTCATTGTATCCTTTTCTTTCCCCCTGTCAGACCACTAGGTCATTTCCTGTTCACTGAGAGAAAGAATGGCATAGAGGAGTGAGAAAGAGCAAGGGGTTTGAAGCAAGCGCTGCATCCACATCCCTTGGGACTTCATCGTGTCCATGTGCACCTGCCCGAAGCCCAACCTCCGTATCTGCAGTTCTTCCCCTGGGAGCTTTCTCTTCCCAGGCCCAGGGAAGGCCAAATGTGTGAGGAAAATGACAACTTCTAGGAGCTGCTCTCACCAATATCTAACGTGAGCTGGTGGATCCATACCGCGACTCCCTCAGCCCTGCGGTGGGATGACTCTGAAGCTTGCAGTCTACACTGGCTCCCAGAGCTCCCCGGCAGCATGAAGCTTCAGTTCACAATGGTTACTGGCTTGATATTTCCTGCTATTGTTGTCAGGTGCCATTGAGTCAGCTCCAACTCATAGAGACCCTATGTACAACAGAATGAAACACCGCCCAGTCCTGCACCATCCTCATAATCGTTGTTATGCTTGAGCCTATTATTGTAGCCACAGTGTCAATCCATCTCATTGAGGGTCTTCCTCTTTTTCACTGACCCCCTACTTTACCAAGTATGCTGTCCTTTTCCAAGGACCGGTCCCTCCTGATAACATCTCCAAACGATGTGAGACATAGTCTTGCCATCCTTGCTTCTAAGGAGCATTCTGGCCATACTTCTTCCAAGACAGATCTGTTCGTTCTTCTGATAAGTCCATGGTATAGTCAATATTCTTCTTCAACACCATAGTTCATAATGCACCCGTTATTAGCTGTCTTCCCTCCCTGTCTGGTGTTCCCACTCCTCTATTAGTGCTTCCTGGGACCATCTCCCAAACAATCTTACTACCCTTGAGCCCTTGTCTCAGGGTCTACTTCTGGGACCAAGCCAGCCTAAGAAAAGAAACAGCTTTTCATTTATGAATCTTAAAGGCTCCAAGAAACTCAAAGCATAGAATACTAACAGAAAGGGCAAGGTTTTCACCCTTAGAGTTAGAACAGATCCTTGATTTGAAGAAAGCGTGCCAGGACTGCCTGAACCTTGAGTGTCTGAGAAGGTGGTGCCCTGCCCTGTCACCACCTCCCACCACCTGCTCCGATCCAAGAGGAGAGAAAGCAGAAACTCCAGAGGTATTGGAAAGGGCCACCAAGTTCTCTTTGGCTGGGTTCCCTTTCTGGAAAGAGCCAGAAAGAAAACAAACACATCTGCCTGGAATGTCTCGGCGACCATGCCAGGCAGCATCACGGAGCGCCACTGGGCGCAGTGATTCCCCATGACACATGGGGGCCCAGTAGCAGAGCATCCTCCGGCCCAGCATAGGGGAGGGGCAGCTACTGCTGCCCATCTGCCCCAGGTGGCAGGACTTGCCACACACCCCGAGGCAGAGGACCAGACATGGCACACATCTTGTGCACGCAACAGCACATCTCATGTGCCCACCCCCATCCTCATGACCTCTCCCCTGATTTCACTGTGGCTGCAGGAGTGGTTTTGCCCACTTGAGGGTCTTGCTCAATTGCATGCTGTACCTTGTTCACTTTCTGTACCAGGTCTTCTCCAACACTGCCAGTACAGGGCGGGGGGCAGGTAGAAGCCCATTTGCATGAATGTGGAGCAGCCTAGAAGAATAGAGAAGCTGCTGCCTCCCACCCCAGACACTGGAAAAAGAGAACAATGGATAAACGGCCAACCCTCAGATGGACAACTCTGAGGGGCCATCACATATTCCTCTGAGGTCCCGGGGAGGGGGGGGTCAAGCACCAGCTGCTCAGAGTATGACCAACTCAATGGCACACCTATCTTTTGATCTTTCCCATGTTTCTCACCCCCTTGGTCAGCTCCCAAACACACCACTTGCACAAGCAGTCCCTCAGGTCTTCTGCCAGGGGAAGCCTAGGCTAAGAGATACGCTCAGGAGAGGCCAGTGTGAACAGTGAAGATGTGAGGACCTTGGCACTGTAGAAGCTCCTCAGAACTAGACTCAATTCCTTTGGAAGGGCAAAAACTCTAATGGACTGAAATGCCCATCGCCCACAAGAAGGGGAACTCACAAAATAAATTTTTAGTTGTAAAAAACAAAACAAAACAAAAAATAGACAAAGTTGCATTTCTTATACACATGAGTTTGTGGCCTGAAAAAACTACCTGCAACTTGAGGACGAAACATGAGAGAAAGGGTACTTCTGCTCATCGTGCCAGGCAGGCCAGGCTGACGGTTAGGCTCCAACGGGTGAATGAGTGCCAGCTCACCATTTCTTCATTCACAAAAGATCATGACTGCGAGGAGCTAGGCAGCCTGGCTCTCCACATTTGCAGTAAAAAGGACATTTGGGGACATTCTCTAGGTTACTGTGGGTGGAAGAGATTCTGATGAAGCGGGCAGGTCAGGGGCACTGCCACTTGCACAGTGAGAAAACCCGACCAGGTTTCCACTTCACTCATGCCCAGTGATCACAACACGAGCTAGCCACCAGGAGCTTCCACTTCCACACTGCCGGGCATCCCAGGTGCCGGGTTCTCCCTCGGGCTCTGCAGCTAGCTGAAGCAGGGGCTGTGGAGTAACGGGGGCTCTGACGGCCCCGAGGGCTCTGTCAGTAATGGGGTGACGTGGTTTTCCTGCATTTCTATGTGAAAAGTGCCACGGAAATGATGGAAGAAATAAGTGAAGGACCCCTAACGTTCATAGCCAAATCCCTGAATAATTACGCCAAAGGTAGAAAAAAATGTCCCTAAATATGCTGTTAGTGGAGAGAAGGTTTTGGGGTTCCCACCTTCTGTTGTACTCACCATTAATCCTGGAGACAAGGACAGGCTGTGGCAGACGCTGAACGTTGCCTCCCAACAACCCTTTCACTTTTATTGCTCTTTTACAGAACCCTGAATTTGTGTAGGTGTTGGGCAGTCTCTCTTCAGGGAGAGGACTTGACTCACTTCTCAGCCCTAGAGGGTGAGTTTTTATTGGTAACAGCCAATATAACTATGTCATTCGCCTTTCCACTGATTGGTCAGAACAGGGTCACACGCCCACCCCTAAGCCAATGAGGGGCGGGCATATGATATAGGTCTGTCCAGTAAAATGTGAGAGGAAGGCTTTAAGATTGCTTCTAAGAAAAGTTTTCCTTTTAGATACAAAGAAAAGCCTTTGCAGTTGAGGGGATTCCAACTCATAGCAACCCTATAGGACAGAGTACAACTGCCCCATAGCATTTCCAATGAGTGGCTGGTGGATTCAAAGTGCTGACCTTTCAGTTAGCAGCCGAGCTCTTAACCACTGTGCCACCAGCATTACTCAGATACAAAGAGGGGGTAAAAAGTCCCTCTTCTGTGGCTGGCAATTTTGTGTCTATCTGTGATGCCTGGTGCAGCAGCAGTCACCTTGTATCCATGAGGGAACAAGCCTGTGGACTAAGCCACTACACCATTGATAATGGAGCAGAAAAAAGAAAGAGTCTGCATCCTTGAAGTTATTGATGAGCCACTGAATTAATCCTATAAGTGCCTGCATCTTTCCTATTAAGATAATAAACAGTGCATTGTTTTAAAGTATTTTTAATTAAGGTCTCTGTCTCAACTTAAGTATTAAAGACAGAAAAGGATTCTGCCATGAAATAAGTTTGGGAAATGGTGATTTAAATAAAATTGAACAGTTTCTGACTACAGGACTTCTCAGAGAGCAAGTGCACCATGAATTTTCAAGGAGCGAATTGTCTTAGTCAACTAGTGCTGCTATAACAGAAATACCACAAGCGGATGGCTTTAACAAAAAGAACTTTTCCTCACAGTAAAGTAGGCTAAAAGTCCAAATTCATGGCATCAACTCCAGGGGAAGGCTTTCTCTTTCTGTTGGCTCTGGAGGAAGGTCTTTCTCATCAGTCTTCCCCTGGACAAGAGTTTCTCTGCGCAGGAACCCCGGGTCTAAAGGACCTGCTCTGCTCCCTGTGCTTCTTTCTTCGTGGTATGAGGTCCCCAACTCTCTGCTTGCTTCCCTTTCATCTCTTGAGAGATAAAAGGTGGTGCGGGCCACACCCCAGGGAAACTACCTTTACACTGGATCAGGGATGTGACCTGGGTAAGGGTGGTGTTACTATCCCACTCTAATCGTTTTAACATAAAATTACAATCACAAAATGGAGGACAACCACGCAATGCGGGAAATCATGGTCCAGCCAAACTGATACACACATTTTTTGGGAGGGACATAATTCAATCCATAACAGGAATGTGCTATAGAAATCCAGTAATCTGGTATGTTCCAGCCTGGGATGGTGCTGGGTTACTGAATTTTTCAGGCCAGTGGAAGTTACTGTATTGATTCCCCAAGACACCTTCATTCCACAATGTCACGGATTGAATTTACGTCCCCCCAAATATGTGTTTATCAATTTGTTCCAGTACTGTGTGGTTGTCTTCCACTTTGTGATTGTGATTTTATGTTAAAGAGGATTAGGGTGGGATTGTAACACCATCGCCCAGGTCACATTCTCATTCTCGATCCAAGGTAAAAGGAGTTTCCCTGGGGTGTGGCCTGCACTACCTTTTATCTCTCAAGAGATAAAAGGAAAGGGAAGCAAACTGAGTTGGGGACCTCATACCACCAGGAGAGCAGCACCGGAAGCAGAGGTTCCTGCCCTGAGATGCTCCCAGGCCAAGGGAAGACTGATGACAAGGACTGTGCTCCAGAGCTGAAGAAAGCCTTCCTCTGGAGCTGACTGCCTGAAGTTGGACTTCTAGCCTACTATAGTGTGAGAGACTGAATTTCTCTTTGTTAAAGCCATCCACTTGTGGTATCTCTGTTATAGTAGCACTGGATAACTAAAACACACAATTATAATTAAAAAGAAAAAAAAACCTACAACTTAAACAGGAATTCTCATTTTTCATGGAAAGTTTTCTGTATTGCAGTAAGTATAACTTAAATTATAATATTTATTATTTTAAAACTTTAAAAGTTTGGTTCACTTTTAACGTAAAAAAAAAATTATTTTCTTATAAAGAGCAGTCAACCAATAATTTGGGGCACTCTCCCTTGCCCATCCTCAGGCCCCGGCCACAGTCATGATGGTTGTTTTCAACAAAATCTTGAACTAAAGCTGTGGCAGGAGGAGCTGAGGATAAAGCAGTAGACAATATTCAGGTCACTGGTTTCAGCTGTCATTACTACATGGGTGACTGTCACCTCTCTGAGTCTCAGATGCCCCATTTATAGCACAGAGGTCTCATCCACCTGCAGAGGAAAGAGACCCAGAGAACACAGGGAAGATGCAACATGCTTACTCAGCACAGTGTGTGGCTCACAGCGAGTGCGCGATCCACGTTCCACGTGGTCGCTTCTTCACCTCTCTACCTCTCTGCTCTTCCTCGGCAAGGCCTGCCTTCGCAGCCCCAGTAAACATTGTTTCCTCCCTTCTCTGAGCCCACAGCACTCTCTGCAAATCACATACTAACTTATACCCAATGCTGTTCCGAATGGTCTCTAGCATTTTCCTGTCTAGGTTTCATCTCTAACAGTAACAGAATCCCGCCATTGCTATGGCGCCTCCACCCTGCATCCCATATACCTCACCCAGTGCCGGGTGCCACCTCCGCCCTGCAGCCCGTACACCTCGCCCAGTGCCGGGTGCCACCTCCGCCCTGCAGCCCCGTACACCTCGCCCAGTGCCGGGTGCCACCTCCGCCCTGCAGCCCGTACACCTCGCCCAGTGCCGGGTGCCACCTCCGCTCTGCAGCCCCGTACACCTCGCCCAGTGCCGGGTGCCACCTCCGCCCTGCAGCCCGTACACCTCGCCCAGTGCCGGGTGCCACCTCCGCCCTGCAGCCCGTACACCTCGCCCAGTGCCGGGCACAACAGAACTTGCTACTTGGCCTCTCCCCGAACTCCTTCCCAAGTGGAAGGCAGATGTGGGGGCAATGTCATGGGAAGACATTCATTTCTTCTCAATGGGTCCATGTAGACTTTGGTGTTGTCATAGGTGCTGTCAATTTTGACTCATAATGCCCCATGTGACAGAGTAGAAGCTCCCCATAGGGTCTTCTTGACTGTAATCTTTATGGAAGCAGATCACCAAGTCTTTTCTCCCAAACGGCCAACCTTCCATTTAGCTGCTGAGCGCTTAACCATTTGCAAGACTCTCCACCGGAGATCAATTCCAATGTACACTTCAGCAGATTTCACTATCAATGGTAGCTTCTGAGAAATTCCTTCTTACAATTCAGCGCCAACGATAACACCCCCTCCGACTCCCCTCGCTCCCTCATAGCTCTAGGTGTGTGACGGCTGCCACTGAAGAAAGGTCCCCAAAAGCTTTCCCGGGCACCCATGAGCCCTGCGTACAGACAGGAGACTGAAGCTCCGTCATCCCCCTGCGCTGCACGTCGGTCCTGCTGCGAGGCTGCTGGGCTGGCAGGTGCCTTCTCAAGAGTCCAGAGAAACTCCAGGAGGAAGGCCGAGGAAGCTCTGACCCTCTGTGGTGGGCGGCCACTGGTTTCTGTCAGGCACCCTGGTAACAGCACTTGAATTTCCATTCTAGGGGCCACGTCCCCCTTCTTATCCATGCGAATGGACTCTCCTCCCTCATGGGTCCATTTCTGGACCAAGCCATTGAGACTTGACTCAGGGGCTTTAGTCCTGGTCTGGTGGCACAGTGATTAAAGCAACTGCCAACTGAGACATCAGTGATAGGAAACCACCAGCAGCTCCGTGGGAAAAAGATGTGGCAGTCTGCTTCCGTAGAGACTGACAGCCGTGGAAACCATATGGGGTCACTAACCTTGGAAACCGTATGGGGTCACTATGAGTGGAATCAACTTGAAGGTGGTGGGTTTGGATTTTTTTGTTTTGTTTTGTTTTCGTTCTGAGAAACACTCCATTGCCCATAACTTTGCAGAGGACACAGCGTGGGAACGGCAGCCAGTGCGCGGAACAGGACAGAGAACTTGCAGGAGGGGGAGAGAACAAAGAGCTCCGTGGGAGCCCCCAAACCCAGCTCCGCCTGGCCTTCACCCCCCCAAACCCAGCCCCACCTGGCCTCTGCCCCCCAAAACCCTGCTCCGCCTGGCCTCTGCCCCTGGATCTCTCAGTTATGTCCACCATCAACTTCCCTTCCACACTTCAATGTTTCCAAAATGTTTTTAAGACAGTTTGAAAGGGCTTCCTGTCACTTGTAATTCAGAGAGTCAGAGCAGCAAAACTTCCAAACGAATTGAAAAAAGTTCAGCTACTAACAACTGACTATAAAATCCCTCTTTCTTTCTGAAAGCCACCTCATGTGCATGGTCTCATTTCACCCTGAAAGCAGCAGGTCAGGAATTAGAGACCTCCTTTTACAGAGTCCGCCTCTGAGCCCGGAAGTTGCTGTCAGCTGCCCATGACCCCTTAGTGTGAATTAAAGAGCCACCCCACTGCTGGGCTGCCTTTACCAGGTCATGCTCACCTCCAACTTCCTACAGAGCATCATCTCCAAGCTTTAGAGGGTCAGGATGAATTTATCCCTCATCACTAATGCTACTTAAAGCACCTTTTCTGCACCAGGGCAGCTGTGGTGATAAGGTACAGGTGTGATCTTTCACAAGCCAGGTGCCTTGGCCAACACACTGCTCCCACACCCGAGCGTGCTCCACAAAGCTTCACTCACCAATTTCATGAACTCCCTGGGAGAACAAGAGGATTAGTAAGAGATTAGCTTAGGCATCTTGAATCTCTGCAGGAAAAAATACAACAGTCATTCTTTAAGCTCCCAAAGATTCAGCTGCTGGGGAGGAAGAGAGGAGTCGGAGATGGGCTACTGCTTTGTTTCGCTGCCCTTCTTGGTTTTAAACCTGCAAGAGAAAAAGATTTTATGAATCCTTAGGCAATTGCTAATGAGTTTTGAACTGTGCAGTTCAAAAGTAGTCTTCAGAGAATTAATTTTTTCTCAGTTGTGGGGTCTCTGTGGGCTTCAGCAACTCTGGAAATGAGGAAGAAGTCTCACTGATGATGTGAATGATGGTGTTGTCATCAGACGTACTATAACTGTTAGAATGGGCTTGGCTTTGCTGTGGGGCAGTGTGGTTCAGCGGTAGAATTCTCAACTTCACGCGGGAGACCTGGATCCCATTCCCAGCCAATGTATCTCATGCTAAGCCATCATCCATCAGTGGAGGTTTGCATGCTGCTATGGTGCTGAACAGGTTTCAACAGAGTTTCCAGACTAAGACAGGCTAGGAAGAAGAGCCTGGTGATCTACATCTGAAAATCAGCCAATGAAAGAAAACTCTCTAGATCACAATGGTCTGATCCACAAATGATCACAGGGCTGGCGGAGGACCAGGCAGCATTTTGTTCCATTGTGCATGGGGTTGCCATGAGTTGGGAGAGAATAACAACAATGACAGATTTTGTTGTAATAACAAAGAACCCTAAAATCTCAGAGCTTGTGATGGTAAAGGTTGTGTGTCAACTTGGCTGTACCATGATTCTCAGTGGTTTGGCAGTTATAATGTAGTTTGGTAGCTGTGAAATAATATAATCACCTTCATGATGAGATCTGTTGTGAGTAGCCAGTCAGTTGAAAGGGAGTTTCCTTGGGGGTGTGGCATGCATCCAATATAGGTGAGCTTTCTGGCAAAGCTCGTTGGCTCTTGCTCGCTCTGGATCCTGCAGCTGGCTCCTGTTCATCTGACCTTCATTTCTCAGGACTTGAGCTAACAGCTTACCTGATGATCTTGGAATTCATCAGCCTCCGTGGCCTGTGAGCAAGAGGCCTGCTGTCTGACCTACCGATCCTGGATTCACCAGCCCCTGCAGACACATGAATCAGGAGAAGCTTCCAGCCTAACCCACAGACTTGAGACTTTCCAGCCTCTACAACTCCGTGAGCCATTTCCTTGCTATAAATCTATCTAGACATATACATATTTATACACTTATATGCTTCTCTAGAGAACCCAGCCTAAGACGGGGCTTAACACAATAAATCGTTATTTCTTAGGTACGCTCCATGACAGTTTGGTTAGGTCAGCATCTCTACTCATGGTGGTCACTCTTGGACCCAGGATGACCAGAAGCTAATTTTGGCATGTGCTTCCATAATCACTGCAGAAATGAGGGAAAAAAGAAAAGAAGGAAAAAAAAAAAAAAAAAACGGTGAATTATAGGCTGGCTCCTAAAGTTCCCACCAAGAAATGACACACATCATTTCCACGGGTGCATCATTGGCTTGAGAATCACACGTCCATGCTGAACTTCCAATGGCTGAGAAGTTAATCCCACCACGTGCCTGGAAAGAGAAAAGGAGGGTCACACGTGGCTTAACATCTTAAAACCACAGTGACTGCCTCAGGTGACCCTCACAACACCCTACAAGACAGAAAACCCTGAGACGGCTACCGCCTTAGTAGATGGAGAGACTAACAGCACAAAGACTGTAAGCTACAGGCAGAGGAAATCTCGGCGCCCTGGTTCTAAACCCAGTTTCCTTTCCTCTATATCATGGACCCGCTATCATCAGGACTTGGGGGGTGCCAATCCGTCTCGGAAGAAGTACAATCAGAATGCTCCTTAGAAGCAAGGATGGCGAGACTACATCTCACATACTTTGGACAGGTTATCAGGAGGGATCAGTCCCTGGAGAAGGACACCGTGCTTGGTAAAGCAGAGGGTCAGTAAAAAAGAATAAGACCCTCAATGAGATGGACTGACAAAGTGGCTGCAACAATGGGCTCAAACATAACAACGATTGTGAGGATGGTGCATTTCGTTCTGTGGTACACAGGGTTGCTATGAGTCAGAATCGAACCGACAGCACCTAGCAACAACAAGTATCAGTCCCTTGTGGACACATTAATGAGAGGCACATGGAAATCACGTTTCAAATAGATCCTGTGAAATCGGAAGTCATGATAATTGATGGACTCTCAGAGCTGAATGGGGTGCAGTGTGGAAGCCACTGCACTAGATGATATCTAAGTGTTTCTAGGGAGCACATTAAGAATGTCCTACTAAGGGGACAGGAAACCCAGACAAATGGAAACGGGGAGCTCAAGGTTGAGAAGGGGAGGGCATTGAGACATCATGGGGTTGGCAACTAATGTCACAAAACAATTTGTGTATTAATGGCTTAATGAGAAAATAATTTGCTCTGTAAACCTTCACCTAAAGCACAATAAATATATATATTCTATTGATATAAAGTGGTTTCATATAAAATGGTTAAGCACTTGGCTGCCAATTGAAAGGTTGGTGGTTTGAACCCATTCAGCCATTCCACTGAAGAAGAGACCTGGAGATCTTCTCCCACAAAGGCTATAGCATAGAAAACCCTACAGGGAGTTTTACTGTGTCACACGGAGTTGCTGTGAGTTGAAAATCAATCTGACAGTGCTTAACAACAGCAAGATGAAAACATCAACTGCCTTGTGTATTTGGATAAGCAGCAAGCAGCAATTTTCATTTGTAACACAGTTTGTGGCACTGGAAGAAAAGGATGCTGTGATTGTTGATATAAAGTATGTCATAAATGCAAAAAGAAAGTGAAATATTAAAAATATATATATTTTCTAAAAAAATTATTTTGCAAAGAAAAGAATGTCCTGTGGAGCTTCAGAGAGGGAGGGGATGGCTCTGGGCCTCAGTCCTCTCACTAGTCGGCCCAGGTAGCTCCACTTCTGCAGGGTCATACGCTAATTATGTAAAATGGAAACCGTTGATTCCAGTCCAAGCACTTCATTTTGCAGATAGAAAGAATGAGGTTCAAAAAATGAGGAGACTCCGCAAAGGGAGATGTTGGCAGAGCTAGGGCCCATCTTCAAATAGGACACGTTAGGAGCAGAAGCGTCTAGGCTCCAGTGTGCTACCCACTAGCTGTGTCACCACAGGGAAGACACTTAACCTCTGTGAACCTGCTTCTTCGTTTGTAAAATGAGCATAGAACTGTCTGTCCTGTTGCATGTAATCAGAACGCAAACATGGAGAAACGCCCAATTTCCCAACACTGAAACTCTACATGAGAATATCAGTGAAAAATCATTATCAGGTATTTTATTAGCCATTTAAAGAAAAACCATAATACCTAATGCTGGCAAGTGTGTGGAGAACTGGTACATACGTAACAATATACATGCTGCTGACACAGCCCTTTTGGAGAACAACGTGATACTAAAAATCAAAAGCCTTTAGAGATACCCACGGCCTTTGTCCCAGTAATTCTGCTTCCAGGAATTCAGTCTTGGGGGAAAAAAATCTTAAATCCCACAAATGTATGCACTAAAATTGTTCCTCTGGATATTACTTAAAATGGCAGAAAATTGAAAATGAACCAAAAATGGAGTAAAATACAGCAAATCCACCAAAAATTTATGATTATGGAAAGTACAAAAAAATTCATGCAAATTCTTATGATGTAATATTAAGTAAAGCAGGATTCAAATGGATTATAAATTCATAGTAAGAAAAGGATACATTTCTCAAAACCAGGAGGAAATAATGGGCTATTGTTTTGTTTTTCCCCTCTTTTCTCTATTTTCTAAATTTCCTTGTATGCAAATATAATAAAAGATAAACAACAAAAAATCCCAAATATCTGCCCTGCTGTGAAGGTTACTGGCAGGAATGAATTCTCTAATTGGTATGAAAGTGCATTGTTCTCTTTGGAATGTGGTCAATGGGTAAGAGATCAGCATGATCAATGTTAAACTGTGTTTGGTTCCAACCTGCTTGCTTTCAGTCCAACACTATCATCTCATTTTTTCTTTTCTGGATTAAACTAAAAGCGTAAGAGGGTAGATTCTCACCCAATTCCACACTTAATTAAGCTTTTAGGATACATTCTTCTTGTGTAGGTTTGATGAACTGCAATTTAGCAGAGGCTCACCCTTCCACAGAACAAAATACAGGAGATAATTCTTTATGGTTACAACATCTGTGATTAAGAGGATTCGTGTAATATTTGCATTTGCGGCACCACAAAGAGGCTCCTCCCAGGGTTTCCCCAGCCAGGGCCAGCGCATACACTGATGCTCGGCAGTCCTCTCCTGAAATTCGGAAGGAGTCACAAATGCTCAGAATGGTCTCCCCATCACAGGGGTAAATGCCAGCAGGTTAGCAGAGCGTGCCTAGGAAAACCTGCTAGGTGCCAGCGGAGGGCCACCCATCTGTCACCTGAGACTTGTCAACTCAGACATGAGTTTTACTTTCCCCAGTACCCACCAATTACTCTTCTTTTTGCATCCAAGCATCTGAACAGGTTTATTAATGTTTCTCATAATGGTTTCATTTTCACACTCATGATGTCTGTCCAAAAATTATCTAAATATTCAGGTTTCACCGTAAGATCAGGTGAGCCCAGAGATGAGGAAATGCATAAATTAGCATTCCCTTGACATTTAATTCCTGATATAGTTCACACTGTTCCAAAGGCTTTACACCAAACACAGTCTAGAAAATGGATACAATGTTTACTTACACATCTACTTAGATGCTCTTTGGAAAATGCAACAGATAGCATACCAACGAGTAAGTTAGTTATCTAGTCAACAAATGTGCACCAAGCAACGTGCCTGGCCCTGTGCCAGGTGCTGTGTAGACTACAAAAGAAGGAAGATACATGATCTTCAACTACCAAGAGTTTGTAGTTGAATGGAAAAAAAAAAAGATACATATTAAATAAAATATGCGGCAGGATTTTACCCACACATTTTGACACCTGAGGAAAAGTCAGAGTGAGGAAAGAATGGTGGAAGATGTAGCGATCATGAAACTTTCTGGGAGAATCTGGAGTAGGGCTGGGCAGGGACCGATGGGGAGGTCTGGCTGAACAGACAGAATGGGGAAAGGACACATGGCCTGTCTAGGTAGAGGAACAGGAGGCGTGTCAGCAGGGGCAGGGGTGTGTACAGGAGTAGGTGCTGTGGTGGATTCCAACTGCTGATCTTGCGGTTAACAGCCAAGCTCTTAACCACTGTGCCACCAGGGCTCCTCAACTCGATTAACCAAACCAAAACCAAACCCCTTGCCGTTAAGTTGATTCCAACTCATAGCGACCCTATACGACAGAGTAGAACTGCCCCACAGAATTTCCAAGGACTGGTGGATTTGAACTGCTGACCTTTTGGTTAGCAGCTGAGCTCTTAACCACTGTGCCACTGAGGCTCTGTGGAGAAGTAGCAGGTGTAAATGAAGAAGTTCAGGGGATAGAGGCTAAATGTGGAAAGGAGGCCAAAACATGCCCGGAGAGTTCCTTCCTAGATAAAATCCTGGATCTCAGCTGATGTCTGATGCGAGGGGAAGACTGATCATGCCAGAGGAGCAGGAGAGTAGAAGTGGTCAGCCTGGTAAGCCATGAGGAAGGGACACCAGGACTAAGGGAAACATCACAATTACCAAAAGGCTGGCAGGTACCATAACAAGCCCCCTTCCTTCATCGTTGTTAGTGCCGCTAAGTCAGCTCGACTCACGGCGACCCCATGTTCAATAGAACAAAACATTGCCCGGTCCTGCGCCATCTTCACGATCAGTGGTACGCTTGAGTCCACTGTGGCAGCTCCTGTGTATTTTGAGTGCCTTCCTACCTGGGGATGGCTCATTTTCCAGCACTGTATCAGACAAAATTCTGTTGTGATCCATAGGGCTTCACTGGATAACTTTTGGAAGTAGATTACCAAGCCTTTCTTCCTAGTCTGTCTTAGTCTGGAAGCTCCCCTGAAAACTGTTCCCTATGGATGATCCTGCTGGTATTTGAAAGACTGGTGGCGTAGCTTTCAGCATCATAGCAACACACGAGCCTCCACAGTACAACAAACTGACAAACGGGTGGTAGTCCTTCAACAGAGCTCTCTCTCAAAACTGCATCCTTCATCCCCACGATCTTCCTGCACACACTGGGAATATAAGCTTTTTGTACCCTTGCCACTGCCACCCTCCCAGACTCCAGGGTGAAAGAAAGCTCACCTAGGCCCAGCAGCATTAGGGAACCTAGGAGAGTGAGGTCTCAAAGCCGAGGAGGGCCCTCTGACTCTGATGAAGAGCAAACACCATCAAACATAGCTGAGATCAGGGATTTCACCCAAGAAAAAATCTCAGGGGTGTTGTGCACTCATTTCACATTCAACCCAATCTCTTTACCTTCTTCATTTCAATCTAAACTGTCAGACAAAATCCTCTGATTTCCCCAGTGACGTCCAAGAGACCCTGAAAGATAAAAATGTCTACAATAGACACTTAGAATTTCTAAATCATGGTCTGAGCAGTAGGGCTTAAACCTCAGTTGTCTAGAACTCCAGAAGTCCAGAAAGCCCACTCCCACATTTGACTCTGAATGTGAGCCTGCGAGCACTTCATGGGGAGCTCGCCTGTGTGGCAGAAGTCCAGAGGAGAGCAGAGTAATGGTGATACACAGGAAATATCTGGACCCCTATTCTTCTTTCTAGATACATTGCTCAGACTTCCAGCAGGAAATAATTTATCCCAAATGTTTCCAATGGAGAAACCAGGGCTTTCGACCCTGGGTTCAAACCTCTGTTGAGAAATCTGCCTTTCTAACAAGTTCCTAGCCAGATGCCAAGGATTCCACCCCAAATGGGCTGGGACCTTGTTAGAAATGCAAATTTCTCAGCAGGGGTTTGAACCCAGAGAAACTGATGTGAAAGGACTGCTTACAGATATGTGGGGAGAGGGTTAAGAGACAAACAAGGAATGGAGAGTCATCCAGAAATTAGGAAGAGCAGAGAGCAGTTACGACCCCCGCCCCCCCCCCCCCCCCCCCCCGGCTGAAGAGACCAGGGAGGGAGTGGTGTTGCCTGAGCAGGAGCCCAAAGGGAGGAAGAAGCCCAGAAGCTGTAGGCCTGGGTGAAGGGACACAGCTGGTGCCACAGCATGGCACTGAGCGAGCTGAGCAAGGAGGAAGCAGAGAAGATATACTTGTTCTGTCTCTCTTCAGCCCTCTGATCCCTTGCTAGAACCTTCCATTGGCCAAATCTAGCCAGAAGCCAGAGGACAGGGGATCCCAGGTGATGAAGTTGGCAGGGGTCAGCCCTGCAGGACATACAGCAGGGCACAGAATGGAGAAGAATCCATTTGGGGGTGATAATGGAGAAAAAACAAAACTCTCCCTATCAGGAGCACCATTGCAGCTCAGAACTTCCAAAGAATGTTATTTGTACCACAAGAAGTAAGTAAAACAAAAGCCCTCCCCTTTGATCCAGAAGCAGAAAGCAGAGACAAGACACAGCACCAGAGTTCACTGCACAGACAAGCAGGGACATGAAGAGTGTTCTAAAAAGGAGAAGCCATTCCCTGGGCAGTGAATAGCACATGGCAGGAAGTTGTGCAGAGTATCGGAGAAGCAATCCTCCCTAGCAGCACGGTTGGTAAACGTTATGCTTAAGGTGACCTCTGAGCAAGACTTTATGTCCCTAATCCCTAGCACAGTACCTGACCCTTCACAGGGGCTCAATAGTCAACCAACACAGGACTAACTGGTGCATCGGCAGACATTGCGAGGAAGAACAGGGCAGTAATAAAAGTGCTGACCATGTGGGTCCAGATGACCAGAGGGACCATAGAAGAAGAAGGTCCAAACTTGGATAACTCAAGAAAAAAGTCAACTTGGACCAGGACAGGTAGTGATGAAACTTCACCAATTCCTTAATATAATGTGTAACCCAAAGCAGGTCCCGCTCTGTGCGGCTTTTCATCAATAAAGACACACGGAGGTGGGGGGCGGGGGAGAGCATTTATTGCAAGCTCGCAGGCAAGGAGCAAGGAGGTGTAGACCTCAAATCAAGCTCCCCAAACAAAGGGAGGCAGGACCTTTTACACCGTCCTTCACCAGGAAGTACACATAAACATCATGGACTACATAGGTTATCATGGTACGCAGGTGTGGTAAGACAAATGGCATTTTTTCTTTGGCCTGTAGGCTAGTAAACTGGATTTGACTGGCTGGAGCTGCACAGAAAAAGAGGGGCAGGTTCCCCTTGGTCTGAGTAGCTCCGAGTTGAGCCACACCCAGGGCTATCACTTAAGGCTGTGTTTGATGATGGCTAAGCAGCTCCTGGCTCCTTGGTTATCAACGGACATGTATTGTTTTGTGGTCGTGAACCCATTCTCCCTTCTTCTGCCAAAACCTGGTTTTTATTTGGGGATCCAACACTTCCCACTCTCTGTCCATAAGGTTCAAGAAGTGATGAACAACACACACACACATATGCACATGAGCATGTGACCAAGAAGTGGCCCAGGAAAGTCACCATGATTGGTTCAGGAATGGGCAAATGCCCAACACAGATCACTGTGATGAGATCCAGTCCCAGAACTCTTGTTACTGGAATAAGGTTCTTGCCTCTCACTGGTCAAGAATGAACAGGTAAGGCACGTAGAGTTTTCCACATGAGCAAAGCTTTACTGAAGAGTCTTGCAAGCGGAGACCAGGAGGGCCTAAAGCAATGCTTATCCCCGTCTCACAGAACAAAAGACTAGCCTGGGTTTTTAAAAGCTCTTGGGCAGGAAAAGATTCATGTTTATTCACAGGCATAGCCAGGGTTTCCCGCAAGTAGCCAGTTTTGGGCAGAGATATGTTAACTAAGGTGCGTGCACAGCAGCTTTCTAAGATGGCTCCTGTCCCAGATCCCTCTGGGATTCGTTGCAGGGCTTATTTAGGGGTGTTGGGCCTGCACAGTCTCCCACCTGCTGCTGCAGCCACTCACTGCCCCTAGTGGAAGGTCACACAGCGGTCACAGGTGGATATTCTGCGCACGTTCCTGGCGCTGGTTTTCTGCAGTTGCTTCTGAAAGACAGCTTTAAAGAAGTTTGCAGGCTATTTTCTCATACCCTGCCCCCATTGTTCTGGGGAATGGCTTTGTTTCTGCACCCTGGCCCATTTCCTGTACTTTGCAGATTTAGGGGGTGGGGGGGCCCTCTGTTCCCTGTCTTACTGTTGGGGAACAGGCAGGCTGTTTATCAAGGGGTTGTGAAACTGTCAGCCTGAAGCTGCTGGAAGCCATCTTGACACTTGTGAGGAGATCCTACCTGAGAATAGAGCCCACAGAGAAGTAAATGGACCTGAGGTGGAGGGGGCGGAAAAAGGAGCAAGAGAAAGTGACAAAGTCTAAGCCCTGGGGTTTTTGGTTAAGCATCTCAATCAGGTCATAACTGAACTCATACCTACCTGTAGGCTTTTGTGTTATGTAAGACAATAAATTATCTTATTTTGCTTAAGCCAGTTTGAGATGGCACTTCATCAAGTGCCACCAAAATATGATTTACCAATATACTTAATGAGAAGAAATTGGACATTTATATAAGAACCCCTTAGCTTAATAATATTCTTAATCGAAAACAGATTTAAACATAGAGCATACAGTTCTCAATACCATTTTCTTCTAAATCTGATGTCTTTATAAATACTTAAGGGACAGGTATCAATAGAGCTCCCAGACTAATACAGACTAGGAAGAAAAGCCTGGTGATCTACTTCCAAATATTAGTCAGTGAAACCCATGGATCACAACAGAATGTTGTCCAATATGGTGCTGGAAGATGAGCCCCCTAGGTTGGAAGGCACTCAGAATGCACAGTGGCCACAACAATAGACTCGAGCATGCCAGTGATCGTGAAGGTGGTGCAGGACCAGGCAACATTTTGTTCTGTTGTACATGGGGGCCACCATGGGTCGGAGCCAACTCAGCAGCAACTAAGAACACTAACAACAGAACCTACCCAGATGTGGCAGCCATGGAGGTGAGCCACTCGAATTCCCCTTAAGGAAAGAACATGCTGATCAGCTGCAAGGAGTGCACTTAGCTGATAGTCTCCAGCCACAGCGTCTTTTGGAACCTGTTACAGTGTTTAAGCCGAGGCCACACTATTCTTAAGCAGCTCCCTGCCAGTGACTGAGCATGACAGGGGTTCTAAGACATTGCCATTTCTGGCAACACAGGACTCCTCTCTTAGGCTATCCTGTGATGTGTCTCCCTGTCATAATTGAATTGTGTCCCCCCAAAATGTCTGTCAACTTGACTGAGTCACGATTCCCAGTATTGTATGACTGTCTGCCATTTTGTCATCTGATGTGATTTCCTTATATGTTGTAAATCCTATCACCATGATATAACGAGATGAATTGGCGGCAGTTATATTGATGACATCTGCAAGACTGGATAGTATCTTGGGCCAATCTCTTTTGAGATATAGGGGAGATAGGCTACCAGAGAGACATGGGGACCTCATACCACCAAGAAAGCAATGCCGGGAGCAGAGTGCCTCCTTTAGACCTGAGGTTCCTGTGTGGAGAAGCTCCTAGACTGAGGGAAGATTGATGACAGGGACCTTCCAGCAGAGCTGACAGAGAGAGAAAGACTTTTCCTGGAGCCAATGCCCTGAATTTGGACTTCCAGCCTACTGGACTGTGAGAGAATAAACTTCTCTTTGTTAAAGCCATCCACTTGTGGTATTTCTGTTGTAGCAGTACTAGATGACTAAGACACTCCCCATTGTGTTGGCTGAGACTTTCTCTGAGCACCACTGAAGTCTAAGGCTCTTCCTACCAACCCTCCTTCCCTCCTCTTATCCTTTCATAAACGTCAAACTTGCATTATGGTATGAAGTTTTCCCTACCTATTCCTCTTGCACTTCCTGCTCCATCTTGTCATACACTTGCCAGAGGACCCAAGAGACACACCAGTAAAGAAGGTAGTTGAAGCTACAAAGTTTGTAGTAATGTAGTACGATAGCCCTGGAGAATAATACAGAGGGCAACCAACCCAGAGAGGAACGGGTCAGAAGACTCAGGAAGAGGTTGTTTCAAAAATATGGAATGGATAGACTATGTATTGTGTTTGAATATACCAAGAGGAGATTACACAACCAGGGAGAGTTTGGGGATAATTTGATAACTACATAACTTGTTGCTGTTGAGTCGATTCCAACTCATAGTGGCCCTGTAAGACTGTGTAGAACTGTCCCGTAGGGTTTCCAAGGAGAAACCAGTAGATTCAAACTTTTGGTTAGCAGCTGCAGTTCTTAACCACTCTGCCACCAGGGCTCTGATAACCACATAGAAAAATAAAAAAAGTATTGATTGCAGAAAAGACAAAAAGTTACGCACAAAAACAAAAATAATCAAGATGCCACATGACCCAGCTATGAATAGCACTTAATAGTCAGGGTAACATAAACATTAAACCTTTATGTAAGCAAAGTATAACTCCGGATTGGGAAGATGGGAGGAGAGACATACAAGTATGTGATGGTAGCCAAGCACTGTGTGAAGGAGAGTGAATTCCTTGTCTTGAATGGTGGGGACCAAACTGATCATACTAAAGCCAAGAAGTCAATATAAGCACGTTATTTAGAAATATGGAGTTAAATGCTTAAAGAGTTAACAGGGGTTTCCTCTGCGGACAGGAATGGAAATGAGCCTGAGGCGTATTGGGTTTTCTTGTTTGTTTTTTCATAACAAGCCTTGTGGATGCTTTGCACACACAGGCTGTTTCCAGATCCCAAGTAGGCACCAAGCGCTGGGATAAGAATTCCACCCAGGGGTGCCAACCACTCCATGGGTGTTACGCCCATTTATTCTGATCAAACCATACACACAAGACATGTACATGGTGTTGATGATAGTGAAAGCCGTTTTAGTTACACATAGTTGACAGACAGCAAACAACAGGAAAAGTTCCATCACAAGAGGTCCTCCCTAGCTCAAAAGCTGTCCAACCAAAAAAAAAAAAAAAATCAAACCCATTGCTGTCGAGTCAATTCCAACTCATAGCCACCCTATAGGACAGAATAGAACTGCCCCATGCAGCTTCCAAGGGGTGCCTTGTGGATTCGAACCGGCAACCTTTTAGTTGACAGCTGTAGCTATAAACAACTCCATCACCCAAAACCAAAACCAAACTCACTGCCGTCGAGTCGATTCTGACTCATAGCGACCCTATAGGACAGAGTAGAACTGCCCCATAGAGTTTCCAAGGAGCACCTGGTGGATTTGAACTGCCAACCTTTTGGTTAGCAGCCGTAGCAATTAACCACTACGCCACCAGGGTTTCCAAAATCTGTCCATCAGGGTGGAAAACGTTCACACATGCCCCATCTCTTTGCATCATGGACAAAGGATGCCGAGGGTATTCCCCGACCAGGTTTTCTATTCCAGAGGTTGTACACTTCACTGTGCAGAGTGCAGTGCAAATTTTCCCACCTAATCACCCCAAAAGGGATGCCAGCTAGAACTGTATCTCTTTAAACCTGCTGCTTATTTAGACAAACCATTAGGCTTCAGAGGAGGAGGTGCAATGGTTTGTTCCAAAACCCAAAGATGCTAGCAGGGCAGGCGGGAGGATCAAAAGGAATTGAAGCTGACTGGACAGCTGAAAGACTGCCTCCTCTCACTGTGACTATTTGCCTCTTTAAACATTGTGCAGGCATAACTTCGACAAAAATTAAATCTTTTTTTTTTTTTAAAAAAGGTTTAAGGAAATAACCAGACAAACCCAAATTGAGAGACATTCTATAGAACTGGCCTGGACTCTCCAAAAATGTCAATAGATAAAAATCAAAGAAAGGCTGAGGAACTGTTCTAGATTAAAGTCAGCTAAAGAGACATGACAATGAAATGTAGTGAATGACCCTGGACCAGATCCTGCAATCAAAAACAAAGTAATTTAAAAAATAAAATAGGGACGATTCAATCTTACATTTTCTGAATTTGATAGCCATACACGGATTAGGTAAAAGAATGCCCTAATCTTTTAAAAAAATATACACTAATTTAGCCAGGGTGAAGAGTAATGTTATTTGAAATTCACTCTCAAATGATCCAGTAAAAATACATAGTATATGCCAGGCACTATACTGTACATTCTATGCATTGTCTCATTAAATTCGCAGCAACTGTATCAAATAGGTTCCATGATGATTTCAGTTTCTCTGAGGAAAATGAAGCCCAGAGAAGCTCACATATCAAGTAAATGACAGAGCCAAGACTTGAATGCAAATCTGTCAAATTCCATTGTCCATTTTCTTTGTGGAAAAAAAAAAAAATTTAAATAGGCTTTACTTTTTAGAGCAGTTTTAGATTTACATAAAAATTGAGACTAGAGTACAAGTAGTTCCCATATACCTGCATCCAGTTTCTCCTATCATTAACACCTGACATTACCACAGTACATTTGTTACAATAAAGGAACCAGTATTGATACATTGTTATCAAAACAGTTGCCCTTGAATTCTTTCCCACTCATGGCGACCCCATGTGTGTCAGAGCAGAACTGTGCTCCATCGGGTTTTCAATGGCTGTGATCTTCCAGGAGTAGATCACCTGACCCTTCTTCTCAGGTGTCTCTGGGGGAACTTGAGCCTTCAGCATTTCCGTTTGCAGCCAGCACATTAACGGTTTGTTCCACAGGGACTCCACTGAGTAAAGGCCATACTTTTTTCAGATTCCCTTAGTTTTTTTTTTTTTTTTTTTTCAAGTGTACACCTGATATAATTAGCTCACTCTTCATCAGCGTCTCTCTCCCACCCGCTGACCAGTCCCTTTCATGTCTGATGAGTTGTCTTCAGGGATGGTTCCTGTCCTGTGTCAACAGAAGGTCTGGAGAGCATGACCGCCGGGATTCCTCCAGTCTCAGTCAGACCATTAAGTTTGGTCTTCTTATGAGAATTTGGGGTCTGCATCCCACTGCTCTCCTGCTCCCTCAGGGGTCCTCTGCTGAGCTCCCTGTCAGGGCAGTCATCGATTGTGGCCGGGCACCAACTAGTTCTTCTGGTCTCAGGATGATGTAGGTCTCTGGTTCATGTGGCCCTCAGATTCCCTTAGTTTTTACCTGATGTCCCTTTTCGGTTTTAGGATCCCGTCCAGGGTAGCACATACATTCAGTCCTCATGTCTTCTTAGGCTCCTTTTGGCTGTGACAGTTTCTTGAACTTCCTTTGTTTTTGATGACTTTGACAGTTTGGAGGGGTACTGATCAGATATTTTATAATAATGCCCTCTATTGAAATCTGATATTTTTGATTGGAGTTTTGGATTTGTGGAGGAAGACCACAAAGTGCCATTTTCATCACATTATGTCAAGGGTGAGTGCT
This sequence comes from Elephas maximus indicus, assembly GCF_024166365.1. Taxonomy (NCBI): domain Eukaryota; kingdom Metazoa; phylum Chordata; class Mammalia; order Proboscidea; family Elephantidae; genus Elephas; species Elephas maximus. Next base: position 9,918,507 of record NC_064839.1, on the reverse strand, counting down.
ATCAACATAGATTGCCCTGGTGGTGCAGTGGTTAAGAGTCATGGCTGCTAACCAAAAGGTCAGCAGTTTGAATCCACCGGCCACTCTTTGGAAACCCTACGGGGCAGTTCTACTCTGTCCTATAGTCACTGTGAATCGGAATCACCTGGCCAACAATGGGATGGTAGAACGGGTCTATCAGCATGATTTATCACTATTGGTGCTAATCTTGATCACCTGGCTGAGGTCATGTTAGGTTTCTTCACTGTAAAGTTACTCTTTTCTCCTCTTCTCTTCATATCGTACTCTGTGGAAGGAAGTTGCTATTCACCTGGTAGAGGGTCAATGAAAAAGAGGAAGACCCTCAATGAGATGGGCTGACACAGTGGCTGCAACAATGGGCTCACGCATAACAACCGTTGCGAGGATGGCACAGGGCTGGGCAGTGTTTCATTCTGTTGTGCGTAGGGTCGCTATGAGTCAGAACCAACTCGACAGCCCCTAACAACAACTAATCAGCTTAAAGGCAGAATATCAACACAAATTATTTGGAATCTTTCTGCAGGGAAGATTTTTCTTTTCTCTCCCAATTATTTATTTATTCAATCATTTATTTATGTCAGTATGGACTCAGGAATATTTATTTTGTACTTTGGATTATAATCCAATTTTACTTTATTTTGTTGCTCAAATTGTTCCAGGGAGTTATTTTGGTTGGTTCCTGTGTCCCTTTGACCTAAAACCATTAATGTGGGCTTTGGGTTGTTTTTTGTTGTTGTTGTTTGCTTTTCAGCACTTTCTTACTTTTGGGCATTACACGATGCTCCATGTTCATCATCCAATAATTCATTCTAGAATGAATCATTTTTTCAAGGAACCCTAGTTTCTTTCATTGAAGAATGAATGATATTAGAATCCAAGATCTGGGTACTAGGTGTGCTCATTGCTGTGAGGGTGTCATTTCTTGTGGGCCCTCTCAGCAGCAAGAGCAAGGAAACATATGTGTGTATACAGATTCATGTCTATACACATATCTATAAATATTTCCATATATAACCAGCTGTCTCTATATTAAGCTAAACATGAGCTTGTACTGATGTCTTCAACTCTAATCCATTCATCTAATCTAGCCCCCTCCCCATGTGGGTCTGTAAATTCCCACTCTTACAGTGACAAACCTGGCTCTCCCCACCCGCCACCATTTACATAATTAGTCGATTCCAGTATGCTTGTATAACAGGGTCAGAATCATTAAACCATATTCCTCCAGGAGTGCAGTGTTTATGTGCAATTCCTTTTGTCCTTAGTCCTACAGTCTCCACTCATTTCCAGAGTTATTGAAGCACCGTTCCCCCTTCACCTAGACTGGCTCATACATTTGTAATAGAGTCGGATTCTCTTGTCACCATCTGCATTCATTTCTAGGATCCCCAACCTCCTAAATGACTTTTTAAAATTAAATTTCTCTCTGTGTGCTGCAAGCTCTATGAGTTTTGACAAACGCATAATGTCATGTATCCACCACTACAGTATCACACAGAATTGTTTCACGACCCTAAAAAAATCTCCCGTGCTTCACCTATTCAGTCTTTCTCCTTAATCCTGGAATCCTTTTTAGTTCTCTAGAGTTTTGCATTTTCCAGAATGTCATATAAGTGGAATAATATACTATATAGTCTTTTCAGACTGGCTTCTTTCACTAAGCAATATTCATTTAAAGTTCATCCATGTCTTTTTGTGGTTTGCAATCATTTCTTCCATCACTGAATAACATTTCATTGTATGGATGTGCACAGTTGCTTCTACTCCTGTTGAATATCTTGGTAACTCTAGGGTTTTGGAGATTGCGAATACAGCTGCAGGTTTTTGTGTAGACATAAGTTTCCAAATAAGTTGGGGGATGTCATGGATTAAATTGTGTCACCTAAAAAATATGTGTCAACTTGGTTAGGCCATGATTCCCAGTATTGTGTGGTTGTCCTCCATTTTGTGATTGTAATTTTATCGTCAGAGGATCAGGCTGGGATTGTAACACCACCTTTACTCAGGTCACCTCCCTGATCCAAGGTAAAGGGAGTTTCCCTGGGGAAAGCAAGCAGAGAGTTGGGGACCTCATACCACCAAGAAAGCAGCACCAGGAGCACAGCACACCCTTTGGACATGGGGTCCCTGTGCCTGAGAACCTCCTCGCCAGGGGAAGATTGAGGACAAGGACCAGAGCCAATAGAGCCAGAAAGCCTTCCCCTGGAGCCAATGCCCTGAATTTGGACTTATAACCCTCTAGACTGTGAGGAAACTAATTTCTCTTTCTTAAAGCCATCCACTTGTGGTATTTCTGTTATGGCAGCACTAGATGACTAAGACAGGGGACTTCTGGCCAACATGGCACCATAGACAGAAGCACCACACTGTCCTTCCACAGCAAAGACCCAAAAAACTAAGTAAAACAGAGACAAATGTCATTCCCAGAACCTGAAGTGTTAAATGAAGAAATAAAGAACTCAGCCAAGCACGAAGGGAATAAGAAACTGACAGAGGACAGAAAGGAGAAGAAATACCGGTGGAGGGCCCCATCGCTAACACAGCACGGATCCGCCATCTTGGACTCCTGTCTGGGATCAGCAGTCAGGTAGCAGGGGAAAGCAGCCTGCGGGACTCCCAGCAGGAGATAGAGCGCCCGGTAACCTCCTATACAGGCTTTCGGTGCCCCCATTCTGCCCCGCTGCTCTACCTCTGGAGCTTGCTGGCTGGCTGTGGCGGCTCCACGGGCGGGGAAGTGCAGCATCGGTGCTGCTGGGATTCGCCCCACCCCCGACGGAGATCAGTGGATGGGAGTAAGGGAAAGCAGCTCACAGGAAACAGAGCATCCAGTAACAAGCTATAGGCTTCTCCTAACCTCTCTCTTCCTCCCCGCCCCTCGGCCTCCTCTGCTCCCTGCCAGACACACTCGCTTGACCAGGAGGCAACTCCTTTGGCCTCAGGCTGCTTGGATTCACCGTGCCCACACTGGCCAGGCCCCTGAGCAGGTGTTGTTTCTTTCCATCTCTTTTGGTTTCTTCTGGGCCTCCTACAACCTCCCCCTCCTGTCTCAGGAACACCTGGCTCCTGTGCCATCTTTCCTTCTTCTTGAAAGGCTGTGAAGCCACGTTCAACTGGAGAACCACTCCACCAGCCCGTGACACCACCCTGGCGGGATCCCTGAGGCCTTTTTTTTTTTTTTTTTTTCCCCTTGTTTTGCATTGTTCTGTTTTGTTTTGCTTTGTTAGTTTTTTTTTCTTTTTCTTTTCACAGCTTGGGAGTCACTTCTAGCCGGGCTGCACTGCACGGCTTAGGAGCCACTCCCCCAATCTGCGCAGCCAAGTAGGTGGGATCCCTGGGGGTATTTCTTTCTTTTTCTTCTCCCCTCTCTTTCTTTCTTTTCTCTCTCTTTTTCCTCTTCTGTCTTTCTCCATTTCTTAGTTCTTGTCTCTCTACACTTACCTTCCTTTCTTGTCTCCTGAATACCTGGTGCTGTGTGACATCTATACCCCCTCCAGTTGGGCTATACTGTGCAGCCTGGGAGCCACTTCCCCTGTCTTAGCAGCCCCACTGGTGGGACTTTGGAACTCCTGGGGGCTTTTCTTTTCCAAATTTTTATCTGTTTTTTCTTTCTTCTTCCCTTTTTCTTCTTTTTTTTTTCTTTTCCCTTTTGCTTTTCTCCATTTCTCAGTTTCTCATCTATCCACTCCAATGGCAAGCTCCATTAACACTTTTTTTTCTTTATTTGTTTGCTTGTTTTTACCTCCTGTTTTTCTCTCCTCTTTCTCCTCTCTCCCATACCCCTATTAGCTCCACACATCACAACCTCCCCCCTCTTTGCTGCCTACCTGTACCATGCACTGAGCATCACACCCCCAAGCAGCATAAGCATGGCCTACTGGAACCTGCCAGCACTGATTCCTGGCCTACCCTGTCAGCCCTAGTATACATGCCACAAACAACTTCTCCCAGCCCCTCCCCTTCAGCTGGATCTGCCCTCCTGCACCATAGCTGAATGACTGGCCCTGCCCATTGGACAAGGACGTGAAAAGTACCACGACTACAAATAAGCAAACAACAAAGAACCCACAGCCTGCCCCCTCAGACATAACCAAATAAAACAAAAAAGCAGGATGAAAAACCAAGAAAATAACTACTGAACATCCCAAAGACAGAAGACAATATCAAAACATATATCTAAAAAAAAAAGAAAAAGGACAGGATGTTTCCAGAAGGTGCCCAAAATAAAACACCGGATGACTTGCCAGTAGAAGAAAAGGCACTAGGACTACCTGATAGGGAATTCAAATCTCTAATATTTAGAGCAATCCAAGAGTTGAAGCAAAAAACAGACAAAAATAAGGAAAAAATAGACAAATTTATGGAAAAGGCAGACAAAAAAATGGAACAATTCAGGAAAATAATACAGGAACAAAATGCAAAATAAATTCACAATTAGAAATCATTCAAAAACAGCAATTAGAAATCTAAAAGATAAACAACAAGATTTCAGAAATGGACACTGTCATGGAAGGGCTGAGGGGCAGGTTTGAAATAACGGAAGACAAAATCAGCAAAATTGAAGACAAATGCTTGGATAGAACTCTGTTGGAGGAAAAATCAGAAAGAAGAAGGAAGAAAAATGAAGAAACCCTGAGAATTATGTGAGACATAAGTAAAAGCAAAAATTTACAAGTGATTGGAGTTCCAGAACAGGGAAAGACGTCCGAAAACACAGAGACGATCATTGAAGAACTGCTGACAGAAAACTTCCCTAATATCATGAACGATGAAAAGCTGACCACCCAAGAAGCTCAGTGAACCCTGTATTGGATTGGGCCCAAAAGAAAAACACCAAGGCATATCATAATCGTACTCGTTAAAACCAAAGACAAAGAAAAAATCCTATGAGCAGCTCAAGAAAAACAAAAAGAAACATACACTGGAGAAAAAATAAGACTAAGCTGTGATTCTTTGGCAGAATCCATGCAGTCAAGAAGGCAATGGGATGACATATATAAAGCCTTGAAAGAAAAAAAATTGCCAACCAAAAATCATATATCCTGCAAAACTTTCATTCAAATATGATGGTGAAATTAGGGCATTTCCAGATAAACAGAAATTAAGGGAAAATGTAAAAACCAAACCAAACTTACAAGAATTTTTAAAGGGAGTCCTTCAGTCTGAGAAAAAACAACATCAGACCACAGCCTGAATCTAGGATGCAAGATTGTACCAGCCAGATACCAACCTAGTAAATGAACTCTCAAGGACTATCCAAAACCAAAACAATTGAAACAGGGAACCAGAGAGGTTAATCTGTAAATGACAACAACATCAGAACAATAAAAGAGGGAATGAATGGTATAGGTATAGAACTTTCTAATGGAGAGGAAAGGCAAGGCGATACCAAGTAATTAACAGACTGGTTCAAACCTAGGAAGATAAAGGTAAATTTCAAGGTAACCGCAAAGAAAGTTAACAAACCTACTCATCAAAATAAAGAAAAACATAAAGTCTCAATAAAACAAAATCTACAAAAACAAAAGAAATGAAAAAGAAATCCACAAGCAAAAGGAACTCAGCACAGGAGAGTAAGAGGAACAAAGAAAATGTCAGCCCTACAAAATGACAGCAATAAACTCAAACCTATTAATAATTACACTGAAAGTAAATGGCCTGAATGCATGCATAAAGAGACACAGAGTAACAGACTGAATCAAGTAAGTTGGATAGATCATGTAGGCGTGAGATTGTTGGATCATTTGGTTAGACTATGCTTAACTTTACAAGAAACTGCCCAAATTTCTTCCAAAGTGGCTGCACCATTTTTGCATTCCCACCAACAATGAATGAGAGTTCCCATTGCTCTACATCTTTTCCAGCATTTGGTGTTGTCTTTTGTTTGTTGGTTTGGTTTGGTTTTAGCTATTTTAATACCATGTAATAATATCTCAGTGTTGTTTTAATTTGCAATTCCCTAATGACAAATGATGTTGAACAAGTTTTCATGTTATTATTTGCCATCTGTGTATCTTCACTGATAAGGTGTCTTTTATCCATTTTTTAATTGAATTGCTTGCTTTCTTATTGATGAGTTTTAAAGAATTCTCTGTACAGCTCAACCAAAAAAATTTTAAAAATGGAAAAATTATATGCAATCTACATCAAAATTCCACCAACTTTCTTTGTAGGCATGGAAAAGCCAATTCTTAAATTTGTATGGAACTGCAAGGGTCCCTGAGTAGCCAAAGCAATCTTGAAAAAGAACAAAGTAGGAGGGCTCATACTTCTTGATTAAGAACAAAGTAGGAGGACTCGCTTCCTGATTTCAAAGCATATTATGAAGCTATAGCAATCAAAACAGTCTGGTACTGATAAGAAGACATATAGACCAGCGGGCAGAATTGAAAATCCAGAAATAAGCCCACACATCTGTGTCAATTGATTTTTGACAGGGGTGCTAAGTCCATTCAATGGGGAAAGCATAGTCTCCTTAATAAAGGGTGCTGGGACAACTGAATGTCCATATGTAGAAAATGAAGCTGGATGCATACCTCACACCATATATGAAAGTTAAGTAGAAATACTACCATCAGACAAAATTAGACTTTAAGTCAAAATTTGTTACAAAAGACAAAGAAGAATATTAAATATTGATAAACGGCTCAATTTATCAAGAATATATAACAATCTCAATTTGCCTGCTCAAGCATATGCATATTGAACAGAACCCCTGTTATGGATTGAATTGTATCCCCCGAAAAAGTGTGTCAACTTGGCTAAGCCATGATTCCCAGTATTGTGTGATTGTCTACCATTTTGTCATCTGATGTGATTTTCCTATGTGTTTAAATCCTACCTCTATGATGTTAATAAGGCAGAATTACAGGTAGTTATGTTAATGAGGCAGAACTCAATCTACAAGATTAGGTTGTGTCTTAAATCAATGTCTTTCGAGATATAAAAGAGAGAAGCAAGCAGAGAGACAAAAGAATCTCATGCCACCAAGCAAGAAGATACAGGAGCGCATGTCCTTTGGACCCAGGGTCCCTGTCCTGAAAAGCTCCTAGACCAGGGAAGATTGATGACAAGGACCTTCTTCCAGAGCCAATAGAGAGAGAGAGAAAGCTGTGCTGTGGGGATGGCACCCTGAATTTGACCTTAAACCTCCTAAACTGTGAGAGAATAAATTTTTCTTTCTTAAAGCCACCCACTTGTGGTATTTCTGTTATAGCGGCACCAAATGGCTTAAGTCAACTCCATAATATATAAAGTAAACATTGACATGATCAAAGACATAAGCAGACAATTCTACAATAATAGTTGCAGACTTTAATACACTATTTTTAATGATGACTGTAAAAATTAGACAGAAGGAAATACAGGACTTGAATAACACTATTAAAATAGCTAGAATTGCCAGATTTATATAGGACATTACACCCTATGACAGGAAAATACACATTCTTCTCAAGTGCACAGGGACCTTCTCCAGGATAAACCGTACGTTAGGCCACAGAACAAGTCTCAATAAATTCATAAAGATTAAAATCATACAAAGTATCTACTTTGAGCACATTGGAATGAAATTAGAAATCAATAACAGCAGGAAATTTGGAAAATTACCAAACACATTAAACAATCTTATCATGAAACACTCTTAAACAACTAGGGAGATTAGAAAGTTCTTTGAGGTTAATGAAAACTAAAACATAATATAACGAAATTTATGTTGTTGTCAGGGATGCAGTGAAAGCAGTGCTGGGAAGGATATTTACAGCTGTAAGTGTCTACATACATTAAAAGGAAAAAAACCTCAAATCAATAATTCAATCTTCCATCTGAAGACATAGGAAAAAGTTGTTGTTGTTGTTGTTAGGGGCCATCGAGCCGGTTCCAACTCACAGCGACCCTATGCACAACAGAACGAAACACTGCCCGGTCCTGAGCCATCCTCACAGTCGTTATGCTTGAGCTCATTGTTGCGGCTACTATGTCAATCCACCTCGTTGAGGGTCTTCCTCTTTTCCACTGACCCTGTACTCTGCCAAGAATAATGTTCTTCTCCAGGGACTGATCCCTCCTGACATGTCCAAAGTATGTAAGACGCAGTCTCGCCATCCTTGCTTCTAAGGAGCATCTGTTTGTACTTCTTCTAAGGCAGATTTGTTCATTCTTTTGGCAGTCCATGGTATATTCAATATTCTTCACCAACACCACAATTCAAAGGCGTCAATTCTTCTTCAGTCTTCCTTATTCATTGTCCAGCTTTCACATGCATATGATGCAATTGAATATACCATGGCTTGGGTCAGGTGCACCTCAGTCTTCAAGGTGACATCTTTGCTCTTCATATAGTCCAGCTTCTCGTATTATTTGTTCAGCATACAGATTGAATAGGTATGGTGAAAGAATGCAACCCCGACGCACACCTTTCCTGACTTTAAACCAATCAGTATCCCCTTGTTCTGTCCAAACAACTGCCTCTTGATCTATGTAAAGGTTCCTCATGAGCACAATTAAGTGTTCTGGAATTCCCATTCTTCGCAACGTTATCCATAATTTGTTATGATCCACACAGTCGAATGCCTTTGCATAGCCAAAAAAACACAGGTAAACATCCTTCTGGCTTTCAGCCAGGATCCATCTGACATCAGCAATGATATCCCTGGCTCCATGTCCTCTTCTGAAACTGGCTTGAATTGCTGGCAGTTCCCTGTCAATACACTGCTGCAGTCGTTTTTGGATGATCTTCAGCAAAATTTTGCTTGCGTGTGATATTAATGATATTGTTCTATAATTTCCACATTCAGTTGGATCACCTTTCTTGGGAATAGGCATAAATATGGATCTCTTCCAGTCAGTTGGCCAGGAAGCTGTCTTCCATATTTCTTGGCACAGACAAGTGAGCACCTCCAGTGCTGCATCTGTTTGTTGAAACATCTCAATTGATATTCCATCAACTCCTGGAGCCTTGTTTTTCGCTAATGCCTTCAGAGTAGCTTGGGCCATTGGTTCCTTCAGTACCATCAGTTCCTGATCATATGCCACCTCTTGAAATGATTGAACATCGACTAATTCTTTTTGGTATAATGACTCTGTGTATTCTTTCCATCTTCTTTTGATGCTTCCTGCATCGTTTAATATTTTCCCCATGGAATCCTTCAGTATTACAACTCGAGGCCTGAATTTTTTTCTTCAGCTCTTTCAGCTTGAGAAATGCCAAGCGTGTTCTTCCCTTTTGGTTTTCCATCTCCAGCTCTTTGCGCATGTCATTATAATACTTTACTTTGTCTTCTCGAGAGACCCTTTGAAATCTTCTGTTCAGTTCTTTCACTTCATCAATTCTTCCTTTTGCTTTAGCTGCTCGACGCTCAAGAGCAAGTTTCAGAGTCTCCTCTGACATCTATCTTGGTCTTTTCTTTTTTTCCTGTCTCTTCAACGACCTCTTGCTTTCTTCATGTATGATGTCCTTGATGTCATTCCACAACTCGTCTAGTCTTCGGTCGCTAGTGTTCAATTCATCAAATCTATTCTTCACATGGTCTCTAAATTCAGGTGGGGTATACTCAAGGTCATATTTTGGCTCTCGTGGACTTGCTCTGATTTTCTTCAGTTTCAGCTTGAACTTGCATATGAGCAATTGATGGTCTGTTCCACAGTCGGCCCCTGGCCTTGTTCTGGCTGATGATAATGAGCTTTTCCGTTGTCTCTTTCCACAGATGTAGTCAATTTGATTTCTGTGTGTTCCATCTGGCAAGGTCCGTGTGTATAGTCGCCGTTTATTTTGGTGAAAGAAGGTATTTGCAATGAAGAAGTCGTTGGTCTTGCAAAATTCTATCATTCGATCTCCGGCATTGTTTTTATCACCAAGGCCATATTTTCCAACTACTGATCCTTCTTCTTCATTCCCATCTTTCTCATGCCAATCACCAGTAATTATCAATGTATCTTGATTGCATGTTCTATCAATTTCAGACTGCAGCAGCTGATAAAAATCTTCTGTTTCTTCATCTTTGGGCCTAGTGGTTGGTGCGTATGTTTGAATAATAGTCATATTACCTGGTCTTCCTTGTAGGAGTATGGTTATTATCCTATCACTGACAGCGTTGTACTTCAGGATAGATCTTGAAACGTTCTCTTTGATGATGAATGCAACACCATTCCTCTTCAAGCTGTCTTCCCAACATAGTAAACTATATGATTGTCCAATTCCAAATGGCCAATACCAGTCCATTTCAGCTCACTGATGCCTAGGATATTGATGTTTATGTGTTCCTTTTCATTTTTGATGATTTCCAATTTTCCTAGATTCATACTTTGTACATTCCAGGTTTCCGATTATTAACAGATGTTTGCAGCTCTTTCTTCTCATTTTGAGTCATGCCACATCAGCAAATGAAGGTCCCAAAAGCTTTACTCCATCCATGTCATTAAGGTTGACTCGACTTTGAGGAGGCAGCTCTTCCCCAGTCATCTTCTGAGTGCCTTCCAACCTGGGGGGCTCATCTTCTAGCACTATGTCAGACAATGTTCCACTGCTATTCATAAAGTTTTCACTGGCTAATGTTTTTCAGAAATAGACTGCCAGATCCTTCTTCCTAGTCTGAAAGCTCAGCTGAAACCTGTCCTCCATGGGTGACCCTGCTGGTATCTGAATACCAGCACAAAGCTTCTAGCATCACAGCAACTTGCAAGCCCCCACAGTACAACAAACTGGCAGACACGTGGGGGTTGGAAAAAGTAAAGCCAACTAGACCCAAAGCCAGCCAAGGCAAGGAAATAAGGATTATAGGGATACATAAAATAGGGAATAGGAAACAATAGAATCAATGAAACCAAAAGTTGATATTTTTTAAAAATCAACAAAATTGACAGACCCTTAGCTAGGCTGACCAGTAAAAAAGAGAAATGATCAAATTATTAAAATCAGAAATGAAAGTGGGGCTATTAATACCCACCTAATATAAATAAAAAGGATTATGAGAGAATACTATGAGCAATTGTATGCCACCAAATTAAATATCTGAGATGAAATGCACAATTTCCTAGAAAAACACAATAAAAAATGACTCAAAAATTGAAAATCTAAAAACATTGAATCAGTAATCAAGAAACTTTTCCAACAAAGAAAGGCTCTGGACCAGACAGCTTCAGCAGTGACTTCTAACAAACTTTTAAATGCTTCAATACAAATTCTTCACAAACTCTTCTAAAAAATACAGGAACACAGAACACTTTTCAACTCAATGTATGAGGCTAGTATTACCCTGATATCAAAACCAAAGACATCGCCAAAAATAAAAAAGAAAGAAAAAGAAAACTACAGACCAATAGCTCTTATGAATGTATATTCAGAAATCTCTGACTAAATACAAGCAAACCAAATCCAGCACCATGTTAAAAGGGCTATATACCATGACCAAGTGGGATTTATCCCAGGAATGTAAGGGTGGTTCGACATAAAAAAAAAAAATTAATGTAACTCAGCATACTAATAGAATGGGGGGGGGAGAGAGAAATAAACACTTGACCATCTCAATTGACACAGAAAAAAAATTTTTTTTGACAAAATTCAACACCCTTTCTTGATTCGAAAAAAAACACTTAACAAACTAGAAATAGAAGGGAAGGCCCTCAATCTATGAAAAACACATGGCTAATGGCATGCTTAATTTGAAAACCTGAAAGCTTCCCCCTAAGATCAAGAATATGACAAGGGTGCCCACTCTCATCACTTTTTAAAAGTATTTTACTGGAAGTTCTAGCCAGAGCAAGTAGGCAATGAAAGAAATGAAAGTCATTCAGATTGGAAAGTAAGAAGTAAAACTATCCCTGTTTGCAGATGACATCTTACATATTGAAAATCCTAAGAGAATCCACACACACGCACACAAAAACAAGCAAACAAAAAACTATTAGAGCTAATAAGCAAATTAGGAAAAGTCACAGTATACAAAATCAACATATGAAAGTCAATTGTATTTCTATACAAAAAAAAGCAATGAGAAACCCAAAAATTAAATTAAGAAAAAAGTTCCATTTATAGTAGCATCAAAAAGAATAAAATACCTAGGAATAGATTTAATCAAGGAGGGGCAAGACTTGTACCCTGAAAAGTACAAAATATTGTAGAAAGAAATTAAAGGAGACCTAAGCAAATGGAAAGACATCCTGTGTTCATAGATTGGAAGTCTTAATATTGTTAATATAGCAATATTCCCCAAAACAATCTACAGATTCAATGTAATCCCTACCAGAATTCCAACTGTCTTTTCACAGAAATGAACACATTGATCCTAAAATTCACATGGAATTTCAAGGCACTTCAAATAGCCAAAATAATCTTGAAAAAGAAGAACAAAGTTGGAAGACTCACACTTTCCAATTTCAAAACATAATATAAAGCTACAGTAATCAAAACAATGTAGTGCTGGCACTTGAATAGATATATATATCAGTGGAATACAATTGAGAGCCCAGAAGTAAACTCCTACAACTATGGCTAATTGATTTTCAACAAGGATGCCAAGACCAATCACTGAGGAAAAAATAGTCTTTTCAACAAATGGTACTGGGACAAGTGGATAACCACATGCAAAAAAATGCAGTGGTTCCTTACCTCACACCATACACAAAAATTAACACAAAATGGGTAAAAACCTAAACAAAAATGCTAAAGCTATAAAACTCTTAGAAGAATGTATAGGCATAAATCTTCACGTCCTTGGATTTGGCAAAAGCAGGAGCAACAAAGGAAAAAATAGATAAATTGGACTTCATCAAAATTAAAAACCTTTGGTGCATCAAGGAATATTCTCAAGAAAGTGAAAAGACACCTACAAAATGGGAGAAAATATTTCCAAAACATCTATCAGATACGGTCTAGTGTCTAGAATGCATAACAAAAGGACAAAAGCCCAATTAAAAAATGGGAAAAGAACTCGAATACAAATTTCCCCAAAAAAGATATACAAATGGCCAACAAGCACATGAAAAGATGTTCAACATCATGAGTCATTAGGGACTTGCAAACCAAAACCACAACAAGGTACAATGTCACACCCACTAGATACTTAGAATCAAAAATTCAGATAATAACAAGTGTTGACGAGGCTGTGGGGAAATGGGAGCCCTCATATATTACTGGTAAGAATGTAAAATGGTGCAATTGCTTTGGAAAAGTTTGGTAGATCTTCACAAAGTTAGACAGGGTTACTATAAAAATTAGGACCCAGCAATTCTACTTCCATACGTATACACATGCACACACACACACACCTAGAAGTATATATACATATATATGGATTAAAAACATATTCACACAAAAACAATCCAAATGTTCATAGTAGCATTATTCATAATAGCCAAAAAGTGGAAACAATCCAAATGTCCATCAACCGATGGATGGATAAAGAAAACGTGGTCAGACCACACAACGAAATATTATTCAGCCGTTACAAGGAACGAAGTAGTAATAGATCCTACAACATGGATGAATCTTGAAAACATTATGCTAAGTGAAGAAGCCAGAATAAAAGGCCACACATTGTATAATTTATACGAAATGCCCAGAATAGGAAAATCCGTAGCGGCATAAAGCAGATCAGGGATTGCCAGGGGCTGGGAGAAACGAGGAACAAGGAGGAACGGCACAGTGGGCACGAGGCTTACCGGATTTACATAGCAGAGATGCTGTACAATATTGGGGATGTTCTAAAAGCCACACAATTGCACACTTCAAAATGGTTAATATGGTAAATTAATGTTAAGTAAATTATACCCCAATTAAAAAAAAAAAAAAAAAGAAACAATTCCGTACAAGGTTTTCTCCCCGTACACACTCACCTCTCTTCAGCTCATGGTCCCCGGCAGTTACAGGAGATGACCAGACGTTTAGCTCTTGCACAGTGTGACTCACCTTTATTCCCAATAAAGACTATTCTTTTTTCTTCTTATTTGCTATGAAATTCGTAAGAAGGCTATAAACTTGGCAGCAAATCACCCCTGAACCTCCCATCAATATTTTAATAATATCTTTGCTAATGAAACTAGACATCAAGTGTCCACAGGCTCAACAGCAGCTCCAGTGAGTGCCGGTGACTCACCATCCTTCCTCTTCCACATAAATATCTCTTGACTTTTTCATTGTTTGAATAAATGACTACAAGTCAAGCGCTCCTGAAAGGTTGCTTATTAAAGTGCCCTTTATTGTTAAAAACATAATTAAATAATGCTTGGATTTATCACTTTCTTTGGGGAGATGGGGCACCGGAAGATATTAGAAGCTCAAATGACACAGCCGGAAAGTCATCCAGTTAATAATACTTTTCAATGATCACAGCTAGCCGGCACTGCCAACACGTCTGCAATTCTCCATTTTATTTACAGAAATTAAACTACAAATCAAGTTGTGAAGCTCTCCCCTCTTACAAGTAGTCCAAAGACTATTAAACAAAAGAGAATTTAAAACAGCATGGAGTTATAAATAGCCTGCTCTTTGGTATACCTTGTCAATCTGCTACCACTTATATATTTTCTCTAACAGCTCTCTAATTAGCACTCACTTTTGATACTACTGCTCCTAAAATATTTAAGCTGGAAGTTACAAATTACTGTCCAATTACACTGGCTACTTTGTTTTGCATAAAGCGTAAATAAAATTCTATTCATGCTGTAAAAAACCTGAGCTGTCATCACCTTTTCTATAGATGACTAATAACGTTTGCCAGTTTTACACTGGATGTCAGTGATGAGCAACTTAATTAAATTTGGTAGTGTAAGGATTCATGACTTTACTTCCTTTGAGAGTGTATCGCTTGCAAGTATGAAAAGTTTCCGTAAATAGAGTCAAAAGATACACTTCCGGTACAGTAGCAAACTCAGCATGTGACACGCAAGTTCTAAGAAAAAGAAAAAATTTTTTTTTCAAAAATTTTCAGCTCCACATCTGTTGCTGTGCAACAGGGAACTTGGAATATTTTTACTTATACAAATGCAGCCTGAGTGAACCCTGGAAATCAGTGCTGGGAAGGAGTTGTGAGGGTCAGGACAAGGCAGAAACCTCTACTTCAGCCAAGAAAATCAGAATAATTTTCTTGATAAAACTCACTTGTTGGCAGATCCATTTAAGTTCTTCATTTTCCATGACATCCCCCTGTAAAATGAGCCAAACCATTCATCAAAACCATTCTGTCATTGGGAATTTTTCATCCAAGATCTCCTGCAGTTTACACTGAAGTAGACTGTATTATTTGTCCAAAATATTCACTGCTTCTCCTACCAGAGAGAGGAAATTACAGAATTATACAACTCACTTCCCTGACAAGGCTCCTTCTACCTTGGTCCTGGAATGAAGACGTGGAGCAGAGCCACAGTCAACCCACGATGGACATGAATTGAAATTTAGGGACGTTGTTACTGCAGCATAACTTAGCCTACATGAGACAGGCAGCCTCAGAGCTCAGCCCTTGTAGGAGGTGCCTGCTCTGGCTTATCCTCCTACACAAAGCAGAATAGGCTGCACCTTCTTCTGCAATTATCCTTGACAAAACAACCATAGAACAGCCATAGCTGGCCTCAACCAGTTTTAGCAAGTTTTCTACACCATCTTAATACTTTAGTGATCTATTAGCTCATTAAGTGCAAAATACAGATGAGAACCCCACCTCTGTGTGGAGACTTAACATGCTAATGGAGGAAAATCAACCTCTTTCTCCATCCCGGGGAATCAAACCCTTGTCTATAGAAAATGCATAGTCATCCCCAAGCTCTGGGCAACTGCATGAAGGTAAGTCCTGAATATTCATGATAAGTTTGCACTTCCTTTTCTGCTCTCTGTAAAAGCCCACTTCTCCAAGCTGCCTGCGAGCAGCCTTGGAGTAGCAGCTCCAACTGTCTTCTTTCCTTGCACAATGAAATAAAGAAACTTTTCTACTCTCCCACCTCAGCCTCTTGTTTATTGGCTGTAATGAGTGGAGCCAAGCAGAACCTGGGGTTTTTACACAAGGACTGATGCCTACACTTAACTGCCACGTGCCATTTAGAATTTAGTAATTAGTCAATAAATATTTAATGAATGAACTAATGGATGGATGGAGTGAAGACTATAAAAATTAATCTATGGATTATATCTGTACATTTAAATGCAGGTTGTCCTTATAACCAGAGCCTTGGTGGTGTAGTGGTTAAAGCGATAGACTGCTAATCAAAAAGTCAGTAGTTCAAAACCACCAGCAGTTCCATGGGAGAAAGATGTGGTAGTCTGCTTCCATAAGGATTTCCAGCCTTGGAAACCCTATGGGGTTGCTATGAGTTGGAATCAAATCGACGGCAATGACTTTGGTTTTGGTTAGTCCTCATAACAGCAAATTGTTTTACCTTGTATTGAGACCAGCTGTATTTTCTGGGCCCAAGGCCCACACATCTACATATTATCCAAAATATCAAAGTCTATTAACACTCTACATATTCTCTGATTACTAGAAATGGTAGACCATGTCATAGTCCAGCTTGCTAGTTTCCTTTATAACCTGGTTAGTGGTGGTGA
This sequence comes from Elephas maximus indicus, assembly GCF_024166365.1. Taxonomy (NCBI): domain Eukaryota; kingdom Metazoa; phylum Chordata; class Mammalia; order Proboscidea; family Elephantidae; genus Elephas; species Elephas maximus. The sequence goes on along the minus strand of NC_064839.1, from coordinate 9,901,958 downwards.
TCCTTCCCCACCACCCTGCCCATGATTACAAAATAAATCCCTAACACAACATCAAACTCTCACTTCAATGTGTTTCACAAACCCTTTTACGATAGAAACAGGGCCAAGTGGCAGTTCCAATGCATCTGCATAATGAGAAGTATTTCAGTTTGGAAAATAATCAGGGTACAATACAGGGCGTTCCTGCCTCCCAACATAAGCAATCTCCTGGTTCAGCCTCAACACACACAATTTTGGATTTGTTCGTATGCTAATTATCAGCTATTCTTCTAAGTACATAAAATATTAACACTCCATATAAAACCTCAAATTTCACTGTCTCTAGTGATCTTCATTAAGCACCACATATTGTGGAAATTATTCTTTCTGGTCTGTAAATGCTGGCCACCATAACTAGTTGGTAGTTTTGTTGGAAGTTTAAATTTCAGAACTGATGCTATTTCACATACCCCAAGTCCTCCACACAAACCGTAACTAAGACCAACTTCTTACGAACCCCAGAGCCCTGAGCAATGCAAACCATTTATCAAAACTGTGTTTCTGGCTGGAGTCTGATGCATCATTTGATGCCACAGTGGGCCTGAAACATTATAAAAATGAGGAGGCTCTTCTGGCTAGTGGCAAGATAGACAAGACCAGCAGCTCTCTGCAATCTCCCCTCAAAAAACCTTCTGTATTTCACAGAAAAAAAAAAATCATCTTTTTCTGTCCAAAATATTCACTCTTACTTCCAATACTACCTTCCTTATAAACACAGCTACCTGTAGAGGAGAGATGCCTGGCCATTAGAAACATGAAGGCCAAGGTCTCTATGAGCCTGGAGAAAGTTGAATTTGGATGCCTACTAAATATTTGAGCAGTCAGATTGCCCCTTGGGAGAAACTACACTTTCATTCACCCCTTCGTTGAGCTTCTGCAGCTATGTACAGGCCTCTGCTAGGTGCTGTAGGTAGAGTGATAAGCAAAGCTGACACAATTCCTGGCCTCAGGGACCTAGAGGTGAGCAAGAGTACGAGGCCAGTAAAGAAATATTCATAATAAATAGTAATCAGTGTTGTGATAGCAAAATCACTGCATGGGTTAGAAGTAAAAAGAGTAGCTCCTGCCCTAGCTTATAGTACTGGGTCAGGAAAGAAGGTTTCTGTGAGGAGTGATGATTGAGCTAAGACATACTAGAGCCACATCTGGACCTACAAGGTAGCCACGTAGAGAGTGAGAAAATAGGAAGCTTCCTGCAGGAATAACAGCAAGTGCAAAGGCCTGGAGGTTGGAATGTACACGGGACCAGGAGAAATGGAAAAAGGTGGACTGGTGGAGTAAGTACAAGGTCCAAAGAGGAAAATGGCAGGAAATGAGGCTGGAGAGCAACCACCAGTCAGAAAGAACCACTGAGCAAAGCTGGGGACTTTGGAATTCATCATGAGAGAAAAAAGGAGCTATTGAAGGAGTGTAAGCAACATTCAGATTTACATGTTGTTAGCATCCCTCTGGTTGCAGTGTGAAGTGGATGTGGGAAGCCTGGTTAGGATGCTGCATTAGTGACCTATTACTATGGAACAAATTACTCCAGAACTTAGTGGTGTAAAACATTTATCATCTCACAGTTTCTGTGGATCAGGAATTTGAGCGCAATTTAGCCAAGCTTTCTGGCTCACAAAGCTGCAATCAAAGTGGCAGCTGGAGCTGAAGTCATCTGAAGGCTCAACTGGGAAAGGATCTGCTTCTAAGTTCACTCATGTGGTTGTTGGTATGGTTTGGTTCCTCACCAGCTGTTGGGCTGGGGGCCTTAATGTCTTGCTGGCTGCTAGTTAAAGGTCTAATGGGGCGCTCGCAACATGTCAGCTTACTTCATCAGAGCAAGCGAGCAAGAAGAGCCAGAGAGAGAGGGAATGTGCAAGACAGAAGTCATAGTCTTTTATAACCTAGTCTCAGAAGTGACATCCTATCGCTTTTGCCATATTCTGGCCATTAGAAACAAGTCACTGTGTCCAGCCCTCAAGGGAGGATATCACACAAGTGCATGAATACCAGGATGCAGGATCAAAGTGAGCCATCTTAGACGCAGCCTACCACAAGGGCTACTGCAATAACGCAGGCAAAGGACACTAGCAGACAGTATTAGGGTACAGACGGGAAAAACAGGAAGAAGAAGACGGATGTGGTCAATACATAGAAAGTAAAATCAACAGGATTTGGACATTGGAAGTAGGAAGAGGTGGAAGCGAAGAATGATTCTCAGGTTTTGGACTGAGAAGATGGTGATGTTACTTGCCAAGGTGTAAACACTCAAGGAAAAGTAAAAACTTCAGGGAGGAATTTTATGAGTTTTGCTTTGTACATGTTGAGTTGGAGGCGCCTGTGAAGCATCCAAGCAGAATTGTCAAGTTGTTGTCTTTCCAGGTCTGAGCTGGAACAAGAGATTTGGGGACCTCTCTCAAAGGTCTGACTTCAGGGGATTTTTTATGGATACATGTATTTTTATGGATACATATATTGATTCTATCCACCTGTTGATATGATTGTACAATACCATGGATGTATGGACGGACGGACGGACGGTCAGATGGACAGATGGATGACCCTTCTGGGTTAAATATAGAAGGTAGACCCATGCGGCAGTTACCGCTGACCTGATTAAATACCCATTTGGGAAAAATGTGGAAAAGCCCAGTAAATTTATGAATTTTTCACTGGTTCCAATGTATTGAGATTGTACAAACCTCTCTGTATCTCCACATTGGATACGACAACAGAGTTATCTAGCTGGTGCTCAAACAAAACTTTAAATTCTCAAGAACCATCAAGCCCCTAAATGCAAAGGACTTGCAGACAGAAGCTTCAATTTAGATGTATCCCACCGATGGAAGAGAATAGGGTACGCTCAGGGGATCAGAACTGCAAAAAGCAGAGGCCACCTCCCTGCACAGGTGCAACATCTCCACAGGGATCTCTCATGATGAGTTAGTTTTGGGACGTGCAGTCTGGTACTCACCCAGAAAATGTAAGAGCATAGCAAGAATCAGTGAACTGTGGTTTACTTTTATTGCTCAATAATATCTCTTTATTATAGCCTCTCCTGTAACATTCATGAGTTATGACTCTGAAACTTTATTTGATGACAAAGACAAAAGATGGCAAAGCTTTGCAGAAAAGTCTCCTGAGAAAACAGGTGGAATTATCGTGAACATATAAATCAGAGCTAGAAAATCTAGGCTTTACTCAGATTGATGATGAAAAAAGAAAGGGAACAGGATGTTGGAAACAAATGCTCCTCTACTAGCTCACACATGAACTGAAATCTTGGAGCTCACAGGGGCTCAGGATGGTAACCAGAGAGGTAGGACGCCATACTGCTTCTTCCTCAGAAGGTCTAGAAGCCAGGTCACGTTCTTTTATTCCCATGGGTGACACCAAATCAATGACCTCCATTTGTTTTTCCATTTCAAAGATGCCTGCAAGTTTTGCTAAGGAGAATTCCAGTAAAATGGGCAACCAAAGCCCAACATAAAATCACAACACTTTCTTCAATTAATTTGTTGGGGAAATTCTTCTAGCCATGGTGGAGTGACTGCTAATTACCCCAAAACTTTGCAAAGTACAATCAGAAGTCACAACAAGAAGATATCACACCTGCTGAAGGTCTGATTAGAGATACAAAAATCAGCTGCCAGTATTCTGTAAAGAACAGTACAATATCAAATATCAAATATTTATTGAGTACTTACTATCTGCCAGGCATGGCTCTAAGTGGCATACATTTATCTGCATAACAACCCCACAAGATGGGTACTTTGTACATGAGGAAGCAGGTGCACCAAACGATGAAGCAGCTTGTCCTAGGTCACACGACAGGGAAAAGGCGGACTTTTTTTGGGATGAGGAGTCGCTGTATTCAGAGCACTGTACTATGACTTTAAGTTCATTACAAAACTCAGTCCACACAACATCCCTATAAGGCAAGCAACAGAATCACCACCATTTTATAGATGTGAAACTGATCCTCTGAGTGAAGAAATAACTTGCCTAAAGTTGTTCCTGTTGCTAGGTGCTGTCGAGTCGGTTCCGACTCATAGCGACCCTGTGCACAACAGAACGAAACACTGCCCAGTCCTGCACCATCTTTATAATCATTGTTATGCTTGAGCTCATTGCTGCAGCCACTGTGTCAATGCACCTCGTTGAGGATCTTCTTCTTCTCCACTGACCCTGTACTCTGCCAAGCATGATGTCTTTCTCCAGGGACTGATCCCGCCTGACAACATGTCCAAAGTATGTATGACACAGTCTTGCCATCCTTGCCTCTAAGGAGCGTTCTGGCTGTACTTCTTCGAAGACAGATTTGTTCGTTCTTTTGGCAGTCCATGGTATATTCAATATTCTTCACCAACACCACAATTCAAAGGCGTCAACCCTTCTTCAGTCTTCCTTATTCATTGTCTACCTTTCACATGCATACGGTGCAATTGAGAATACCAAGGCTTAGGTCAGGCACACCTTAGTCTTCAGGGTGACATCTTTGCTCTTCAAAACTTTGAAGAGGTCCTTTGCACCAGATTTGCCCAATGCAGTGTGTCTTTTGATTTCTTGACTGCTGCCTCCATGGCTGTTGATTGTGGATCCAAGTAAAATGAAATCCTTCACAACTTCAATCTTTTCTCCGTTTAGCATGATGTTGCTCATTGGTCCAGTTGTGAGGATTTTTGTTTTCTTTATGTTGAGGTATAATCCCTACTGAAGGCTGTGGTCTTTGATCTTCATTAGTAAATGCTTCAAGTCCTCTTCACTTTCAGCGAGCAAGGTTGTGTCATCTGCATAAGGCAGGTTGTTAATGAGTCTTCCTCCAATGCTGATGCCCCATTCTTCTTCATATACTCCAGCTTCTCATATCATTTGTTCAGCATACAGATCAAATAGGTATGGTGAAAGAATACAACCCTGACACACACCTTTCGTGACTTCAAACCTATCAGTATCCCCTTGTTCTATCCAAACAACTGCCTCTTGATCTATGTAAAGGTTCCTCACGAGCACAATTAAGTGTTCTGGAATTCCCATTCTTAGCAGTGTTATCCATAGTTTGTTATGATCCACACAGTCGAATGCCTTTGCATAGTCAATAAAACACAGGTAAACATCCTTCTGGTATTCTCTTCTTTCAGCCAGGATCCATCTGACATCAGCAATGATATCCCTGGTTCCATGTCCTCTTCTGAAACCGGCCTGAATTTCTGGCAGTTCCCTGTCGATATACTGCTGCAGCCATTTTTGAATGATCTTCAGCAAAATTTTGCTTGCATGTGATATTAATGATATTGTTCTATAATTTCCAATTACGGTTGGATCACCTTTCTTGGGAATAGGCATAAATATGGATCTCTTCCAGTCAGTTGGCCAGGAAGCTGTCTTCCATATTTCTTGGCACAGACAAGTGAGCACCTCCAGTGCTGCATCTGTTTGTTGAAACATCTCAATTGATATTCCATCAATTCCTGGAGCCTTGTTTTTCACCAATGCCTTCAGAGCAGCTTGGACTTCTTCCTTCAGTATCATTGGTTCCTGATCATATGCCACCTCTTGAAATGGATGAATACCGACTAATTCTTTTTGGTATAATGACTGTGTGTATTCTTTCCATCTTCTTTTGATGCTTCCTGCATCATTTAATATTTTCCCCATGGAATCCTTCACTATTGCAACTCAAGGCTTGAATTTTTTCTTCAGTTCTTTCAGCTTGAGAAACGCCGAGCATGTTCTTCCCTTTTGGTTTTCCATCTCCAGCTCTTTGCACGTGTCGTTATAATACTTTACTTTGTCTTCTCGAGATACCCTATGAAATCTTCTATTCAGTTCTTCATCATCTTCATCAATTCTTCCTTTTGCTTTAGCTGTTCGACACTCAAGAGCAAGTTTCAGAATCTCCTCTGACATCCATCTTGGTCTTTTCTTTCTTTCCTGTCTTTTCAGTAACCTCTTGCTTTCTTCATATATGATGTCCTTGATGTCATTCCACAACTCGTCTGGACTTTGGTCACTAGTGTTCAATGCATCAAATCTATTCTTGAGATGGTCTCTAAATTCAGGTGGAATATTCTCAAGGTCATATTTTGGCTCTCGTGTACTTGCTCTGATTTTCTTCAGTTTCAGCTTGAACTTGCATACGAGCAATTTTTTTTTCCACAGTCAGCCCCTGGCCTTGTTCTGGCTGATGATATTGAGCTTTTCCATCATCTCTTTCCACACATGTAGTCAATTTGATTTCTGTGTGTTCCATCTGGCGAGGTCCATGTGTATAGTCGCCGTTTATGTTAGTGAAAGAAGGTATCTGCAATGAAGAAGTCATTGGTCTTACAAAATTCTATCATTCTATCTCCGGCATTGTTTCTATCACCAAGGCCATATTTTCCAACTACTGATCCTTTCTCATTCCAATCGCCAGTAATTATCAATGCATCTTGATTGCATGTTCGATCAATTTCAGACTGCAGCACCTGATAAAAATCTTCTGTTTCTTCATCTTTGGCCCTAGTCATTGGTGCGTAAATTTGAATAATAGTCGTATTAACTGGTCTTCCTTATAGGCATATGGATATTATCCTATCACTGACAGTGTTGTACTTCAGGATAGAGCTTGAAACATTCTTTTTGATGATGAATGCAACACCATTCCTCTTCAACTTGTCATTCCCAGCATAGTAGACTATATGATTGTCCAATTCAAAATGGCCAATACCAGTCCATTTCAGCTTGCTAATGCCTAGGATATTGATGTTTATACTTTCCATTTCATTTTTGACGATTTCCAATTTCCCTAGATTCATACTTTGTACATTCCAAGTTCTGATCGTTAATGGATGTTTGTAGCTGTTTCTTCTCATTTTGAGTTGTGCCACATCAGCGAATGAAGGTCCCGAAAACTTTACTCCATCCATGTCATTAAGGTTGACTCTACTTTGAGGAGGCAGCTCTTCCCAGTCATCTTTTGAGTGCCTTCCAACCTGGGGGGCTCATCTTCCAGCACTATATCAGACAATGTTCTGCTGCTATTCATAAGGTTTTCACTGGCTAATGCTTTTCAGAAGTAGACTGCCGGGTCCTTCTTCTTAGTCTGTCTTAGTCTGGAGCTCAGCTGAAACCTGTGCTCCATGGGTGACCCTGCTGGTATCTGAATACCGGTGTCTGTCAGCTTGTTGTGCTGTGGGGGCTTGTGTGTTGCTGTGATGCTGGAAGCTATGCCTAAAGTTACACCACCAGTAAGGATTGTGGTGGGACATAAACCCAGATGTAAATGAGTTGTAGCCCTGCACAAAGTTCAAATTGTCTGTTTTCCGATATAAAAAAACCAAACCCAATTCTGACTCATAGTAACCCTATAGGACAGTGTAGGACTGCCCCACAGAGTTTACAAGGAGCAGTTGGTAGATTCAAACTGCCGGCCTTTTGGTTAGCAGCCGTAGCACTTAACCACTGCACAAGGAGATAAGTTCTGTATAAGGCGCATTCAGCTTATTCCCTATCACTCAGCTGCACAAATTTAGCAAGTAACAGGAAGGCTGGAGTCATGCACAGTGAGGAGGCACTCCATCATAAGAACTTTCCAAGAACAAAAGCAGAGACCACACAGTGTGAGTAGCCCATCACCAACAGAGTAAGGCCAAGGCCGAATATACGCTGAGGCTGCTGAAAAAGGATTTCATGCTTTAGGAAAAAGGTCAACCCAGGACCTCTGTGGTCCTGTCCAACCCCAGGACTCTATGATCTACATGGCTGAAGCCCTCATTCCTTCAATTCCTTGGAGCCTTGTTCTTTGCACTCTGCACTTCTCACCATAAAATCAAGACACGTTGCATATATGGAATGCAAAACTAATTTTAAAATTTTATTTTTCTGTTTCTAGCATCCAACAGAATTAGAGTTCAGGCCAAGTGATCTGAAAAATATAAGAAGCTAACCTCCAGGGTCTGACTTTCTAAGAAGTAATACCAGCCTTAAAGTTAGTAAGAAGCGCTTTCAAATTCAGCAGGGAGATTTCATTTCACAACTGCCAGTGAGGTGATCCACACTGCATGGACAGACACATTGAGCTGTGAGCTGCATGTGTGCATGCGTCAAAGAAGACTGGAGATGCTTGGCTTGGGTTTTAAGTTTGGTGCCTGCTTTAGGTGAATTCTTTTAAAGAATTTTGCAAATATGATTCAAGGAGACTGAGCCTCATGCAGTAAGAATTCTTTGCCAAGACCGTGGATGCTAGACATCCAGCTCATAGTTCCTGATACACAATGTAAACATCCCAAGTGCCATCAGCCTACTCAGTCCCATGACATGAGTATACCATGCTTTGTATACCATGCTTCTTTCTTTTTTCAAGAACAAGGTTTTGCTCCAATTAGGTCTGCCAAACTCATGAGGAGGCATGGATTTTTTTTTTTTTTTTTTTTGGCAAATGATAAAAGCTGAAAAGAGTAGTTGACAATTTGCATGTGTCCAGCTCAGTGTCTCCAACTCTTACCCTAGGCAGGCTGAACTTCAGTCTTTGCATTCAAGTGGGCCCAGGGGTGGCATAATAGTTAAGACCTATGGCTGCTAACCAAAAGGTCGGCAGTTTGAATCCACCACGCACTCCTTGGAAACCATACGGGGCAGTTCTACTCTGTCCTATAGGGTCGCTATGAGTCAGAATCGACCCGATGGCAGCGAGTTTGGGATTTTTTTGTTTACTAGAGAAAAATGTATTTCTCAGATAACTCTCTCATCTGCCCTCTACCAAATCTATAATTCTTACTGCATTGTTATGGGTTGAATTGTGTTCCCCCAAAATGTGTGTCAACTTGGCTAGGTCATGACTCCCAGTATCGTGTGGTTGCCCACCATTTTGTGATCTGATGTAATTACCTTATGTGTTGTAACTCTTAGCCTCTGTGATGCTGATGAGGCAAGATGAAAGAGTTATATTAATGAGGCAGGACACAAGCTGCAGGATTAGGTTGTATCTTGAGTCAATCTCTTTGAGATATAAAAGACAGAAGCAAGCAGGGAGACAGGGAGACCCCATACCATCAAGAAAGAAGAGCCAGGAGAATATTGCATTCTTTGGACCTGGGGTCCCTGTGCTGAGAAGCTCCTAGACCAGGGGAAGATTGATGACAAGAACCTTCCCCTAGATTCAACAGAGAGAGAAAGACTTCCCCTGGAGTCGGTGCTCTGAATTCAGGCTTCTAGTCTGCTAAACTGAGAATAAATTTCCCTGTTAAAGACATCCACTTGTGGTATTTCTAAGAAGCACTAGATGACTAAGACATGCATCAGTGCCTCTCCTCTTTCTGCCTTCTCATAATTGAGGAAGAGGCCCTTCCCATATATAAGAAAAGCCCACTCCTCTGTCCATGGTATGAACCTCAACCTCTTTATTCTTCTGATGGACCCCACTGACTCCATTGTCTATGCTCCCTGCCCCCTTATGTTCATCATTCCCTTCTTCTTTGTATACATCTCATAACCACTAAAATATGCTCAAGCCTCTCTCACCTTTAAAAAAAGAAAAAAGGAAAGACACTCTTTACACATATGTTTCGGATTGAATTGTGCCCCCTAAACGTATGTGTTATAAATTCTAACCTCTATGCCTATGGTTATAATCCCATTTGGGAATGGGCTGTCTTTGTTATGTTAATGAGGCAGGATTCATGTAGGGTGTGTCTTGAGTCAATCTCTTTAGAGATATAAAAGAGATTAAAGCCAGCAAGCAGAGACCAGGGAAAAGAGTTACCAAGCCACAGGAAGATCACACAGGAGCAGAGGCTCTAAAGAGACAAAGACCTTCCCCCTGAACCAACAGAGAAAGCCTTACTCTACAGCCCATACCCTGAATCTGGACTTCTAACTTCCTAAACTGTGAGAAAATAAATCTGTTTGTTAAAGCCACCCACTTGTGGTGTTTCTATTATAGCAGCACTAGATAACTAAGACACACCTGAGCAATCTCTTTCCTCTTCGCAGTCTTCTCAAAAGATTTGGAATTGTGTATATACACTCTCTCCATCTCCACCTATTTCCTACTCTCCCGTCAACCCATTCTGAGCTTCATCTTCACAGCTCCACTAACAGAGCTCTTGCCAAGAGCACTAGGTGCCTCCATATTTCTAAGTACAGTGACTACGTTTTAATCACCACATTACATGGCCTTTTAAAGCATTTTTTTCTTGAAAGGAAAGGCTGTTTTATCCTGGCTTCTGTGACTGCATGACCTCTCAGTCTCTGTCTGGAGCACCATCACCTCCACCCACTTTGCATATCAAAATTCTTCAGGGTTCATCCCTGGCTCGTTGTCTTTTCTCATTTCTTCCTGGAGATCTCTCACCCCCAAGGTGCCAAACACAACCCATGTGGAGAAATCGTGTCTGTCTTATTCACAATTCCTCAGCACCTAGGGAAACGCCTCACCAATGTAGGCTCCTTTATTGTCTTAATTTCCTAATGCTGCTGTAACACAAATACCACAAGTGGGTGGCTTTAAAGAATATAAATTTATTTTCTCACAGTTCTGGAGGTGAAAAGTCCAAACCTGTGTCTTAGCCTTGTCAATTCCTTCCTTGTAAGGTAGTCCCAGGCCTTCCTTGGCAGCTTGGATTGTAGACAATCCTCGCATGGGTCTGTCTTCCCCCTGTGTATGAGTGTCTCTGTGTCTATTCTGGTCTTTTATAACTAAGAAAGGATTAGGTTTAGGACCCAACCGACACTGATATGACCTCAACTGATTGATTGATTCCCTCACATTAGATTGCATTACAGAAAGTGATTGCAGTACATTATGTTACGTTACATTACGTTAGGTCGTGTTATGTTACCTTATTGGCGGTCACATGTTGACTGCTCCATGACAGCAAGTAGGCTACTATTTGGCGAAACCACTGGGAATCATAACCTTGCCAAGTTGAAGCATAGAATCAACCACCACAATTATCTTTGCTTAATCAATTGACCTTGAAGCCAGAAGTTCTAGGCTCATCGTGGAGAGTGGCATAGGATGGGACAAGGAATAAAATGCAAAGGTTAAAAGTATAAGCCTTGGAGTCAGATCCGGGTTCATAGATCAGCTCCTCCATACTAGTGTTGCTACCTTGACAAGTTACTTAGTATCTGATTCTTTTTCCTTCTCTCTAAAATACAGCTAATATAGCATTGTTCTGAGAATTAAAAGTACACTAGAATGAAATCTAAACCTAAGGTCAGTAATTTCTAAACACAGTCTTTTGATCATTTTTCCAGGCAATGGATAGGCATATACTGTTTTGGATACATGGCATCCATCCTCCCTTCTTTGAAAAACTTTCCTAATTTTCCTCTAGGAAACCACCTTTCCCCACTCTCAGGACATGAGTGTCAGGTGGAATTGAGCACACTTGGCTGGAGTAGAGATTGTGAACGTTGAGGCTAAACAGCCAGAACATCGGGTCCTCCTAGCCATGGCGATTGGTTAAAGACCAGACACGTGGCCAATGAGAGGCAATGAGACTTTAGTGGGCCATTCTGGGAGAGGGGCATGAGCTATTTTCCACCAGACATAAGCCTGAAACAGTGAGGGATTCGAGCCACAGGCAGCCATTTTGCCACTAGTGGAGTTTGATAATGTAGCCAATATGGAAGAGAAGAATCAAGAAATGGAGGGGAATTGAGGCCCAGTGACATTGTTTGAGCCCCTGAATCAAGAGCTCATCTGACTTTGGTCTGTTTATTCATCATGTGGCTCAATAAACTCCCTCTTCAGCCCAAGCCAGGTTGAGTTTGAGCTGGTTGGGTTGGAAGGAATGGAAAATCTAACTGAAACACCTGTGTTCCATATTTTTATACAAATAATGCACAACTACGTGTGTTTACCAACCATGCCCTCCCCCAGCACAAGATATTTTCATAAGCATTCTATATGAATTTTTTTTTTTTTTTTTTGCAGCAACATGTAAAAACAAAATTGGTATAGCGACACTTTAAAACATACCTTGCTTGAGGAGGACACAGTTGACAAACAAATGTAGAAGGCACCAGTTATTTGCATAAAAAATACGGTAGTCTATCCTTCTCCATTTCATGCTTGACCTTGCCACCTAATAAGTGGAACAACAGCCTTTCCATGAAACATCATCAGGAAACAACCATTCATTCCAAAAACATGGCATAAAAACCATCATGTCAGAGACTCCATGTTTGTAAGAGGCCAGCTGTAAGATCTTTAAGGACAAAATTCCAGAATTTTAAAGCCTGATGTGACCTTGGAGAAGACCATATATTTAGAGAGCCACAAATCCAAAAGCAGGCTAAACCAGGAGGGATATGAAGGAGAGAAGGAGGCCAGGCATAAGAACGGTAGCAGCACAAGTACAATGAAAAATGACAGCCAACACGTGGCTCAGGGGCCAGGAGCAGAGTGAGCAGTGGGCACAGGGCTACACCACAGGCACAGAACCTGCCTAAATGAGCAGCCTCTACTCAGGCTCAGCTGTGCACGAAGGGAGGCTCAAGGAGATATGTGAAATCTTTCTGTTTTTGCATGTGGACAAATTATTCACTTTTTAAAAAATGTGTCACTCAAGTGTAACACGTATCCAGGCCATACTCAGCCCATGGTCTGCCAGAATACCCATTGTGCATAATGAACACGGGTATGGTGGTGAGGAAATTAAATCCAGACACGGGCAATGTCTTGTCCAGTTGCCACCCAACAGCTAACAAGAAGCGAGCACTAAAATCCCAGTCCCCTGACTCATTCCCCTGCACTGAACAGACTCAACAGGCTGAAGATTGCACTTGAATAAAGGCAGACTGGAGAGCACGGCGGTTTGTGCAGTGTTCTCACACATGGTGAGATTTAATCCTTCTGTTAACTTCTATGAGGTAGGTATTACCAGTCCCATTTTACAGGTAAGGTAACAGATGTTCCTGGAGGTTAAGAGACTTTCTGGAAGTTGAATACAAAAGCCAGGACTCGTGTGTTCCCAAGTCTTAACTCATCATCTTTCTTCTTAATCTGCTTTTGCTCCTGGGTCCCAGATCTCGGTGAACGGTGGCACCGTCTATCCACACTCTCAAGCCATGCACACACACACACACACACACACACACACACACACAGGCATATCTGATTCTGCTTCCTAAACATCTCTCCAATCTCTCTTTTCTCTCCAGTTCTTCAGCCAGTCACCATCATCATCCTCTCACACTGGGATCACGGCACCCAGCTCCCTGTACCATCTTTTCCTCTGCTGTCCAGTCTTCACACCACAGTCAAAGGGACCTTCCAAAAAGGCCATCCTTGCCTCTCGCTTGCACTGTCTTGCCCTCCCCGAAGCTTACTGCTTTCCCAGCACAGCCACGTTATGGTGTACTTGCCTTTGCACTTGCCTGTCTATCCCCGCTGGACCAAGAAGTCCTACAAAGAAGTGATATGACACTGGGTTCCTAGCACCTATTTCCTGAGCTGTAGTATAGCCTAATGGATGTGGAGGGAGAGAGGAGGCAGAAACATGAGGAGGAAAAGACAAAGCTCCCATACTTTTAGGAAAAGTGACTTTAGAGACCACCCAGTCTCACCCTCCCATTTCACAGATAAGGAAACAAAGTTTAAAGGAGAAAGTGCTCTTGTAAAGTCCATACAGGCTCTGAATGGAGGAACCAGTATCAAACTTAGCTTTATCTCAGGTCCCTTCTGCACACTGTTAAAAAATCATGCATCAAGATGAAAAACTTAACTTCATCAACATCAGGCATAATTTCCTGCTATTTCCAAACAAAGCCATTTAAAGACACAGTGGCCACAACAATGGACTTGCGTGTACCAACAATCATGAAGATGGAACAGAGCTGAACAACATTTCTTTGTATTGTACACTGACCCGACTCAACGGCAACTGACAACAACAACAACCCTAATTTCAAAGGCCTCAGTGCTACCTTTGGTAGAAATAATACATTAGTCTTAGAGAAAACTTGGATGATCAGTAAACACTTGCTAATTTGCCTCTGATTTTAAAACAAGCACTACAACATTAATGCAATAAACTGGTGTCTGTTCACAGACAAACAGAACGACCTTGGTTATATTCAAGCTGCCCTTCCCAGGGGTTCAATCCTCTAATTAACTTTTAACTGGTCATTGTTTAGCCAGGAAAAAAATCCAGAAGTATCCTCTTTATGTTCATTAAACCATCCGGTTTAGGGAAGCATACAAAACAAATTTTTCCTCTCCTGAGAGGTCCACGCATGTCCAGAGAGGGATTTATTTTCACTATGAAACATGACGTTCTACTTGGTCTTAATTCTCAGGCACAAATAATCTTTTGGATGCATTGCGTACTGAATATTTTTGTTGCAGATGGTTATATAATAGCAGCATTGGAGCCTGGTGCATAATTGATCATGAAAAATTGTGTCTAGCTCATGAAATAAAAATCAGGTCTCCTTGGAAGTATGGCCAAATACATCTCTTGGAGTTCCACACATCAGAGCCTGGGGATCTGCTCTAAGAGTCGGTGAAAAGGCAGAGAGGCAAAAAAGATGATTTTCTCCCACTTGGAGGTACTCTGGCTCCTCTCTCCCTCTTGGAATATTCAGAGCTACCATAAAAAGAAGTTCAGCCAGAATGCCCCTTGGAAACTAGGATGGCGAGACTTCGTCTCATCCACTTTGGACATGCTATCAGGAGAGACCAGTCCCTGGAGAAGGACATCATGCTTGGTAAGGTAGAGGGTCAGTGAAAAAGAGGAAGACCCTCAACAAGATGGATTGACACAGTGACTGCGACAATGGACTCAAACATAGCAATGATTGTGAGGATGGCGCAGGACTGGGCAATATGTTGTTCTGTTGTACACAGGGTCACTATGAGTCAGAAGTGACTCAATAGCACCTAATAACAATTAAATTCTCTCTGGCACAGATGCCTTCTGTTTTGACTCTGCATACTGCCAACAGAAGATGAATTTACATGTGGAAAAAGCAGAATGGTGGACTAAGCACTGGGATTTCAACCTAGGGCCTGGGCTCAAAGCTTGGCTCCATCCATGACTAACAAGCCACTCAGTCACATGGGGTTTTAAAGGATCCAATAAGCATTGTACATAAAGTTTCTTTTCAAATAAACCTGACCATCAGGAAACCCCTTATTGAATGCACCTCTCCTTGGAAACCTTATCACAGTAATCATTTTATGGGTTTTCTGGGCTAATGTTTGATTAATGCCTGCCTCTGTAGCAGATATGGTCTGTGTCCCACCCATGTCCCTCAGACTCTATAATTTTAGGGAGCTTGGACAATTTCTGTATGTCTGGTTCAAAGAGCTTTTCTTGGATCCCCCAAAATGCCAGAAATGCCAAGAAATAAATAGCCTCCAGCAGCAGCCCTCAACCGATGATGCTCTGGAGTTGGTCTACAAATACCCCTTTGGAGGAATGACTCTGAGGTATGTGCTTTACATCTTTTCTTGGAGTTTCCCAGAGATTTATGTTGTAGTTGCTCACTGTGGTACCTGGCTTAATAGCACATGATTTATTGATTGCTTTCCCTCTCAATTCTCCACTTCCCTACCTGGGTTTCCTGCATATCCCGAATGTGCTACTTGCACTGGAACCCTTGTTTCAAGACCTGCCTCTGAGGTACCCCAGACTAAGGGAGTCTCATCCATAAGACTGTAAGCTTCATAAGGACTATATAGGGCTTTTTCACCACTATGCAAGGCCTACCACAGTGTCTGTTAGCAGGTATTCAATAAATAATTGAGTGAGAAAGGAGGAAAACATTTCTTATTATTATTCAAGGCAAAACACACAGCATCCATTCACAAAGCAGAGACAGCAACATCTCTCTGATTCTTGAAAAAGGTCAGGTTCTGGCAATCCTGTATTGCACTTAGGGAAAATAAGAAAACCTGAAAAAAGTCAGATCAGTTGCAGCTGAGTTGATTCCGACTCAAAGCAGCCCAATAGGACAGAGTAGAACTTCTCCATAGGGTTTCCAAGGAGCAACTGGTAGATTAGAACAGCCAACATTTTGGTAAGCAGCTGACCTCTTAACCACTGCACCACCAGGCTCCGGAAAATGAGAAAAGACTTGGAAATCCAGGCTTGTCGAGGGAAGGCTGCCAGGTGAGGGGTAACATCTGCCTTGCTCTTCTGTCGAAGTCAGGATTCCAAAGCAAGAGACAACTTGTTTTTTAGTGAGAAAGCCTCCAAGGTTGTCAGCTCTGTGACAGGCACTTAACGAGACTTCAGCGAGCACTGACCTCAGCCAGCACACAGTCTCAAGGAGGTAATTTAGAATTAAAGCCAAATCGACAAGCCACTCTTATAATTGAGAGTGAAAGCAGAAGAAGCTGAAGATATAGTTTGTGGCACAAAGGACAGGCATGTCACCTTCAGAAAAAGTATGAGTCAGGCCAGCATGTCACCTGCCACTGCTAGATACACAGAGATTTTAATGACACATTCTTGGGATTAATCCACACCAGAGGCCAGCTGCACCCAGCTCCTGACGGGGGTAATTTATAACTTAAAGAGATGTCATCAGTTTTAATAGGCTTCACATCACACCTTAAAATCACTGACTCCTTACAGGATCCAGTATTTCAGGACAGCTCCATCCTACCTAACCATTTTACCTCACTCCAGAATGGGTTTGGGAAGCAAAAGAATCAAAAGGCCCTTGAGCTTCAATACAGAGCTAGAAAGGACCTTATTAGCAGAGAATCACACAATCAAGTGTCTCCAGCAGCCAACAGGCAGAGTGAATGAGTAAAGCCACTGGTCAGGCACTATCAGGACCAGGGGAGGATCCGCTAGGTCCAAGGAGGCAACTGCTTTTGTCACGAGTCATTTGTGTAGGCAGAAGTTCAGGTCCAGTGTGTCCAGACATTCTTACTTTTTTTTTGTTAATATAAGCTTAACATCCAGGTTTGTACATGAAAAATCATCTGGTCTTAAATATTCACAATTAATTTAATTTTAAAAAAATAATGAAAGAACTATACAGGCAAGACTGGTACTCATCAGCTGGTACTCATCAGCTCAGGTGTAGGTGTCGTTAAAATAACGAAATCCTTCCACTTAAATTAAACAGCCCAACTTAGCTCAAATCCTCCAGACTTTCCCCACTACCACCCTGGAGTCCCTGGCCTGCCCCAGAATCTCTCAGACTGCTCCATCATCCAAGGACTACAGGACTTACAGCTAAACTAACAGAGCACCACAAGGATCCTGTTTCAGCACCACGGCCAGCGTCTAGGTGGCTTGGCTTGGTCAACACCTGCACCATATTGGTGAGGTATTTTTAATATCACTCCTGTGTACACAGCAAACAAAGCACATATGCCAGGAAAACGTGAACAAACAAATAAGGGATTGAGAATTGAGAAAGTGCTAAAAAGGTAGAAAGTAGGAGTCAGTATTAGAAAAAAACAGAATGGAAGACCTCTTAGATCAAATGATCAGAATCAGGGGAGGCTGTCTGTGGGGGTGGTGTATAAACTGAGGCCTGAAGGAACGGAGGAGCCACCATGTGAAGAATAAGATTAGGGAAGGGGATAGGGTCAGCTCTCCAGGCAGAGGAAACAGCATGTGGAGAAAAGGCCCAAAAAGGGCGAAAGCTTGATGTGGTCTTGGAACAAAAGGTCAGAGTGACTGAAACAGTCAACAACGAGAGAATGAGCAGGGCCTGAAGCTCATAGCAAAGAGTTTGGAATTTATCCTCAGTAAAATGTGAAGTCATAGAAACATTCATTTTTAGTTTTTATTTAGTGTCTATCATTCCAAAAAGAACCCAAATCTAACTCATTGCCATCTAATTCATTCTGATTCATAGCAGCCCTACTGCACAGAGGAGAACTGCCTCATAATGTTTTCAAGGAGAGACTGGTGGATTCGAACTGCTGAGCTTTTGGTTAGCAGCTGACTGCTTTAACCACTGTGCTACTAGGCCCTTTTTCTATCATTAAGGGGTTTTAATGAATGAAAGATGGATGGACTTTTTGCTCCTACAATATTGTGTTAGCAATAGTTCTGAACAGAGGCAGTACAGCTACCCCTTGGAGACATTTGGAAAAATATAAGGATATTTTTGGTTGTCACAATGACTTCAGGGCACTACTGGCATTTAGAAAGGACCAGAGATGCGAAACATCCTTCCCAGCAAAGAATCACCCCACCCTAAATGCTCTGGTGTCCCTGATGAGACTCACTGAGGGCCTGGCAGCTGCATAGAGACAAGAGTGGTAGTGGTGACACCATAGGATGGTATGTTGTAGTTCCCAGGTGGGACAAGATGATGCCAAGAACAGGCTGTGCCTCAGACATAGAGAACAGTGGGAAAGTGGGAAGATAGAAGTAACACTGTAAATTAATCACATACTATTTCTTGTTAATCTGAGACACAGTCACAGAGTCTTTCTCAACATTAATCCTGGTTGCCGCTACCAGTTGTTTGGAGTTAGCAATTGAGGTGAACCTATTTGAAAAATACCTCATTGGGGTATCCATTCAGAGATCCTGCAAAGATGATACACACAGAAAAAATCGTGAGTATGAAAAAAGACCCCGTGGGCAGGTTATAGAGGGTCTTGAATGCTGGAATGAGATTCCTGAATATAAAAAAACAAAATCTCTCCCTTCTTCCAGGGGATTTCCCCTAGAAGCCCACCAGATTGTCACCTTTCTTCCTCTCCGCCACCCCTACCAAAGCCTCACAGCTGCAATTGTAGTGTTCTCCACAATTCAAAACAAAGCCCCTAAATACTTGCCTATCACTAAGAAAAATTAGCTGCCATACATAATTGGGCTAATTTAGCATAATACTCATCTGATGTGAACACATTATTAACAACGAAAGCAAACATGTGCAGGAGGTGTCCCTGTTCTGCTCAGAGAGTTTGGCTAAGGCAGATGAGACCTCACCGAGCCTCAGAATCTCAGAGAAGTCCCCACTCAGAATTACCTGTTGGGAACTTGTAACTTTGTAGATACATGGAGTTAGCATTCAGCCCAGTGGAATGACCCCAACCTCGGACAAATTCAGAAAATGATTCCATTCAGAATCAGCAACATTTATTGTGATCCTCTCTGCTTCTTGGCCAACCCTAACCTGTATCCTCTCATGGGCTAAAAAAGATTGCAGGTGAGGTCCTAGAACGAGGACAATCAAATTGTCTGTTCATGGGGTGGAAATGTATAGACTAGGTAGGAAACAAGAGATGTGGCTGAGTGGGTTCCTCGTTGAGAATGCTTGATCCATTGTGTTCTCTACCAACTGCAACTTTTTCGTACCACAAGGCGTCCACACCACAGCCCTGCCTGGAGGCTTGCTGCCCTTTTCCCTCAGGAAATGAGGCTCTAAGATGTGGACTCATGAGTAGGAGTGCTCATATGAGCTTCCAGAAATCAAGGAAAGTGTTTAAAATGAACTTCCCTAAAAGGCAAGGTTTTGAAGCTGGACCACAGGAGTCAGCTATAGTGGAGAAGGAAACCATGTTCTTCTCTCTCTGGCACCGTGATGAGTCCACTATGGCCAATTAGAATTTGAAAACTAAAATGGATTTTTAAAACTTTTTTTAATTTTTAGGTCAATCGGATCTGTCTTTCACACTAAATCTCCTGAGATGGTATGTTCACCACAGATCAAACTTTATAAAATTTCTTCTAGGGGTGTTCTCCTCAAGAAAGCTTCCCTAATTATGTTCAGTCATTCATAACAGAAAATGAAATTGGGAATCATGTGTTAAAAGGCAGTCTTTCAGTGACATCTGACTAGTAAGACATGATCCTGGATGTGTTTCTGAGCCAAACCCAGGAGACAGCAGCCCCAGCCTTAGAGATAGGCCCAAGGTCCTGATGGCCACAGATTGGCACCAACACAAGCATCCCTTGACTGTCAAGGAAAGAGGGTGGTGTAAGTGGGCAAAACTCCCAAGTCCCTGCATATTCCTGAGTGGCAACATCACATACCTGGCTAATATTAGATCTAAAATTAAACTCTCACAAATCCATATTATTAGTTTATTATCCATGCCACTATGCCAGCCTGGCTTGTGGAAAGTTACAGAAATCATTTTTCTACTTTAAATATAGTTGGAAACCTGGGACTTTCTAGAATCACTTATAAGGCCATAGCAGACTCTGTTAATGTTGTCATATGCCTTTGGTCCATTTGAGGTCATCTGCAGCTGTGATAAATTGGTCCCCAGTATGAAGACAGCCTTCTGCCTCAGACATTTGAACCTCTGCTTCTTTGCCTGAGGACTTTCTCCAGCAACCCCAGAGCTTGCTCCACTAAGTGGAGATTTGTACTAGTCAGTGCTCTCCAGAGAATCAGAACTAATAAGATAGACGGATGGATGGATGGATAGATAGACAGACAGATAGTAGATAGACAGATAGATAGATAGATAAGTAGGTAGATAGGCAGGTAGATAGATAGACAGACAGACAGACAGATAGACAGGCAGACATACTTCATTTAAGAAATTGACTCACATGATTGTCCAAAATCTGTAGGTTAGGTGACAGGCTGGAAATTCCAGCAGTCTTATGTCCAAAATTGGTAGACCAGGTAGTAGACTGGACTCCAGCAGAATATCTGTGTTACAGCCTTGAGGCAGAATTCCTTCTCCTCTAAGAAACCTCAGTTTTTGTTCTTAAGGTCTTCAACGACTGGATAAGGCCCACCTACGTTATCAAGTGTAATCTCCTTTACAAAGAGATGACTAATTATAAATGCTAATCATATCAACAAAATACCTCCACAGCACATCTGGATTAGAGTTTGACCAAACAACTGGGCACCAGAGTCTAGCCAAGTTTACACATAGAATTAACCATCACAGACATGAAATGGAGATGCAGGGGGTAAGAAACCAGGAGAACTCTTCAACAATGGGGATGGAAATCAGTGAATAAGTGCCTCAACCTCCCTATCTTGCAGTGGGGCAACCCTAGGTGTATCCATATAGTTTCTTAGAAGATCCCAAGCCCTGTGGATTCCCAGCTATCAACTCATTTCCACACTCTTTCTCAGCTTTTCTTCCTTCTCTTTCTCAATTTCCTCACTCCTTCATGTATGCCTCTTAAATTCATACCCCAAATAAAATAATGGCATGTGATCACTAGTGTTGTGTGTCATGGCTAGGCCATGATTCTCAGTATTATGTAATCATCCTCCATTTTGTGATCTGATGTAAGAGGAGTTTCCTTGGGGAGTGTGGCCTGCAACATACAGGGATGTAATGGCAAATTTCACTCACTCCGGATCCTGCATCCAACTCATCATCCTCTGACCTCCCAGTTCTTGGGACATGAGCCAGCAGCCTACCTCCTGAAGTGCAGATGGTGGGATTCACCAGCTCCCACAGCCCCATGGGCCAGCAACCTTCCACCTAATATGCTGATTTGGGGTCCATTAGCAACTACAACCACAGGAGTCAGGAGAAGCCTCCAGCCTGATGCTTAACCCATGGATTTGGGACTTGCCAGCCTCCACAACTGTGTGAGGCATTTCCTTGAAATAAATCTCTATATATATATTTATATACATAGGCTTCACTGGTTTTGCTCCTCTAGAGAACCCTGCCTAAGACAAAGCACAAGTCCTTGAATCAGGGTCTACTTCTGGGAGAACCCAAGCTAAGACAAAGACAAAGATATTTTTGTAGAGAAAATAACCTTCCCCTAACTGGTAAGTTTTATAATATGGCGCTTTCTTGTATGCTTTCAGAAATATATGTGTATATGTTTTTATATGCTGGTATAGACAATAAAAATTTAATAAATGGGATCAAATTATGTGACGAACACAAAAAAACACTGCCCATTTCCCCTTAGAGAGAGGACTTTTTGCCCCAGATGCTGTGGGTGCTGTCACCTCAGCCTTCAGCTGTCAGCCCCTCAGGATTACCCAGCTGCAGCATACACCTAGACTTCCTTGACCTTCCTGGCCAGGTGGCCCATATCCGATAGCTGACTGAGGTGGAAGTTAAAAGGCCTGGATATTTGGGCCCAATGCAGAATAATCTCACAGGCCGAGATAGCTAGAGTTCCCTGTGAGATCAGCTATACTGTTGTCAGGCCAGCCTCATAGCTTGATTTCTCGACCTTTCTCATCTTCAGCCCTAATAAACATTCAGTAATTAAACTCTGTAGCCCCAGATGTGAAGTAGTTAAGAGCTCAGCTGCTAACCAAAAGGTCGGCAGTTTGAATCTACCAGCCACTGCTTGGAAGCCCTAAGGGACATTTCTGCTCTGTCCTATAGGGTTGCTATGAGTCAGAATCTACTTGATGGCAATGGGTTGATTTTTTGGTTTCTTTAATTAAACTCCACCTCAGAATCTTCTGCCTGGAGGACCCAACCTGTGACAGTGGGACCCAGGAGGGATCTGGGAGAGCAGCTGATAAGAGGGGGTGTTGGAGTTAGACCACCCACTTCCCAGCCAGCAATGAAGACCTCATCACTAGTGGTCACTAAGTAGCCCCTGGCACAAGGTGAGGACACAACTGTTAAAATTACACTGGATGGTAAACTGGGGGGAAATAATGCACTAGCTTATACATTATGTCAGGCATTTGAGAAAGGGCAGTGAAACTGGGTAGTTATCACTAACATGGATAGAAGAAGATAAACAAGTTGCTGAGAGTCATTAAGTGCCTTGAAAGCCAGAGGGTCTCTTTGGTAGCATGCAAAGAGGCTATCATCTCTTGCAGCTGAGAACCAGCAGCCAAGATCCAGAAAAGGCCAACCTCCCAACCAGAGCAAGGCTGCTATGCCAAAATCCAGCCCTGGATAGAGAAGAATGGGGCCTTCATACGTGTCTGTGTTTGTGTCTTCAAATTCTTCAACTCAGACTGTCCTGAGCCCTCTGAGTCAGCAGAACTACCAAAACTTCCCAGTAAAAAGTCCAAACAAAATGACATAGGCACATTTCTCCCTGCAACTCCCCGCTAAAGTCAACTATGGGAGTAACGCAGGAGGCAACCCAAGGAGAAAGAACTCTGGAAGGTGGTTAGAGGAACACGAACAAGTTTGGGACCCCAGGACTGGAGGAACAACATAGCAGTAGGGTGCCTTAGGTCCCCTCACTCAACTGAGGAAGGCTACCTAGGCCCGGCTTCTCCTGAACCCCAACCTAGCAACAGAAGGCAGCCCAGGTAGGATCATTTCTCCCCTGGATGGAACGGGAGTCTTTTAGACAATACCAGGCCAGCCCACCAGCACCTAGAAGGGAGATTAATTGTAAGCCGCACTGACTATGATGGGCAAGGAAAGTGCTTTCCTTCCACCCTGGGCCTGAGATTCCTCATCCGCCCATCCAGAGACAGCATCAGGGCATGTGCCCCCTCAGGGTCTGTTTCCACCACCCCACATGACCCCTAAGCGTATAATAAGATTCAGTCCAACATAATGCAGCCAGAGATGAGCTGGGCCTGACAAAACTGAAAAGGAAGTATAACCCCAAAAGAGCTGCAAAACCTACCCGGCAGGCACTGGCAGGAGATGGGGAGTGTGTGTGAGACTCGATTCTGACAGCACTTGATTGAAGGGCCTGGAACCTACAACTGGAAAAAGGAGCATGAGCTGATTTGGGAGCACTGTCCTGAGATACAGGATTTAATACCCTGGCAAGAGCTCAAGAAATAGTGCAAACTTGCTAACAGGATGGTTCCTTGAAGCACGAAAAGAGCAATGGCCCATGCTAAGCAAGGTCAAAGCACCAGGACTACCATGGAAGGTAGTGGAGGAAAGAATTAAAAGACTCGAAGAAGTAGGTATTCTGGAGTACGTGCTATGTAAGGCCAAGAAGCTCACCAGAGGGCCATGTTCCATGCAACCCAGAAGCTTCACCAAGGCCATGTTGTTGTTGTTGTTGGGTGCTGTTGGGTCGGTTCCAACTCATAGCAACCCTGTGTACAACAGAACACTGCCCGGTCCTGTGCCATCCTCACAATCATTTTTATACTTGAGCCTGTTGTGTCAATCCATCTCGTCGAGGGTCTTCCTCTTTTTCATTGACCCTCTACTTTACCAAGCATGATCTTTCTCCAGGGACTGATCCCTCCTGATAACATGTCCAAAGTATGTGAGACATAGTCTTGCCATCCTCACTTCTAAGGAGCATTCTGGCTATACTTCTTCCAAGACAGAGTTGTTTGTCCTTTTGGCAGTCCATGTTATACCGAGGCTATAGCGATGTACTAATGGAAGGGGCTCCAGCACCACTAAGAATCTCAGTGGCAGCTCTGCTCTGCTCTGCAGGCCAGGGATAATGTTAGGAGACATTCTTTGGAACTAGACTCACTGACAGCAAAGGGAATAATAGGACCCAAAACAGTCGAGGCCAGGCAGTGTCACCTGACAGTCAGAAGTCAGGTGGATGCAATGATCATGAGCCACCAAGTTGGAGTGACAACCCAGTGGGCCAGACCCACAGAGAGTCAAGGCCCACGGGACAAAACGGACATGAAGCTAACAAAGATACCACTCAAATTAGGGGGAAAAAAATCCATGATAGATTATCAATAAGCTGAAGGCGGAGCCCTGGCAGCTCAGTGGTTGAGAGCTACAGCTGCTAACCAGAAGGTCAGCAGTTCAAATCCACCAGCCACTCCTTGGAAACCCTGTGGGACAGTTCTACTCTGGCCTATAGGGTTGCTGTGAGTCAGAATCAACTCAACAGCAATGTGTTAGGGAAGCTGAGGGCAGACGCTCCAATAAAATGCCATAGTCAATTGCCCAGTTTCTGGACATGAGAGAGTTTGAGATCCAAAATCATTGATCAAAGTGGACGCTAGGTCCCCAGAAGAAAGGACCTGAACACAAAGCAAGCAGTGAATCCTTCAGTCTTCCTCCAAAGGGATGTACGACACTTTCTAGGGCAGTGGTTCTCAAAGTGTGGTCCCTCACAGGACCCTGTCAAGCCATCTATGAGGTCAAAACTATTTACATAGTAATATTAGCACGTTGTTGCAGTGATGGTACAAAAGCAATGGTGAGAAAACCACGCCACAGGTGCTTTAACACAAATAATGGTGGTAGCCCAAGCTGTACTCATACTTATTGTATTCTTCCCCTCAGACACTCACGGTATAAGAAAAAAATTAAAAACACCTCAGTCATACTTAAGAATGTCCTTGGTGAAGCAGTAAAAATTATTATATCTTGACTCGTGAGCACGCATCTTTTTGACAAAATGGAAAGTGTGCTGAAGCATCGTGATGGTCTCAAGGAAAAGCACTAGTAAAACCATTTCAGTTGCAAGCTGAACTAGCTGTGTATGTGCGTACGTGTGTGCGAGTGTGCGTGGAAACCATTTTAACTTGGAAGAACACTGACATACAGATTATTGTTCAGACATGGATATTTGGCAGACATTTTCTTGAGAAAGAATAAAGTGAGTCTGTCACTGAAAGGAAAACAGTAACAGCATTTGTTGCCAATGATAAAATTCAAACAGTCAAGCAAAAGAATTAAGATTTTTGGAGAATTCTGCCATCATGAGCTTAACAGCTTCCCAATGCTTAAAGACTTTCCTGATGAAATCAGTGGTGGTAGGAAAGAATATGATTTTTAAATATTGTATAATGAAAGGTGTCAAAATTTGAAAGATCTGCATAACTCAGTGAACTCATGCGTGATGTTTCAAAATCGTATATAGGTAAACAATCCATTCAAAGTAAAAGATAGATCAGTAGATTATAATGTAACCAAGAACAAAATTTTCATTAGTATTGTTTCATATTCCACATTGTTGTTAACCTTGAAGAACTTACCACTTGTCAAGTTTTGATGTAGTATCAAAGAACATCCATAATTACCTAAAGAGCCTGTTAAAATAATCTTCCCCTTTTCAAATACATATGTGTAATGAGGTTGGATTTCTTCATCATATTATTTGAACCAAACAACATTTCTCAATACATGGAAAGCCAAATCAGACACAGAAATTGGATACGGGAATCCAACTGAATTAGGACTTCTTTTAAACCAGGCTTTTACAGGAATTCAAAAAATATAAAACAGTGACACTTCTCACTAAAGATTTTGTTCAGGAGAAGATAGTTATTTTTATTAAAAATACGTTAACAACATGTAATGAGTTAATATTTTGCATTTAATAATAAATTTTTAATAATTTTCTTGGTTTTCTAATTCAGTAAATATTGACATATGCCCAACCCATTGCCATCAAGTTCATTCCAACTCATAGCGACCTTATAGGATGGAGTATAACTGCCCCATCGGGTTTCCAAGGCTGTAAATCTTTACAGATGAAGACTGCCACTTTTTTCTTTTTTTGAGAAATGGGTGCTTTCTTGTTTTATTTATTTATTTATTTTTGCCTTGTCATAAAGCCGGTGCTGACATAACAAATTCATTTGTATCTTCAGGGCTCCTTTTTTGATAGATATAACCCACATAAACAAAATCTATTTGGGGATCCTCAATAATTTTTAAGAGTGCAAAACAATCCTAAGACCAAAACCTCTGAAAACCATTGCGCTCATGCATGGGGAAAGGGAAATGCTGAAACATTATGAGGACAATTAACGTAAGATCAGAATTGACATTGACCATCATGATGGCATCGTAGTGCCCCCATACTCAGTGGAATTATATACAGACCAGGTCATAAGTACAGTCCTGGACAAGGACGATTCACAGTGGGTCCCTTCCTGCAGATTCACCTAGTAGTCGTTCCCCTGTGCCTGACTGTGTCATTGGAATAGACATACTTAGCAGTTTTGGTGCAACCCATATTAGATCTCTGGCATTTGGGGTAGAAGCAATCATAGTGGGGAAGACCAAGTGAGAGCCACTGAAACTGTTCCCCATCACTGGCCAAAAAAATGAGAATCTAAAACAATATAGTATTTTGGCGCCTGGAGGGAAAGTGAATGGGGATATCAGTGCCACTCTTATAGATTTTAAGAATGCAGGGGTGGTGGTCCCTATCACTTATTTGTTTAAATCACTAATCTGGCCCCTGAAGAAAACAGATGGGTCCTAAAGAATGACTGTAGATTACTGCAGAAATAACCAAGTAGTAGCGCCAAATGTAATTGGAAATAAAGTCATGAAGAAATGTGAGGGACCTTTGCAAAGAAAGCAAGATAAATTTTTTTTTTTTTTTTTTTTTTTTTTTGCTAATGAGCATAAAAAAAGAATTTGGAACAATAAATGAGCAAGAATAGTCAAAAATGTATTTAAAAGAAAAATATTTGTGGTGAGAAGAGTGGCAGGATAATTCTATTATCAGATACTTAATACACTGTAAACTAAAATAATTCAAATAGAGAGATACCAATACAGCAAAAATAAAAAATTAAAAATAATAAAAATAGAGTACAGACTAGAACTTCTGAAATGTCAGAGTAAGGGCCTCTGAAAATCTGCTTCTCCATGAAAGCAATAAGAACACTGGGGGGAAGGGAGAGGAACTGTCAAAATCAACATTTCTAGAACTCTGGAAATTAACTCGCAACAACCCCAGGAGCATTTATTGAAGCAAAAACAGCTGAATCTTGGTAAGAACAGTAAGTTTTGTGGTGTTTTAACTTGTCCTACTCCCACTCCCTCTCCTCAGCACCAAGGAAAAGACCAAAGGTACCTTGGAAAACAGAGCCCCGCAACCATGGTAACTATTAAATCATCGGCCTAGCAGCCACTAGAGGGGGAAGCCTGAGTTTAAAGCCAAAAAAAGAAAAGAAAGAAAACAAACCCGTTGCCGTCAAGCTGATTCCGATTCATAGAGACCCTATAGGACAGGGTAGAACTGCCCCATGGGGTTTCCAAGGAGCTCCTGGTGAATTTGAACTGCCAACCTTTCAGTTAGCAGTTGAACCCTTACCACTATACCACCAGAGTTTCCAGTCTCAGTTTGAAGAGTGTAAGAAAGTGCCATCCTCAGAGAACTCTCACTATTTTATCTGACCAAAAACGCATTGCTGTCGAATCAATTCCAACTCACAGCAACCCTACAGGACAGAGTAGAACTTCCCCATAGGGTTTCCAAGGAGCATCTGATGGATTCAAACTGACGACCTTTTGGTTAGCAGCCTGGGCTCCTTGGAAAAGTCCCGTTCACAAGACTTGTTATTACTTGACCTGACTCAGAACTCAGTCAATGAGAAAAGCCCAACCTCCAGGTGTTTGTCAAAAACAATAAACACCAATTGCTTAATCTCACAACTGCTTGAGGAAATAATACTGGTTGGGTATGTGAGAGGCTGGCTAAACAACTTAAAAGGAAGATTGGAGGGAGAGGTGTTCATAGGGGCTTTGAAAAGTTCTGACATATTCCTGGTGATCAAGAAAGCCACATGCATGTACAGGACTCTGAGTATTCGCAGGAAAGACCTGAGAAAGCCCAATCTCTCACCTCTGGATGACCTTGAGGTCCTGAGCAAGCAGGAAGCGAAGGCTAAGGCAGAATTGCAAACTGAAGGCATAATTGCAAACTGCCAGAGCATTTGGAAATGTAACAAAACACACAAAGATAGTCCCTCAGTGAAGGTTAGAAGACTTCCTGGTTCTAGGCAATTAAGAAAGTCTCTGTTCAATCATTAGCTAACCATTAAACTAATAAAACAAAGACTTCAGTGGGTGCACAGGACAGGTGATACAGGCTTCGCATAACTCGTATAGGAAGATCACTAAATGAACAACAAAACCCTGGGGAGAGGGAATAATTTATTTCTAGTATTCCCAAGTTATATTATTCTAAATGTCCAGTTTTCAACAAGAAATTATGAGACATGTAAAGAAACAGGAAAGTATGACTCATACACACAAACAAAAAGCAATCAATAGAAACTGTCTTTGAAGAAGCCCAGATGTTACACTTATTGAAGAAAGACTTTAAGCCAGCTGTTATAAAATATGTTCAAAGAACTAAAGGAAACTATGCCTGAAGAATTAAAGTATGAAAATGATATATCACCAGAGAATATCAATAAAGGGTAGAATTATAAAAAAGAACCAAATGGAAACTCTGCAGTTGAAAAGTACAATAGTTGAAATTTTTTTTTTAATAAAAATAAAGCCCAAGAGAGACTCAACAGCAGGTTTGAACTGATAGAAGAAAGAATCAGCAAAATGGAAGATAGGTCACTTGAGATTATCTAGTCTGAGAGAGAAAAAAGAATTAAAAAAATAAACAGAGCCTCAGAGACCTGCGGTACACCATCAAGCATACAAACAAGAACATAATGGGAATCCTAGAGGAGAGGAGAAACAGAAAGGGACAGAAAGCACATTTGAAGAAATAACGGCCAAAAACTTCCCAGATTTGTTGAAAATCATCCATCTACAAATCTAAGAAGCTCAACAAACTCCTAGTTGGAAAAACCCAAAGAGATTCACTCTTATGCACATAATAGCAAAACTGTCCAACTACAGAGTACAGAAATAGTCCCAAGTAGATCTGGTAATTTAGTGTATAATAGAAGTGGTATTTCAATTCAACAAGTAAAGCTGAATTGTTCATTTAATAACATTGGGCCATCACGTTAAATACAAAATCTGAAAGGCTAAAAGCATTAGAGAAAAAAAATAAGTGAAAGTTTTTCTTGCCTTAGAAGAAAGACATCAAAAGTAATGAAAGTTTGAAGGAAAACACTGGTAAGCTTGATTAAATAAAATTTTAAATTTCTGAATAGCAAAAACCAAAACCAAATTCAAACCTAAAAAACAAAATATAACTAAAAAATATTTGCAACCCTTGAAACACACTGAAGGCTTAAAACATGAATGTATTTCAAATCAAAAAGAAAAGGCATTTGCAGAAAACAGAAGAAATAAAATAGCTCATTAAGAAATAAAAATTATACGGAATATCACTCAAATTTAAAGATACAAAATAACAACACAAGGCAATGCAATTTTCCACACATCAGATTATGGGTTGTCATCCTTAAATCTAGGTTCATGTAGACAAAGATGTGAGAACTAAGGACAGTGCCGGATAACAATTTGGCAAGACCTATTAAAATTTTTAAAGTTTATATCCTTTGGCACAGTAATCCCACATACAGGAAATTTACCCTATAGAAACACATACCACTTGCACAAAATATATACAATAAAATGTTTATTACAGTGAAATAACAGAGAAAACAGCGAACACCAAAATGCCCATCAACAGGTGTTGATCAAATTACCTGTAATTAATGATGATGTTTAATATCATGTTACCTTTATTTAAAACTATGTTGTTGTTTGTTGTCATTGAGTCCATTCTGACTTATAGATACCCTACGTACAACAGAACAAAACACTGCCCAGTCCTTCACCATCCTCACAGTCCTTGCTATGTTTGAACCCATTGTTGCAGCCACGGTGTCAATCCATCTCGTTGAGGGCCTTCCTATTTTTTGCTGATCCTCTACCTTACCACGCATGTTGTCCTTCTCCAGAGACTAGTCCCTCATGATAACATGTCCAATATTCAATATTCTTTGCTAACACCATAATTCAAAGTCATCAGTTCTTCTTTGGTCTTCCTTATTCATTGCCTCGCTTTCTAATGCATACAAGGTAATTGAAAATATCATGGCTTGGGTCAGGCACACCTTAGTCCTCAAAGAGACATCTTTGCTTTTCAACCCTTTAAAGAAGTCTTTTGCAGTAGATTTCCCCAATGTAATATGTCATTTGATTTCTTGACTGCTGCTTCTATGGGCATTATTGTGGATCCAAGTAAAATGAAATCCTTGACGTCAGCTTTTTCTCAATTTATCATGATATTGCTTATAAACCTTAAATATGTTAATCACAGAGTGATAGAATACAAGTGTGAAAACATTTCTTTCACTACTTTATTAATTTTATGACAAGGCTTCATCTCTGAAAGACAGAATATACAAAATATTGTCAGGAGAAATTACCAGAGCTGGAAGAGATCTTAGAAACCATCCAGTCCTCTATTTTCATGTTTCATATGGGAAAACTACGACCCACAGAAGGGAAGTAACTTGCCCAAAGTCACACAGTAATAGAAAAAGTACAAAACCTCAGGTCTTCTGACTGCTACTTTAGCCCTTTGCTCCCTAAAACCATAAATCCCTTAGGGACAGGCCCTTTGTCTTCCCCTTCCCTTACCTCCTCCACGATCAGCACAGTACCATGCACACCAAACCAAACTCGTTGCCACTGAGTTGATTCCAACTCATAGCAACCCTACAGGACAAAGTAGAACTGCCCCATAGGGTTTCCAAAGAGCGGCTGGTGGATTCGAACTGCTGACTTTTTGGTTAGCAGCCATAGCTCTTAACCACTATGCCACCAGGGTTTTTGCAATGCATATAGTAGACCCTTAATGCATAGGTTAAAGAAAAAAAATAAATGAAGAAGGAAGAAAAAAATAGTTAAATTTAAGCAACTTTCTGATCCTCTACCTGCTTGGGCTGTCTAGATGTATGACTTGATCAGATTTGCTGAATTAGCAAGAAACCTTCCCTTTCAGCACGGTGACTGGAATCAAACAGCTAACTGCCTTCAAAGATCTCCCCACACTGTAAGGTGAATTTCATAAGAGGTCCTAGGAAGGCTTCTCATATAATTCAATGAGCCTTAAGGCCAACGTTTGAATTATTTTCTGTCAAGTCCTGTCTGATACATGCCTGGTGTAGAGCGTTAGCCAGGAATTCAGAAACCTTATCATCAGTCCTGTGCTTTCTTACCTTTACAAGACCCAGAATGGATATTCTGTTCCTCCGGATGTCATTTTTCTCTCTGATTCTCCCAAAAACAGATCCTGAGGCAAGGATTCAAGAGTAAGAAATTTATTTGGAAGGTGATCCCAAGAAACACAGGGAGGGCAATGCGAGGTAGTAAAATAGGAATAGGAGGAACCAATAAAGGGTAAGTTATTGAACTAATTACCACTGTGGGCAACTGGAGCCTAAGCCCTTTGGGGAACACTGAGGGTCAGTGTAGAACTCATCCAATACAGAATTGGCGTATTTATTCACCAACTCGAGTCAGCCTTCCACTGTGGGTTGCTGAGGTGGCGGGGGGGACGGGCACAGGTGCGCGGGATGAATTTTCTTGCTCTTCAGTCCTGCCTAAGAGCAAGAAGAATGAACTCCGCCTCCAGAGATAGCCCTCAGGCTGTTAGAAGTCTGCACTACAGTAACGTCCAAGGGTCTGTGGGTGGGACATAGACATTAACTCCGATGTATATTTTGTCAGCAAAGGAACAGTAAATTCCAGCTAATAGGACAGGCTACATGAGAAGGAACTTACGTCTTGGGATAGGACTTTAAAGAACATTAGCTCAAAGCCACACCCCAAGATTATATTTGCTGCCCAAAACTGCCCACCTACCCACTCATTGACTTCCCCAGGTTTTTCAACACAAAGGGAGACTTGGAAACAATTTCAGGTTAATCAGAAGTAAAATATTTTTCAATAAGAAAATCACTGTGGATGGAAAATGGAGGTACTCCATGAAAGAGTGTCTGCCTGAGCTCAGAGCTGCCATATGCACTTTATTGGCCGTGGGAAGAGGTAACCAAAGCAGAGCAGTTCTCACTAATGGTGGGGTAAACTGACTTGAGCAGCTGTGGCAGGCCAATGACCCCCAGGGGGAAACTCTGGGCATGCTCCATGAATGAGACCATCTGTGGCTGTTTGTGAGGATGTGCATCCAGCACAGAGAAGCCTCCTCCAAGAGGGTCATGGTCCCACTCCTGAGCTTCCATCCCTCTTGGACCTCGCTGTGCATTGTGCCAAGAGGCTGTCTCCCCGGGCATCACTCAGCCACAGGGAAGCATGGACTATCAAGGTGGCCCTGCCTCTCCAGGGTCTCCAAATCTTGGTCTGGAGAGCTGACACAGGAAAATGGGCTCCTGGAGGAAGGACAGGAGTACCTGACAGTTCCAAGTTAAGAGCAAAAAGGAAATAAAAAATTCATGAGCCTAATCATTGGTTCTTAACTCACCTTATGATGCCATCTTTGGTCCAAGTGAAGGAGGCAAAGGGAGAGGAATGCCAATGGGTGGCTATTATTGCTGTGAATGGGGAGTGGGGGCAATCCTGGCTCCAGGGCTGCTGGGGGGGACAGTCTTTGGCTGATCCACTAGCCACCATCCTCCATGAAGCTGTTCTGTGTGGAGAGGCTCCCTTTTGGACACTGGTTATGCACTTCATTTGAAAGAAAAACTTCCTTGTGGAGAGGAGGAGGCAGGGGTGGGATTTATGGACTGCTTTTTTTTTTTTTTTTTTTTTAGGCAGCAGCCAACCTGTGCTGCAAACTTCCTGCACATTTTGCCTGATGCCGGTGCCTGGTGCACCTCGTAAAACGTCAGTCAGGAGTTGGGAGCAGGAGCAGCATGGTGGACAGATTCTGGCATTGTAGGCAACTGCGAATCCCTCCTCTCCCCACCCAGTAATATTCACAACACGCAGGAGGCCTTTAGGAGCTAACTGAGGGAAAATAGATAAATAAACACAAAACATTGCTCCTCAAAGGAGTAGAAAATGTGCCAACTTCGTGTGTCGGGGCATACCACCTGCAATCACCAGTTCCAAGGACAGATGTGTTGTTAGCTGCTGTCAAGCCGCCTCCCAACTCATGGTGACCCCTTGCACCCAGAGGGAAACGCTGCCCGTTCCTGCACCATCTACGTGGTCAGTTGTGGATCCACGTTTCCTATCTTTCCTAGGATGCCATTAGTATAATTGCATTCCAAGGGTCCCCCCTGCTTTCCCTTCCCACCGAGGCTGCAGTAAAAGTGAATTACTTTTGGTCCCTTGAAATTACTCTGCATATTCTTGCTAACTCCTCTAACTGGGATCGCTGGTCCCCCAGATTTCCACCTCTGGAAGTGGAGTGCTTCACAACTCAGCCCCTTTGGCCCCTCTCCTGTGAAACCATTCCAGAGCACCCCTGGTGCTGTCATGGTACATGGTGTCCCTCTGGGACAGCTATTGGCAGCCTCACCTGCACTCACTGACACACACGCAGACCTCTCCCATTGGGATCCACACTCACAGATGCAGGGATCATGCCATTCAAATGCATCTCTCCATGACCAAGATTCCGTGTGTGTGTGTGTGTGTGTTATGTCTGCATACATGTGCACACACACACACAGTAGCTGCACAATAAATTCTTATTGAATGAACAGATAAACAAACATTTGCCTAAGTTCTATAAACCATATTATTCTTTACCTTCACTAAAATTTGAAATCCAACCCTGAGAGCTGAATGGCACTTTTTTGAGCAACTACAATGACCCACACAGTGTGCTATGTAATTTCCACATGCTTTCTAATTTGAAGGTATTAACTCTCTCACTCTGATACTTAATCAATATTGTGGTCGGTTTGAAGCATAATCCCAACGTCACCAGGCTGCACCAACCTGGGGGTGTGTATGGCAATCACAATTACATTTTGGTTTAAACTATAATGGCTCAAAATTTTCCACCTTCTGAGCCAGCTGCCTGGGTGTCCCCCACTCCCAATAACAGCCCCAGATATTTCTAAGAGTTCCCGGAAGAGAGTCTTGTGGGCCACACAACCAGCTCAGCTCCATCACCGAAGCAGCATGGCCTGATTCTCTGCCAGATACCCGTCAGTGCCTGCACCAGGCGCCCCCTAACACCCCAAAGCCACCAGACCTGTGGGAGCTGTGTAGGGTGAGGCAAACGACCCTCTCTGCAGCTCATGCCACTCTCTGTGGGCTATGGGCACAAGCAGAGAAGCTTGGGGCCCAGCTCATAACGACTGTAGTCAAAACCACCTCTCCAGCTTCTGATCCCCACTCTTGTAGCTGTGGGACTCAAACCTGGTCCAGGGCCTGGACAGGGCAAAGATGTCAGCCTTGTTAGCCTCTCCAACACCAATAACAATCTCCTCCCAGCCTCCCCAGTCAGGAAACATAATCCCCCCATGGTAAGAGGAGGAGAGGAGGGGAATAACGTGGGCTGTCCTACCAGTTAAGCCCTGGTCCACCTGCCAAGACGCCCTGCCAGACAAGAGGCTTTAATAGCTTCCATTCTACTTGCCAAGCTCTGGCTATGTGCTTTACATACATTATCTCATGCGAATGCTTGCCTCAATTGCGTGACCAGCTATTGCCAAGTCCACCCGAACTCATACTGAACCCATGTGTGTAAGACTAGAATTGTGCTTCACAGGGTTTTCAATGCCTGATTTTTCAGAAACAGATTGCTGGGCTTTTCTTCCGAGGCACCTCTGAGTGGATTCAAACCACTAACCTTTCACTTAGCTAAGGGCATTAACGATTTGCACCACCCAGGGACTCCTGAGTCTGTGAAGATGCCTATTACTGTCTCCCATTTCCAGATCAGGAAACCAGCTGCAGTGGGTTAAAGAAGTTGCCTAGGGCCTCAAAATCAGTGATGGCTGGAATGTGAATCCAGGCCTGCCTTGTTGCAAAGCTGCACTTTTAATAATACAATGCACTGCTTCTTGCATTAGCTTGGTTTCCTCTCATTGATCTGCAAGTGTCTCCCAAGCTGTTTTGATATTTGTACCTCTCTTGTTCACGGGGCTTATCCCAGTGCTGAGCATCAAGTAGGTCTGAGAAGAAACTTGCTGAATTAAGTTAAAATTCTGATGTCATCCTAAATTGCCAAGGGAAGTTATCTTTCCCAGAAACCTATAACTTTTCTCTGGAGCTCCCTATCTCCTTCCTTCAAGCAGGAAATATACATGAAACAAGACCTTTAATTAGCCCTCACTATTAGCTCCTCCATCCTGTAATAATTATCTTTGGCGATGTCATCTTGAATCCCTTGGGCCGCGTGGATATTATGGACTATTAGAGGCTGTTCTCAAAGTTGGCCGTCAGTCTGATTCCTATTAGGCCAATTACTTTTACTGAAATTAAAATTTGTCAAGGGTAGTTTGATGATGAGTCTTGGCAGCTAAAGAGAGCCCTTAAAGAGCCATGTAGCACTCTTTGGCAAAAGTACCACGGCTTCATCTCAAGGTGATGGTCTGGTTGTTAGTGAAAGTACCAGGGATCAAAGAGACAAACTTCTCTGGATTTGTAACTTTGGAAAGAATCCCTGGCTCCTGGAAACTGCTGCCATTGGAATCAATCCACTAAAAAAAAAAAAAAAAATAGGTCTTTATTTCTCCTGTATGGCACTTGAGGGTCCACAATAAAGACCAAAGTAGAAAACATGGACTGCGCATCCATGGATCTTACAGCTTAGTTGGCATAACAAATCTATTAGTTGCCTTCTCAATATCCTGGTTTTGCTAGGGGTGGCAATATGGTCTGCCAAAAATAATCCATTTCTTAGTCCCCTTTTAGCAAAAGCTAGTCATGCGACAAAGCTGTGAGACCTAAAAGGAAGTCTGCTTCAAGGTTTCTGGAAAACCTTTTTCTGTCCTAACCAAAGAAAGTGTGCTTGACTATTGTTTTCTTTTGTCTCTTCTCCCTTCTTCCCACCAGTGAGGATGCAATTGTTGGAGGTGAAACTGCTATCTTGCAAATACGAGGTGATAAGCTTAGGGATGAAATCTAGCCTGCTGAGAATAAACCCATTGCTGTCAAGTCGATTCCGACTCAAAGTGACCCTATAGGACAGAGTAGAACTGCCCCACAGGGTTTCCAAGGAGTGGCTGGTAAATTCGAACTGCCGAGCTTTTGGCTAGCAGCCAAAGCTCTTAACCACTGCACCAGCTAACAAAGGTAGAGCAGAATACTATGAAGAGCCTGGACCCTTGAAAGCACATGGAATTGTTGCCCAATCCCTGGGCTGCCCACCTCCAAATTAAGTTTCTGTAGTTATGTTTTCTGTTACTTGC
This sequence comes from Elephas maximus indicus, assembly GCF_024166365.1. Lineage (NCBI taxonomy): Eukaryota > Metazoa > Chordata > Mammalia > Proboscidea > Elephantidae > Elephas > Elephas maximus. The sequence goes on along the minus strand of NC_064839.1, from coordinate 9,865,151 downwards.
TGCTAAAAGCATTCCTAATAGTCACAGTTGGCCAGACAAGTGGACAGGGATACATAATCATGCCATTTGAACAGGGAAAATGAAATAGTGTGATCAGTAATTCTATTTAGAGCCCAATTAAGGCTGTGGCTGAGTGTGGACCACAGATATGATTGGCATGGTTTACGACACCCCTCTTTGCACGTAACTTTTGTAACAACAGTCACTCATTCATTCATCCTCAAATATGAAGCACCTGCTGTGTTTAATTGTTAGATATTGGCTGTGTGATAGGAATACATGTTAGAAACGGTTCCTGTAATTTGGATGAGAAATAATAAAGGGTGGACTAGAATGGTAGTTTTGGGGATGGAAAGAAATGGACGGGCTTGAGAAATATTTATGAAAGAGAATTCATCAAACTTGATCATTGATTGTCTCTGGGCCACAAGAAAGAAGGAAGAGTCAAGGATATTGCCAAGTTCCTGACCTGGATGCGTGGCAATCATTTATACAGAATGATTGAGATGCCATAGATGGTAAATTCCATTTTATTGAGTTTGAGGTGTCTGGGACATTCATAAGGAAACCACCAAAGTCAGGAGTATGTTTGGGCAGGATCAGAGATGAAGAAGTCATCATCATATATAAAATGGCTGCCACTGGTTGAGGGCTGGTTGTGTTCCAGGCACTGTGCTAAATATGTCATCTTATAGGCTTATTGTAAGAACCCACATTTGGGGTACTAGTTGAAGTTGGATTTCTGTTCTTCCCATTCACTTAAGTTAATGAAACTGAAATGTTTAGAGGATAAAAGGTGCCTCATAGAAGCCATAGGCAAGGAAGCTGTAGGGCTTCTGGGAAGAACTGGAACCAGCAATTAAACATGCTCAGGGCTGCTTTCCCACCTCTTGTCTGTCCTCCTCTCTAAAGGTCAGGTTCACTCTGCCCTCCAGCTGCAGACCGGTTTCCCCTGGGCTTTGGTTCATTTAATGGAATATGACCAGCAACAGCTCACAAGTATGATGTGGTCCCAAGTCCAAAATCCCAAGGAAGTTGTTTGATTGGCCCAGCTTTAGGTGGCGCCCAACTCTGGACCAATCACCTATAAGCAGGGGGCAAGGACACACAGAGAAATCATGTGGTTGGAAGGAAGAAGAGGCAACATTTCCCAAAATAAGGGATAAGGATGAGGTAGTTTCCAGAAAAAGATGAAAAGGTAGGCAGTCAAATCCAAGGGCTTCTCTTACAGGAAGCTATCATCACCCCATTTTACAGATGAGCAACTGTAGACACCAAGCTAGTGAATGAGGTGCCCCAGGCAGAGGTTGGAGAACAAGAGTAGTAAAGGACCAAGGAGATTTCTGTTTAGTCTCCGTGTTTATGGAGAAATTGGAAGAAGAGACGATTAAGGAGTCTATAATAAATCCTGTTGTGCCCCACCCATATTCTCTCAGCCTATCTTAGAGGACATTTACAGATATTCTAGTTCATGCCGATGGCTTCCTATGTCTGTCTGCCTGAAGGCATTCTCTGGCCACTAGAGTGTGCTCAGCCCCATACAGCCAAACCAAACCCATTACCGTTAAGTCCATTCCAACTCATGGTGATTTCACCTATCACAGACTAGAACCAAGAAAATCCTATGGAGCTCAGCCTCCGATTGGGCCCCGAAGCAGATTAACATCTTGGCAGCCACTAACCACAGCCATCCATCTCCCATCTCAGCAATGCTCCAGCAGACAACCTGAAGGGGGCCTTTTGACTATTCCCTAGATCAGTAAATAGATCGAACTTACAGACAAGCAGCCCACTCCTTCCTTGTTATTGCTGCTGCCGCCTCACTCCTGCCCCTAATCCCTGGCCCACGTCCAGGGCTTTGTTTTGTTTGGAAAACAGCGGAAGAAACAACACAATTTTTCTATTGCAGAAAAAAGGCGCTCCACTAAGCAATTTTTATATCCTGGCTGTCAGGCCTGTCATAATCTCCACTGGGTAGGAAATTAATTGGGGGCCTGAAAATACAATTTTCCATAGGTGATTATTATAAACCATTGGGTTGCCTTGCAGAGAAGGGACCATTTCCAATCTCAGGCTAGGAAAATTCAATGCATTTTTTGCATTGTCTCTAAGACATCATTTGCCAATTACCTTTGAAATGCTTCCCTGGCAGCTCTCCAAAACAAGTCTTCTCCTTGCTAACAGGGTGTATGGGGGAATGCTAGCCACATCACTTAGAGAGCTTTATAGGCACAATCTCCCCAAACACAAGCACTCCCTAAAGCATTGGACAGCAGCTACTTGGGCTAAAACTACTCCCGATATCACAGGTGAATAATTGCCAGCTCCTCTTCTCTGAAGACGCAGGGATGGGAGAGGATGGTGACAGGCAGGAGAAATGCCTGGGAGAAGGAAGGAAACAGGACTACTTCCACCCCATTCAGGAAGCATTAGGTTAGAATTTCACCTTGAGTTTTAACCTCAGTCAGTCAGCCTCTCTCTCTCTGTCTCTCTCCCTCTCTGTGTGTCTCTCCCTCTCTCTCTGTGTTTCTCCCTCTCTGTGTATGTCTCTCCCTGTCTCCTTTTCTCTCTCCCTCCCTGTCTTTCTCTCTCTGTCTCTCTCCCTCTCTCCCTTTCTGTCTCCCTCTCTCTCTGTTTCTCCCTCTCTGTGTGTGTCTCTCCCTCTCTCCCTTTCTGTCTCTCTCTCTCCTTCTCTCTCCCTCCCTGTCTGTCTGTCTCTCTGTGTGTATGTCTCTCTCTCATAATGTTTCCAGTTTCTCACCAATATGACACTTCAGTCAATCAACTGGGCTGACAGGGTTTACACGAAAAACATCAGCATGACATATAAGCCATGCCAAATGTTGGGGAGTCAAGATTCGACACATTAAGTAATTAGGGCACCATGCAGGAGACTACATAAACAAGCAACAACTTAAACGGTAAGGATTTCAGAAGTGAAAGATGGAGAAGGAGGAGGAGGATGGCCAACATCTGGACAATAGTCACCGTAGCATCTTTGTGATGTTTAATGTCATGTGTCAGCTTGGCTAGGCTATGATTATCAGTGGTTTGGCAAACATTGGACTGATTGCTCTTCCATAATGTGATATAATGTAATTACCTCCATTTTGTGATCTGAGGTAACCAAGCCAATCACATGAAAAGCCAATCAGTTGAAGGCTGATCAAGTTTCCTTGGGGGTGTGGCCTACGTCCAATATCTATGGATGTTCTGGCAAAGCTTGCTTTCTCCGGATCGTGCATTGAACTCATCATCATCTGACTTCCAGTTCTTGGGATGTGAGACAGCAGCCTGCCATCTGACCTGCTGATTTTGAGATTCATCAGCCTCTATAACCATGTGAGTCAGGAGAAGCAACCAGCCTGACACCTGACCCATAGACTTGGGACTTGACAGCCTCCACAACTGTGTAAACCATTTCTTTGAAGTAAATCTCACTACCTATATCTGTACATGTTTCACTGGTTTTGCTCTAGAGAACACAGCCTAAGACGTTGGTACCAAGACTCGTTCTAGAGGAAGAAAATCATGAAGATGAGTTTTCTGAATTGGTTCTCAAGGCTGGTTAGTCTTAAAGGTGCTTATGTCTCTGCCTCCTGTAGTAAAAAGGGCTCTGCTAATTCAAGGTGTGAGGTAGCAACAGAAATATGAAAAATATCACCACCAATGGATCAAATATTTGTGAGAGACAAGGCTTTGGATGATTGCATATTTGATACTTTTTCACAGTTTTGTCAGAATGAGAGGTATAGGGAAGCTGGTTGGTTGGTCCTACTTCCACTAGACAAAGTGGTGAAAGAAAGAAATGAGCTCAAAGTTTCAGAGTCACAGCTCAAGGACTGCATACAAGACCTGAAAGTTGCCACTCACGACCTAAAAGAAAGCCTTATTTCTTATAGTAACAGAGCTGATATTGCTGAAAACCAAACCCAGAGTCTTATCATAAGAGTGGTTAAAGTACAATGCAAACTGAGTTTCCAACCTCAAATGGTGTCTGATGTTAAAGTGAAGGAGTCGATTGAGAAGGAATAGGATCCTGAAACTTGAGATGGGGACATATGGGCAGATAATGAGGAAACTGGGGATATTGAGCCCTCAGATTCCATTGAATCACTCCTACCAACAGAACCAGCCCTCCTACTCCCATCTAAAGAGATTATTCCATCTTTCTGCTAAACTACCCTCCCCAGTAAAACCATTATCCTTTCCACCCCCACCTGATGAGATTAACCCAGCTGTATCTGCAGCCTTTGTCTGACATATCACCTGGAGTGGCAACTAGGGCATTGCTTGAGGCATCACCTGAGGCAGATGCCTGACAAGACATTTCTGAATGTCTCCAGAACCCACTTATTTTTGCTTCTAGACCTATAACCAGACTTAAGTCCCATCAAGTCCCACAATGTGAAGTACAAAGCATGACCCAGGAGGAGGTACACTACACTCCAAGAGAACTGTCTGACTTTTGTAATATATGCAAACAGAAACCTGAGGAACATATGTGGGAATGGCTGTTAAGGGTGTGGGATAATGGTGCAAGGAACATAGAGTTAGATTAGTCTGAGTTTATTGATGTGAATCCACTAAGCACAGATTCTTTATTCACTGTTTCAGCTCAAGAGGTTAGGAAAGGATCTAATAGTTTATTTGGTTGGTTCGCTGAAGCATAGATTATGTGGTGGTCTACACTAAATCAAGTTGAAATGCCAGACCTGCCTTGGTATACTTTAGAAGAAGGTATCCAAAGGCTTAGGGAAGTTGGCACATTAAAGTAGATTTATCAGGTTGGACCACAGACCCATCCATGGAGAGCCCAGAAGGTACACCTTTTACCATAACAGTGAGGAACAAATTTGTGAAGGGAGCCCAGCATCCTTGAAGACTGCTGTGGCTGCTATTTTACGTAAGTCAGGTTTAACAGTGGGAACTGCCCTAACTGAATTAAGACACATAACTACAATGGGGCTGATTGGACCCTGTGGTGGTAGGGGCCAAGTGGTGGAACTCAATCGACAAAGACAAGGTGGGCGTGGTTACAACAATGGACAGTAGAGTCAAAGCAGTGGTCAGAATAGTCTGACTCATATGGACTTATGACATTGGCTACTTAGTCATGGTGTCCCTAGGAGTGAAATAGTAGGAAATCCACTAAATATTTACTTGATATGTGTAAGTGGAAGAATTCTAGGTCAAGTGAATGGCAATTTAACTCAAATCACCAAAATTGAGAGTTAAGGACCCTCAATCAATTTTCAGACTTGAGCCAGTTTATAGACCCACAATCCCTCGAATGAAGGGGAAGCTGGGTCCCTTTGAGGAAGGACCCCACCACATTGCCAAAAATTTATACTGTTAATCTTTCTCCCAGCTTTCCCCAAAGGCACCAACTGTTCATTGGGGAAAATGAAATAATCAGGCTTTCAGGGATTACTGGGCACTGGCTCTTAACTGACACTAATTCCAGAAGATCCAAAAGGCCACTGTGGCCCACCAGTCAGAGTAGGGGCATATGGAGGTCAGGTTATTAATGGAGTCTTAGCTCATGTCTATCTCACAATAGGTCCAGTGGGTCCCTGAACTCATCCTGTAGGAATTCCTCCAGTTCCAGAATGCATAACTGGAATAGACATTCTTAGCAAGTGGCAGAACCCCCATATTGGATCCCTGACATGTGGAGTAAGGGTTATTATGGTAGGAAAAGCCAAGTGGAAACCATTAGAACCTCCCCTACCTAGGAAAATCGTAAACCAAAAGTAATACCACATTCCTAGAGGGATTGCAGAGATTATTGACACCACCAAGGACTTGAAGGATGCAGGGGTGGTGATTCCCACCACATCCCCATTCAACTCTCCTATTTGGCCTGTGCAAAAAACAGATGGATCTTGGAGAATGACAGTGGATTATCAAAAACTTAACCAGGTGAAGACTCGAATTGCAGCTGCTGTTCCAGATGTGGTCTCATTGTTTGAGAAAATTATCATATTTCCTTGTAGATAGTATGCCACTATTGATCTAGCTAATGCCTTTTTCTCCACACCTGTTTTGAAGAACCACCAGAAGCAGTTTGCCTTCAGCTACCAAGGCCAGCAACACACCTCCACTGTCCTACCTTAGGGGTGTATCAACTGTCCAGCCCTATGTCATAATTCAGTCCTCAGGGACCTTGATCACCTTTCCCTTCCACAAGACATCACACTGGCCCATTACAGTGATGACATTATGCTGATTGGGCTTAGTAAGGAAGAGGTATCGATGACTCTAGACTTACTGGTAAGACATTTGTGTGCTAGAGGGTAGGAAATTAATCTGACAAAAATTCGGGTGCCTTCCACCTCAGTGAAATTTCTAGGGGTCCAGCGGTGTGGGGCGTGTTGAGATATTCTTTCTAGAAATGAAGGACAAATTATCTCATCTGGCTCCTCCTACAACTAAAAACGAGACACAATTCCTGGTGGGTCTCTTTGGATTTTGGAGGCAACATATCCCTCATTCGTGTGTGCTACTCCAGCCTATTTATCAAGTGACTTGAAAAGCTGCTAGTTTTGAGTGGGGCCCTGAACAAAAGAAGGCTCTGCAATAGGTTCAGGCTGCTGTGCAAACTGCTCTGCCACTTGGACCATATGATCTGGCTGGTCTAATGGTGCTTGAAGTGTCAGTGGAAGATGGAGATGCAGGCCCCTATTGGTGAATCACAGACCCTTAGGATTTTGGAGCAAAGCCCTGCCATCCTCTTCAGATAGCTACCCTTCTTTAGAGAAACAGCTTTTGGCTTGTTACTGGACTTTAGTAGAGACTGAACACTTAATCATGGGCGGCCAAGTCACTGTGACCTGAGCTTCCCATCATGAACTGGGTGTCATAAAGTCAAACGTGCGCAGCAGCACTCCATCATTAAATCAAGGTGGTATATAGGAGATCGGGCCCGAGCAGGACCTGAAAGCATAAGTAAGTTACATGAGGAAGTGGCTCAGGTCCCCATGGTCCTAACTCCTGTCACATTACCTAGAGCCAGCAACCTGATGCTTGACCAACAGATTTTGTAATTCACCAGCAGCCTGCTGCCTGACCTGCCAATTGGGGATTCATCAGCCCCTGCAACCACATGAGTCAGGGGAAGCCTCCAGCTTGACGTCTGACCCATGAATTTGGGACTCGCCAGCCCCCACAGCTGCAAGAGCCACTCCCTTGAATTAAGTCTTTCTCTCTCTGTCTCTGTCTCTTTCTCTCTATATATATCTATAGTCATCTAGTGCTGCTATAACAGAAATACCACAAGTGGGTGGCTTTAACAAAGAGAAATTTATTTCCTCACAGTAAAGTAGGCTAAAAGCCCAAATTAAAGGCGTCAGCTCCAAGGGAAGGCTTTCTCTCTCTGTCAGCTCTGGAGGAAGGTCCTTGTCCTCAATCTTCCCCTGGTCAAGAAGCTTTTTAGGTGCAGGGACTCTGGGTCCAAAGGACACGCTCTCCTCCTGGTGCTGCTTTCTTGGTGCTATGAGGTCCCCCTGGCTCTCTGCTTGCTTCATTCTTTTATATCTAAGAGGTTGCTTCAAGACACAATCCAATCTTGTAGATCGAGTCCTGCCTCACTAATACAACTGCCTATGTTTCACTGGTTTTCCTCCTCTAGAGAACCGAGCCTTAGACAACCTTGGAGATTCTCACCGTCCCTCGTAGGGTCTGACAGATTGCTGAATACCCCACCTGCCCAGGGCCTCGTTGGGCAACGCTCATTCTTGGAAAGTTCCTCTTTACGTTGAGCTAAAAACTGGTTTCCAGCAGCTCTGGTTCTCCTTCCCTCTGAAGCCTCAAGATTACTGAGTTCGTTTCTTCTTCTACAAGATACATGGAAACATTAAGTCTTTTCTGGGCTCTAATTTCCTGACTCTAATAGAATATAATAAAATAAAATAAGTGGATTAATCTCACCCTATACCCAATTTTTTAAAAAAGCATTTCAAATGAGAGAAACCGGACATATTCTAGGATTTAATCTTGATGAAAGCAGCCTGATGTCTACCCTCTGGAACTTCTCTCAGTTAAGTTTCCTGAACTGATTGTAGTCAATTCACATTACACCAAAACAAAGCATTGGTGATGATCCTCCTGTCCCTTTGTGAAGGGGGAAGGAATACCCAGAATGCTCATCTCACATCTCCCCGTGTTCTAGCCCTCCTCCCCTGCTGCGTATGGAGCTGTGTGCCAAATATCAGAGTCCTGTGAGTTACGCCCACTACGATGATTTTTCCCCTCCAGCCCACATCCCTGACCCATAATCACAGACACTGTAGCCTGGGCCAGAGCTGGTGGGACCTGGGGAGGCAGCTGGAGAGGTGAGAGCTGATTTTTACCCAGGCATACAAGAGTAATAGAATGCTAGACAGGATCTGAAATCATACATACATGAGGCCAAGAGAGGAAGGGGCTTGCCCAAGGTCACAGAGGAGAAGACAACTGAGTTTAATCAGCACCCAGGAGTGTGTTGATGCCGACATGACCACTGTGATGATGTGCCTGGCACTGCCTGTCCCAGCAGGTGGAGCCCAGGATTCAGTACAAAGGCTCGTTCTCTGAGTGTTTGCTTTCTGAGTCTATGCTGTTACAAGATTCCAGATGGAATAAATTACCTATTCTATGATAACTGGACTTCTTGTAAGTCTCAGATTTCCTACCCTCATTCTCCAGACTGGCCACATCACCCAGGGACCCCTCGCAGAAGCCCCTGGATTATCAGATGTGGCAAGTGCCTGGCTATACGATGCAAATGCAACACAGGTCAATTGCCAGGTGAAACCGGGAAATCCTGCATCTTCTGCAAGATTTGCAAAGCCAGTGAAAGTGACAGGGGAAAAGGCTTTGAATCCCACTTAAAAATCATTGACAAATGAGGATAAAGCAGAGATAAGCCAGTTAACGCAGAAGAAAAAAAAAATACAAAGATGATGACTTGACCAAATATGAGCTTCAGAGGAGAAAGATGTCTTCAGAGAGGTTGCTGGGAAAGTTGAAAGCTCTTCAAACATTTCTGCACAAGGATTCTCTTAAGATGGTTACTGGGTTCCTGTAACTAGTTAGTTAGTTACTTACTTAGTTTTTCAGGGAAAAAAAATGCTTCTTTAGTTCATGACTGCAACCAAAACAAAGATTTTATTAACTATAAGACATGTTTTGTAGAGGGCCAACAAAAATGAGGAAAACTCTCAATGAAATGGATAACACGATAGCCACAGCAATGGCCTCAAACATACACACAGTCATGGAGATGGCGCAGGGCCAGGCAACGTTCTGTTCTGTTATACATAAGGTCACCGTGAGTCAGAGCCAACTAGACTGCAACTAACAACAACGAAATAAACTTGTTAAAAAATAACATGAACTTGATTTCCAGTTTGTAATTGTATTTCTCAGGACAAAGTTTCAATCAAGCCTTTTTGTGGTCCCCGTTTTAAAGGGACTCCTGTTTAAAGGCTGTTCTCCAGTGACTCCGGGCTCGGCTAACATGAGCCTGCTGTGTGTGCACACAGGCCACTGCCTGCCAGAATCAGACGGTGAAGACAAGGGCCGAGACCATCAGGCACATGTTAGGTTCAACAAGTCAGTAAATAAAATACCGATACTATCTATACAGTGTCACCACTCAGTCACTCTCCAAAGGATCTTATTTTGCATATCTCCAGGAATGGGGGATAAGTTTGCAAGGGGTATTTCCCCTCCCCGCACATGGTGTTTTCAGCCTGGTGAGAGGGCTTTCATCCAGTTACCCGTCCTATCTTGACAACAACCTTCTAAGAATTTAGAGCAGGAGTTACCACTGCATCTGACAAGCTGAGGAAGAGAAAGGGTCTGCCCACTCAGCCCTGGCTTCCGCCCACCCTGGAGGCTCCTACCTCCCAGAACAGGCACCACTGACCCCTGACCTGTAGGTCCAGCGCTGAAAATCTCTCCGAGGTCAGCTTGTGTCACCCGTCTTCTCGCTTCCACAGCCCAGCTCCATAGTGTGATATTCAGCAATCCAACAGCCTTAGGACAGGGGCAAAAGGCACCCAAATTCACAGAGATTTCTGACCCATAGTGAAAAAATAGGTTACTGGATTCAGCACTGAATAAGATGCCAGCAGCCCCAGGTTCAAATTTCAGCCTTACCCCTCACAAAGAGTCCCCGGGTGAAAAAAAAGGTGGGGCAAAGGTTAAACTCTCAACTACCAGCTGAAAAGTTGGCAGTTCGAACACACCCAGAGGAGCCTTGGTAGACAGGCCTAGCAATCTGCTTCTGAAGGGTCACAACCTTGAAAATTCTGTGGAGTAGTTCTACTCTACACAGATGGGGTCGCCCTGAGTCGGAATCAATAGAGAGTGAAATGGGACTGGAATTGATGTCATGCAAGGTGAAGATACGGATAAAGGCCTACAAAGTGTGCTGAACCTCCAGTGCTGTCCAGTAGACCATTCTGCAATGACAGAGATGTTCTTTATCTGTGCTACCCAATTTTTTTGTATGGGTTAATCCTATGTAGCTCCAGAGTACTTGAAATGTGTCTAGTGTAACTGGCACTATTTAATTTTAGTTACTTTATTTTCAATTTACATAGTCACAGGTGGCCAGTGGCTACCATACTGGACACAGCAGGAATACGTGTGCTGAGCAGTGAGCTGACTGAATTTCTGTAAGAAGTCCTAGCATGGACCAGGTTACTACTCAGTGCTAAGGTCTCTGAAGCCCAGGATTCTGTCCTTAACCAGCCATACTGATCATTTGTCACTTTTTGGCTGCTTGGTGTTGGTTCTCCCTCCTAAGAGCAGCCTAATTACCTTTGGTGACTTACTCTTAAACACAGTCTCAGTGAGGCAGTAAACCCAGGATCTTGCTTCCCACTAGAGAGAGTAAAAGGGCCTGATCCCTGCTCTCCCACTAGGAAGTGCACATATGGGCTAAGCTTACCCAATCAGATGGCCCCTTCTAGGATTTTGACTATTTAGGATCCAGAACAACTGAAGTTTTCCATTACAGTGGAGGTAGCTGCTCAGATATCACTGGCCACACGGCAGCAGACCACATGGCAGGGACCGATTTCCACTCCTAGGACATCTGGAGCTCCCCTTTGCCAATCGCCGTCGAGTCGATTCCGACTCATAGCGACCCTATAGGACAGAATAGAACTGCCCCATAGAGTTTCCGAGGAGCGCCTGGTGGACTCAAACTGCTGACCTTTTGGTCAGCAGCCGTAGCTCTTACCCACTAAGCCACCAGGGTTTTCGGAACTCCTCTAGTCCTGCTTATTTCGAAAGCTGGTCCTTCATCTCCATCATAAAAAAAACATCTCCATCATAGGTCCTATAAATTCCTTTACACATAGTCACCAGAAACTGTTGCTTGCAACCTAGGAACCCTAACAGGCCATAAGGATGAGTTGGAGCACTTTTGAGGGGTCACCCTCTGTATCCTGAACCCAGGATGTGCTCCAAGTACTCCCCCATCTCCATTCTTCCCCTGGTACTGTCTGATCACCCAGAAACTAATGTCTTGGCTATTTACGTTTTCAGCCTGAACCATATCAAAGCCCAACAGTGCCACAGGCTTTGCTTCCTTTCTACAAAGCAGGCCCATTGTCTGCCTATGGGCTGCTGTGCATGGCAGGACATGTCAGTCCAGAACCAGGCAGAGAACCCACCATATACTCCTCAGCCTTTCTGCTCGCTGTACACCTCTCAACCTTTCTACCCCTTTGTATACTGCTCTGCCTTTCTACACCACTGTACACCCCTCAGCCTTTCTACCCACTGTACACCCCTCAGCTGTTCTACACCCACTGTACAACCCTCTATCTTTCTACCCCACTGTACATCCCTCAGCCTTCCCACCCGACTGTACACCCCTCAGCCTTTCTACCCCACCGTATACCCTTTGGTCTCCAGAAACAACTCATCTGGACCACCAGCACTGGTCCATAAACATCTTATCTAGGCAAAGAAACCCCCGATAGGGGGCTGGAGGGGTCTCTTAAAGAGCTTTTCTGCCCACTCTCAAGCCAGGACCATAAACTCTCACTCAAAGTATCCCTTCAAGGAAACACAACACATAATACAGGAGAGATCAGCACAACTGGACTAAACCAAAAGCAAAGAAGTTTCCTGAATAAACTGAACACTCCGAAGGCTAGTGTAGCAGGGGTGGGAGCTTGAGGAACCATGGTTTCTGGGGGCATCTAAGTCAATTGGCATAATAAAATCTATTAAGAAAACTTTCTGCATCCCACTTTGGACAGTGGTGTCTGGGGTCTTAAATGCTAGCAAGTGGCCATCTAAAATGTATCAATTGGTCTCAACCCACCTGGAGCAAAGGAAAATGAAGAACACCAAAGACACAGGGTAATTATGAGTCCAAGAGAGAGAAAGGGCCACATAAACCAAAGAACTACATCAGCCTGAGACCAGAAGAACTAGATGGTGCCTGGCTACATCTGATGACTGACCTGACAAAAAAGAACCCCTGAGGGAGCTGGACAGCAGTGGGACGCAGACCCCAAATTCTAGGAAAAAGACCAGACTTGATGGTCTGACTGAGCCTAGGTCTCACTGAGGTCATGGTCCCCAGACCTTCTGTTAGCCCAAGACAGGAACCATTCCTAACTCTAACTCTTCAGACAGGGATTGGACTGGACTATGGGATAGACAATGATACTGGTGAAGAATGAGCTTCTTGGATCAAGTAGATACATGAGGCTATGTTGGCATCTCCTGTCTGAAGGGGAGATGAGAGGGTAGAGGGGGTCAGAAGCTGGCTGAATGGACATGAAAAGGGAGAGTGGAGGGAAGGAGTGTGCTGTCTCATTAGGGGAAGAGCAATTAGGAGTATATAGCAAGGTGTTAATAAATTTTTGTATGAGAGTCCAACTTGATTTGTAAATTTTCACTTAAAGCACAATAAAAATTAAAAAAAAAAAAAGTATCCCTTCAAAGGACATGAGCAACAACAGAGGTGGAGCATTCCCAGTACTCCACTTACCTCATCTCGTTAGTACGACGTAACCCAGAGCTTTGCCTTTGATATCCTCACACTTTGAAGACAAGTGCTGATTACCAACAGTGCAACCATGAAATGGCACTATGGGGAGCATTTTTAACATATTTACCTAATTAGCCCATTAGAAAGTGTAATGTGATGTCTTGCCTTATCCTGTGATTAGTTTTATGAGAATCTTTAAGAAATGACAGAGCCAAAGGGGAGAAGGAAGACACGTAGCGTGCTCAACGCAGTGTGCTTCCCTGATGGCCCACACTGTCCTTGAATTTAACGAGGTGCACATGATGACCCCGACCTTGGCACAAGGCCTTGGCTATGTCAAAGGAATTGTGGGGAGGGGCTCCTTCCAGCAATTTATATGCTCATGAAGATGAGTGTTGGTGTCGTGTTATTAGGTGTGGTCGAGTCGGTTCCGACTCAGTGACCCTATGTGGGACAGAACGAAACACTGCCCAGCCCTGGACCATTCTCACAATTGTTATGCTTGAGTCCATTGTTGCAGCCACTGTCAATCCATCTCGTTGAGGGTCTTGCTTTTTTTTGCTGACCCTCTACTCTACCAAGCATGATGTCCTTCTCCAGGGACTAATCCCTCCTAATAACACGTCCAAAGTATGTCAGATGAAGTCTCGCCATCCTTGCTTCTAAGGAGCATTCTGGCTGTACTTCTTCCAAGACAGATTTGCTCATTCTTTTGGCAGTCCAGGGTGAAGATGAGTATAGACTCTAATTACCGAATACTCCATATCAAAATAGCTTTGGGGAAATGCTCGTTTGAAATGGAGCATTAGTGTAGCAGCAAGAAAAAGAGGTTCCAGTCTCAGGCGTGTCTTTGACTAGCAAAATGACCCAATTCACTTAACCACTTAACTACTCTGAGCCTCAGATGAACCTTCAGCTATACACTGGGAAGAACAACACCCACAAGCTACTCATGGGGCTCCTGACAAGCCCATGAGAGGATGGGCATGAAGGTGTTTATTACAGTCATCACGTACATGTAGTGAGCGTTTACTCTGTATAAGGCCTGCTTGGCATGATTTCTCAATAGCAACATCAACATCGTCAATATTTTTCATTACTTTTGATACAAATCTCAGAAACAACCTTCTGAAAAGCAATATCCTGAGAGAGGTCTTCCCTCAGCTGCCAATCAAAAGTGGGCCTCTCCTGTTGCTCTGTTCCAGCAATCCACCTCTTCTCTTCTTAGGCCTCAAAACATATTATAGCTTGTGTTAAGAGCTTTGCCTTGTTTTATTCTCATCTCCTCAATCAGACTGTAAACTCCACGAGAGCAGAGACCGTGTCTGTTTCATTCACCCAATGTGTGTGTGGGCGGGAGGTAGTATTTTCAGGGGAAAGAGGCCTGGTGGTGCAGTGGTTAAGCACGTGGTTGCTAACCAAAATGTCAGCAGTTCATACCCACCAGTGGCTCCGCAGGAGAAAAGACCTAGCAATCGCTCCGGTAAAGACTATAGTTCAGAAAACGTTATGCAGTAGTTCGACTGTGTCCTAGAGGGTCGCTATGAGTTGGAATCAACTCAACAGCACACAACGACAATAATTTTCAGGGGAGGAAGAAAGGCCTGAAGATTTACTTCCAAAAATCAACCAATGAAAATGCTATGGACAACAATGATCCAGTCACCAGCAGTCATGGGGATGGCACGGGACTGGGCATCATTTCACCCCAGTGTTCATCAGATCGGCATGAATCAGGGGTCAACTCAAGGCAGCTAAGAACAACAACAGTGTTCAGGGGGCCCATGCCACTACAGGTGGATTGTCTATACATAAAGAAGAGAGCTGCAAAGAGGGACTGCCCAGGCCATTGCCTTTCATTCCAGGCATCCCATACAGCATGAATAGAGTCATAAAAAGGACTCATTCCATTGACTGAGGACTGCACTGGTAGGACAATCAAGTTCTTGCTTTTAGATCATGTTAATGCAGCTATTCACTACTAACATGCCTCGCTATTATATATTACACATATATAACGTGAAGTATGACCAGCCTCTGGGGGCAATGGTGATCCAGTAGTGGTCCAGTGGTAGAAGCCCTGCCTTTCTGAGGGGAGACCAAGGGTCAATTTCTAGCCAATGCGCCTCATGCGTAGCCACCCCACATCTGTAGTGGAGGTTTGCGTGTTACTATAATGCTGAATAGGTTACAGTGGGGCTTCCAGACTAAGACAGACTTGGAAGAAAGGCCAGGCGATCTACTTACAAAAATCAGCTAACGAAAACCCTATGGACCACAACGGTCTGATCCCCAGAATTGGCAGCATTTCTTTCTGGGGTTGACATGAGTTGAACTCCAACTCAACAGCTGTTAACAAATACAAATGAACAGCCTAGAACATTCCTTCTTTGGTTCACTCAACACAGATAAATCGAGCGCCTGTTGCAAGGCAGGCATCATGTGGGTCCCTGGTCAGTATTTACGGAAAGAATGAATGAACTTTATTCTTAGAGTTTTGGACAATAATCTGAGCACCCATATTACATACCTCCCACCCCGTTCTCACTCTCGAGTGCCTAATAGGAGCACTGTCTTAACTTGGTTCTGAAGCAGGAGCCCAGCCATCAAGGAAGAAGCTCTGGCATGGGAGCCGGAAGGCTTGGCTTTGGTCCTGCCTCCCACCCTGGCTCTCTTAGTGAGCTACCTGCTCAAGTCACTTCTCCTTTCCCAGCCTCAGAGTCCCCATCCCACAACGAAGAACGATGTCTAGACTTTGTCTAAGGCTCTTCCAGCTCTAGCCATCTATGGCCCTCCCTCTCTCCCCCACAGTCGGCATCTCCAGTTTGCTGCAAGGAGCCCGTCAGATAGGAAACCCCCGCCCCTACAGGCAAGTGAGGAAAGGATGCAGCCTTAGCACCCCACATGGTGCAGTTAGCACTGGTAGGCCAAGGTGGGAAAAGGAAGACTAAATAACTGCTATCATTATTATAGGAGCCCTGATGGTGCAGTGGTTAAGAGCTCAGCTGCTAACCAAAAGGTTGGCAGTTTGAATCCACCAACAGCTCCTTGGAAACCTTAGGTGGGCAGTTCTCCTCTCTCCTATAGGGTCACTATAAGATACAATCAACTCGATGGCAATGGGTTTTTTTTTTAATCATTATTATTGTAATAGAAGGATGAAAGACTGTGCCACACTAAAAACATACACGTGATGTAATGTTAAATCAAAGCGTAGAACATAAAATTTTATTAATTCCCATGCCACAAAATAGTAAAAATTATGAGTAGGTGGATCAGCCAGACATGTCATAGTTGCAAGCAGCAAAAACCAGTTCTAGTTAATTTAAACTAAAAAACTAATTAGAGAACATTAGGAAATTCAATGAAATGTTCGGGCCCTTGGAGGAGATAGGAATTAAACAAGTCAAAGTCTTTGACTCTGGTTATAACCGTCTGCGTTTTGAGGGCTAAGAGAAAGAGCTGGATGTAAGACAGCATTGCCTCAAATCACAGCATGGAATGACTTGCCCCACCCACTGACAGTGGACTCCCCACTGGGCATTGCTGTCTTCAATATCGCCATCACTGCCTCAAAAACCCTTCTTGCTAAAACTGACAGTGTTCCACAGAAAGGCTTCCCTAGATTCACCTGGTTTGCAGGTGGGAGCATCTGAGTGATAGAGCCCATACTGCGTGTCAGTGCCCTAGCTTCAAGGGAGGCAGGACAAGGCCCAGGCAGGCTTGTTTCATAAAGGTGGGAGAGCTGACGCATAGGAAGGAGTTCAGATGCAGGGAGACCAACGAGAATAATCATTATGGATTGCATGGGCACATGGAAAGAGACCAGACAGTCACAGAAACAAATGCCATCATTTATTTGAATAGTTGATGAAGTTGAGATTTTGCTTATATTCTTGTTATTATTCTAACATTGTTTTGCAATAAAGCCTTAAAAAAAAAAATGGCTTAAAATGAGAAAAAAGGAACTAGAAGGAATAACCTTGTAGACCCGGCCACTGAGGCCCATGCCTGGAACATGGTAGGTGCCCTCAGATATGCGGTGATGGCCCAGCGCAGGCATCAGAGAGGCTCAGACGATTCTCCTGTTCAAAAACTCCTGCTAGAACCTGGTAAAGGGGCAGTCAGAATGAAAGGGAAATTGGGAAAACATGGTAAATATTTTCTTCATGCTGTCAAATACCAGGAAGTTCGCTGAAATGGGTAGTTTTCTCTATTTCATCATGAAAGCAGCAGCGAACAAGCCCAAGAGACATGCAGCAGCTCACTGTGTGTGCTTTGAGTGGCCTTTCCTGGAATGGGCAGCCGCCTGCCTGAACACAAACACCAGCTCCATGGCCCTGGGTCAGGGGTCTTGGGACCTGAGGGATAAACCCCATTAACTTTCTCTCCTGGCTTTGCATTGTCAAACAGAGCTTCTGGTCAACCTTCTTTCTGTCCCAGCAAGATCACCTCCCCAGTGGCCTCCAAAGTCAGCATTGCTTCTTCCAGCTGGTTCCCCATTTGGAAGAGATCTTCAGAATCATCAAGAGGCAAGTGCTTTATTAAGTGTGCACACAGCTAGATTCCTGGGGCTTAGTCCTAGGCTCAGCTGGAACGCACGTTTGAGGAAAAGATGATAGTCTTTGGAGTATAGGTCTAGTTCGGAGGTCTACTAAGTGACAGGCACGTTTACAGACACGTAGTAGTCCATTTGAACAAGACAGAATAGAAGCTCCATGAAGCAGTAGCTTTGGCTAACTGACTTGGACACTGTCAACCAGAAACAACCATAAGCAGTGCAGGCAAGTGCCAGGGGTTTCTAGCTAAAATTATAAACCCTTCTTAACTGGGCCTTTCCAAACGCACATCCTCTCAAGACTTTCTCATAGGATGGCCAGGAACCCTTGCACCTATTACAAATGTAAAGAAGGACACGTGGCCCAATCACAACCTCACCCCTGCTTCACAAGGACCCACCTTTGCATAAAGGACAACTTTCCGGAACCTATCCCTTTTTCCAATCTAGTTCCCACAAAGGTTGTTATAAAAAGAAGCTGCTGACGATTGTATTAGGCAAATCTACTGCAAAAGACCTCTTTAAAGTGTTGAAAAGCAAAGATGTCACCTTGAAGGCTAAGGTGCACCTGACTCAAGCCATGGTATTTTCAGTCACATCATATGCGTGTGAAAGCTGGATGATGAATAAGGAAGACCAAAGAACTGATGCCTTTGAATTGTGGTGTTGGCAAAGAATAATGAATATACCACGGACTGCCAAAAGAACGAACAAATCTGTCCTGGAAGAAGTACAACCAGAATGCTCCTTAGAAGTAAGGATGGCGAGACTACGTCTCACATACTTTGGACATGTTGTCAGGAGGGATCAGTCTCTGGAGAAGGACATCATGCTTGGTAAGGTAGAAGGTCAGTGAAAAAGAGGAAGACCTTCAACGAGATGGATTGACACACCGGCTGTAACAATGGGCTCAGATAC
Organism: Elephas maximus indicus; assembly: GCF_024166365.1. Lineage (NCBI taxonomy): Eukaryota > Metazoa > Chordata > Mammalia > Proboscidea > Elephantidae > Elephas > Elephas maximus. The sequence goes on along the minus strand of NC_064839.1, from coordinate 9,846,669 downwards.
AGCAACGATTGTGAGGATGGCCCAGGATTGGACAGTGCTTCGTTCTGTTGTACATAGGGTTGCTACGAGCCTGAGCTGACTCGACGGGACCTAATAACAACAAAAATCTTTCTCAGATTGAAGTCATTGGTATTTCTTCTTGAGTACCAGGCTTCCTTGCTGCAGCAATTTGGTTTACTCCCAAAGAAAATCTTTGTTAATATTTTTACAACTCAATTCCAGAATCTATCACTTAACAAGATGAATCCATGCCCATTGGCCAGGCCCTGGAGGTGGTGGGGTTCTACCTGTCCTTTCCCCTGACAGCAGCAGAGGAGAGGCTGGGCAAATGGTGTGGACAGGATGATTTTGCTCAGTTCTGCGACCACCTGAGCTACTTTTCTAAAGAACCTAAGGCCTCTCCCTGCATTTGAGGGTCCCTGCCCTCCTGTCCCTGGGCCACGGCACCCTGCGTCAGCACAGGCCAGGCAGCACCCCATGCTAGATGGAACAGCTGCCCACAGTTCCCGCCTGGGTTTCTGAGAGCCGCTCAGCACAGCAGCGGTGAGATTCTGCAAGGCCTTGCCAGGTCTCCAGGCCAGGCATCCATTTCCCCGCCACCTCCAAAGCCCTCCGGGGCTGAACAAAATCCATGTTTCATTAACACAAAGATTATTCATGGCTCCCTAATGCATTCTGTGAGCCAGGAGAGCCTTAGGTTAAATCATGACAAATGTGAACACACAGCCTGCAGTTGTGGCCGAGCCAGTCTTGGGCAAGCAGACCACGTGCGGAGGGATTTAAGGCCCTTGGTGCTGGCCAAATGTGCCTTCCCTCCTGCCATCGTGCCTGAGGTCCCCTTTGTGTCTGGTGTCACTAAGCCTCCCCTGTTGACCTGCAGTCCCTAGGTGGCACAAACAGTTAAGCACTCAACTACTAACCAGTAGGGTGAAGGTTCAAGTCCACCCAGAGGCACCTCAGAAGAAAGGCCTGGTGCTCTACTGCTGAAAGGCTGCAGCCACTGAAGACCCTACGGAGCGCAGTTCCACTCCGTGACACCTGGGGTCACCACGAGTCAGAATCACTCCACTGCAATTGGTTTGGTGCAAGGGACGTAAGTGGCGAAGCTGCCCTTTGTGGCCGGCTAAGCAGAGAATGCCAGCCCGGCTAAGGCCCTCAAGTTCTGGTTTGCCTTCGCACAGCTAAATAGATCATTTCTGCGGGAAAATTCAGCTGCCAGTTGGCCACTTATAACCCCTGGACTAGAAGTTTCCCACTTCTGGCAGTGCTGTCTGTGGGACTCTTCCCTAAAAAAGCAACATTTTCAAGACCAGTTTGATCGTTGCTGCCACAGGCAGGTACACCCCACCATGGGGCATTTACCTAGCGGGCTGAGCCTCCTGGAGTTTTTAGGTCCTGGTGTTTGGAGAAATGAACCCTAATAGGCCCCAAGATTGCCTAGTGACGTCCCCATCTTATAGGACCCGAAGAGAAGTTAAGGACCCATTCAAGGAACTTGAAGCCTGAGCTCAGGGTGAAGACACAGAACGGTCAGGTGGGCCCATCCCCTCCACTCCGAGTGCTGACTCTGAAAGGCCCCTCCCTGAACAGTGAAGGAAATGTCTTAAGTCAAGGTTCAACTCCCGTTGCTCCAACAACGTGCTTGTGTTGAGCTCAGCCTGACCCTCTCCATGAAGTTCTTCTGTCACCCGGCAGAAGAGCCTGTGTTTGGTGTGGGGCCGACTAACCAGGCAGGAAGACTGAGCAAAAGACATTAGCGGCTCTCCAATCACCTTTGGGGACTCCTGCAGAGAGAGTAAGGGGGTTGTCACCCTGCCCCAGCCTCCCACCATGAAGATTCCTGCAGAGACAGCAAAGGAGGTGGTCATCCCATCCCCAGCCTTCCACGGTGGGTCACTAAGTAAAATCACCCCTGGTCATCAGGAAGGGCAGCTGATCCACACGTATGTACATACACATATGCGCACATACACATGTATACACACACACTTAAACCTTCAGGGCTGCAACACTGGAATTTGATATTTTACAGACAACCATCCAAACCGGTCGTCACTGAGTTGATTCTGACTCATAGCAACCCTATAACACAGAGTAGAACTGCCCCTCAGGGTTTCCAAGGAGAGCCTGGTGGATTCAAACTGCCAATCTTTTGGTTAGCAGCCTTAGCATTTAACTACTATGCCACCAGGGTTTCCACAAACAACCATAAACTTCCTCAAGAGAGCAAGAGGAAAAAGGAGCCCCTTCCCCACTGAGAACTTTAAGCAGCATGCTGTGGCTTGTAGTGCCAGGACCAGGAGCCACCAGTCTAGTGAGGAGAGACTGAATGGAAAAGTAAGGGAACAGATTAACAGGACCACCAAAACCAGACAACTCCCGTCCTAAAGGGAAAGGGGAAGCTTGAAAGTCAAGCCTGTCCTTGCATAAAGGCTTGACCCTGCTACTCCCCAACACGTTTTCTCCTTTTCAAAATGGGCGAATGAGAGCTTGATGTAACTAACGCCATGATGAACCTGTAAGTTTTTCTCCTTCCTCTGCCTGCCTCCTCCTTCACGTGACTTTGTTTTGACCTAATGTTAATGACTTTGTTCTTTGTTTAAATCTGATGCAAATAACTTTGTTTTGTTCTGTCCACCACCTGTGACTTACAACCCCTCACAGGGAAATCAGAGCCCAGGTGTCTGACATGTGTATCTTTAGCCTGATAAAGAGATGTCGGCATGTATCTCTTTAGTCTGATAAAGAGTCTTCTGTCACTATCTTGTAATGAATAACTCCTCTGCCCAGGCCACCTGCGGACTACAGGGACTCTTCTAGCCCTTGTAAAACTCTATATAAGCTCTAATGTAACACTGTTCTTGGGGACTCCACAGAGACAGCCTGTGTTGCTGTGGGTCTCTGGTGGTGTATACATCTCCTGAATAAACTTTCTCACTCTTTCTGACTTAGAGGACGTTTCAGGGCAGGGACCCTAACTGGGTAACAAAAGGACAGGGAGAGTTTTTTGTCTTGAATGACTTTAGCTTCTTTACCCCGTTGACTTCTTACAATTGGCTCTTAGAGGCACAGATAATCAGGGTAGACTCGGGGTGCTGCCACCAATATGTGTAGGCTCAGTCCTCTGCAGGCACTTTACGTGCGCTCGTGGTGGTTATAGCTGTGGTAATAAAGAGAGTGGAGGGAATGAGTGGAGGGGGCATGAGGGGCTCCATGGCTGTGAAAAACGCACGGCTCCTGGAAGGATAACGGGGCAATTAGACAGAAGATAAGCTTCTCTTTTCCTCTCTGACAAACTCGTCCATCCTTCTCCAAGGCCCTACACTACATGCACAGTCTCCTGCTGCTCCCATGGCACCACCACCACCGTGATTGCAGTGGGTCATGGTGCAGGTGTCTGCGGTCAAGTCACGCTGACCCTCTAGCCTCCACCAAGGAGGTCTCCAGGGAGAACACCATGGGGGACCTGGCCAGGGCAGAGAGTCCTTACTCCAATCCAGCTGAGGTCTGTTCTGCCCATAGGCAGGCTCCAAGGACTCCAGAGCACCTCTCTGAAAGGCTGGCAGAGCTTGGAAGGGACAGGAATTAGACACCCCAATGCTGTGGGGCCCCTCACCAAGCACACAACTTTCAACTGAACAGATCAAGGAGGACACTTAGGCAATGCCATCAAAGGGACCTGGCAGTCCTGGGGTGGTAAAGCCCCAGGCGGAGATCCCCGCGTTGGGTAGGGCCTGGGGAAACTGGAGAAGACTCTAAGGGCTCATCCTTCTCTGAGATTCCCCAATTCTCCTGCCAGTTATGACATTCCATGTCTTCACGTTCCTAAAAAGCACTGAAACCCTGGCATCCTAAACACCTCTGAGGTGAATGCAATTGTAAATCGCATACCCACGCCTCTGGGAGGTCAGGATTCAATTCCAGGTGGCTTATCAGTCCATCACCTGTTGCCATCTGTCCCTGCAGTCTGGTCTGCTCCAAGATAACCTGGCAGTAGGAGCCATATTCCCAGCACAGGTATGTACAACCACCCTCAGAGAACAGGCTCAAACCCTCGACTCCTTTCCACCAAACATGGGCACTCATTTCACACACGCACACCTATACACACTCACAAAGAGCCACAAACACTTGTATACACACTACACGCACTCTCTCACATACAGAGCTAGCACTCATTCTTACACAGGCACACGCTCACACAGACCTGTGCACACTCACAGGTGCCATCATACACACCCAGCACAAACTCAGAGAAACACACTCACACAGAGACACACACACATGCACACCTCTGCTCTTTAACACAGATCTCTCTCTCTCTCTCTCTCTCACACACACACACACAAACACAAAGTACTCAATAAATCCACACAGCACTCAATAAATCAACACAAGCCTTTACCACTGAGCCAGGGGAGCTTTTTTTCAGTCAAGGTTCTCAGCCCCCAAACAAAACCAATTAATGACACAAATAAAAGCGTTGCAAATAAACCTGTCTCATGTAGAGTTTTACGTGGTGTTGATTTTTTGAGAGAAGGAAAAACGTAACTCATCCTCCTCAGGTGCCCCCTTGTGGGAAATCCCCCTGCCCTAGCCCCACCAGGGCCAAGCAGAACCCGGCCTTCCATCTTCTGAGGGGCTCCATCACTGGGCACCGAAAGCCAGGCCCTATGGCAACAAACACCAAGGTCAGAGCTGGAGACGGGAGCTAGGGGCTGTGAGAGGGAGCCAGGCCAGACGGACGGAGCTGGGGTAACAGGGCCCAACCCTGAGAAAGGAGGTCAGCGACGCCCAGGAGATGACAGCAAGGCCGCCAGCTGCGGCGGAAAGCCCAGGAGAGGTCCAACACACACGGTCGCCCACAGGCAGAAAACACACCCCTGCACACACACATCAGAGCGCCAAATACAGAGACGCTGCCACAAACGGAGGCTGAGGCAGAGGGATGGTTTCCTCTCCGCCACGCTCCAGGTTGTTGGCCTGAGGTCATACTGCCCTCTTGTGGACATTTCGGATAAAGTCGATAAAATGAGATGCCTTTTCAGAGACACTGTGCCCTGGTGTCTCAGTGGTTAAGAGCTGGGCTGCAAGTCAAAAGGTTGGCAGTTCGAATCCACCAGCCACTTCTTGAAAACCCTATGGGACAGTTCTACGCTGTCCTATAGGGTTGCTGTGAATCGGAATCGGCTTGATGGCAAAGGTTTGGGTTTTTTGGTTTTTCAGAGACATCAGATAGAAACTTCACCCTGATTTTTTTTTTTTTTTAATAAAAACATGTTCAAAGGAACTAAGGAATGTAAAGTTACAAAAATATTCCTGACAGAATGAGGTGACAGATACTGGGGTGGGCCTTTGGTAGAACTGATAAAATCTTCTCGGGGAGAGGAAAGAGGAAGACAAGGGCTTAAAGCGTAAACATCTACTAAATCAGGATTCTGAGCATACAGGGCTCTTACATTATTGTCTGTATATTTTTTAATATTTTTAACTAAAAGTATAATTCAAGAGAAAAATTACAATGTGAACAGAGGAGAACTCTATGGCTAATCCTGTTAAAGGGAGAAAAATTAACTTTGAACAATGAATGAATACCCCATAATTTTTCACCTTTTCAGTGATAGATTGAAGGTCACTGGGTGGAGAAAATGGCTTGTGTTCCACTACTAATGTAAAGGTTGGCAGTTCGGCCTCACCTGGTGGCACCACGGAAGAAAGGCCTGATTGGTGATCTGCTTCTGTAAAGATTACAGCCAAGAAAACCCTATGGAGCAGTACTGCTCTGTAACATATGGGGTCACCATGAGTCAGAATTGACTCAGCGGCAACAGATCTGGGTTTGGTTTTTGGTTCAGTGATAGACTGTATTGCTCCCAGTCCTTCACCTTTCCCTGTATCCAAGCAATACAGCGGCTTTGCACTTCTTCCAAATAGAAGCAACACACACTTCTGTCCTTTGGGCTTGGCCATGGGCTTGCTTTGGCCAATGGGATATTAGCAGACGTGACACAAGCAGGGACTTGAGATGTGTTGTGCAATTGAGCCTGTGCTCTTGTGTTTCTGACATCACCATGAGAAGGACATTCCCCAGCTACCTCACCAGGTCAAACAAGATGAGAGCTCCATGGGACAGACCTGGGCCCGACCTGAGCTTGGCGCCAAGGCCAGCTGACTTCAACCTTCTTTGACCCATTCCCAACCAACCTGCAAACCTGCAAATGAGTGAGAATAAATGATTGCTGTTTTCAGTCACGGAGGCCTGAGGTGGTTGGGACACAGCATTATGTAACAATAGCTGACTAATACACTCTCTTCCTTCTCCATTGCTGCCACCAGTTCCACCCCTGGAGGTCTTCTGCCTGATTCCTCTCTCATTCTTACACCCAGCCCATCTGCTCCTCAGCTGATCTTCTTAAAGCCCAGCAACCCCTTAGAAATCCAACCTTCTGGCCTGACCCCTAGGGCTTTGCATGGCTGGGCTCCAGCCAGTCAGTCCAGCTCCCAATGGCCTCACAAATGCTCCACTCCAACCAAGCCAGTCTCCTTCCTGTGATCAAATTTGCCACTCACATTTCCATGTCACAGCTTTGCTCACTGCAGACCCCTGTGTGGAATGCCCTCTCCATGTTAGATGAAGCCTAGACATCTTGCTCAAGCCTCACCCCTTCTGGGCAAACTTTCTTTTGAGCTATATAGCTCTTCTTTATCCTCTACTGTCTTAGTCATTTGGAAACCCTGGTGGTGTAGTGGTTAAGTGCTATGGCTGCTAACCAAGAGGTAGGCAGTTCAAATCCACCAGGTACTCCTTGGAAACTCTACGGTGCAGTTCTACTCTGTCCTGTAGGGTTGCTATGAGTTGGAATCAACTCAATGGCAGTGGGTTTGGTTTTTTTGATTTGGTCTTAGTCATTTAGTGCCTAAAACAGAAATACCAAATGGGGATGGCTTTAACAAACAGAAATTTATTTACTCACAATTTAGAAAGCTAGAAGTCCAACTTCAGGGTGCTGTTTCAGGGAAAGGCTTTCTCACTTTGTCAGCTCTGGAGGAAGGCCCTTGTCTCTTCAGCTTCTGTTTTCTGGTTCCTTGGCATCTCTCTTGTCCCATCTGTGTGTGCTAGCTTGTTTAGCATCTTTTATATCTCAAAAGAGATTTACTCAAGATACACCCTACATTAATCCTGCCTCATTAACATAACAAGGACAACCCATTCCCAAATGAGATTATAACCACAGACAAAGAGGTTAGGATTTACAACACATGTTTTAGGGGAACATGACTCAATCCTTAACACCTACCCAGCACCATTCTTCTTGTTCAGCATCTGATTTTCTTAGGGACTCATCTCTCCTCCAATCTTGTAGTTTGGGTGGGGCTTAGTCCACCTCTTGGCTCCAAAGATAGGCTGTGACCAAAGCTTGGCCAATCTAGGAGGGAATTCCACCTCCCCGCCCAGTAGTTAAGGAACCCTTGTGGTGCAGTGCTTAAGCGCTAGACTTCAAACTGAAAGCTCAACAGTTCGAACCCACCAGCTACTCCAATGCAGAAAGATGTGGTAGTCTGCTTCCATAAAGATCCAAAAAAAAAAAAAAACTACAGCCTTGGAAACCCTATGGGGCAGTTCTACTCTGTCCTATAAGGTCACTATGAGTAGGAATCAACTCTATGGCAATGTGTTTGGTTTTGGTTTTGGCCAGTAGTTGGTTCAGGTATGGGCATGTGACTCAGTCAGAGCCAATGGGAGCCTGGAAATTTTGCTGGAACTTTTTGGAAAGCAAAGTCCACTTTTGTCTGGAGAACATAGCCTGTAGCTGCGTTCTGGCCGTGTCTGTCACCAGGTGGGGAAGCTTGCCTGAGAATGAACCCAACACAGAGGAACGCAGAACCAAGGTAGGAACAGGCAGACTCCTGAGGAGACCTTGGAGCTCCTGCGTGGAGTAGACTCCCCTCCTGGACTTTCCAGTTCTTGAGCCAATGATTCCCTTTCATCACTGGATCTCAGTCAATTGAAGTCAAAGCAGGCCTACCTGGCACATCCTTTCAGCTCTGGGCATCAACATCTCTCCACCCTCTGAACCCCTCAGCAAAGGACACCTCACCACTTTTGGAACCACAGTCACTAAGAGGTCCAGCCATGAGTCTGAACAGCGTGGAGGGTAAAGTGCTCCAGAGAGGACTCCTAACCATCTCCTCAGGGTGGTACACCAGTCTCCTCAGCCACACTCCAAGCTCTTCAAGGGCAGACAGTTCATCTCCTCATTTCTCTCTTTACATCCTGTAATAGACTGAACTGTGCTCCCCAGAAATGTGTGTCAACCTGGCTGGGCCATGACTCCCAGTCTTGTGTGATTGCCCACCATTTTGTGATCTGATGTGATTTTCCCATGTGTTACAAATCCTACATCTACGGTGTTAACAAGGCAGGATTAGAAGCAGTTATGTTAGCGAGGCAGGACTCAATCTACAGGATTAGGTTGCATGTCGAGTCAATCCCTTTTGAGATATAAGAGAATGAAGCATAGAGGAAAGAGACCTCATGCCACCAAGAATGAAGAAACAGGAGGGGAAAACATCCTTTGGACCCAGGGTCCCTGCGCTGAGAAGCTCCTAGACTAGGGGAAGATTGATGAGCAGGACCTTTCCCTGGAGCCAACAGGGAAAGACAGGCTTTCCCTGGAGTTGGCACTCTGAATTCGGACTTCTAGCCTCATAGACTGTGAAAGAATAAATTTCTCTTTGTTAAAGCCATCTACTTCTGGTGTTTCTGTTACAGCAGTACTAGGTAACTAAGACATCTCCCCACCTATGGTCATTAAGGTTGAGTGTCAACTTGGCTAGGCCATGACTCTGGCAAAGCTCACTGGCTTTTGCTCTGCTTTGGATCCAGCATTCGGCTCATCATCATCTGACTTCATTTCTTGGTACGTGAGCCAGCAGCCTTCCATCTTACCTGGCAATTTTGGTTCCTCAGCTCCTGCAACTACATGAGTCAGGAGAAGCCTCCAGCCTGATGCCTGGCCCAAGGACTTGGGACTTTCCAGCCTCTACAATCCTGTGAGCCATTTCCTTGACATATATACACACACACACACATAGACACACTTTACTGGTTTTGCTTCTCTAGAGAACACATCCTGAGACACCACCCCACTAGTGCTGCGTAGGGAGCCCAGCTCATAACATATGCTCAAAAACTTATTTGCTGATTCAGTGGGTTTTTCTACCACAGGCTTGTTTTGTTTTGGTTTTGTAAATTAGACAGACTAATGCTGTTTTTCAAAATATTTAGGGGTGGCCCCTGATACCACAGAAATCCTTCAGCATGTATGCACTGGTAGTTAAGTCTATCTAATGCCAGACCATTCCCCCCATACACACACACATATGCATACACTCATACACATACTCACATGCATACATACATGCATGTACACACACATACATACACATACAGACACACTTATATATACACACATACACACAGAGATACACACACACTCACACACATACACACACACTCACACACATACACACACACTCACACACATACACACACACTCACACACACATACTCACATGCAGACATACATACACACATACTCACACACGCACACATACACACACACACCGGCTTTTACCCTGGAATCTCCGTCTCCTCCCATGTCAAAAGCAGCTGAGGTGTTATATGGGAATTCCCACGAAAGGAGAGCAATGAATCAAATTAACTGATAATTATAATTCTCCCTGCTCCCACTCGAAAAACACTGTAAATGTTTTAGTTGTTTTGTTTCAACACACTGTAGTTGTTGTTGAAGTCGTCTTGGCTCCACTTGGGAGTACAGAACTGTCTAAACACTTCAGGTGTGGCCTTGCTTTCAGCTGCTTCCCAGCAGGGACCACCTTACTGCCCCTCCCTGACATGATTGGACAGTGCAGGCCTGGGTTACCCGGGGCAGTGCTACCGATGACTAGGATCTGTGCCTGTCAGTAGCTCCTGAGAGTTGGGGTGAGGACCAGAGGCCTCTGCACCAGTCCCTCCTGGTGCACTCCAGGCGGCTCACAGCAGCTGAGATGAGGCACAGGCTCATGAAGGAATGAGAGGTTCCCTCAGAGACTGCATCCAGGCTGTCCTTGTCCTTCAGCTCCAAGGGCCCCCGAAATGGATGCCCTGCCCCTCCCAGGAGCAGTGAAAGGCTCTGGAGTTCGTTTCCCCAAGGGGTTCCAGCTCTGTCTTGGAATTGAGCAAGACACACATGGGAGGGTTCCTCTTCCAGTATGTCAGGATCTCATTAGCACCTCCTCCTTCTCTGGCTTTTTGTCCAAGGGCTTCAGCAGTTCCATTCCAGGCTATTCAGACTTGTGACTGTGTATCTTGAAACTGAGCCACTGTGACAACCAGACTGGGGCTGGCTCCCAAGCCACAGACTGTGAACCCCCACTTTCATGGCTGGTCAAGACTCACTCAAGAGTCTTCCTGAGGGAAGATATGTGGCCATGGTGGCCAGAAAGAATTTTCTTAAAAACAAGAAAGAAAGAGAACAGGTGGGAAGGGATTTAGAGAAAAGACAGAGATAGAAAAAAGAAAGAGAAAAGAAACTGGAATTGCCAGTAAACAGTCCTTGAATAATTCAAGCTTCCAAACAAATCACATATTCTTGACACTATGTCTGAAAAATACTTTTTGCATAAAAAGAAAAGGGCCCTTTGGGCACATCTTTCTACCACAGGGCTCAGCATAGAGGCAAGACGCATTTGAGAGAGAAGCAGACACAGGAAGAGTTTTAGTTCTTTCAGTTTTGCAGCTGGAATGATGAATGGATTTGGAAGTCATCTGTCTTCTTATTTCCAATCCATTCATCCAACCAAAGCAAACAGAACCACTTTGGCTTTTAATATTATTTAACAGTCTTCAGACAAAGAGGAGCCTTTTCTTGCCAGAATTTACTGGGTATTCCTGGTGAGAGAGAGACCCAGGCCAGAGAGATTCTGCTCCCAGGGCCCCTTCTGCTTCAAATGTCTTATCTACAGCACTGAGGGTGAGAGCAGGTGAGTCATTAGACAAAAAACAAAGCCCTACAGAGTTGCGGGTAGAAATGTACAACGCTCCAGTGGGAGTGCTAGCTGGGAAACCTCCGAGCAAGCGGTGTGGGGTCAGGGTGGCTGGGTGACCGCCTGGCCTTCAGCAGCTCCTGGCCTCACACGGCTCATTTAATCTCCCTCGGCCTCAGTTTCCTCAGAAAGTGAGAGAACTAGGCTTTACTTCCAAGGCTTTTTTAGCTTTAAAATTCCCATTTTGGGTGTAAAACAATCTGTTTATTCAGTGACAGGAAAGTGGTAACGCCCTCCCTCAGGCCGGACCGACCTCTCAGCAGACACAGCAGGCAAAGGCCCACACAGCTTTCAGGGGGCACAAGGATATTTTCATTGTCTTTAAAATCAGAAGAAAAAATAAGTGCAATAGTAATGAATACATAATAATGAATCCATCCTGGATTATATTTGTCTTCATACAAGTCATTGTAAAACATAATTTTTAATATTTTTTATGGAGAAAGGGGCCCACGCAGGTGAAAATGTCTCTGGCTTACAAAAGTCCTCATGCGGCCCTACACGGCCTGGGAGCGTGCACTCCACCCTCACACACAGCTGGCACCTATGTGGGGCGGTCCCTGTGCTCCTCACCCAGTAAGGAGCGTCCGAGTGCTCCCGGTGCTCCCCAGAAACTCCCCGCTCTGCACTGGCTCCTCTCCAGGCAGGAAGCAGCTGACAGACCAGCCAAGTCTTGCAGCTCACGCTCCTTGGTGTGCTGGCTGCGGTGTGAGGTGGTCAAAACAGAGAGTGGGGTGGGGGGGCGAGGAGAAGGGGGAGGAGACTGTACTTGCTGACAGAGGGGAAGGCTGTGCTGGGGGGAGTGGTGCAGAAACCTTTGCAGGATGAATGTGTCATCCCAGGCAGCAGGGGTGCACTGAGCCGGTGCAGCCTGTCCCTGTGACACTCCACCTTCTCCAGTCACCTGGGGCTACTGATGGATGGAGTGAAAGGAAAGCCAGCTCAGGGAGAATAAACCAAAACATGTGCAGACACACACAATATGCACAGACACACACACAGACAGAGATACACATACACAGAGACACACACATGGACACAACATGCACAGTCACACAACCTACAAAGATACACACATACACACAACATGCACAGACACACAGGCACACAACCTGCACAGACACACACATACACACAACATGCACAGACACACAAAATATATGGACACACACAGACACAACCTGCAGACACACACACACAACCTGCACAGACACACAAAAATACACACACACACAGACATACAACACACAGAGGCACAGAGACACATGCATGTGCATACATACATACACACATACACACACACAGAGGAAAGGACTGAAAATAGTTGTACATAGAAATAAGTGAAAATGTAAAAGAATGGTTCTCCACTGGGGAGTGCAATTTTTATAGGATTCTTTGAGCTAAACGTTAGAGAAATTAAATACTGGCATGTCAGATCAGGGAGGCATCCTAGAGCTCTCATCTGGCTTCCTCATGTTACAGACCAGGCAGGTGAGACTGGGAGGAAGGGCTTGGTCCAAGGCCATTCAAGGTCACCCATAGTCAGACAAAGGTACAGCCTTTAATGGGGAACTTGTTGGCACTGGTCATCAAAGAATAGAAGTTTTCTTAAAGACAACAAACACAGAATATATATATACGTACACACACACGCATATTCATATATATACATATATATAAAACATTTGTTGTTGTGTGCTGTCGAGTTGATTCCTACTCGTAGCGAGCCTATAGAACAGAGTAGAAAAAACTATCAGGGTTTCTTGGCTATAATCTTTACAGGACCACATCGCCAGGTGGTAGGTTTGAACCTCTGACCTGTCAGCAGCTGAGCGCTTAACCATTGTACCACCAGGGCTTCTATATAGACACACATATATGTATTCCACCACACGCAATGGTAAAGACCTGCCCATATCATTCAAAACCCGGGAGGGCCCCCTCCCTGCCACCAACCACGGACCTCAGCTCACCAGTACTTAAAAAACATAGGCCCAAGCTCTAAGGAAGTAATACTCCCAGGAAAGCAAGACCATCAAAGGGAGCTGTTGCCCAAGGCTCTGAATAAAACATAACTACACTGCTTCAAATTCACAGGCTCCTGGAGGGGAGGCAGTTTCAGCGTTCAGAAAAGACTTGTCCGGCACCTGGTGACATCTCTACCAGCTGGCTTCCTTGTGGGTAGATGGGATGTCCCTTCGTGATATGATTTGGGGGACCCCAGGAGGAGCCCCCTGCTGCAGCATTCTCCAAGGGTGACTGAGGTTCCCCAAAAAAGAGTTACTTATTTGGTTTAGTCACTTCCCTTTCCAGATACCCTCTTTAAAGTGCGAAGGTTTCTAAGGAGAATCCTGGCAGTACTGGGCAGAGGTTACAGAGGAGAGGGTGTAGATACATGCTGGGGACCAGGGTGGTGACAACGCTGAATTTTAACTGAGCCCTGTGATCCTGAAAACCAGAGGTTAAGAAATCCCCCACTCTGAGTTCCAGAAAACAGCTTAATGAAAGAACCACCCTTCCCATATGACTTAGATAAGACTCACGGATGTCTCCTTGGTTACCTAGGACATGGCCAGAACCGACCCTCTGAATTCCCATTCTTTGTCTCATAAATGATTAGCTGAATTGCTTGTCATCACTAATCAAGAAGAATAAAATGTCTGTTAACCAAACTTTGGTTAACCTTCTCTCCTTCCCCCAGGTCCCACCCTCAGCCTGGGCCAACATACCACCTCTCCTTAAGGGCCAGGCCTGAGAAAAGGCTGGCCTCAGCACAAAACACTCTCTGATTTACTATTCCATCGTGTCGCCCTTCCGTCCCCCTTCCTCCCCAAACCTGGTTCTTTCTAGTCTTGTCTACTCCTCTCTCTAAGAGAAAAACCATTTCTGCCTAACTCTTGAGACCCAAGTATGTGGTAGAGTCAGGATGTGAACCCCGGTAGTCTGACCCCAGAGCCCAGATCCCTCACCACTGTCCCATTTGTTGGACATTCCTGTGGGCCCTGCGTGGTGCTAACCGTTGTATGGAGCTAAGCATTTTGATGGTATTTGTCTGAGCCAGGGTCAAGATTCTGAGAGGCCAGGAAGAAGAGATAGCCCTCTGGGGGTCCACTGTGAGCTCTGGGCTGGCAACCTTCCCAGGACACTCCTAGGCATATCCCCAATTCCCTAGGACCAGGAGCCCTGTGGGACTGACATAAACCAAGTCATGACTGGCCTTCAGAAATATACAGACATATCTGATAGCCTATGGCTCCACAAAGCCTGGTAGTGGACAGTGGGGCTCAGGGCCAGGCAGAGCAGATGGGCCGAGCAAAGGTAATAGTAGCTGTGCCTGGTCATCTTCTGACTTCATCCTTGTTACCTGCTCTGGGATGCTTTGGGACAGAGAGGGCTGTTACACAAAGATCCGTATGTCAATAGCGGTTTCACTGCAGAGCTAAAGGGACCACCTCCCAAAAGACAGACATGAGAATCAAGATGGCTGTAAGAGGCCAGCAAAGGGGTGAAAGCAGCCCTCGTGGAAGGGCAAGAGGGGTGGTGGGGGAGCAGTTAGAAGTGGCTAGGCACCCTGACAGGGAACACAACAGAGAATCCCTGAGGGAGCAGGAGAGCAGTGGGATGCAGACCCCAAATTCTCGTAAGACCGGACTTAATGGTCTGACTGAGACTGGAAGGACCCCGATGGTCATGGCCCCCAGACCCTCTGGTTGGCACAGCACAGGAACCATTCCCAAAGCCAACTCTTCAGACAGGGATTGGACTGGACAATGGGATGGAGAGGGATGCTGGTGAGGAGAGAGCTTCTTGGATCAGGTGGACACTTGAGACTATGTTGGCATCTCCTGCCTGGAGGGGAGATGAGAGGGTGGAGGGGGTTAGAAGCTGGCGAAAAGGGCACGAAAAGAGAGAGTGGAGGGAGAGAGCAGACTGTCTCATTAGGGGGAGAGTAATTGGGAATGTGTAGCAAGGTGTGTATGGGTTTTTGTGTGAGAGACTGACTTGATTTGTAAACTTTCACTTAAAGCACAATAAAAATTCTTAAAAAAAAAAAAAAAAGTGGCCAGGCAGCCACTCTGGACTCCGAGTCACTCAGGACAAAAGAGAAGTGGGACTTCAGGACAGCCACAATCAGATGTATGAACACAGCCTTTCCTGGGATCCCTGGAGGGAATCACTGAGGAAAGGATCCTGGGTTGCCAGCTGAAGAAAGGTGGTAGGTGAGAGTCAGGCTATTGTAGTAACTTGTCTACGTTTGTATTCATCATCAGTGGGGGCTGGGACTACTTGTTTACACTCCCCTGATTTCCTTTGATCCCCCCAAACCCTGTAATCAGAGGCATTACTAGTCCCAAATTATAGATGAGAAAACCAAAGCACAGAAAGGTAAGTAAACGTCTCAGGGTCACACAGCCTGTTAAAATGACATGGCAGAGATGTCTGACCTCCTCTAACTTCACGAGGGGTAGAGAGTCACCATGAGCATCAGCCCAAGGCTGAGTCCTGTGAAGCGGAGGTCAGACATACCTCCTCTCTCTAAACTTTTTACCAATTCTGACACCAGCTGTCCCTCCCATGGCACTCTCTACTTCACTGCTGGGTTTGATAATTTGTTGCAATTATCATAGAACTCACAGACCATACTCACCCTTATGGGCTTTATTAGGGAAGTAACAGACTACAATTCAGGATCAGGGATAACTCAGGATACAGTTCTTCAATCAGGACAGCCTCTTCTCAGCCGTGCTCCCAGGCACGCCTCTCTCTGGCCCTCTGCCTCTCAGCCCTTCAGTCCCTCGGCCCCTCGGCCCAGCTTCTGCCCTACTCGGGCAAGTGTTACAAAGCTCTTTAATTCTGCCAGTAAGTGCCTGGGGGCACCCCACTCTGCCAGGGAGCCTCCTGCCTGAAGGCACTCAGCTCTCCCACTCTGAGGATTGGCACACCGCTGTGACAGTCTTGCTCCATGGGCCAGGAAGCCCACTGCACTGTCTCACGCTGGTCTCTTGGTTCTGCTGCTGCTGTTTCTCTGCCACTCTTCTCTCCATCTTGTACCATGTCTGATGTTACAGCTCTTTCTGTCTCCTGGGTCTAGGAGGCTCTCAGTGCAGTAAACTTGAGTCCAAATGACAAGCTCTGCTCCCATCTTTTCTTCTTGGTGGTAGTGAGGTCCTCACTTTCCACCTTTGGGGTGGCTCATTTTAAGCCTAGCGGGATGGCAAAACTGACCAATACCCTCGTTAGGGTTCCGTACACTGTGTTTACATGGTCCTATCCCCAAACCAGGAAACCCTGGTAGCATAGTGGTTAAGAGCTAAGGCTGCTAACCAAATGTTGGCAGTTCAGATCTACCAGGTTCTCCTTGGAAACTGTACGGGGCAGTTCTACTCTGTCCTATACAGTCGCTATGAGTCAGAATTGACTCGAGGGCAACGGGTTTTTTTTTTAATCCCAAAAAGAGTTTCCATGTGCCTTATTTGCATTAGAGGAAAGCCATCCAATCCCATTTGTGGGCCATAAGCACCTTATTTGCACAGGTTCACCCAACTATTGTGTGGGAGTCACAAAGACTATAGCTGTTGTTATTGTTGTTAGGTGCCATTGAGTCAATTCCAACTCATAGGGACCCTATGTACAACAGAACAAGACACTGCCCAGTCCTACACTGCCCTCACAATCCTTGCTGTGCTTGAGCCCATTGTTGCAGCCACTGTGTCAGTTCATCTCACTGAGGGTCTTGCTCTCCTTCACTGACCCTCTATCCTACCAAGCATGATGTCCTTCTCCAGGGACAGATCCTTCCTGATAACATGTCCAACATATATGAGATGAAGTCTCGCCATCCTTGTCTTTAAGGAGCATTCTAGTTGTACTTCTTCCAAGACAGATTTGTTCGTTCTTTTGGCTAGAAAAGACTATGACTGGAAGGGCCATGTTAATTAATTCACTGCACTGCACAGCTGCTAAATGGCAGAACCAGGCATCATACATGGGCTCGTCTCACACTAAAATCGTGTTCTTCCTGAGAAGCTAAATTGAATGACCTCTCAAGGAGGAGTCTCTAGTATACATTCTAGAAAGTCATTAAGGCTTATTATGTTTTATTGACTATGCAAAGGCATTCGACTGTGTGGGTCATAACAAACTATGGATAACATTGCAAAGAATGGGAACTCCAGAACACTTAATTGTGCTCATAAGGAACCTTTACGTAGATCAAGAGGCAGTTGTTCGGACAGAATAAGTGGATACTGATTGGTTTAAAGTCAGGAAAGGTGTGTGTCAGGATTGTATTCTTTCACCATACCTGTTTAATCTGTATGCTGAACAAATAATATGAGAAGCTGGACTATATGAAGAAGAATGGGGCATCAGGATTGGAGGAAGACTCATTAATAACCTGTGTTATGCAGATGACACAACCTTGCTTGCTGAAAGCGAAGAGGACTTGAAGCACTTACTAATGAAGATCAAAGACCACAGCCCTCAGTATGGACCGCACCTCAACATAAAGAAAACAAAAATCCTCACAACTGGACCAATGAGCAACATCATGATAAACGGAGAAAAGATTGAAGTTGTCAAGGATTTCATTTTACTTGGATCCACAATCAACAGCCATGGAAGCAGCAGTCAAGAAATCAAAAGGTGCATTGCATTGGGTAAATCTACTGCAAAGGACCTCTTCAAAGTGTTGAAGAGCAAAGACGTCACCCTGAAGACTAAGGTGCGCCTGACCCAAGCCATGGTATTTTCAATCGCATCGTATGCATGTGAAAGCTGGACAATGAATAAGGAAGACCGAAGAAGAGTTGACGCCTTTGAATTGTGGTGTTGGCGAAGAATATTGAACATACCATGGACTGCCAGAAGAACGAACAAATCTGTCTTGGAAGAAGTACAATCAGAATGCTCCTTAGAGGCAAGGATGGCGAGACTGCATCTTATATACTTTGGATGTGTTGTCAGGAGGGATCAGTCCCTGCAGAAGGACATCATGCTTGGCAGAGTACAGGGTCAGTGGAAAAGAGGAAGACCCTCAACGAGGTGGATTGACACAGTGGCTACAACAATGAGCTCAAGCATAACAACGATTGTAAGGATGGTGTAGGACTAGGCAGTGTTTCGTTCTGTTGTGCATAGGGTTGCTTTGAGTCGGAACCGACTCGACGGCACCTAACAACAACAACAACATGGATTGAATTGTGTCCGCCAAAAATGTGTGACAACTTGGCTAGGCCATGATTTCCAGTATTGTGTGATTGTCCACCACTTTGTCATCTGATGCAATTTTCCTTTGTGTTGTAAATTCTACCTCTATGGGGTTAATGAGGCAGGATTAGAGGCAGTTATGTTAATGAGGCAAGACTCAATCTACAAGATTAGATTGTATCTTAAATCAATCTCCTTTGAGATATGAAAGAGAGAGGCGAGCAGAGAGACGGGGGAATCTCATACCACCAAGGACGTAACGCCAGGAGAAGAACATGCCCTTTGGACTTGGGGTCCCTGTGCTGAGAAGCTGCTAGACCCAGGGGCAGATTGATGACAAAGACCTCCCCCGGAGCTGACAAAGAGAGAAAGCCTTACCCTGGAGCTGGTGCCCTAAATTCAGACTTCTAGCCTCCCAGACTGTGAAAGAATAAACTTCTGTTTGTTAAAGCCATGCACTTGTGGTATTTCTGTTATAGCAGCACTAGGTAACTAAGACAAGGCTGCAGTATAATGATAACAATAACAGTAATAGTAAATACTTATATATGCTTCACAACAGCTCTATTATAATAAGCTATTATTACTATTAATAATAATTACTATTATTAATATCCCTGTTAAAATGAGTGCAGTAAACCTCATGGATGCTTACTAATGTCCAACTTTCCTCTACTTCCTGATCCTGGAAGGATTGCAATCCCCCACTGCCTTGAAGATAAAAAAGCCAGTTGCCATGGAGTGGACTCTGACTCATGGAGACCCCATGTGTGTCAGAGCAGAACTGTGCTCCACAGGGTTTTCAATAGATTTTTTGGAAGAAGATTGCCATCCAAGATGCCTCTGGGTGGACTCTTTGGGGTTAGCAGCCAAGCACCTTGACCATTTACACCACTTAGGCTAGGTCATGTGACTGGTGTGACCAATGTAAGAGCAGAAGTGGCTGTGTCACACCCACGTCAGCATGTCTGTCATGAATTGAATCACGTCCGCCCAAAAATGTGTGTGTCAGTTGGGCTGGGCCATGATTCCCGGAACTGTGTGATTTTCCTATATGTTGTAAATCCTGCCGCTATGATGTTAATGAGGAAGGATGGGCAGCCGTTGTGTTAGTGAGGCAGGACTCAGCCTACAAGATTGAATTGTATCTTGAGGCAAGCTCTTGAGATATAAAAGAAAGAAACAAGCAGAGAGACAGGGGACCTCATACTACCAAGAAAGGAATACTGGGAGCAAAGCACGTCCTTTGGACCTGGTATCCCTGCGCAGAGAAGTTCCTAGTCCGGGAGAAGATTGATGAGGAGGCCGACAGAGAAAGAAAGTCCTCTCCCCTGGAGCTGACACCCAGAATTTGGACTTTTAGCCTACTTTACTGTGAGAGAATAAACTTCTCTTTGTTAAGGCCATCCACTTGTGGTATTTCTGTTACAGCAGCACTAGATAACTAAGACAGTGTCTCACTGCAGACGTTCAGTTCACCAGCCTGCCAACCGTGCTATGGCAAACTCTGGAGCCTTGAGATGACAGCACTGCCATCCTGGATGACTTTACGGAGCAGAGTCCCACACCCCCACCTCAGACCTACGTTAGCTTTGCAGCACAACTGAAAAATAAACTTGTGTGGTTTTTAAACTGAGATTTGGCAGTTGTTTATAATATAGCCCAAGGAACCTGGTAGCGCAATGGTTAAGTGCATGGCTGCTAACCAAAATGTGGGCGGTTCGAACCCACCCAGCATCTCCATGGGAGAAAGACCTGGCCGTCTGCTTCCACAAAGATTACAGCTAAGAAAGCCCCCTGGGGTAGCTCTACCCTGTCATATATGGTCGCTATGAGTTCAAAATCAACTCAACAGCATCTAACAACAACAGTAACAATAGTCGTTCCTGACTGATACACGGAGCCCCAGAAAGGTTAACCAACTTGGTCAAATTCACACAGCTATTTAGAGGTGGAGCTGGCATTCGAACTTGCAGAGTAAACAGCTTCATCGGTTTCTCCCTCCTGATCCAGCAGTATGAGTCCAATAGGGGCAGGAGGTAGAGATGTGGAAGTGAGAGGAAAGAAGTCCCAAGGGAGAGGACTGAGTGGGTACACCAAGGATGTATTTTCTTTGAAATCAGGCTCCAGACCACCTGCGGACAAAGAGTGTGAGAGTGAGAGACAGGGTGGTATAGGCTGGGCCAGGAGACAGGCGTGGCTGCTGTGGAAATGCCCCGGCTCCAGCTAGCTCAGTAGGCAAGTGATGCCAGCACAGGGTGGCCCAGAACATGAGGCAAATAACCAGGGATGGGGAGGCGACTGGGCTGAGAGCTGAACTTTAGCAATGTGGCGGGGACCTAAACCGCCCACTACCAACTGCTAATGCAGGAACACTGACTCCCAGACCCTCCCCTGCAGGATGGCCCAAAGCCAAGCCTGAGACAAGCTATCCTCCGAAGACGGTCACATGTGGCTGCTTCCAAAGATAACTCATGACACAATGTTTACATGGAGGACTGGATGGGGACTGGAAATTAAGCAAAATCTGCCTTTCCCAATAGATGAAGACAAAAATGTCTTGCTGCCCTTTGACCCCATTAGGCACATGGTTTCCAGAGGCACTGGCTCATGGCCGGGCTGTTGGGCATAGGGAGGCAGAGGAGCTTTCGAAGCTTTGGAAGGAGATGAGGAGGAGACGGCAAGGTGGACATCAGGAGAAGCAGAGAAGCTCAGCATTAGGCCTCTTGTTTAAATATGAAGCTACCTCTGCAAATCCTTGTCATGGGAGAACGTGGGTCCTCGACATTGTGATTATTTATGGGGTCATCATCAACATCCACTGAATATTGAATATAACACAGACTGTCAAAAGAATGAACAAATCTGTCTTGGCAAAAGTACAGCCAGAATGCTCCTTAGAATCAAGGACGGCAAGACTTAATCTCACATACTTTGGACATGTTATCTGGAGGGACGAGTCCCTGGAGAAGGACGTTATGCTTGGTACAGTAGATGGTCAGCAAAAAAAAGGAAGACCCTCAACGAGACGGACTGACACAGTGGCTGCAATAATGGACTCAAGCACAACAACGATTGTGAGGATGGTGCAGGACGGGGCAGTGTTTTGTTCTGTTGTACACAGGGTCGCTATGAGTTGGAACTGACTTGGCGGCCCCTAACAACAACACCACCACCATCCATATCCACAACGCCTTTGACATTTACAAACTGTTTGAAGTCATCTCCTATTGACCGACCCCTCCCAGTAACTCGGTGACATGGGCAGTTTGGACAATGGAGCATCTCCACTTTACAAATGAGAAAACAAACTCAAAGACATCCCGGGCACACAGCTGGGCAATAATAGAGCCATATCCACTACCAGCGTCTGGAGTCAGAGCTCTACCCCGCAGCGCCCCTGCCCCAGCCCAGCAGTCACTGTTTTCTGGACCCTAAGAAACGGCTGCACAGAAAGGACGTACAAGGACAATGTCAAGCTCGGTTAGACCAGTAACAACTGCTGCTGGCATCTCTCATTACTGCGTCTATTCCTGAGTCTGGCATGCCGCCTAGTGCTCAGAGACCCACGGCAAGGGAGCGGGGGTCTCCAGGGTCACTCCACAGGGAGACTGCCCGTCCGTGTGCACAGACCAGCTAGCACCCCTCAGTCCCCAGCCACCTCTGTGGTCCTGTTGCCTGAGGCTCCTGCCTCATTGAGTCCACACAGCAGGAGGTACAAATTGAGGGAGAATTGGCAGGAAGCCTCCACACGCAACCACTGACCAGCTGGAGGGCCTCTGTGAACAGAGCCTGAGGTGGAAAACAATCCCCTTATGTGATCCTGTAAGAGGCAAAATCAAGGCCCTCAGACAGCACCCCAGAAACAGGAGCCTGGGGGTACAGGGGAGCAGTCCTCAATCCCAGCTCCTCCTACCATCATCCTCCGTGGCACAAGACCCAAGCTGAGGGTTTTCAAAAGGTACCCCTGGGATGCTAGAATGAGCAGCTCGTTTGTAAACATCAGCGCTATTTGGTCCAGATCTAATATCCCACCATTCAGATAAACTGAGGCAAAGAGTCCCTCTCAGAGCAGCAAAAAGTGCTTCTGAACAATACCTGCCACCCTCTGCTGCCCAGTCCTTCCACCTCCAGAAAGCCTTCCTGGATTTTCCAGCCAAAGGGGACACTTGCAGCTTTCCTTCTAGATGTTTGTTTTCTAGCCCACTCTTTGGGTATGGTGGGTGCACCTTGCTTCAGGGCTTGGTGTACGTAATTCTGGAGGGTTCCTTGTTTCACAAAGTGGTTGAACTCAGGAACTCCAAGCTGGGTGACTACTAGGCACAAAATAAATGCCCAGTAAATTGATTTCCACCAAAAAATATCACTCCATAAATTGACCTGGTTTGTTACGTACCACACCAACCTGTTTCCTGGAGCTCCGTTGCTGGATCCCCTAACTCATGGCCACATGTGCCTGGAAAGCAAGGATTCCAGACTCTGATCACTCCACCTGGGGTGATCTACCGGGACATAGATGATGCTGCTGCCTGGCTAACATGCAAACACCAGGCGGCTCCAGTCTTCACTTCTCTAGATACATGCCCTCTCTTGGTTCCTGAGAAAACATGGCCCAGCTTGGCCATTATTTTTTGTTTTTTACTTTTTATAGAGATAGAGAAGGACATCGTGCTTGGTAGAGAGTCAGCAAAAAAGAGGAAGACCCTCGATGAGATGGATTGACACAGTAGCTGCAACCATGGGCTCAAGCATAACAATGACTGTGAGGATGGCGCAGGACCCGGCAGTGTTTTGTTCTGTTGCACATAGGGTCACTATGAGTTGGAAATGACTCCACAGCACCCAACAACAACAACAACCATAGATATACATACCAGAAAGACTCTCGTGTGTTCCCCAATATTATCAAAACAAGCAAACAGAAGCAGCCCAAGCATAATGACAAATGGCATTTGTCACCCAAGTTTCAGGGACCCGTGGGCAAAAGGGAGTGGTGGGGACTGTGGCTAACTGGCAAGCACATGGCCCTTTAAAAGAGACAGCTGCTCCTTGCCTCTCACTGCCATCTAGGAATATTGTGACATCCAGTGATGTCAGACATTTCCATTTTTCAGAAGCTACAAATCCAGATTTTAATCTGAAACCTCCCTATTTTAAAATGTTGGTCAATAATTATGTTATTTTAAAAAAAAAAAAGTGTGTGAGCCAACTGTGTGCATTCAAACAGAACCCATCCAAACACCAGCTCTGTCTCCTCTAACTGCCAGTGGGTCTCTGCTACAATAAAACAGTGGATCCTCCATGTCCCCCATTAGCCTCTGGGGTGGAGGCCATTTAATACAAGAAATCCTAGCTTGGCCCATCCGCGCTACCTGCGAAATTAACAGGTGAAGGATTATATCTGACATGGGCCGAGTTTCCAGCAGGAAACGCCAGCACTTTGTCAAAATCCGTTTGCTACTATTCCATCCCTCTATCATTCTCCCTAACGACAAATGTAATTAACACACTCATATAAAAGCACAGGACAAAAGCGCTTCAATTTCTTCATCTATTTCAGGGTCATCCCTGTTACCCATATATGACAAGTTAATGGGGCTTAATTAACAAAGCAGCAGTAAAGCGATTTAGGAAGTTGAGGGATTATTTTGAGTCCTGGCTGTGGTGGCGTGTTTTGTGCACGGTGTAAGATAACAGGTTTGCTTTCTGTGGTATCTCATATTCATCATCCTGAAACTACCTGCTGTTGAGGGTAGAGAGGTATCGTCTTATCTTTGCAAAAAGTGCCTGGGTTTGGTAGCTGCTCCCAGGATGGCAGAAGTAATGTGGTATGAGAACTAGGCAAGGCTATGAGAAGATGGTATCAGCAGGTCTGACTCCAGGGCAAGGGTCATGACCCTGGAAGCATTCAGGAGCCAAAGATCAAGTCAGGACTGTACATCAGAGTCTTTGTTAACCCATCCCTCTTTGCCCCTCCCCCAAGGCCAATAAATTTCTAAGGGTTGGGGATTCTATTTCAGAAATATTTCCCAAATCCACGTCCTCTTCACCACTGTTGCCCGGCCCCTGTCACCTCTCACCTGTAGTGCCTCACCTCTCACCTGTAGTGCCTCACCTCTCACCTGTAGTGCCTCACCTCTCACCTGTAGTGCCTCACCTCTCACCTGTAGTGCCTCTGTAGGCCACTTCCTAACTGGTCTCCCTGCTAGTCCACTTGGATTAAGTCCATCCTTCCTAGAACACCCTTCAGTTGCACCAAGTTCCAAAACAGAAATTAAAAATCGACTGCCTGACAAACACGTCTTCTTTGGACCACTGTTTATCAAAATTTTGAATTCATTTTAAGTGGGATTGGCAGATGTTACAT
This sequence comes from Elephas maximus indicus, assembly GCF_024166365.1. Lineage (NCBI taxonomy): Eukaryota > Metazoa > Chordata > Mammalia > Proboscidea > Elephantidae > Elephas > Elephas maximus. Next base: position 9,821,984 of record NC_064839.1, on the reverse strand, counting down.
AAAAATATGGATTGCTTGCAAGACTGGGGCCACATTCCCACGCGGCAACACTGAGATGCAGCGATTCCATTTAGGCAGCGTGTGTGGTTCACCAGGGGGTTAAGAATGGCGTGGGGGCGGAATCTGACCTCCCCTAAACTTCATGAGGGGGAAGGAGAATCAAGGTCAGCAGCCCGAGGCTGATCCCTATGAAGCATAGATCAGACATGCCTTCACCCTCCAACCTTTTTACCAATTCTGACACCAACCATCCCTCCCACAGCACACTCTACTTCTCTGCTGGGTTTGATAATTCATTCCAATGGCCAACAGAACCCATAGACAATACTCACAATTATGGGGTTTATTAGGGAAGTAACGAGTTACAATTCAGGTTCAGGAATGCTCAGGATACAGCTCTTCCATCAGGACAGCCTCTTGTCAGCCGTGCCTGCAGGCATGCCTCTCTCTGGCATGCTCAAGCAAATATTACAAAGTTCTTTTAGCTCTGCCAATAAGTGCCCCAAGGCACCCCACTTACCAGTAAGCCTCACCCTGAAGGTGCTCAGCTCTAGCTCCACGGGTCAGCAAACCCAGTTCTACCTGCCCCAAGACACTAAGCTTTCTCACTCCCTGGGCTGGGAAGCCCCCTGCTCCATCTCTGCCAGTCTCTCCTGCCACCGTTTCTGACACCGGTTCTTGCCATGTTCAGTGTTACAGCTCTTTCTCTCTCAGTCTCCTGGTTCCAGGAGTTTCTCAGCACAGGGATCCCGGGTCCAAACGACATGCTCCAGTCCTGGCTCTTCTCCCTTGGTGGTGGTGAGATCCTCTCTTCCCTACCTCTGAGATGGCTCATTTTAAGCCTCGGGGGATGCCGAAACTGATCAATCCCTTCATTCGAGTTCCATAGACCTTATTTGCATGGTTCTACCCCCAGGCGGGTGCTACGAACTTTATTTGCATCATTAACAAGACATACAGTCCCCTTGGTGGGCTACAATTACCTTATTCGTATAGTCCCACCCAGTCACTGGGGTGGGAGTTACAAGCCCACGGCAAGACAAGCCATCTAAAAGCAATCCATTGCACCTCAGGGGGCCACGGTCCCCAGAGCTCCCTGTTATCACCTACAACTACTGTTCCAGTTTCTGTTACCTGCCTGGGCCTGTGGACATGGGGGTTTGCAAGTAGGAGACCTGAGACTGGACAAACAGGCACCCAGAAGACACAAGGGCTCTAATAAATGTTCAGATGTTTCCTGCTAGGGTGAGAATTCATCTGAGGACATGAACAGATCAGATCTTGTGAGAACAGGTCAGTGGTGTATCCAGAGAGGAGGGCAAAGCTCATGGAAAAAGGACGCAGGCCTCCAGCCCTGGAGCTCCGCATTTGTCACAGACTAGGAAACCCACCCTCCCTACAAAAGAAAGCAGCACAGGACTTCCCTCAGAGCCAGCGCATCTTTAAACCCAAGCAGCACCCTGCTCAGGGCGGCCCCTTGGAAAGCCGGACGAGAGGGACAAGGTGATCCTTTGGTGATCCCTGCTCAGCTTTGAGCATTGAAAAGTCTGTGCACAAACCTTTAAAATGTCTGAATCAGAGAGGGCTTTCACGAGCCAAGTTTCCACTTTATTCTTAAATAGTTTTAACCCACCTCTTGCTTTGTGATTCAGGGACACACATCACAGAAATTCTGGGCCTGAGAGCTACTTGGTCCCTGGTCAATGGGAGCCCTCCATTGGCCCACAGCTCAGCTGGGCTGGCCTGGGAACACATGCATTTGACCCCTCCAAACATGAGCCTTCCAGTGCTTCCTCTCCTCGTCTACATCTCCCAGCCCCAGTTGTCTGCCTAGGGATTTGCCACTCATCTGGCCCACTGGATAGCTCTTTTGAGCTCAATGTAAAACAGGAGGAGAATAAAACTGGAGTCCAGATAAAACTGAGCTATGCAGGCTGGTAGCCAAGACATGCCCGGAGCTCCTTGAGGTGTTTCTCACCTTCATTTGCCTCTTAGGACTCAGAGATGCCGAGCTCAGACACAAGAGCCCAGGAGTTACAATTACACAGAGCAGCTGTGAACCTGGCCAGCTTCCGAGTGAGAAAAAGCCTTTTACATGTGATTTCCTGAGGTCAATCCAGCCTCGCGTGCCCCCTCCCCTCCTAGAGGCCCTCAGCTCTCTGGCAAAGCATTAGAGCAAGTGGGTATAGAGATTTGCTCGGAATCAAAAATCATTCTTCACGACAGCAAGATACACGCTAGGTGGAGGTCACTGCTACACAAACTGTGTCGTTTCTCCAGCCATAGTCTTGGCACCTCCATGGCCACAAACGTTGTCCAGTGAAACCCAGAGCCCATTCAACTCGAGGTCAGCCGTTTTCTCTATCCCAGTATTTTGTGCTTCTGAAACATCTCTGCAGAATTGGTTTCAACCTGTCTTGTCAACAACAACCACCTTCCACACATTCCTTTCCAGTCACTAATTTGATGTCTTCACTAACAGAAATGCCAGTAATTTGAAGGTTTCAAAGGAAAGTGCCTTGAGCTCCACCAGACAGCGAGAGAGTGAGCGGGTGGCCCCCTGACTCTCCTCAGCTGAGTGGGTGCACTGGTGTACCGAGGGCCTGGAATCTGTCACTGCCTGCCCAGAGCACAGATATAGCAGGTGTTGCTTATAATTGCTTCTAGACTTCCTGCTACGGTCAGTTGAAAGTCAAACCCATAAATGCTGCCTGATACAATAAAACTGGAGTACACAAGCATTTTTGCATCATTGCCTCGTGAAAATATACTGACTGAAGTGGGATGAAATGGATGCAAATGCCTGAGAAGGGAACACTGCAGAAATAGCAACCAATAGACTGTCAGCCTGTGCTTCCTTTTCTTATCTGCCTTTTTTTTTTTTTTCCTTTCAGGACCAAAAGAGATGACAGATATGTAAGGAGACAAATTTGTTCATTTCCCAAGCTGCTTTTTTCTTTGATCCTTCTAAGAGCAAGTCAGTGGAAGCTATTTTTATTTTACTTAGGTCCTCACTAGGGCTGTTTCCTGAGCTTCTACACGGACGTTCCATGTTTTAAAGTCCCCTTTGGAATCCAGAATCAAATCCACGCTATAGAGCCATCTCTCAGTTCCCAAATATGAATTTGAACTCTTTTTGAAAAGGGACCGTTTTTTCCAGGGACCCAGGACGTAGTTTACACTGTTGTTCTTGTTGGCTGTTGTTCAGCCAGCCCTGACTCATGGCGACCTCGTGCACAACAGAACGAAATGCTGGATGGTCCGGTGCCATCTGCGTGATCGGTTGTGGAGTGGACCATTGTGATCCAGAGTCTAATATTTGGAGATCGCCAGGCCCTTCTTCCTACTCCGTCTTAGTGTGGAACTCCGCTGAAATCTGCTTAGCACCATAGCAACAAACAGGCCTCCGCTGACTGATGGGTGGTGGTGCGTATGAGATGCACTGACTGGGAATTAAACCCGGGTCTCTGACACGAAAGGTGAGAATTCCGCCACTGAACCACCGCTGCCCCCAGTTCAGACTAGGACAACTGTTTCTTGCAGATCCATCAAAGTCCCAAGGAGGCCACGATACAGAACGGCTGTCAAATTGCAAGCACGGTCTGATATTGGTCACGAGGGATAACAGTATTATAAGAGATAATATTTATTGAAGGCTTACAATACGCCAGGCACTATTCTAAGCTGTTTATATATAATAATTCATTTATACCCTTAACAACCTTATAAGGGAGCCCTGGTGGGCCAGTGGTTAAAGTGCTCAGCTGCTGAGAGAACAGTGGTTCCAACCCACCAGCTACTCCAAGGAAGAAAGTTGTGGCAGTCTGCTCCATAAAGATTACAGCCTTGGAAACCCTCTGGGGCAATTCTACTCTGTCCTATAAGGTTGTTAGGAGTCGGAATTGACTTAACAGCAACTGGTTTGGTTTGGTTTATGAGTGGACCCTATTCTTAGCCTCATTTTACTAATGAAAAATTTATAGCACAGGGAGATAAAGAAACTAGCCTACAGTCACACAGCGAGGAAGTGGAAAGGAGGGATTTGCACACAGGCCATCTTCTGCAGAGCCCACACTGCCTACAGCCTCCAGGCAGGACACATAAAAGACTGAAGCCGATCAGGTGTAAGACAATAGGGAGCTGTGGGGACTGAGGCAAACTGGTATGCACGTGCTCTGACTTAAAAGAAGTAGTTTTTTCTCAGATCCAGAGTAGAATACAAGCCTAGTTTTGCCAAAATTATTTTTGCCAAGAGATGCTGGGAATCTGAATGTGATGTGAAATCCTGCAACCTGTAAATGTTAGTGGCTACTTCAAAATATGGGGCCCTGTTGGCACAGTGTTTAAGAGCTCGGCTGCTAACCAAAACTCTAGCAGTTCAAGTCCACTAGCTACTCCTAGGAAACCTTTTGGGGCAGTTCTACTCTGTCCTATACAGTTGCTATGAGTCGGAATCAACTCGATGGCAACGGGTTTGGCTTTTGGTTTAATGTTAAGAATTTCAGTAAACACAGAAACAAGACTGTGGAGATAACAGCAATGGTTTGAGAGCTGGGAAAGCTGGGTTCTCAATCCTGATAGAAATCAGGTGTGACCTTGAGCACAGCCTCAAGGTCGTTCCCCACCTGTGGAGTTGAGTCTGACACAAAACAGGTGGATTAGGGGTAATTGTCCACATTAAGAAAACATTTTTATCTTTCTTAAGGACTCACCACAGTGTTTCTTTAAACAGCAAGCTTTCCTGTGTTTGCTTACCAGCTTGGTGGAGAGGTGGGGGAAAGGTCACAGGAAATTACAGCCTAAGCATCCACAGCCTCTTGGCAGTAATCGTGCTAGTGAGGAGAGCAGAATCACAGTGGCTCCTCAGGAGGCGCTGCTGCAGAAAGGATGGTGCCTAGGGGCGGAGCGCAGGTGCAAGGGGCCGGAAACGCTCACAGAATGGAGCCAGAGAGCTCGTTCTGAGAGAGCCCCTGTGAGGTTTCATGTCAGGCTGAATGTGTTTTAAGCAAATGCCAAGGGCATGACTTTGGAAGAACTAAAATCAGACACACACAGGTTGTTTTCTGCATCACAAAGCCCACACCCTCCCAGAAGCTTCTTTGGCTCAGCAGACCGGAGATTACTGGGTCATTCCACGGGTGCCAAACCCTCCAATCAGATCCCCCAGTATTCCGCCCTGCAGGCCACCTTCCCTGACCAGCCCAGGCCAGAATGGCCTCCCCTTCTCTGGACACCCATGGCACCCAGGAGTGGCATATCCTATTTCAGAGCTCCCTAGTCTTCAGGCTGGATCCTGTTTATACATGACGTGTGTAGGCAGAAGACAGTAGAGAGGTGGCCCCTCTGCTCATTGCCCCTCTCCCAGCCCTGGAACCTGTCTGAAGCCGGGCTCCCCAAGAGCAAGGTACGCCTACAAGAAGTCTGTTATGGAGGTGTTCCCAGGAAAGTGAGAGACGGATGGGGGAGCAGCAGAGAGGAGGAGAAGCCAAGTGAGGGTGTGACTTCAGGACAAGTCTGGCCCTCAGCCTGAGCATGTGGGGTGACTCCGGAGTGCCTGTGGGGTGACTCTGGAGTGTGGGTTACAGTTCATCCTGATGCGAATGGAAGGACCTGGACGTTCATGTTCAGTGCAAGCCAGGGCAGGGACATCAACTCCCAGCAGTGTCACGTCCAGCGCTCCACACCTGGGAGCAAAGCCCAAAGGCGGGTGACCAAAGAGAGACACAGGGGTGGACCCGAGAAGCTGAAGAACACAGATGCTTAGGAATGAAAGGTAAAAGGATCCAGGTGGAGCACCTACCCTCTACACAGCCACTGTTGCTGTTGTCGGGTGCCATCGAGTCAATTCCAACTCATAGCAGCCCTATGTGACAGACTAGGGATTTCTCACCTGTAATCTCTACAGAAGCGGATCGCCAGATCTTTCTCCCACCGAGCCAATGGTGAGTTAGGACCACCGTCTTTTCGGTTAGCTGTCAAGTGCTTAACCATTGCGCCACTGGGGCTCCTGAACACAAGGCTTACCTCCTGCCAACTACACTAGATGCTCAAAGTAGCAAGAAACCAGGTCTTTTATTTTCTCTCTGACTTCACCAGCTACTAACAGAACCAGGAATAGAAAGAGTACACAGGCACTTAGTTATGTTTTTTAATTAACATTTAGTTAATACTATATTCCAGGAGCCCTGGTGGCGCATTGGTTAAGCATTCAGCTGCTAACCAAAAAGTTGGCAGTTCAAATCCACCAGCCACTCCTTGGAAACCCTATGGGGCAGTTCTGCTCTGCCCTATAGGGTCTTTATGAGTCAAAATTGACTTGACGGCAACAGGTAACAGGAGACATTTTTGGTTGTCACTACTGTGGGAGGGGGTGCCACTGGCGTCTAGTGGGCTGAGGCCTAGAATGCTGCTAAACATCGTACAATGCACAGGACAGCCCCCCACAACAAAGATATTGCCCAAAACATCGATAGTGCTGTGGTTGGGAAACCACTGTCTAGCCCAACCCCTGCCCTACACAGATGCAGAAACCAAAGCACACGCAGCCAAGTGTCAGACATTTACAAAACTGGGTAGCAGGTTTTGAAGCCCTCATAGTTGGTGTGAGAATCAAGTAAGACATTAAGTGTAAAAGCCCTTTGACAAATATGGCATGCTCCACAAACCTTTTAATATACGTAAATAGACCTTGTATTAGGTCAGTTAGTTTTTCAACAACTGTATCTGAGGCTTCAGATGGCAGCACCTACGTACAACCCAGTTAAAGGTCTCCTACGCCGGCTGAGCAGCACTGGAAAATGCCACGCCTGGCTCATCCCACCCTCCAGCTGATCCCCAAGTGATTAATAAGGTGCCTGGCTATGTTTGCCTCCCTGCAGACGGATGCTAGGCCATAAATTCATCCACATCACCCCATTCACGCCTGTGCAGTAACAGAGTTGAACACATAAGAAAAGCTACACGTGTCTCACTCCCACCACTATACAGCAGACGAAATTCCCCAGTCTGATTTTCACCCCTTCCTGCCATTCCAAGGGCACCTGAGGGCACACTTTGCTTTGCCTCAAGTCTCTGCAAATTGCATTCCAACACTGCGATACAGTGTGAGGCGGTGGATCTGAACAGACACCCTCTGCACGGCCACGTAGTGTGTGACGCATGTCCAGGCAGGGCTCCCCACCATGAGACAATCAACACACACCCCTCCAGTGTGGCCCAGAGAGGAAAGTCCTCCTCACACCCCCTGCTGCCCCCACCCGAAAGGACTAGAAATAGGAGCTTTCAGGAGCTTCTTGTCAAGTGTGTGTGTTGCTTAGCTGGCTCCCCAGAGTGACAAGGCACCTGTGACTGATGAGGAAGGAGCCCACCGTTGTTCCTGACCCCCACACTCTCTGGGAAAGCTGAGCCATCTGGCACCTGGCCCGAGGCCTTTCCCCTGGTTCTAATTACTGACAGGCCTGCTGTTCCACCCCCTACCCCTTTCACCTCATCTAAATAGGGGAGATGACTTCGTCTTACCTGCTGCTTCTATCCCCACTTCAGCCCAGGAGCTCATTACACCTACAGCAGCCTTCAGATGCTGCTGATAGAAGATGGGCACCGTCGCTGCTGCTGCCAGGGGCTTGCACACACACACACACATGCGCACATGCACACACATGCATGTGTACACACGCATACACACACGTGCACACACATATGCACGTGTGCACATATGCACAAACATGTGCACACGCACAAACACAAACACATGCACACACACGCATACCGTGTTGGGGGCGTTGTGCACATTTTCGCCTTCAATATTGTAATTAGAGTGTGAAGGAATAATGAAAGTTGAGTGTAGGTGAAGGTCCTTTTATTCCCTTGTTTTTCTCATAAGCCATTCAACAGTCTTTTTTATTCTTCCCAAAATGCCACCATCACCAGCAACAACAACAACAATAATAAAAGTGACTATCATGTAATAAATAGTTCCACATTCAAGACAAACTTTTGAGTATGTTATAAAGCTGGTCTGTAAATGACAGCTCTCTGAGGGAGTCTGTCTTGTCAGCCCCCTTTATAGTTAGAGAGTGAAGACTCTAACAGGTTCAGTAATTTGGCCAAGTTCACACAGTGAACAAGGGAGACTGTATTTGAACCCAAGTGGGTTAGACTCAGGGTCATACTATTCACCACAAAATTCCGTGTGCTGAATTTTTATAAGTTCGGCTACTAGTAACGAGGCAGAAAAATTAAGAAGCATGTAAGCTGTATTTCTAGCTCTGAGATACTTTCCAAAAGGAATCATTTGGTTCTAGAAAGCTTTATACCTGTATAAAGTATATTAAATATGAGCTACACCCGGTGTGGGATTTTAAAATAGCTTATATGTCTAAATTTTAATTTTTCTTTTAGTTACAAATGGCTGAGGTCAGACCTCTTTAGAAGCCTGTTCATTGTAATGGGACTTGGACCAAACCCACTGTAACCCAAAGGAAGGCAGATTTGTTATCTTGTGCTTCCCAGGGGTCAAGTCCACCAGCTTCTCTATTCCTCACTGGGGAGGGTTCCGAACAAAATTGTTCAGACAGGGAATAAAAATCTGTTACTGGAAAGCTTCTGGTGGAAAGGGTCTTTGATTGCAGCATTGCACACCCAGCCTCTCCACCATGGCAGGTCACCCCAGTATCTAGGACTTCATCTTGGTTGTTTTTTTGCCTCTGAAACCTTGATAGCCTTGGGGACTGTGGCATGGGGCAAGCACTGGCCAAGAAGCCAGGTCTTCTTGCTGCAAATACACTAATGTCCCATAAGAGTGATCTTCTGTGCCAAAGGCAAGCCCCACCACATGGCTGCAGCATGCCCTCAGCAAAGTCAATAGGCTACTTTATTCAAGGCAGAAGGGGACATGAAAATCTGCCATTAACAGAAGCACATGGCAGGCTGATTACTGACTTAGCCATTGACTTAGCCATAGTGAGCAGTTTGAATCCACCAGGTGCTCCTTGGAAACCCTATGGGGCAGTTCGACTCTGTCCCATAGGGTCAGTATGAGTTGGAATCGACTCGACGGCAGTGGGTTTGGCTTGTTTTTGTTTTTCAGGAATCATTAGTGGATACTTTGCCTGACTTTGCAGGCTAAGCTATCATTCAGTTAAAAGCAATTCTTTCTTGACATCAGAAAACTACAAAGCACTGTACCAAGAGGACTTTGGGCTCCATCAGCTCCTCACTCAGACTCTATGATGAGATTATTAGTCAGGATAATCTAGGCTATTCCACAGTAACAAGTTAGCCCTGAAACCTCAGTGGCTGAAAATCTACAAGTTTATTTCTTGCTCACGCAGATTCTGATGTTGGCCAGGCAATTCTGCAGAGTAGCTCGTCTTCCACACAGTGACTCAGTGATTCAGGCTGCTTGACACTTGTGGTGCCACCATATCGAAAGGTGGACTCCAGGTGACCACAGCAGGGCAGGAGAGAACTGGCAGCTGTGGATCAGATCTTAAATGCTTTAGCATTTCTGCTTATGTATAGGTCCCTGGGTGGAGCAAATGGTTTTCACTCCGTGACTCACTTAAAGGTTGTCAGTTCAAACCCACCAGGTGGTGTCACAAAAGAAAGGCCTGGAGATCTGCTGCCATAAAGATTACAGCCAAGAAAACCCCATGGAGCAGTTCTACTCTGTAGCACATGGGGTCTCCATGAGTGGGAACTGACTCGATGGCAACAGGTTTGATTTTTTGTTTTTTTCTTCTGCTTATAGCCCATTGGTCAGAGCTAGTCAGATAGCCCCACCTAGCTTCGAGTGGCCTGGGAAATGTGGGGGAGCACATTGAATTCAGTGAGGAACTATCTCTGCCACTTGCAGCCTACTCAAAAACATTCTTTCCCGTTAACCTAAAACTTAAATCCAGAAGCTAGTGCTGATTCATAGAGAAGATTTTTATATGATACTTAATTTGGTAGGCTATAATTTAATGAAACTGTCCTTCTCCTAATCACATTATGTCATTTTCTATAATCTTGTTACTCTAACACCAATTTAAGATAAGGAATATATTTAAGCTCCATATCCATAAGCAATACGGTCATTAAATCTCTTTGGTCACTATTACTTAAAAAAAGAAAAAAAAAACTCTGTCCAGTTATTTTCAGCAGAGTAATTTGCCAGAGATTACAGCCCAGCATTTAATTGCTTTTTGTTTCCCCCTCTTTTTTTCCATTGGTGAATCATTTTGAGCTTATGATAATTTCAAAATAAATATTTTTCAAAGCCTGGGGGCATTCATTGTGTAATGATCATTTGAAAGATTTCTTAGTTATGGGGTTCTCAAAAGAATAAAAAGCTTGTCTGCAGCACCAGTTATTTCTATATTAAAAAGATGAAATTGCTCATTAAATTGTACAAGTCCATTTCTTTCATCAGCCTAACTGCCCAGTTTAGCCAAGATTCAATCTCTGAATGAAGCAAATGGCGATACATTTAAAAGTCTACTTCCTTTAACAGGAATGTCTTAGACATCTCAGAGCTGCCAACCTCTTTACTGTGCCTTTTCCTGAGAAAACCAAGGATGGCGTTTTGCTATTGTTGTTGTTGTTTATTTTATTGTTTGGCTTTTTTTAAAGCAACGTGTGTGGGTTTTAGCTAATGTCCGGTTGGTCCTGACAAGCACAATCAAAAAAGAGCCGGATTTTTTTTTTTAAGTGTGACTTTAAAAGCATGGTAAGGCTGAGTAGTTCATTCAACGATACAACATTAAGGGTTCATGTTTCTGTCTGTCTGTTTGTAATTTCCCCGGGAAGAATTGTTTCTTTCTGTAATAAAACCAAAACCCAATGTAATGAGTAATGTCTGGCCTATGGAGCTTTGTGGCTAACCCACATATGGAACACCCAGACTTTCCTTCCATTTCCTCTTTCCTACCAAACCCTTGAAGGCTGGAGCCTAGAAGGGAGGGGTCGGGCTGGCGAGGGAGGGGGGCGTGGAGGAGAGGTGACCTTGCAGATGGTTTCAAATTCTATAATGAATAAAAAAGTGATCAGGATGAGATAGCTGGAGAGTCAATTCTTTAAAGAGAGATTCAAATTCGTTTGTCCTTTACAGGAGCCCAAGAAAAAAAAAGTCATCATTAATTTAGGCAATTAGAGAACTTTGAAAGCAATATCCAGTGCATTTAAAAAAAAAAAAAAAAAAAAACCCTGTCCCAAGAGTACAGCCTACAACCTAGGAAAACTTAATTTTTCTAGCATTTAGAATAAAGAAAGGTCGTTTCTTAGATGTGCTCAGCAGAAGATTGTAATTTTAAACTGGTAATTTAAATGGGATTTTCATAAAAAGGAGTCAATGCTTGAGTGAGCTTGAAATGAAATTAGAGGTGCGTGTTCTGCCCATCATGGCATGTCCAAATGAACCCATGTTCCCATTACTGTGTCCTACTCTGTCTCACTCCCTCCGGAAAATTCCAAAGCCTCAGTGCCTACATACACCTGATTCTCCTGCTTTCTTGCCGACATTAAGCAAGACAGTGCACCTTTTTCCTCCATGAAGGGCCTCAGCTCCCTAAGACATCTGGTCCATCAGCGGTTTCTCTTCTGTGGCTGATCAACAGGGAGCACTGCCTGGACCATTCCAGGTTGAGGACAAAGATGGGGTGGGGGGCTTAAGGGGTGGGCCCCATGGAGCAAGCCCCCAATGTGGAGCTGTGGGTTACTTGTGATGGCCCTTGCCCCTCCTGCACCCACATTTTTTGGCAGACCCAAGAGCTCACTTGAGGTGCTTCCAGGATGAGGACCACTGGGAACATGATGTCCAGATGGTTATCAGCCTCGCCTGCTCCTTGGAATCACCAGAGAGCTTTCAAGACAGTGTCTCGGTCCCATCCCCATAGAGTCTCATTCCACTGGCCTGGAAGGCAGCCTGGGCATTTGGAGTTTCTTAAGCCCCCGGGATGATTCTAACGCTCAGCCAGGGCTCAGAACCACGGTGTTAGAGCCCCTGTTGGAAGCCTGGTAAGCAAGAGGTGAAGTAGAAGATGTGGGGCTAGAGGATGGGCAGGCGAGGTCATACTGGGCCTGTCGTCTGTGTCAGAAGAAACACCAACCCCTTGAGAGGGAGGGAAAGGCCATGAAGGGTGTAAGGAATTGAAAGCAGGAGTGCATACAGGAACTTGTACACCGATGCTCATTGCAGCACTATTCACAACAGCCAAAACGTAGAAACAGCCCAAATGCCCATCAGCAGATGAATGGATAAGCAAAATACGGTACATACATACAATGGAATACTACTCAGCCGCAAAGAGAAGTGAAGTCCTGATACATGCTACCACATGGAGGAACCTTGTCAATATCGTGCTGAGTGAAATAAGTCAGTCTCAAAAGGACAAAGGTGGCATAATCCCACTTACATGAAATCACTAGAATAGGCAAGTGGTGTACAGAGACCAAAGCTTATTAATTGTTACCAGGGTGGGAGGGCGTGGGAAAGGGGGACTCAGTGCTTACGGAATGCTGAGCATCTGTTAAGGCGGATGGTATAATTTGGGAACAGGTAAGGGTGATGGTTGAACAATATGGCAAACATAATTAATGTCACCAAACTGTGCATGAAAAGATTGTTAAAATGTCAGATGTTTTGATACATACATATTTACCACAACTTTTTTTTCTAAAAGTTGTACGCAGAAGTGCAATATGGCCAGGTCTTGGTTGCCATCTTGCTGTTGCTAAAATAAAAGCATACTGAACACATGCATTCAGGTGGGAACATCAGAGGCTCAGGAGGAAAGCTACTACCACCTGGGAACCAAGCCTTGTCTGACCAAATGTACTGAGCCCCCTCAGGTAACTGAGCGGTCAAAAGCCGCTCATCTCAGCTGAGGAAGCAGCAATTCGCTTTAATTCACAGACCACCTCAACAGCCATGCCCTGTTCCCCTCGCTGTCCTCCTTCCCTGCCACAATAAGTCATTCCTGAGTGCCAAGCTCCACTTAAAAGTAAGCAAACACCTTCTGTCTCCACCCTGGCCCAGTTTCAGCTTATTTACCATTGTAACGTATGTCACCTGTTTTCCTAAACAACACAACACAGGCACGGTGTGGTGGGACTGGTAATCCAGGCAAAGGAGAAACAGCCCGCCATCAGCACACACATAATGATATTTGATTTGCTCTCAGTAGATACCACTGTGTGTCTCTTCTCTTCTCTTTCTTGGAAAATAAAAACAGGACAAATAAAATAAAAATAAAAGGCTATGAGATGTCTAGCCCTGGCCCTTTTAGAAAAAAAAATTATTTCAACACTGCCTGGAAACCCTGGTGGCACTGTGGTTAAGTGCTACAGCTGCTAACCAAAACACCAGCTGTTCAAATTCACCAGGTGCTCCTTGGAAACCCCACAGGGCAGTTCTACTCTGTCCTATAGGGTCACTCTGAGTCAGAATCGACTCCATGGCAACAGGTTTTGGTTTTTTGGTTTGCCTTTAAATGCCCTATTTGTTTGGCAAAGAATTGACAGCAACCACGTAGGAGACACTTGGGTGTATTGGGGAATGTAGCAATGGCCCCTGCTAGCAAGGGGCTTCCAGCTTCATGGGAGAGAGCAGACCACAGTGCAGCTCGTAAAAGAAGCAAGAAGAAACCACACAGGGAGGGTGTGCTCCATCACCACTTCACCCACCCCCAGACACATGAAGGAGAAGCTTCCCCAAGAGGTCTTGACTGGAAGAAGTTACCCCTGCACTCAGGCCGGTTCATGATTTCTGTTTCACCCACATGGACATTCTCACAAAGAACTAAGACCTTGGGTTGTCTCATTCCCGCGGTGACATTCTCTTTGGTGCCTCCCCAACCTCATGTCCAACTCATTCACCAGAAACTCCACCCTGTTCATTCAGAGAGGGGCCAAGCTAAAGGCCAGGGCTCCGCCTTTCAGGGCTAGACAGAACACAGCGTGACCACTGTGAGGACAGAAGGATCCAGAAAGACTCTCGCTCCCATCGCAACCTGGAACTTGCAGGCCTATGTTCTTCCACTCACTCACTTGTTCATTGGGTCAACCTTTCAACAAATACTCAGCCGTTGGCACTCACCAGGCTCAGAATTAACCCAACACATAAGCCCAGAGTTAAGACCTTGCAGAGCTGTCAATCTAACGGCGGAGGTTTGTACCAGGGAGGTGGGACCACTGAGGTATTGACAAAGGGCTTGAGGGTGTGCCACAGGGATGAGAGAAGAAGCTTTAGAACTGGACACACCTTTATCTTTTCTAGAGAGTCCCTGAGTTCCCCTTGTCCCTAAGGTGAGGTTACATCCGCAGACCTTCCCTGGAGTAAGCAAGTACAGCTGGTCCTGCCTTGGGATCCATGCCTGATCTGGCCCTACCATGAGAGGCCTCAGGCTTTGACCCAACCCCAAGTTCTAGAAATCATTAGGGGGACAGTAAAGGGGAGTTGTCGTTGTTGTGTGCCATCGAGTTGATTCCCACTCATAGTGACCATATGGGACAGAGTAGAGCTGCCTCATAGTGTTTCCAAGGAGCAGCTGGTAGATTCAAACTGCTGCTGGTTAGCAGCCTGAGCTCTTAACCACTTCGCCACCTGGGAGGTAGCAGGGGATATTTGCTACCTTGGAAATAGCAGGGTCCTCAGCCTGTGTGTCCAGCCTAGTACCTCTTCCCTGTTCCAGGTCCATTCCTTCATTCATTCCCACAAATTTATTCACTACGTTGTCCTGGAAGGGCCCAATCCCTTTCAAGGCCTAAAGCCCCTGCTTAATAAACATTTAATGATTTTTTTTCCCACTCTATCAGGAAAAAAGATGGGCATAAAGATTGTCACTGTTAACTATTGTTCTCAAGTTTAAGTCCCACATTTCTCAGAAAGATGCATTTCACGTTCCCACAAGAAATGGAACATGCAATGCTTACAAAGTTGCAATGCGAAGTCTCTCACCCAAGATGGAGCCAGCTTTCTGTTGCATGTTCCAGTAAAGAATGGAGAGCGAGCTGGGAAAGAGGCTGGGCACAGACCCGGGGAGATCCCAGCAGTCCAGGCTATCTGAGGGCAGAGGTGGCCCTGGGAGAAACGTACTCTCTGCTCCCCACACTTCTCGCCCCTTTCCCAATATTTAGTCTCCTTAAGACAAAGTAAAAGAGGCCCAGATGGACAACACCAGGAACAATAAATGAGAACACCAAGGAGACAGACTTTAGCCCAAAAGCTTTGTAACGGAGCTTCCCAGGCATAGAACGAATTGGTATAAAAGGTAGTGATCTCCTTGTCCCCGGGGACTTGTAAACAGGTAATAGACAATAAGTGGATGATAAAACTATAAAAGGAATTTAAAGGAGAGAAGAAAAACAACATTGCCTCGGTGTCAATTATGTGCCAGGCACTCTGCTAGGATGTTAAGTATGTCACTTCATTCAATACCCACAGCAGCGCTGAAGAAGATATTACCATCTGCCTTGTGCCTATGAAGCAGTTATAGTGCACAGAGGTTAGATTACACATTACAAAGCAATCAACTGGAGAGTGGGCCTGACTCCAAAGCCCGTTCTCTTTCTATGGTAACATGCCACCTCTTCAGAGGGGGTCAGGGACAGTGCAGAAGATTCATTCATTCATATATTTGAGTATTTGGGGAGTGTCCACCTACTGCGCCATTGCTGGGGACACAAGGTAAGTACCTGGGTCTACGGCATCCTGGAAGGCAGCTCCAGTGCCTGCAGAGCTCACCAGGTGGGTAAGGGCTGAGAAGGTTGACACTTCTCCTCCTCCTTCAGCTCCTGCCCCTTCTGCCCAGCCTGCAGCCTCGATGAGTCGCCTCCATCAGCACAAGGTCACCCACCAGTCAAGGTCCCATTGTCCTCGCTGATTCTCTCACCCAGAAGTGGCATTTCCCAAAGTGCAGCCCTCAGAACACAGGGCCACGGCATGCTCCTTAGACAAAGACAGTTTGCTGGGCCCAGGTGTTGGGGAACTCTGCAGGACGCGCTTGCCACTAGGTGGTCATGGAGAGTGCTGAAGCGCAGTAGGGCCCACTCCTGCTAAGGCTCAAGCTGCGTCTCTGACTTGGGACCTGGGAGGGGTTCATAGCTCTCTTAGAGCAATGGCTTTCAAACTCTTTTGAGTGTGGCCCACAGCAAGAAACACATTTTACATTGCAGCCCTCTGCAAATAACACACACTCACACACACACAATTGAATCGAAACATGTAATGAAACAATACTCGCCTTCATTATGTGGGATGCCCTCAGATAGTTGCTATTCTGTTTTCTTTTAATTCTGGGTCATGACCTTCTAAGTCAATTTCAGGACTTCACAATTTGAAAAACACAGATCTAGAATACAAGAAGCCACTCAAACTGATTGCTGTGCAAGCCAACCCCACTCTGAGCCAGAGAGGGTCAAGGAAAAGTCAGGAAACTAGCAACCAGGAGACTGAGGCTCTATCCCAGCCTCACCGCTTCCTGACAGCGTGACCTCGGTCAAGGGGCTTCTCCTCGCTGCGTGGATGTGATAAGCTAATTGCATTAGCGCTGATAAACCTGGAAAAGTACAGGGCTTGGATGGAGTTCTCGAGGAGGATTCAACAGAGGGGCTGTTTACAGGAATGTGTGCTGCTGTTGTTGTTGTTAGGTGCCATCAAGTCGATTCCAACTCATAGCGACCCTATAGGACAGGGTAGAACTGTCCCAAAGAGTTTCCAAGGCTATAATCTTTACAGAAGCAGAATGCCACTTCTTTCTCTCCCAGAGTGGCTGTTGAGATTGAACTGCTGACCTTTCAGTTATCATCCGAGCTCTTAACCACTGCACAATCAGGGCTCCTGGGGTGTGTGCAGGGTTAAGGTAATACACAAGGAGAGGGAGTGTGCACTGGGACCTAGAGAGAGAGCTGATGGATGGACGACCAACAGGATGCTGCCAACTGTGGCCAGGGAGGGAGGAAGCCATGACAATAAATACCCCAAATCTCTCCTGTTTCTCCCTTCAACCTCCAGCCAATGCTCTCCATGATCCAAAATGAACTGGAAGCCAGAGGGCAGGAGAACTCACTGATGAAACCCTTACGGTCAGTGTCTTAGTCATCTAGTGCTGCTATAACAGAAATACCACAAGTGGGTGGCTTTAACAAACAGAAGTGTATTCTCT
This sequence comes from Elephas maximus indicus, assembly GCF_024166365.1. Taxonomy (NCBI): domain Eukaryota; kingdom Metazoa; phylum Chordata; class Mammalia; order Proboscidea; family Elephantidae; genus Elephas; species Elephas maximus. The sequence goes on along the minus strand of NC_064839.1, from coordinate 9,804,840 downwards.
CACAGTCCAGTGGGCTAGAAGCCTGAATTCAGGGTACCAGCTCCAGGGGAAGGCTTTCTTTTTCCATCAGTTATGGGAGAAGGTCCTTGTCAGCAATCTTCCCTTGACCTAGGACCTTCTCAGTGCAGGGACCCTGGGTCCAAAACATGCGCTCTGCTCCTGGCACTAATTTCTTCGTGGTGTGAGGTCCTCCAGTCTCTCTGCTCACTTCTCTCTTTTATGTGTCAAAAGAGATTGACTCAAGATACAACCTAATCTTGTAGATTGAGTTCTGCCTCATTAACATAACTGTCTCTAATCCTGCCTCATTAACATCATAGAGTTAGGGTTTACAACACATAGGAAAATCACATCAGATGACAAAATGGTGGAAAATACTGGGAATCATGGCCTACCCAAGTTGACACACATTTTGGGGGACACAGTGCAATGCATGACAGACAGCTTTCTGGGGCCCCATCAGAGTGAAGAACAGAGAATGGGTCAGGAGGCAAAAACGCAGAATACCCAGCAGCCCCATTCATATCAAGACGATGAGGAGCAATAATGGCTGACCATGCTGGCCTTCCTGTTGCCATGTCAACTCAGGGGATGGGTGAGGCTCTCACTTCTATAGCCCTTCAAATTTTGGAAAATGTTTCCCATCCACGTTCTGATCTGATGCTCAACTGAGTCTGCTTTTACAGGAAGAGCCTGCCTGGGAATCGACATGGGTCAGGCCAGCCCCAGCCTCAGGGAGCTCAGAGAATCAAGTGAAGAAAAAAAGCCATGGTGTAAATGACAGTGGCATAAAACATAAAATAATTGTTGTTTTATTGTGAGGTGTCATTGAGTTGATTCTGACTCATAGTAACCATGCATACAACAGAATGAAACACTGCCCAGTCCTGTGCCATCCTCACAATCATTGCTATGTTTGAGCCCATTGTTGCAGCCATTGTGTCAACCCATCTCATTGAGAGTCTTCCTCTTTTCGCTGACCCTCTACTTTACACAACATGTTGTCCTTCTCCAGGAACTGGACCCTCCTGATAACATGTCCAAAGCACACAAGGCGAAGTCTCACCATTGTTGCTTCTAAGGAGCATACTTCTTCCAAGACAGATTTGTTTCTCCTTCTGGCAGTCCATGGTATATTCAATATTCTTTGTCAACACCATAATTCAGAGGCATCAATTCTTTTTCCTTCTTCCTTACTCATTGTCCAGTTTTCATATGCATATGAGGTGATTGAAAATACTGTGGCTTGGATCAGGTGCACCTGTCATTAAAGTGACACCTTTGTTTTTTAACACTTTAAAGAGGTCTTTGGCAACAGATTTGTCCAATGCAACACATCATTTGATTTCTTGACTGCTGCTTCCATAGGCATTGATTGTATATCCAAGTAAATTGAAATCCTTGACAACCTCAGTAATGACAATTGTGAGAATGACACAGGATCGGGCAACATCTCACCCTGTTTACGCAAGGTCACCATGATTCGCGGATGACTTAATGGCAGCTAACAACAACAATGTCAACTACGGTTGTATTTCTGGTGTTCTTTGGCTGGAAGACACTGATACAAAGAAGGAGGAATGGATTCCACAGCAAGGCTCCAGGGCTGGTCCATTGGGCTGACCCTCCAGGGCTGGACAGAGGCACTGGCCCTCCACTTCTGGCAATGGGGGATCCAAGCAAAGCATTGAGGTTGAAGGTCCTCTGCCTGTTTCTATAGTAGGAAGTAGCGGGATTGGCCAGAGCAACACAAAGAAGAGGATGAGAGGTTTCAGAACTCAGGCTTTACTCTTGGAAGGGTTTTATTTTAAGGAGGGAAAGCGACATAGCAAATGCTGCACTTAAAAAAAAAAATCCATCTGGCAGCTCTGTGTTGGAAGGATTGAAAGGATAAAGATTTCTGAGTCAGGAAGCCCAGTTAGAAAGCTGTGCCCAAACTTTGCTTTGCTGTTCAGTCGATTATGACTCATAGAGATCCTATAAGACAGAGTAGAACTGCCCCATAGGGTTTCCAAGGAGCGACTGGTGGATTTGAACTGCTGACCGTTTGGTTAGCAGCCATAGCTCTTAACCACTGGGCTACCAGGACTCTAGGAGGCTGTGAGAAGGGAGTGAATTGGAGTGCCCAGCCCACCCCAGTCTCCTGAAAGGGTGGCAGGGAGGGAGGCAGTTAGAGTCTTCCTCTCCCTCATTCTCTACAAACTCAGCGTGTTCCCTTGCAGCCAGTGTGAAGAACCTAAGCATCTCCAGTTCTCAGATTCGTTTGAGGGTCCCAAATGGGAGCTGCGATCTCCTTGCCCTTGGTCAAAAACACTTAAAGGACTGCATTTGAGAACAGATGAGATCGCTGCTTTAAAAAGCATTACACACAGATGTCTGAAGAGGAAATTAATCCAGAGTTTGTGGATTAAATTCCCTATCAGTCATAGAAGATGTATTTTTAATTAATGGAAAAGACTTTGGTTGAATGCATTTGGTTTCACTAGCGGAAAATATGTGGGGCTGGGGGATTTGTGCAAAATGTGAGCATTTTCTTGGTCCAAAGGACCTTGAGTAAGAAGAAAAGCTAAATGCAAGCTAAGTGTGAGTGATAGCCAATTTCCAGTTTGTGATGTTTGATTTAACAATATTTAGTTCATTTGCCATTTGGGAGAAAAACTTTTAATTCCATCAGGTACCTAATCAGCCCTCAGCAGGCACTCTGAATACCTTAATTAGCACCTATGAAAAGTGGCTCAAACTTGAACTACAAAAAGCTAAATAATAATTTGGGAGCTTACCATGCTTCAAAGTAAAGCCTGTCCCAGGCTGGCAAGGATGTCTGCAGGGTTTCATGACTGTTGCGTGCCCTGTGTGATTATCTTCGATAATCCCAGCTCACGCAAATCCCACACCTGGTGATGAACCGGCTGTGGCAGGCTCTATTTCAGATCTTCATGTGGAATTATTCAGCACCTAGACTTGATTCCGCTTCTGTTTGGGCCCATAAACATACATATTTATCAAACCCCTTGGCAATTCCGATACCATATACTTTAAAACACTGTCCTATTTGTGGGTAATCACTACTTCATGAATATTAGATTTCCACCTTAATTTCACTGGCGGGGCTTTTTCTTGGCGGGAAAAGGTCAGGACTCAATCACGGTCACACTGCTAGAAAGCAGGAGAACAAACTCCTGTCCTGGCAGGAAGATGTTATTATGGAAGAGGCAGATTGGGCCTTCCATATACTTCTGTCTTCTGGTTCTCTCCTTGGTTCTCCACAAAGCCCACCTCCACCCTGCCTCCCTATCTCATTGCCCAAGCCAAAAAATAAAACAAAACTGTGAATCATCCTCAACTCATGGTGACTCCATGTGGGCCAAAATAAAACTGCTCCATAGAGTTTTAAATGGCTGGTGTTTTTTTGGAAGTAGAATGCCAGGCCTTTCTCCCGAGGAGCCTCTGGGTGGACTCGAACCTCCACCCTTTCCGTTAACACCCAAGCACAAACCATTACACCACCCAGACACCATTAAGTGGACTCACTCACTGAACAGAAGCAAAGAGGTGTCAACAACACAATCACTGCAGAATCAAAAGAACTCAGAAATGAACTATAGGAAGATGTTGGGGGAGGGCTATGTCCTGCACTGAGAGCCCAGAGTGCAGAAAGGTCCTGCTAGTCTCCATCTTCAGCTCAGAAGACTCAGCCTCACATCAGAGCCTAGCCCCTGCTCCTCAAGACACCAAACCCACTGTAATAGTGGCATGGGAGCGGCGTCTGACCTCTTCTAACTTCACAAGCGGGAAGGAGATTCAAGATCAACAGCCCAAGGCTGATTCATATAAGGCAAAGGTCACACATGCCTCGTCTCTCTGCCATTTTTACCAATTCTGACACCAACCATCCCTTCCACGGCACTCTCTACTTCTCTGCTGGGTTCAATAATTCATTGTAATGGTCACACAGAGCTCACAGACAATACTCACGATTATGAGTTTATTAGGGAAGTAACAGGTTACAATTCAGGTTCAGGAATGCTCAGGGTACAGTTCTTCCATCAGGACAGCCTCTTCTCAGCCAAGCCTGCAGGCATGCCTCTCTCTGGCCCCTCAGCTTCTGCCCTGCAAGGCAAGTGTTATAAAGCTCTTTCAGCTCTCCCAATAAGTACCTAGAGGCATTCCACTCTGCCAGTAAGCCTCGTCCCCAAGGCACTCCACTCTAGCTCCATGAATCAGCAAACTCAGCTCCACCAAGTGCCCAGAGGCACCCTACTCTGCCAGCAAGTCTCCTGCCAGAAGGCACTCAGCT